>NC_134137.1:295812500-296437500 GCF_033958435.1 Carettochelys insculpta
GCATTTTCCTGCAGAACACAGGGTAAATTCATCCTACTTTGCGTGAGTTTTATACACAGCAAGCTCATAAAGGGGGTAAATGTATCAATGAAAGAGAGATGTGCCCAGTTGCTGTTTCCCCTTCAGGTAACAATTATTTACACTACATTTAATGGTAAACAATAGTGGTTTTACTAAATCTAAAAAATCTAAGAATTAGGATTTAAAGGTTGCAAGTGACACCAGACAGCTAAAGCAAGTTATCTTTTAAAAAAGGCTTCATAATCTAAAAAAATTATTGCATGCAATTTCTTACCCTAACAGTCATTTTAATCATCTTTCTCACAAGTTAGGAAGCCTCTTACTTTGCCCCATTCCTTCCCCCCGTTCAGAGTCAGATGTTTCCATCAGTCATCTTGGTGTCTTGATGTTCACAATTGCTAACTTTCCCAAATGTTTGGTTCACAAGACAGGAATCCTTTGTGTTCATCTTCAACCTTTCACACCCCATGGAAAAGTACCACATACAAAATGGGTTCCAGTGTCAGGTGACCTAGCCACTTATCTTGGTAGAACCAATCTTTTTTTTTCCCCCTGTAAAGCAATCCAGGTTTGCAGAAAAAAGCAAGACTCTTCACAGATCATTGTCTTGACTGCCAGGCCATTAAGTTCCTTAAGTACTGCTAATGGCCTTCATAGCAGGTCTAGATATATAAACAGGTTTATACTTCATATTTCTAACTTCAAATACAGGAACGATACATGCACACAATACTTATAGGTCAGTAGGGCAAGAGACATGCTGAGGTTGTGAGTTCATACCTCACCTGGAGCACTATCTTTCAGGGGAGAGATAGCTCAGTGGTTTGAGCCCTGGCCTGTTAAACCCAAGGTGGTGTGCTGAGCCCTTGAGGGGGCTATTTAGAGATCTGGGGCAAATAGGTTTTCTTTTTTTTTAAAAAAAAAGGGGATGGTGCTTGTTCCTTCTGAAAAGGCAAGGGCCTGGACTTGACTTCCCAAGGCCCCTTCCAGCTCTATGAGATGTGTGTGTATCTTTCAAGCAAGCAGGTAATTCCAGTGAGGTGTTTGGAGATCCTGCCTCCCAAGGGCTGCCCAGTTCCTTCCATCAGCTCACTTGCCCCCAGCACATGCCAGCCCCACTTCTGCACACCAGGGCTCTCCCTCCAGCCACAGCTAAACAGTGAAACTCAGTATATTAATTTATGTATTAGTGAAGCTGTTGGAAGTAGCACTATTAGTGACTTTGAAAAGTATCATTGGCACTTGGACCACACGTAGAGCTGAAAAGGTCAAATTTCACCACTCCACCTTGGAAAGCTTGCTGACCTCTGCTTAAGTGCTAGTGTAATAACCCTAATATCAGATTTCACTAAAGCCACATGAACAAGACTTGTAGTAATTCCCCTCCTCACTCAACATCAGACCCTCCCTTTGCTTCAGTTACCTCTCATCTCTGATGGTACGCTCATTTTTCAGCGTGATTTGATTGCTGAGGGGATTCAGCCTTCTGTTTAAGTCACAAAAGTCCATACCCTTCCTCAGCACAACTAAGAGTCCAAAGGAACACATTTCCTCCAGGAGTCTGGCCTGTTCACCAGCCCTCTCTTCTGCCTTTCTCCTGGGCCATCGTACAGCCTTACTGACCTCTACTCAGACCCTGTGTTTTCTCCTTGTTAGCTGGAGTGTCTGTACAACAATATCAACATTTCCATTCCATTCCAAGGCAACAATATCAACATTTCCATTCTTCCCTTGATAGCCAGGGTTAACTGTACCTCCTCGTAGGGTGGCAGCAAAGGCAAAAAAAAAAACACATCCAGCCTCAGACCTACAAACCTCCCCGAACTGAGCCATCTGCCCCTGGATAGTCCTAAACATGGTGGTAGTGAATGGCATGATAGCAAAGCAGGGCAGAAATGGAAAGCAAGAGAACTTGGCCCCCATCACAGACAGGAGATAGCATTGAGGACAGATGGACTAAAAATCCCTGCCCTGGGGCAGGTGGCAAGGGGGGCAGAGGCGCTCAATCCCTGTCCCTGGTGGCAGATGTAAGGCACAAGGGGGCAGAGGGGCTCAGGAAAAGGGGGCAGATTGCAGAGGGGGTGGCAGAAGATGGAATATGTGGCACTTGCAGCAGAGGGAGCACCTCCACCTCCACCCCACCTCTGGCCTGGAGCCCAGCCCCGTGCTCCCAGCAGCTTTGCACCACCCCTTACTAGCAGCTTGAAACACCCATCTCTGTGCTTCCATCAATTCCGCACCACCCCGCCCCTCCACCAGCCAGGTTGTGGGCTTGGCTTCCTCATCTCCACCTTCCCAAGTCGCTTTGCTTGCTGTGGGGAAGTGGGTGGGGCTGAGCTCCTGCCTTGTGTGCCTATGAGAATCAGCTCATGTGCTACTCTTGGGATGCGTGCTGGGGGTTGCTGACCCCTGACCTAGAGCTTCCAACTGAGGTCAGGGCACATTGTGCTGGACACTCATTGGACACTCATTAGAATAATGGATACCTTGCCATTGAAATCGGTGGTACTAGGATTTCACTCATTCTCAAAGACTGTTAGCTACTTGGGTAGGGACTCTCCATGAGGACAGGACAGACAAAGGATGAACTGGAAACACAGATGAAGTTATTTGTCCAAAGTCAACGATAGAGCCAAGAATAGAACTATGGTTTCCCGAGTCCCATGTCAATATCCTTAAAGAGAACCGCGCTACCTCTCCAACTGGTAGCTTTCACATTTGAGAAAAAAAAAGCATTTATAAAACACAAGAATGTAATCTCTCCCTTTCCCTCAGCATATACATATATTTTTAAGTAGCTAGGTAATTTTAAAACCTTTCAAGAACTCCACAGTCATAGAATTCTAGGGCTGGAAGAGACCTCAGGAGGTCATCTAGTCCAGCCCACTACCTAAAGCAGGATCAACCCCAACTAAATCATCCCATCCATGACAATGTCAAGCCAGGACTTGTGCAACTGTGCAATTTAAACCAATCCTATCACTGTGTAAGGAGGTGGATTTCATAGCCTACTACAATATGAGGGCTGTGATCCCTATGGGGAGGAAAACAGATATTTACAGGCATAACTTCTCAGTCTCTTCCATATTGGCAAATGGCAGGGGAACCCCAGCTAGATCCTAGGTGGATGGGAGAAGTGTCCCAATTTGGGAACAGATGAAAACCATTCCACTAAGTGTCCCTTCTCATATGAATTCTGCAATTCAGTTTAGGGCTTACTTGTGATAAGATGACCTCTCTTTGCAGAATTGGGTTTGTTTAGTTTGGAAAAGAGAAGACTGAGAGGAGGCATGATAATGGCTTTCAAGTAACTAAAAGTGTGTAACAAAGAGGAGGAAGAGAACTTCTTCTCCTTAGATGTCATCCTGATAAAAGGCAGCTGATCAGTTCAGCCTGCTCACCAACCCAGCTGTGAATGTTGGGCTTATGGCATCAGCCAGACTCAGCATTTTCTGTCAGTCTATGGGAGTGAACAGTACAGCACAGGAGTAAAAGCCTGCCACGTCAACAACAGGAGGCTCAGCTTTGCTGAATTATTTCCTTTTTTAAAAGTATTGGCCTGTAATGAGATGAAATCTGACTCAGCCCCACCTCTCGAGAGCTTTTTTGGAGACAGAGTGTGGATCAGAGAAACTTTAGGTGACTTTTATGGAAAGCATGTGTTTCCTCCCAAACTGTAGCTACCTCAGAGAGGTTCCAGAGGGAAGAAAGATGCCATTTTGAGATAGAAAAGGAGAGATGCTGAAAGCTGGACATTCATATCTAATGTATAACAACTGAGGCACCTCCACAAAGTGAATGAATTTCTAGGTATTAGTACAGAGAAATGCCTGGCTCCTTGTCAGAAATATTTCTCTTATCACTATGCTGTTGCTTCACATACCAGCTGTGTTTTATCTAACTGACAGCCCAGGCAAAGCAACCTGGTGTCAAATAGAAACTAAAAGGAGATATAGCAGCCGCAGCAGTGAGGCTTTAATCAATGTGTGCAAACTCTGTTTTAATGAGCTCAGACGTGCCTTGGCTTTGCTACAGCCATATTGACTGAACTGCTCTTTTAATTAAATAAATACAATAGACAGAATTTGCATGTAAGTGTACACAGTTCCCCCTGATGGCAGGGCGGCCTATTGGCTAGGCCCCTTGCAGAGCCTAGAGGCCCAGGGTGTAGGTCTGCAACCCACCCCTAAGTGCTGTAGTCTTAGTTTGGGGCATGGCCCCAAGAGTCTAACTTCCCCTCTGTGGTGGATGGGGGGTTCCTCTGGGGTTCTTCCCCCTCTCTGCCTGGGGAAAGGTTTGGAGGCTCCTTCCTCCGACAGCCAACCTGGTGGCAACTCTGACTCAGGGCCTGCATATGCTAGAGCCAGCTTTTGCCCCTTGGCTGGTCACCCCCAAACTGGGCTAGCTTCTCCTCTTTTACACTGCCTTCAAGCCTGACACCAGCTGCAGGTGAACCGGGGTGGGGCTAATTGGGCAAACAGGCCCTGTTTAACCCCTGCCTTGCCCAGCCTTCCTCTCACTCTCTTAGACATCCTCCCGGCTTCAAGACACCCATAGGGGCCTGCCCCTCCCCCAACTGTGTTCCCTGCGCTGCCTGCACCACCAGGACAGTCCCAGCAGCTCCCAGTCTCACCCACCCACCCAAGGCTGGCAGTGCTCAGAGAAGGGCACGGCCCCTGCAGAAAGCCACTTCAAGTTGTGTGTGGGAGTGCAGAAAGCAGGGAGCTTGCCCGAGACTCCTGCTAGTCTGTGAGTTGGCAGTGGGTCGAATCCAGCCCAAGGGCTCTATTTTGCCCACCTCTGTTCAACTCCATAATCCCATCATAAACACTCCGCTTTTTCCCTAATAAAATAAACGGAATGCTCCAGCACATGACAAATGATTGGCTTTTATTCTATATTTGGTAGTAGGAGATGCCATGTGTTAATGTCTGGCTCACCATGCTAATGCTGATAATACAGTAGATCTTACTCATGGCTTTGATAATTAGCAGCACAAATTTCCTGTAACGGTACTTTCAACATTTATGTCTCTCAATAGATAAAATGAAGCAGAGAGCAATTTTACTGAAATTTTACTTTGTGTTACATCAGGAAAAGAATACTAGCCACAACACACATACCAATATATGCATCCCACACACTCAAAATCAGAATAGATCACGGTAAAACTTATTCAGACCCAATTCCATAATTTAATTGCTTCCTTTCAGGTGAATAGCTTACTATTTCTAATCCCCGCTAACAATCTCTCGTAATTTTTTTTAATTTGTCAGCTGCAACTTCCAGCATATTCACATTTGAGTAGAGTGATATCACTGGAGAGTCCATCAGCCAAATCACTCAATACCCTTGGAATTCTTTGCTGGTTCACTCACACACATCTCTTCCTGGGTTGTTTAGTTCTGTGACGTCAATTCCCTGGAGGCTAACAATGTCATTCTCACTACCAGACAAAGACAGTTAGGTAATTTTGTCCTATGGGAGTGCAGATATTGACCTGAACCAATGTATTCTTATGTCCTGGCAAAATGTTGATTGAAGCTGGGTCACATACTAGGGCTTGCTCATGTTAATCAAAAGATTGTGTTGTTGCATTTAACCACCTGACTCCAGACTCTTTGTTAAATAATTTGGCTACTTCTGCTTTTTAAAGACAGGGGCCTACTGTGTATACCCATAAAGTACTCCTTTGGTGCATGCTGTATTTTTCTAACTGCAGGCTTTCAATTTGTGCACCTGCTGACATTCCAGAGAAATTTAACTGGAGAATCCCAAAAGACCTCTACAAAAGCACCAGACGAGAGTCTCCTCTGGAGAACAGGGATCACATTTGATGTCTCTTGTGATCAATCACACACTATATATATTTGATCATTGCTTTGTCTTCAATAAGTGCTGACATTACACTGAGTGCTGAAAACCCCTAACGAGTTTAACATTTTATTGTGATTTGCTTTAAAAGCAGGTATGCACAGTAAGTACAATAAGCATAACACAGGTCTACTATAAAGCATGCCAAGGTAATAGTCCTGCTGGAACTTTTATGATATGGAGAGAAATACTGCAAACATGAGTGTCTCATGCCGCAAACAGATTAACTTTTCCTCTGAGAACTAATGTATTACAGATGAGGCTGGTTGAATCACCTACTATTAAGGTTGCCTAACCCTTCTCATTAAAAGACCCCTGTAGTATTTTGATGGGGGTCCCCCCCTTCTGGGTCAGTGAAAGGCTGCTGCAATGCACTATGATCATAGGGCATCACTCATGATTAGTGGAATTTGGTGGGTGACACACTGCCTGTGGCTGCCCAACCATCTTTCTCAGAGTCCAATAGCAGTTTGTTTGGAACAGCAATGGAAGGAACATAAGTCGTAAAAGGCATGGCCTCCCCTTTTATAGCCTTCTCCAAACATTCAGGAACACAGAGGGAAGGAACAGGAGAGGGTTCACAAGCGTTACAACAAGCATTACTTGGAGACGTTCCACCACTAAACTCATCAGTCAGTGCAGGCCAGTGAGAGTGAATATTGGCTACGTCTACACTAGCCAAAAACTTCGAAATGGCCATTCAAATGGCCATTTTGAAGTTTACTAATGAAGCTCTGAAATACATATTCAGCACTTCATTAGCATACGGGAGGCTGCGGCACTTCGAAATTGACGCGGCTTGCCACTGCGCGGCTTGTCCAGACTGGGCTCCTTTTCGAAAGGACCCCGCCGACTTCGAAGTCCCCTTATTCCTATGAGCAGATGGGAATAAGGGGACTTCGAAGTAGGCTGGGTCCTTTCGAAAAGGAGCCCCCTCTGGACGAGCTGCGCGGCGGCGAGCCGCATCAATTTCAAAGTGCCGCGGCCGCCCGCATGCTAATGAAGTGCTGAATATGTATTTCAGCGCTTCATTAGTAAACTTCGAAATGGCCATTTGCATGGCCATTTCAAAGTTTTTGGCTAGTGTAGACATGGCCATATGAAGAAACACTAAAAGAAATAAGTAACCTCCCTGAGTCACTGTACATTGATTGAAAATTTTACAAGCAAATGTCATTTAAGCATATTCTAGTTTCCAGTTTTACATTTCCTATGTAGCAATGCTGTTCTTATTGCAGCCAGTAATGGAAGTGGCAGTCATGCCAGGGATAATGAATCTTCAGTCTCATTTGTAGGCAGCATGTAGGCTTACCTTGGTATTCAAACCTAGGAAGATTCTGACCATTAAGTTTTCTTTGCTTTTAATTCAGATGATGATTATGTAGCCAAGCCTATGTAAAATTTTACAACTGATCCTATATTATACTATCAAAATGAGAGGGTAATGTGACCTGCATTCATAAATTTGGCAAAAAGTATCTAGCATTTCCTCCCACTACTTTTCCAACTGAAAGAACTGTAAGAGTTACACAGTATTATTCTCTACAAAGGCCTTGCTTAAAATATAAGATGGTAGAGTACCTTGACTTTATTCAAATGAGTTTATAATTGTTGAGTAAGTGCTCTATTCTAGTGACTTGTAGGACAAATTAGTCACTAAGGAAAGGTAAAACTCATTAGCTGGCATGAAATTAGTAGAGTATTGTGGCTTTATACAATTGTTAGTGGAGGGCAGGAGATTATAATTTCATTTGTGTTGATCCTTTAATAATTTTCAGTCTATTTATACACACACACACACACACACACACACACACACACACACACACACACACAGAGTTACGTAATACAGTTATATGTTTACATATAAACAAATATGATTACATGCCCAAAACTTTGTTAAAGCCCAGTGGCACGTCATACTTTTCTAGATTGTGGAGAGTGGCTCGGGGCCCCACCAACCCTCTCTGGCCACAGTGGCTTGGCAGCCCACCGGCCCCCTGCGGCCATGGATGCACACAGCTCCAACTGACACCTGCAGGCACAGCAGCTCAGCACCCCATTGACCCTGTATGGGCAAGGAGGCTTGTTGCACCACCAGCCAATGTGGGCACAGCTCCTTGGTGACCGGAGCAACCCCTACGGACATGGTGGCTCAGTGTCCCAACTGACCTCTGCGGACATAGTGGTTTGGTGCCCCACTGATCCTCTGCAGGCAAAGTGACTCAATGGCCTGACCAACCCCTGCAGGCATGGTGGCAAGGCACCTCACTGACCCTGTGTGCACATGGAGGCTGGGCACCCTAACTGACCCCTGTGGGCATGGTGGGCCCACACTAACTCATCATCTGCAGGCACAGGAGCTTAGCTCCCCACAGACAATCTTGGGGCACAGCGGCACAGTGCCCAGGCTGACCCCCGAGTGCACAGTGGTTCGCTGTCCCACCAGCCCTCCATGAGCACAGCAGCTTGTCACCCACCAACTTTCTGAGGGCATGGCACATAGGCACTCCGACCAACCAACCACTGCAGGCACAGTGGCTCCACACCCTCCCACACAGTGGCTCCACACCTCTGTGGGCACGGAGGCTTGGCTCCTTACTTTCCCTCTGTGGGCATGGCAGCTTGGGGCCAGAACCAACCCCTGCATGCACAGTGGTTTGGCGCCCCACCAACCATCTGCAGTCATAGGAGCTCGATGTCCTAACCAATACTCTGTGGACACAATGCTTTGACGGACCAACCGACCACTCTGGGCATGGCAGCTTGGCACCCCACAGACCCTCTGTGGTCATAGGAGCTCAGCGCCCCAGCCAAGCTTTCTGGGCATGATGGCTACGTCTACACGTGCACGCTACATTGAAATAGCTTATTTTGATGTAGCGACATTGAAATAAGCTATTTCGATGAACAACGTCTACACGTCCTCCAGGGCTGGCAACATCGACGTTCAACTTCGACGTTGGGCAGCACCACATCGAAATAGCCGCTGTGAGGGAATGTCTACACACCAAAGTAGCACGCATCGAAATAAGGGTGCCAGGAACACTGCAGACAGGGTCATAGGGCGGACTCAACAGCAAGCCGCTCCCTTAAAGGGCCCCTCCCAGACACAGTTGCACTAAACAACACAAGATCCACAGAGCCGACAACTGGTGGCAGACCCTGTGCATGCAGCATGGATCCCCAGCTGCCGCAGCAGCAGCCAAAAGCCCTGGGCTAAGGGCTGCTGCACACGGTGACCATAGAGTCCCGCAGGGGCTGGAGAGAGAGCGTCTCTCAACCCCTCAGCTGATGGCCGCCATGGCAGCCCCTGCTATTTCAATGTTGCGGGATGCGGATCGGCTACACATGTCCTACTTCGACGTTCAACTTCGAAGTAGGGTGCTATTCCCATCCCCTCATGGGGTTAGCGACTTCGACGTCTCACCGCCTAACGTCAATTTCAACTTCGAAATAGCACCCAACATGTGTAGCCGTGATGGGCGCTATTTCGAAGTTGGCGCCGCTACTTCGAAGTAGCATGCACATGTAGACGCGGCCGATGACTCCATTCTCTCTGAAGACATGGGGGATTGACTCCCTGCTGACCCTCTACGGGCATGGCAGATTGGTTCCCTGACTGACTCCTGAGTGCACAGTGGTTCAGAGCCCCATCCACCCTTCATGGGCATGGACTGTCAGCTCTCTGACTGACCCCTGCAGGCACAGGGGTTCAGCACCCCACTGAACCTCTGTACATATGGTGGTTCACAGCCCTGACTGACACCTGTGGGCACAGCAGCTTGGCATACCACCAACTGACCTCTGTGGGTAAGGCAGCTTCTTGCCCACCAATCCCAGTGGGTATGGCCACTTGGTGACCAGACTGACTCCTATGGGCATAGCAGCTCAGCACCCTGACTGACCCCTGCAGACATGGCAGCTCCACACTCAGTCCAGTCCCTGTGGACACAGTGATTTGGTGGCCCACCATTCCTCTTTAGGCATGGCGGCTCATCACCCCACTGACTCTCCATAGGCACGGGGGTTCGGTGGCCCACCCAGCCCTCTGAGGGCACAGTGGATTGGCTCCCTACTGACCCTCTGTGTGCATGGAAGCTTGGCGTCCTGGCCAAACCCTGCATGCACAGCAGTTTGGCACCACCGAACCCTAGGTAGATACAGCTCATTGGTGCTCCATCTGATCCCTGTAGGCACACAAGCCACACGGACACTCTACAGGCACAGTGGCTTCATTCCCCACTGACCCTTTGTAGTCATAGTGGCTTGGTACCCCAACTGACCACTGTGAGCACAGCAGTTTGGAGCCCCACTGACCCTCTGCGGGCATGGCAGCTCTGTGGCTGGACCAACCCCTGTTCACCCTTCAGCAAGTAGGGTGGTTCAGCACCCCACCAACCCTCTGGGTGCACAGCACATCAACACTCTGATTTACCACTGCTTGCATGGAAGTTCAGTTCCCCATCAACACTCTGTGGATATGGTAGCTCAAAGTCCCAACCTACCCTTACGGTCACAGTGGCTCAGTGCCCCACCAACCCTCTGTGGGCATGAAGGATCACTGCCCACCAAACCATGCGGACATGGCTGATCAGTGACCAGACCAAACCCTGTGGCATGGAGTCTCAGCACCCCAACCAACCCTTGTGAGCAAGGCAACTCAGCTCCCTTGTTATCATGGTGGCTTGGCACCCCACTGACTCCTGCAGAACTGGTGGCTTGTCACCCAGACCAACCACTGTGGCATTGTGGCTTGGTACCCCACTGACCCTCTGATGGCATGACAGCCCAGTGCCCCAACCGACCCCTGCAGGTATAGTGGCTTGGCAAGGCTACTGACCACTGCAGACACAGTGGATTCATGTCTCACCATTCCTCTGTGGACAAGGTAGTTTCACACCCCGGGCCTGGCAACTCAACTCCCTACTGACCCTCTGTGGGCATGGTGGCTTGGAACCCCACAAAAACTCTTATGGCACAGCAGCTCGGCTTCCCAACCAATCTCTGTGGGCACAGCTGCTCATCGCTCCACCTCTGCAGGCAAGGCACCCGAACAGACTCCTGTGGGAACAACAACTCAGCACTCCAGCTGACCCCTAATGGCACCACGGCTAGGCACCTCACCAACCCCCTGTGAGGACGGCAGCTCATCATCCCCCTGACCCCTGTGGGCATGACAGCTCAGTGTCCTGCCCATGCCTCTGCAGGCATAGTGGCTTGACAATAGTGGGTACAATGGCACAACTGACCCCTGTGGTCATGGCAGCTTGGTGCCCCACTAACCTTCTGGGGGCATGTTGGCTCGGTGACCTATCTGACCTTCCGCAGGCACAGAGGCTCCATACCCTGACCGATCATCTGCTGGCATGGAGGTTCGATGACCCAACTGACCCCTGCAGGCAAAGCGGTGTGGTTCGCCCCCAGCCAACCCTCTGTGGGAATGGCATCCCATCACCCCACTGA
Source organism: Carettochelys insculpta (assembly GCF_033958435.1). Lineage (NCBI taxonomy): Eukaryota > Metazoa > Chordata > Testudines > Carettochelyidae > Carettochelys > Carettochelys insculpta. The sequence goes on from NC_134137.1 coordinate 295,823,862, forward strand.
CAGTGTGCAGGCATGGTGGCTCAGCAGCCTACCAGCCCTGTAGGCATGGCAAATTGGTGCCTACGCAGACCCTTGTGAGTAGGTCGGCTTGGTGGCACACTGACTGTCTGTGGGAACGTTGGTTCGGAGCCCTGACCAAAACCTTCAGGCACAGCAACTTGGTACCCCACCCGCCCTCCATGGGCATGGAGGCTTGCTGCCCACCAACCCCTACGGGACTGGCTGCTTGGTGACCAGACAGACCCCTGCGAGCATGGTGGTGCAGCACCCTGACCAACCCCTGTGGGCACAGCAGATCTACACTCAGACTGGCAGCTGATTGCTGCAGGCACAGCATCTCGGCAGCCCACTGACCCTCTGTCAGCATAGCAGCTCAGAGCCCTGACCAGTCCCTGGGGGCACAGTGGCTCTGCACCCTGACTGACCCTTTGGGTGCACAGTGACTCATTGCCCTAAGGACCCCTACAGGCATGGCATCTTGGTGTCCCATTCAACCCTCTGTGGGCATGGTGGCTTGCTCACCAATGACCCTCTGTGGGTATGATGCCTTGATGGCCCAACCAACTCCTGCAGACACGGCAGCTCAGCACTCCACTGACCATCTGTGGTCATGGCAGCTCAGCATCTCAACCAACCATTGTGGAAATGGTAGCTTCACACACTGACCAACCCTCTGCAGGTACAGTGGTTTGGCTCACTGCTGACCCTCTGTGGGCATGGCAACTCAGCGCCATCTCAGGGCATGGTGGCTCATTGCCTCAGTGACCCCTATGGGCATGGCGGTTCAGTGCCCCAAGTGACACTCTACAAGCACAGTGGCTTGGCTCACCACAGACCCTCTGCAGGCATGACAACTCGATGGCCCAACCAACAGCTGTGGACACAGCAGCTTTGTGCCCCATTGACCCTCTGCGGACATGGTGGTTTGGCAACCCACCAACTCTCTGCAGGCACAGTGGCTTGGAGCTCTGACCAACACCAGTGGAAACAGTGGCTCGCCACCTCACCAACCCTCTGTGGGCATGGAGGCTGATCGCCCACTAACCTCTACAGAAATGGGTGCTCAGCAACTGAAATGACCCCTATGGGCACAGCAGATTGACACCCTGACTGAGCCCTGTGGGAACAGCAGCTCTATGTTCAGACTGTCCCCTGCAAGCAGGGAGGCTCAGTGCTCAGACAGATCCTTGCAGGCATGAAAATTTGTCACCCACCAACCCTTATGAGCATGGCTGCTTGGCAACCAGACCAACCCCTGCAGGCACCGAGGCTCGGCACCCTGATCAACCCCTGTGGGCACCACAGCTCTATGCTCAGACTGGCCCATGTGGGCACAGCATCTTGGTGATCCACTGACCCTCTGTGGGCATAATGGCTCTGCACCCTGACCTATCCTCTGGGGGCATGGCAGCTCATTGCCCTACCCACCCCATGGGTGTGGCAATTTGGTGTCCCATCCAAACTTCTGCTGACACAGTGGCTTGCTCACCACTGACTCTCTGTGGGCAAGGTGAACTAACCCCTGAAAGCATGGTGGCTTTGCACCTCACTGGACCTCTGTGGGCGTAGTGGCTCAGCGTGCTGACTGACCCTCTGTAGGCATCTGGGCTTGGCTCACTACCGACATAGGCACAGAGGGTTGATCCCCGACCAACACCTGCAGGCACAGCATCTCAGTGCCCCACCCACCTTCTCTGGGCATGGAGGCTCATCACCCATCAATCCAGTCAGGCATGGCTGCTCAGTGACCGGACCAACCCTTGTGGGCACAGAGGCTTGGCACCCTGACTGACCTCTGTGGGCACCAGGACTCTATGCTTAGACCAGCCCCTGAGAGCATGGCATCTCAGCAACCCACTGGCCCTATGTGGGCTTGGCAGCTCAGTGCCCTGAGCAATCCCTGGGTGCATGGTGGCTCTGCACCCTGACTGACCCTCTGTGGGCATGGTGGCTCATTGCCCTAATGACCCCTATGGTCTTGGCAGCATGGCGGCCCATCTGACCCTCTGCAGGCAAGGTGGCTTGCTCACCACCAACCCTGTGGGGTCACAATAGTTCAATGGCCCAAACAATCCTGTAGGCATGGCGTCTTCGCTGTGCTGTGCCATGCCATGCTGTGGGCCTGGTAGCTGGACATCCCAATTGATGCTGGTGGGCAGGGTGGCTCCGAACACTGACAAACCCTCTGTGGGCATGGTGCCTTGGCTCATTACTGACCCTCTCTGAGCATAGCAACTCAGCAGCCTCTGGGGCCATGGCAGCTCATTGCCCCAGCAACCCCTGCAGCCATGGAGGCTTGGTATCCAAACTGACCCTCTGTGAGCACAGTGGCTCACCACAGACCTTCTGTGGGCATGGCAGCTCAATAGCCCAAGTGACTCCTGCAGGCACAGTGGCTTTGAGTCCCACTGACCCTCTGTGGGAATGGCAGTTCAGCCCCATGACTGACCACTGAGGGCACAGTGGTTTGGCAGCCCTAATGTCCCCCACAGACACAGAGGTTTGGCACCCTACTGATCTTGTGCAGATATAGTTGCTCAATGCCCCATCAACCCTCTGAAGACATGGCCACTCGGCACCCTGACTGACCCCTGGTGCTTGTTGCCACACCGACCCCTGGTAGCTCAATGCCCCACTAACCCTGTGGGCATGGCAGCTCGGTGTTCTAACCAACCCTCTGCAGGCATGGTGGCTTGGGTCACTACCAACCCTCTGCAGGCACGGAGGCTTGATGGCCTGACCAACCCCTGTGGGCATGACGTCTCCTCACACTGACCAGCCCTCTGCAGGCACACTGACTCGGCTCCACACCAACCCTCTATATGCATGGCAATTCAGTGCCCCAAACAATCTCTGTGTGCACAGCGGTTTGGTGCCCCACAGACCCTCAGCAAGCAAGGCGGTTTGGCACCCTCAGTGACCCTCTGTGGACACAGTGGCTTGGAGTTCGGCCCAACAGCTGCAGGCACAGCAGCACAGTATCCCACCCACCCTCTGTGGGCATGGAAGCTCATCGCCCACCAACCCCTGCAGGCATGGCTGCCAACCCTAGTGAGCAGTCTGCTTCCTTCATCTCCATCTTTGGGGGCAGTGTGTGTTGCCTTTTGCTCTGCTTTAACTTCCATGCACCTAGCAAAGTAACCAGCAGCCCCGGCACTGCTCCATTCTAACTCTGCCCGCCCCTCAGTGCTGCACTGGCCTGAGTACGTGGGAGAGTTTCTAAACCCCCATCTGTTCTACAGTGGTGTGTGTCCCTGATCCACTTGCCATTACCTATAGCCAAAGGAAAGACCATTTATTAACAGGCAGCCCATGGAAAAAAGACCAAGGAAAAAATGGAGAGGTTAAAGGGCCTGGGAGGGAGGCCAGGGACCTCTAGGCCATGTCTACACTTGCACGCTCCTTTGAAGCCAATGGCAGAATGCCCCAAAAAAAGAAGGACAGATGACCTGATCAGGTGGTCCACCACTCAGTACAAGACCATGAGTAAAGAACGTCCTTCTACATGGCGAATCTATAAAGAGGACCCTGGCAGTGGCCATTTTGTCCTTATTCCTCAGATCTCAGTTCCCAAGCCCCCATCTTGTCAGCAGTTTTCAAGAACATCTCTGCTATGAACTAAGCCTGAATGGGCTGAGGACCCCTCCCAAAGGATACGTTTCAAGACACTTTTAAGATAGCAGCCTGTACCATCAGCTGTGGCCTGCATCAAAAGATTTATAATTGATGCATGTAATTTAACCACTTTAACAATTTTTCTCTATAACCCTATTCTTTCTTTCTTTATTATTAAACATTTAGATTTAAGATTCTCAAAGTGTACTGTTTTGGGAAAGATCGAATTTTTATCGACCTTGAAATTTGTCTGGTCCCTTTGGGGGCTGGAAGAATCTCGGTGGACTTGGTGAGATAGCTTTTCATAACCTCTCATCTGTGTAAAGAGGGATACTGATTAAGGCACAAGGGAAGCTAAAGAGCCTGAGGGATTTGCTTGGGTGTTGCTAGCCAGCAAGGCAGAAGAGGTGTTTTTGTGGTTGGCTTGGTTTGCCTCATAGAGAAGGAAACCACAGTCTGAGCTGTAACTGGCATGGTTTTAAGCAATTTGCTCAGGTTTTGTTCTCTTCGAAGTGCCCGGGAAATTTCCCGTGTATTACAGCTGGTTTTGCTGTCCCCTGTCACAGAGCAGAATGACGTGTTTTCCTTTAGCCTCTCCCATTTATTCCTTATTCCTTTTATTTCCTTTATTCCTGTTCAATAAAGGGTATTTGCTTTGGCTGTATACACTGATCTGGAGATCAGGAAAACAGCCAGTGAGGAGTGACCCTGTCCCCTAAGAGGGGATATGCCAGCCCCAGCCCTAAGTGACCATGACAAAGATGGGGGGAGGGGACAACCCCCCAGGAATCCTGGGCTCAGCCTTGTTGGGGTTATGAGGACTCTGTGACAGGAGAGGGGAAGGGAGCTCTCAAGGTCAGGCTGGCCTCTGGGTGTAGAACGTGGGAGTGAGCTCCTTTCACTAGTCTGTGGGGGTCATAGAAAAGCCGGAAAAGCCTCCCAGAAGAGTGGTACACACAAAGCCCTGCTCATACCTAGGTCTGTGCTGTCAGACTCACCTGTGAGCCTCCAGCTGGTGTGAACCTGGTGATGTTGCCTCTTCAACCTGAAGGTTACAGCACAAACTGCCGTGGTGTCCTGGCCTTCCCCACAGGCTTGTGCCAGGAACACACACAGCCTTCACCAGGGAGGAGCCAGAGGTCGCTTCAGCTTAGTTGCCCCCCTAGTGGTCCTGGGCCAATGTGGCACAGCTCAGCCTTAGCACAACACTTCCCCAGCAGACCTACCCGTTGGTCCCGGGAGCCACTCGCTGAGCCCTGTGCTAACACTGACAGGCCAGCCGTGCTAGCAGGGGCCAGCACTGTGCACTAGGCTGTGGCCTCCAGTTAGCCACCTGTTCTCTTGGGCAAGCTGAGCAGGGTGGAGGAGGCTGCACTTTGGAATGGTGGCAGCTGAGCCTTAGCCCCAGGGCAGCTCTTTGCTCAGTTCTGAGGGAGAGGAACTTCCTGCCCATACAACGAAGGGGAAGCTCCGACACGCTACCCCACAGGCTCCAGCTGTTGGGAGGGAGCGGGAAGCAGGAAAACTGCCTTTTCTCCACCCACAAGACAGGTGCTGCCTGCCAGACAGAGTCAGCAGGTCTCTCACATCTTCTGGGAAAGAGCCTCAGCATAGCCCCCATCATCTCCTTTATCCCTCAGACCCAATGGCCCCCCACCCTCTCTCACAGCCCCATCTTTCTCCCCATGTTCTCCTCCCACAGCCCTGGCACTCTCTGGCAGCTTGTATGGCCCCTGCTATTTTCTGCACATCACTTACACAATGTATGGTCCATATTTCTCCCCCGAACCCTGTCTAGTCCCACACCGCTCACTGCCCCAAAGTTTGCCTCCATAGGTGAGCTCACGGCACATGCCCAGAGTTAGACGAAGACATAAATCCTCTTGCTGGAAGCCTGCAGTCTGCCACTGCAGTATTTCCTGGAGCCATGCCACAATGAGGCAGAGACAAAGCCTCTGCCCCACGTCCCAGTGCACCTCACCACCGTCTGCCTTCAGCTGCCTCATGCCTGGCAGCCTGAGCTGGCAGCAAGGCCTGATCACATTCAGGGCCAGGATCCCCCTTCTGTCTGCAGCTCACAACACTCTCCCCGGCCCAGCTCTGCAGCCGCTTACAATTCTGCCCTGACACCCCCAAACTCTCTCATCAAACCCCCTCCCATTCACCCAGGCTTTATGCCATGGGACCCCCGGAGCCTCCTTAATCACCGAGCAAGCATTGTGAGCCGCTGAGTGAGGCGACACCTCCCCTCTGAGCTCCAACTGCCTCAGAATCCCCCAGGTCTGCAACATCATCCACCGATCACCCCACCAGCCATAACATCCTGCCTGCTCTTCCCAGGCACAATGAGAGCTGTCACAGGAGCTTGGCAGCCTGGAGTAACTCTGACTTTACTCCAGTGTAAAGAAGAGGAGTCCCAGGGCCATTGTCTCACCTTAGAGTTCATGTGTTAACACGCTTTGAGAGCATTATACTTTTGTATTTGTCTTTCACTACCCCACTAAGCAGTTGTTTCCAGCCCCAGGACAACCTATACCAGGAAAGAGTATCCTCTTGCAGCACACAACCCTCATCACTAAGTGCTAATTTGAGACCTGATCCTGTTCCTGCAGACCTCAAAGGGAGCAGAATCACTTTCAGCAAAAACAATGAGAAGTCCTGTGGCACCTTATAGACTAACAGATTTTTTGGAGCACAAGCTTTCCTGGGCAAAGACCTGCTTTGCATGCTTATGCTCCAAAAAAAATCTGCTAGTCTATAAGTACCACAGGACTTCTCATTGTTTTTGCAGATACCGGCTAACACGGCTACCCCTCTGATACTACTCACCTTTCTGTAAATTTTTTAAGAAATGATTTTATAATATATAATATAATGTTCATGTAACTTGGCCAAAAAGCAGCCTCCACTTGACATAAGTTAGATATACCTATCTCATAGAACTGGAAGGGACCTGCAGAGGTCAATGAGTCCAATCCCCTGCCCTCTCTGCAGGACCTATCACCGTCCCTGACAGATTTTTTTAAACACCTATTTGCCCCAGATCCCTAAATAGCCCTTTCAAGGACTGGCCTCACAACCCTGGGTTTAGCAGGCCAATGCTCAAACTACTGATAGAGAGCAGGTTCTCAAATTCCACAAATAATTAAAAGAAATGGTCACATCACAGCAACATTTACAGAAACTTACATTCAACAATATGAAGTCCAGGACCCATATATACAGTGATAAGAAAATAAAAAATAAATAAGTTAAAGCCCAGAATCCAACTTTATCTCCGTGTGCAGCTGAAGGTATAATAAGCCTTTGGGACTCCTCTACCTGGGTTTTTTTTTGCCTTGTTTTGTTTTGTTTTTGTTTGGTTTTAATGAGTTTTTTTGCTGCATTTCTGAAATTCCAAGAAGCAACATTTTTGTCTTTTTAAAGTTTTTTTTTCTTTTCCAATTGATACTAGTATTGATATTGGTTGCAATCTTGGGTTGAAGGGTCAGCTCAGTTTTGTTTTCTTTATATGCATTAGCTTGTTCATTCCTTCAGAAAACCCATTAAACTTATTGCTTGTAAAATCTTCTGTAATGAAAATTTAATAGACATGAGAGATGCTTCTCAATAGTTTTAGGGTCTCTAAACAGACAACTAAACAGAGTGGCATGAAGGGCGAGTGAAGATTAGCTTCTTTGTGACAGATTCAAAGGAAAGCTAAGTGTATTTCTGAGGGCAGGTTATGTGTAAATTGCCAGTGAAGAGACCAAAAGTGAGACTGACTAACAATGGGCATTCTGTCCATTAACAAATATTAAGTGGAATCCAAGAAATAAATTATATTACCTTGGCAAAGATTAAATTGAGGCATCCTGTGGCATAATAAAACTAAGATAGTAAATTAAGTGGTAAATCTAAATTGTCTTTCAATTTCTAGTGCATATAATATTAACTATTAGTTAATGGGAGAACTGCCGCCATGTTCTGGTGGAGGACAAGAAAATGTGCTCTGTGACAGTGATGTGACTGTTCCATGCAACTTTTTATGTAATTTTAGTGGTATAAGAGCTAAACAGATTGACATTACCATGGACCTGACAGAGGCATCTCATTGGAGGAATGCAGCCGTGACTCAGAATTCCCAGCATCAATATGTCCTTAGCTACATGTGTCCTTCATGTCTAAAAAAAAGGACAAATTCATACTAAAGTACCTGGATAATACTCACTCTCACAGACCTTGGGAGGCAGGCTAGTCTTTGCCTACAGACAGCCCGCCATCCTGAAACGAATTCTCACCAGCAACTATAGACCACACCACAGTATCTCTAATTCAGGAACCAATCCCTGCAACAAACCTCAGTGCCAACTCTGCTCAGATATCTACACCAGTGACACCATCACATGACCTAACCACATCAACCACACCATAAGGTGCTCATTCACCTGCACATCTACTAATGCGATATATGTTGTCATGTGCCGACAGTGCCCCTCTGCCATGTACATTGGACAAACTGGACTGTCTCTAAGTAAAAGAATAAATGGACACATATCAGATATCAAGAACAGCAGCATACAAAAACCTGTAGAAGAACACTTCAATCTCCCTGGACACTCAGTAACAGATTTAAAAGTAGCCATCCTGTAACCAAAAACTTCAAAAACAGACTTCAAAGAGAAGCTGCAGAGCTGCAATTCTTTTGCAAATTTGACACTATCAATAAAGGATTGAACAAAGACCAGGAATGGCTGTCCAACTGCAAAAGCAGTTTCTCCTCTCTTGGGCTATGTCTACACTAGGACACAACATAGAAGCAGTCTATTTCGAAGTAACAACATTGAAATAGGCTACTTCTACACATATCGTCCACACATCCTCTGGGGCTGGGGCTGTCAATGTTCAGCATTGAAGTAGTGATGGGGAACATCAAAAGGAGCCCCCCCAGAAGGAGAAGCAGAGCATCCACACTCAAGTGATCCCGGTCAAAATAAGGGGCCAGGAAAGCCCATGGACGGGGTCACAGGCTGGACTAGACCTTCCAGTGTAACAGCAAGCTGCTCCTTTAAAGGGCCCCTCTCACACACACCCTGCCTGCACAGCACGAGGTCTAGTGTAGCTGTAGCCCAAGAGAGGAGAAACTGCTTTTGCAGTTGGACAGCCATTCCTGGTCTTTGTTCAATCCTTTATTGATAGTGTCAAATTTGCAAATGAATTGCAGCTCTGCAGCTTCTCTTTGAAGTCTGTTTTTGAAGTTTTTGGTTACAGGATGGCTACTTTTAAATCTGTTACTGAGTGTCCAGGGAGATTGAAGTGTTCTTCTATCTTCATAAATACACATTTATGACCACGTGGAGGTATGCACTAGCCTCAGCTTTTCAAAGGTATCTAGGTACCTAAAAATGCAGTTGGACACTTACTGAGATTTTCATAGCCACTTAAGTAGGCCTGCTGCTTAATATAAATTGATTTCATTGGGAATTAGGCACCTAACCTACTTATCTGCTTTTGTAAATCTTGCTAGGAACCAATCCAAATCGTCAGTCATTTAAATATCTTTGTAAATGTGGCTGTGAGTTCTAACTATGAACCCAAAAAATTGCAAACTTTCTTACTCATCAGACCCACCCAGGAAGCTTAAAGTGGACAGAACCCCAGATTCTCCCATGTTTGGGCCACTTTGCACTGAATGATGGCTACAACGCAGTATTTCAGCCAGCAAAGCTATACAAGGATCACCATAGTGTAGGAGCAGTGTTTGGTGGTACAGAACCAGTGAAATGGTTTTTATGCCACCCACTGCTCCCTGTGGATATCTTAAGAGCATAGCTGGGAAAAGAGAACCTGCCTGTGACTTTTTTGCAGCAATTCCTGGCTGCTGTATTGAACTGTTGGGGTCACTGAAAGATACTTGTTTTGGAGCAGCCTCTAGATTGCTCCAACTTACCCTCTGACTGCCATCACCGGCTAAATAATGTCTACAAGGTGACAAGAACCCTGGTACAGTTCCATTTCCCCAGCTCTACACTAGTGGGGGAATGGAGTATATCCTTGTGGGCCGTTTGCTTATATTCATGGCCTCTTTGTGCCATAGAACATCACATAGAAAATGAGAGAACCGCCCTCCAGTTTCTTTGAACACTTAAGCATGTGACACTGAAATTCACTGCCTGTGACTCTTAATGCCTGTGAAACAAAATCATTGAAACATCTGCAGGAAGTGAACACAAAGGGGGTCCAGTAGAAATCTGAATGACTATCCATTGACCTTTTTTTGCATTATACTCTCAGGTCTGTATTGTGATCTCAAAATTAGTTTTAAATCAATGAAGACATTTATCAAGAATCAATATAATGACTCAATCACCTACATTTGAGGATTTTCTCAAAATTATTTTTGCCATTTAATCCAACCTGGATATTTTTCTTCAATTACTATATTTTCACCTCTCCATTTTCACTGATGTTTTACTATTTCTGTTGACTCTGCGCTATGTCAGGTTGCAATTTCCTCAATGAAATTTTGATATAATAAAATGTAAGGGCACTAGTTTTCTTGCCCGGTCAGGATATGGATTTTTCAAGGAAGTGGTGGTAAAACAAGCTGAAATAAATCATGGTTGAATATACGAAAGTGCCGTCATCAATGTATGCCATTAGCTATGTCGGTCTTGATCTTAGAGATCAATATCCAGGAAGGGAGGAGATTTAGGTTTCAGCAGGTTAACTCCATGCCAGAGGATGAGCCTGAACCAAAATGACATGCTTAGAATTCTCGTTTCCGTGGCAGTGCTGGTGTAAAGATACTTTCCATCTACATTTTGCAGCAACATGAGGGTGCAAGCTTGGTGTTAATCCACAAAGGAGTCATTCTGATTAGTCTTTGGCAGTTGAGGTTTTTTTTTAAAGAGCATATCTGTAGATATTATAAATTACACCGACCTTCTTCCTTCTGTATGATTAGTGCTGAGTATATTGCTTTGTCATACAACTGCCTCTGAGGCTAATCCTCCACACTTGCAAAATCTTCTTATTCTAACAACCAGAGCACAGCTGAAGCCAGGGTTTAAGACCCTAAAAATAGGAGCAGGATTATTTGGGCTGCAGAATGCTGAAGTAGTTTTAAGGTTTTGGCAGCGGGGGTGGGGAAGGTATAGTTTAAAAACAGATTTTTGACTCAATACATTAATATTAAGTAGTATCTTAATAAATCAGTTCATAGACCCCTTCATTTTCTTACACTTAGAAGACTCATGTTATGTACTTATGTGCCTCTCCCCCACAAAAAAATCCAATGCACTATTTATTTAAACTGTTTTCTTCCTACATTAAAAATGCCACTCAGAATTGGGCAGCCTTAGATCATTGATGTCAGTCAATACTTGCTCTCAGCTTTACCGAAGCAAAGGGAAAAGGTAACTGCAAAGTCCCATTATTGAGGCTTTGATTGGATCTTTCAGTGTCTTTTGTATCACAGTTGTGAGTACAAGTATTCAGTTGCCCTCTCTGGGAACCCCCAGGGCTACTTTAGTCATAGTCCTAATGGGAAGCCCTGCTAAGCAAACAGGGTTGTGAGGATTCCTAAGCTTAAACCTAACAAGGGTTTTGGAGTCAGCTCATGGAAGAACTCCCAAATGAGAGGTAATTAGATACAACCAAGCTTATTTATTCTCAAAACCTGACATAGAGGCTGGGTAGTTATAGGGAAGACAATAGTTTTGCTGGTTAGATGCCAGGATTGTAGATTGTCTTGAGCTGCGTCTACACATGCACGCTACTTCGAAGTAGCGGCACCAACTTCGAAATAGCGCCCATCGCGTCTACACGCGTCGGGCGCTATTTCGAAGTTAACTTCGATGTTAGGCGGCGAGACGTCGAAGTCGCTAACCTCATGAGGAGATAGGAATAGCGCCCTACTTGGACGTTCAATGTCGAAGTAGGGACCGTGTAGACAATCCGCATCCCGCAACGTCGAAATTGCTGGGTCCTCCATGGCGGCCATCAGCTGCGGGGTTGAGAGATGCTCTCTCTCCAGCCCCTGCGGGGCTCTATCGTCACCGTGGGCAGCAGCCCTTAGCCCAGGGCTTCTGGCTGCTTCTGCGGCAGCTGGGGATCTATGCTGCAGGCACAGGGTCTGCAACCAGTTGTCAGCTCTGTGGATCTTGTGTTGTTTAGTGCAACTGTGTCTGGGAGGGGCCCTTTAAGGGAGCGGCTTGCTGTTGAGTCTGCCCTGTGACCCTGTCTGCAGCTGTGCCTGGCATCCCTATTTCGATGTGTGCTACTTTGATGTGTAGACGTTCCCTCGCTGCGCCTATTTCGATGTTGGGCTGAGCAACGTCGAAGTTGAACATCGACGTTGCCGGCCCTGGAGGACGTGTAGACGTTATTCATCGAAATAGACTATTTCGATGTTGGCTGCACGTGTAGACGTAGCCTTGGTAAGCAAAAAGCTAAAGTTTGTTTTATTCATTTGTGTTCACAAGATGGTTTTGTTTGGGAGAGTTAAGGAGGCATGTTGCATACTTGGCCGAAGAATATGATGGAGGCTCTGCTTTCCTTTGTGCCAAGACAAAATTCCGTTTCTTTTTATTTTTTAATAAATCTGACAGAGGGTTCATTGCTAGACCTGGGCTCTGATTCTTTTCAATTGAAGAACACCTAGCTCTACTACATTGAGCATTTGTTCCCACCTGTCCTTTCCTCCCCACATTTGTATGCTTAGTTCTTAAGGTGTGTTCATGCAATGTGATCCTCACCCCAGCTGACAGAGCAATTGGGGAGATGTCAATTTGGCAAAATGTTTGAAAAGCTGTGTGTACTACTGGCTGCCTTCAGGAATTTGAGGCTGGGAGACTAATAGACAGGGAGGCAAAAATAGCTCCATGTTCCTGAAAATGGTCAATCCAGATCAGGGGGAATATTGGGAACTGTGTGCATCAAGGAGCTAAACACAGGTCTATATAGAAAAGTTAGTTTAACGACAATTACTCTAAAAACCTAAGAAAGACAGGTAAGTCTAACAATTACAAAACCACATCTAAATATTTATTCATAATAATGAGGCTTTCCAGAACTCTTTTTTTGAGAACCTATTCAATGGCAGAGATATAATTCTTAAAGAGAGGTCGTTTAAAAGACTTTATTCCTATCTTTAGCTTTAAACAGGAGGAAAAAAACCTTTATGTTAAGCTCTGTGGACTCTGACAATTAGCTGTATAAAACAATTATGACCTGACAGCTGTGTTATAAGAAGAGGACATATAGATCATACTCAATCAACCGGTAACACTAAACAGTTTATAAACAGGAACATATTAACTAATGCAATATAGGAAAAAATTTTCTCTACCTGTCAGAACATTCTTTCAATGGTTTCCAAACACTTTGAAACAAATAGAAATAGGTTTATAATTTTCTGTTGTATTCTGTAAGATTTTATCTACAAAAGTCACATTGTATTGGGGTTTGGTTTGGTTTACTGGGCTGGTTTAAAAATAAGGAAGCTATTCTTGTACGTTTCCAAGTTTCTTTCTTCGGCTACCTTAAATGTCTTACAAGCTAGCCTATTATTTTCCCCTATATAGATTATATTGCTTTGTCTCCTTGCAGAATTTTTGAGAACACTATTTATGGAGTCTTCAGTTCCCCCCTCTGAAGAGAAGGGCATCCCCTTTCCATATCCTTTCTCCCAGGTGAGTGCCCTGGCTACTGAGTTACAGGATATTTTGATGTGGTCTTTCTCACATTCTCCTGCTGAAGCCATTCCACTTGGTGTAAATAATTAAATTTCCATTGGTCGAGAGAGAAGGAGGATCACTCTACAGTCCAGTGGTTATGGTAGTTGTAATATAGAAGGCTTCTCCAAGCACTGATGAGAGGGTCAAATCAGGAAAAGTTCTTAAAGCAGAGCTACTTCCAGCCCAAGACCAGTGGTTCTCCACTAGAAGGTACAGCAAAGCAACCACACAGAGCACTCCTGTTGCCACATTAGTCACCGTAGTCTCCTGAGACATGGAGGGCCCCCTCTTCAGATAGAGAAGAGAACTTAACCAGGATATTCCACAGCCTGGGTAAGTGCCCTAAAACATAGGCTAAAGGTGTTAAGAAAGGCTCCCTCTTCCTTTTACCTGGCCATTTTATGCTGAGGTCAACGTATGCCACTCTCCTTCTGACAAGAAATAGCTTAGGCATTTGACTCCAAGAGATGGTTTGGAATGTGGGGCCCAAACAGTGACAGACTTAAAAACCTAAGCTGGAGAGTGAACTCCTTAGAATGGATAGAACTTTAGATATGCCCATTTCCATGGTATTTGCCATTAGCTAGTTTAAGTGGTTCCCTTCCTGTTCCTTTTGTGAATCCCATTCTCGAGTACCTCTCCCTGTACAATGCAACAGGAGTGTGATATGGGGTGCCTAATTAGGGTCTGAGAATTCCATTTGATGATAAGGTGCTTAAATTAAGCATTGTGACACTTAAATCTCTTTACAGAATGGGCTTAGGTGCGATTTATCTTGTAATATAAGCTCTTGAAAATGTAAAGAAATACATAAGAGCTAAATGTCAGGAAGTTTTCTCGACATCTAACTTATTGTTCTGATTCCCTTACAGCAGTATAGCACAATCATGAAATGTGTGGCTACTTCCAGCTTGACATTGGTTTAGCAATCCCATATCACACCCCAAATATAGCTACAGTTAAAATCCTCCTTTTGGCAATGCTTAATCTTAACGGAGCCCATTTAAATAGGCTATACAGACCGTGTCTGTGTTTCTATGCGTCCATGTGTGTGTGTGTGTGTGTGTAAGTGGGCTCCTGTGTTGAAGACAAAGATTTTTCCTGAGCTGACAAACTATCATATATATTCTCCTCGTATGGCTTTTGTTTCTGATTTGCAATGCAGGCTATGCCATCTTTGCTTTTATCACAGATGCTAATAAAGCCTTCGACTGAGACAGACATGTTTCTGCTGCTCACCCTTGAACTGATGGACTTTGTCTGAATCTTGCTGTTCCCCTACCCCCACACCCATACACAAACGCCAAATGCACTTGAGAGTCCTGCTGCTCTGCTGGGAAGAGGTACTGGCCATGAACTGGTGATTATACTCCCACACTGCATTAACAGGTGTGTTGTGAACAAGACACGAGAAGTCATTCTTCCACTCTACTCTGTGCTGGTTAGGCCTCAGCTGGAGTATTGTGTCCAGTTCGGTGCACCACAGTTCAAGAAAGATGTCTTGAGAATGTGACCTGTGAAGAAAGGCTGAAAGAATTGGGCTTGTTTAATTTGGAAAAGAGAAGATTGAGGGGCAACATGATAGCGGTTTTCAGGTATCTAAAAGGGAGTCATAAGGAGGAGGGAGAAAACTTGTTCTTTTTGGCCTCTGACGATAGAACAAGACTTAAACTGCAGCACGGGAGGTTTAGGTTGGACATTAGGAAAAAGTTCCTAACTGTCAGGGCGGTCAAACAGTGGAATAAATTGCCAAGGAAGGTTGTGGAATCTACATCACTGGAAATATTTAAGAACAAGTTAGATAGATGTCTATCAGGGATTTTTAGACAGTACTTAGTCCTGCCATTGGGGCAGGGGGCTGGACTCAATGGCCTCTCGAGGTCTCTTCTAGTCCTAGTATTCTGTGATTCTATGAAGTATGCCATTAGAGTCAAATTCCAAGAAGGTAATTTTGCTTTAAAACTGTCCCATCAATCCAGCTGGCTGCAACAAGCTAGGGAAGGGAGAAGTATTGGTTCAGAAGGGCAGGGTTATTCCTCATAACCCCACTATAAGCTCTCACCTGCTGAGATCATGTATAAAGAAAGTAAGGGCCCAGTTCAGAAACTCTGGCTGCATCTACACAATGAAATAAAATCAAATTTAATTCAGTTAGCCTGATTTTACCACATGACTGTCTTCACTGCAAATACCATTAGCTTGATTTAGGGTGCAGTAATCTTGAGATTAAAAAATTGCAGTTACTTGCTGGGTATAGCATCAAGCTCAAATTCAGAAGACTGATTAAAGGGCAGTGTGGAAGTTCCACATCTTCAAAGCAAATTTATTAGCTTCCAGTGGTGTCCTGTATGTAACCTATAATACCCCTGTCAGTGCTCTGCTCTGGCCAATGCTCTCCAGCAACAGGAAGAGTCTGAATTTCCAAGCAGGAGCAGCAAGCCTTTAGCTGTGGGCTCATGTTAGTATGAGATCCTTAGAAATGTCTGTCTTTCTTATTCAAATAGCCCTGCAGGGAGTTTGCAGCTCTGTCTGTATGCTTGATATTTTTTTCTGTGCTGCCTGGCACCAGCCACTGCCCCGACATACCATGTGTCAACAAGGCTGTGCTGGAGGTCATGCCTGTATAACACGCCGAGAAACTTCTAAGTGGTTTACATTTGTGTGCAACCCCCCTTCCCTCCCACACAGGCACCACATTATCTGGGTCTTTCCCACACTCAGCCACATCAGGTGGATATCTCCCAGCCCAATCCAATAAAAAGATGTGCCTGCCATTTTGGTGTTTACCATGTAGGTAACATGTAGGTCTACAACGGCAGGAAAAATATTTTCTGCTTTGCTGCCGCCATGAGGAAGTACCATTTCAACTGGCCCCAACCCACTGACACCCCCACTTCACCCATACCAGGCCTTGCTGCTGCTGGTGAAAAGTGTCCCCTAATGGCTAAGGGGTTTGCTGATGATGGGGAAAAGTCTCCCCAGGCTGCTAAGCAATTTGGGGTTTTGCTGCTGTCATGGGGAAGGACCACCTCAACTGGCCCCTCCTCACTGAACCCACCGTTCACCCATACCGGGCCTTGTTGCTGCCAGGAAAAAGTCTTCCCCTGTGGCTTAGAAATGTGGGGGCCTTTGCTATTGCCAAAGAGAAGCCCATAATAGGGCTTGCTGCCACTGAGGGGAAGTCTCATGAGCTGAGGGGGGAGGGCTGATTCCCCATGAAGGGACTATGTCAGCTAGGCCCTCAGCACTTGCTTCTTTTCTCCTGCACTTTTCTACCCTTTTTTGTCTCACTTTAAAACACAGTCCATGCCCCTGCATTATATTCAGGGATCACATGCAATGGTGGGAGGTGGGACACTCAGTGGATGGCCAGTTGAGAACACAGTCAATGCATGGAAGCCTTATAGTGCACTGGAAAGCCAAAGACCCTTTCCAATACTAACATAATGAACAGGAAAACCAAAAATTCTTTCTTCCTACACTTTTCTATCCTCTTTCTTCTCACCTTCACATACAGTCCTGGCCCCTGTATTACTTTCAGGGATCGTATGCATGCAATCATGGGAGTGGGATACTCAGTGGATGGACAGTTGACACAGTCGTTACACCACTGTTGGCAATGTAATGCTGGGGGAAACCAAAAATTCTTTTTTTGTGGACTTTTCAATCTTCTTTCTTCTAACTTTGAGGGTCCCTGCATTATTTTCAGGGACTGGGAGGGAAATGAGGAAAATACAATGGGGGAGGATGACATCAAGACCAGAGAGCATACCCAGAATGCTACAGGGATGAGGGAACTGTGGGATAGCTTCCCAGAATGCACTACTGCAACTGTTGATGTTAGCCAATTTGCATGTGGCAGCAATGACTCGACTTTGTGGGGAGCACATGGGAAGTGAGGGTGGTTGAATTTGAACTTATACATTCCAGAATTAGAAAATTGATATAAATACGTTTGAATGTATCTCTTAGTGTAGACACAGCCTACCTGTGCTGGAAATTGGCTTAGGCTGCTTTCAGGAAACCTCACTTGATATACCAATTAAAAAGGCAACCCAAATGCTGGTTCAGAAATTAGCGTTACCATGTAAAAAAGAGGACACCCATAAGAGGGAGTATATCTGTATCAGTATCTACCAACTCATGTTGTATTAGTGTGTTATAGTGTGTATATACAGTATATTAATACAACATGAGTTGATAGATACAGACAGACTCCCTCTCAAGGGCATCCTCTTTTTTGAAAGATCAAATATGGTAACCTTATCTGAAGGAGACCACCAGGAGATTTTTTTTTCAAAGGATGATTTCATATAAAATCTATCCTGTATGGATGAGCATATGTGTGTGTCTGATAATAGACATGATGACCTGGATTCTCATGATTGTAAATACTGCACAAAATAAAATAGTAATGCTTTGTGCATTTGAGAGAGGGATGTGAAATATTCCTAATGAATTCAAAATCACTTCAATCACTTTTTGTCCAAGTAAAAGAAAGAAGAAAATAAATAAAATATAATAAATTAAATGAAAAAATAAGTAAAGTGAACCCATTTCAGAGAAGCTTGATTAGTAAGATAAAAGAATTTTTTGGAGCAAGAGCAACCCTGTCTGAGCAATCATGATTTTGCTACAGAAACCAGCAATCTCAGTTTTTCCTTTGTTTTTAAAGTAAATATAGCAATGTAATAGAACTGCAACATTGTCACATGAAGTTCCATGAGCTATAGTTGGAGACAAATTTTAATATTCATTCATTCTAAATCAGAATTTAGCCTTGGAAAGAACGGTATCAGCATTCACAGTACATGAATAGAGTGTCCCGACTGTTGGACTTTACGGTGGTTGCTAAATTTGCCTGAGTTGGGCCTGAACATAAAGGAGGAAATGAAACAAAGTAGTTTAATTATAAGAGGTCATGATGACATGATATTCTGTTAGTCTGGCACTGGAGTGGTTGTTGAAATGTAGTCAGACATGAGTTATTCAGTTCTTAAAAACATCTGTTCCATCTTCAAATGTTTCTCTTTTGTTACCTTGGGTTCATTCACCTTCTACTAATCCACACAACTCTCACAGGAGGACAGACGGGTGAAAACTCTCCGTCCTCATGTATGTCACAAAAGACCCAGAAATATAAATGCTATATTTCAGCGCTTCCATTCTTTCCAATTCTTATCTCCTGCCACTCTCTAAAGTGCTCAGATTTTACTGTGTCTTTTGACCTCAATGTACTTATATAAATACAAACATAGAACTGCCATGCTAAGTGAGACCCAGGATCTCTGCAGCACAGTACCCTGTCTCCAGTCGGAACCAATGTCAGAGCTTCACGGGGTGAACAAAAAAGGGTAGGTAGCTGAAGCACTGCATTCCTGTCTTCCTGCTCCTCGTTTCCAGCAGTGAGAGGCTAAGGTTTGCACAGAAAATGGTGTTCTATCCCTGATCCTTTAGGCTAACAGCCATTGCAGACCTATCCTCAGGGAACTTAGCTAGTTTGTTTGATTTTGCTTGTTTGTTTTAGCTCTGAGCTTTTGACTTTCACAACACCCCTAGCAATGAATTCTGTGGGTTAATTTTGCATCCAGTGGAAAAAGTACATCCTCTTTTTATATTTAAACTTGCTGCTTATTAACTTCCATCAGGTGACCTTTTGTTTGTGTTGTGTGTGAGGGGAAGACATTAGTCTTTATTTATTCTTTCTACACCATGATTTTATATTTGTATTATACTCCCACCCCCACACGTAGTAATCTCTTCTGTAAAATGAACCACCCTAACCTTTTGGGTTTTTTTTTTTATCTATCTGCATACGGAAGTTATTCTATGTGCTTCAGTGTCCTGTTGCCTTTTTCTGAAATGTTTCTAGTTTCATTTTTTTCAAAACAATGTAGATACAGTATTCAATTTGTTGGTACACTGTTTATTTATATAATAGCATTATTTTCTGTCATATTTTCCATTTTGTTCCTAAAGATTCTGTTAGCCGTTGGAACAATTGAGATGAAATTTGAGACCTATATATGATCCAAGATCTTTTCTGAGTGGTAACAGCTAATTTTAGATCCCTTCATTATTCTATGAGTAGTTGGCATTATTTTCTCCAATGATCATTACTTAAAGTGCAATGTTTAATTTCATCTGCTATTTTGTCTCCTATGTTTGTGACATTTTTTGGCAATTCTTTGCAGTGAGTTTTGGATTTACTTTGAGTAATTTCATATCATCTGCAAACTTTGCTACTTCACCATTCACTCCTTTTCCCAGGTCATTAATGTTTACGTTGAACAACACAGGTTTCAGTGCAGGTTCTTGTGGGAGTTATGAGTTACTCCCTACTGTGTACCTCTCTGTTCTGAAAACTAGCCGTGGATTCTTACCCTTTATCACTAGTTTGAAAAAAAAAAGTGGGGCGACAGGTCACACAAATAGGTGAGGACCTTCCCTGCTATTTTATTACTGGTTTGGATTTGGTGAAGGACATTGTCAAAGGTTTGATGAAAATTCATGTATACTACATAGATGGATCACCCTGCTCTGTATGCATTCTACCTGTGAACTACACTGTCTTTCATATATATTTTATACCTAGGTATTTACCATGGCCCATTGATGACCCAAATTCTACCAAGCTTCCATTATATCTATTATATCCTCAGTGCCAGATGCTCTAGTTCACGTCTCCTAGTATTTAGATTTCTAGCAATTATACCTAAGCACTGGAACATTTTGTCTCTGCTCAGGTGCTTGACTTTATGTTGTAATTAAAGAGAATGCTTTCTCACAAGGTCCTATCAGTGTCTTACTGACTTCTGTTCTCTTCATTCATCTAGGATATCGAGTTCCTTCTTTATTAAATTGAACTTTAGGAATGTTTTCTTCTGAAATATGTGATCCTCAGCACCTGTCAGAGTCCCCCAGCCCTTTTTAAAAACATCTATAACCCTTTCTAAATTAAGTACCAGCAGGCTGGTTCCAGTTTGGTTTAGATGGAGTCTATCCCTCCTGTATAATCCTGTATAATCCATTATTTCTCCCAACAGTTCCTCAGTTCCTAATAAACTTAATCTTTCATCCATACATCAAAATCTTGCACTTCTGCTTGACTTTCTTGCCCCATGTGTTGAACAGAAAGCATTTTAGACGCTACCAGGAAAGTCTCAGACTCTTATCTAGCAGCCTCATTCTGGCCTTTCTCTGTCATTGATACCTACACGTACCATGATCAATGGCTCCCCCTTAGCACTGTTGATAAGACCATCTGCATATCTTAGGAGATCTCATGCCTTTGCATCCAGAAAGCAATTCACATGGTCATTTTAAATCCAACCATCTATATTTCTAACTGAATGTCCCGTTGTTATTGCCTCTCTCTTAACCTCTGGAGGGACAATATCAGTGCAAGATGATATTGGATATCCCCAAGGAGGTACATGCAAACCATGGGATCATTTCTCTCTGCTAAAGCTTGATGGCCTCCTGTCCTCCTTAACAGCACTGGTGCTATCAGACAGGAGGTGGCACTGCTCTACAATGTCTCTAAAAGTCTCATCTGAGTACAAGTTTAACTTTCTACTAGGGCACTCTTGTCCGGTAACATTGGTAACCCAGCATGATTTCAGTTAGCGAGGTGACCACTCATTATGGGTGTGGCCAGTATTCAGGTGGTCCCATAAAGTTTGTTTAAAGACATCAGTTCTGGCTCTCAGTGTTCGGTGCTGTTATTTAGCTCTAATTTACCCCTACATGTCTTCTAAGAGCCCAGTAAGCAGTGGAAGTCTTGGTAATGCTGCTAGACAATGTTGACATCCCGTCGTCCGGCAAATTCTCTCATTTGGCACCAGTCAGGTCCCGAGGGTGCTGGACAAGAGAGGTGCAACTTGTATCTCTTAGCTCTTCCAATTCAGCTACAAGAGCCACAAGAGCCCTTACTCTGTTTCCAAGCCCTGTCAGTTGGTTGCACTGCATGTACATTTATGCTACCTGCTCGCAAGAAAGGTAATCCTACATGTTGCACTCAGTGCAATACATTTATCATCCCTAGCTTTGCTTGCATTTTTACTCTTGGAGGTGAGGGGGACATTATGTGGCCTAAATTAAAGAATCACATTCTAAGCTTGTCAGTTAATTATAAAAGTATTAAGTCCTCATGAAAAGTGTTATAACCCCTTGGATTCTTCCCACTGTCACCAAGTCCTCTTTATCTGGACAGCTCCCTCAGTTGTTTCCTTATTTTGTCATGGGCCTTTTCTGCTCTAAGGGGCTCTTGCAGAATGCCCTAATCTTATACCTCTCCACCTCTCCTATTGATTGCTAGGGTGCTAGCATCAATCACATGATCTCAATTTCAGCAGCTGGTCCTAGGGTTTAAGGCTGAAAGTGACGACCAGATGGAGTCTGACCTGTATCTCACAGGCCATCAAAGCCAGCCAGCACCTGCTTACTAAATCCAGTCTCTTAAGTCTTTGGCCAACTGCTCATGACCTTTTAAATTCTGTGTTTGACACACTCCTCTGAAGCCTAGAAGGCATGTTTCACTAAGTTAGCAAGCTAAAGCTTAGCAGCTTAGAGAGCTGGTTCATCAAAGTTCAAATCTCAGTCCGAATTTACGGCAGCCTTCTCACCGACTCAAGAACATTTTGTTGATGGCTGCAAATTAAGCTACCAAGATTCTTATTCAATTTAGGAATAAAAAATAAAACATTTAGACATAAGCTTTTTCATGTAGTTTAAAAGTATTGGGGGATTTTTTTCTGTTATTTCCATAATGTTACACAGGTTTTTGGGTAGAGAAGAAAATCCCTGCACCTATTTTTGATTCCATTTGAAAAATGTCTTCAAATCTAAAGAAGTGAACATACAATATATGCCACAGATTTTTTTCCCTAAACACGACCAGTGTTCTAATAATAGCTACCTTCTTTCCCCTGTAAGGTACGAACTGTATACAATCCTTTGAAGAGGTTGCAAGTCCTCTCTGCAGAAATACTACTTAGAAAGATCTGGAGACCACAACAATGAAGTGAAGAAGTCATTGATATGAAGAGGGGATTTTTAAAGAGTAAATGCTACACAGAATGGTGTTAACTGGAATAGCAAGTAAAATCAGCAAAGTAATTATTAGACTCAAACTCATAGTGATAAAGCTTAACTAGAATACTCTGTACAGTTATGAATAGCACTCTTTTTATCTTAAGAATGAGAATATAACATAGGAGGTGTCTCCCTGAGAGAGCCAAATCAGGGCAAATTGTTTGAAACTAGGCTATTTACAACCTAAGACTGGGGTTCCTTCCTATAAGGCACACCAAACCGGTCACAAAGACTACATCTACACTAGCACAAAACTTCAAAATGGCCATGCAAATGGCCATTTTGAAGTTTACTAATGAAGCACTGAAATACATATTCAACACCACATTAGAATGCCGGCAGCCGCGGCACTTCGAAATTGCACACCTTCATTTGCATACCTCTTTTGAAAGTGTTGAGGTAGCCCAAATGAACATGGCTAGTTCCCCTAACTTCATTTTTCTAAACATTTTCATTAACTTTGGTGCTTTTCAGCTGAACGTGTTTAATTTCTGTTATGACTTTATAATGAACATAAGAACCATTACTGTAACCACTCTGCTAGGTGTGCAAAATCTTGTGCCAAGCGGACCAAGGCAGGGGATGTCTAATGAAAGCTGGTAATTCACTGAATCTGTTTATGCATGTTTGTATCATTTTTATATGTGGAGTTATCAGATTGGCTCTGTGCTTGTATTGGAAATGTTAGTTTCTGAGAGATCACAATGAGAAACACGACAACCTACTCTAAAAGGATTCCTAGCTAAGTAAAGCATCAACTCCAATTCACATCTGAAAGAATGTGGCTTTGCATATGCAACTTGGAAGTCTGCTGATAGCAGAATGCCCCCCTAAAGAACATTGCCAGTTGAGTGGCCCACCTATTTTCCATTATGAACATGATCCCAGATGAGGAGGAACAATGGCTTTCCCTACACGTTGGCAAGGTTATAAAGGGGATCCCCTTTCTATCTTCACTCTTACATAATTGCTTCAGGAGCAATTCTGCTACGAACTGAGCCCAGAAGGATTGCTGACCCATCCTAACAAAGGATGAACTCCAAAGTATTAAGATAGCCACCTATTCCATCTGCTGCACCCTGCATCAAGAACTTTGTGATTGATGTATGTAAATGATTGCTTTAATAACCTTACTCTCACCCTATTCTTTTAATAATAAACCTTTAGATTTTAGATTCTAAAGGATTAGCACAGCATGCTTTTTTGGGTAAGATCTTAAGCTATACTTTGACCTGGGAATGTGGCTGATCCTTTGGGATCAGAAAAAAACTGTGCGGATTTGGTGAGACTGGTTTTCATAAACTCTCATCTGTGTAAATAGGGTACTGGCTGTGGCATAAGGCAAGCTGAAGTGTCTGAGGGAAATGCTTGTGTGACTTTGTGCTTCACAGAATGGCCACAGAGGTACTCTATGGCCGTGTCTACACTAGCCCAAAACTTTGAAATGGCCATGCAAATGGCCATTTTGAAGTTTACTAATGAAGAGCTGAAATACATATTCAGCACCTCATTAAAATGCTGGCAGCCACGGCACTTCGAAATTGATGCGACTCATTGCCGCAAGGCTCGTCCAGACGGGGCTCCTTTTCTAAAAGACCCTGGCAACTTCGAAATCCCCTTATTCCTATCTGCCACCTGTCTTTTGGATGCATTATTTTTCTTCATGTGTTGATTCATAGAGTACCAGCTCCTCCTCAGTAGTATTGTCTCTAGCATTTTATGACTTTAGCAGTAACAGAAAAGGGTTACCAAGCCAAGGCAGTGCCTTGAAATTAGGGCTGTCATTCAATCGTATTTAACTCCTGTAGTTACCTCAAAAAATAAATCACAGTTATTAAAACACTGGTAAATAGAATGCCAATTGAAATGTATTTTTTTTATTTTTTCCTACACTTTCAAATATACTTTGTTGTAATTGAAACCAAGTACACAAGGCTCACTTTACAGTTTTCATTGCAAACATTTGTATTGTACAAATAATAAACAAGAGATGCATGAGGTAGGGTTTTTTTCAAGTACTGTAATGCAATCTCTGTTGTGCAGGCAGAGCTTACAAATGTAGGTGGGCGTTGTTATATAACTGCAGAGGCTTATGTGGAGGGTCACATTCCCCCACACACGACCAAATGCCAGTGGGCAGTAGGAGCAGGGGCCCAGCAGCCAGAGGGCAGAGCCGTTTCCTCCCATTAACAGTTTGTCAAAGTGCCCCATGCCTTGGGGTTCTTGGAGGGCCCAGGGGGCCTTGCACCAGTAGTAGTGGTTGTTCCCCTGTACACACACTCACGTAGGTGGTGGGAAGCAGAGCAACACAACCCCAGTGGCCCCGTGCAGTTCACACAGCTCCAGCTGCAGTGTGGCTCATGCAATTCCAGCAGTGGTGGGGCGGCCCTGGCAGCTGAGGTGTAGACGGCCCCAGTGGCAGTGCGGCTCGCATGGTCTGGCAGCTGCAATCATGGTGGTGGCTCTGGTAAGTCACCAGCACTTTCTGTTGGTGTGGGGGGTGTAACTATCTCTGGAGGATGGGGGGGGCATTTATTTTTGGCAGGAGGAAGAGGCAGTGGCGATCTTTAAATTTCTATTGGACACCACTGTAATAAGGCATGTCACAGCCTCTCCGTTAATACGCTTTATACTCTCTACCTAAGTTAAGGCAAGACTGCCAGATACTGGTTTAGTGACGCTCTAAAGTCTGTGAATTACTGGAAGGGAAACAATGCATGCACTAGGGAATAGCTAGACCTGGAAGCTATCGCCTGACGGAGCTTTGTAAATAAGACACTATAATACCCTATACTGGAAACTTATCTAAAATATTTAGGGTTAATATTGTACAAAGATACTCAGTTCATTTATGTGCCCAGCTTACTAAATATTACCAATCTACAGGTATCTAAAATTTGGTGGAATATGATTAAGAACCGTTGATAGAACATTCTGAACAAAAGTGTATTGTTTTAGAATGTATAAGGCTGCCAAGGTGGGAGATAACTACACCTAGATAAAGACACGTCATAGGTTTGGAATGGGAACTAAGCTGTTTTGAAGCTGGTATGATACTTTGAAAGCAAGATGACACAGATATGCTGTGGTTCCATGACTAAGTTTTTCAACAGGAGATAGCAGTAGAAGTATGGCATCCACTGAAATGGCCAACTCAGGAACTCAGTAAGGAAGTTTTGTTAACTGTGTATAATATTCAGAAAGGAATTGATTTAACTGCTTTAAAAGCAAAATGTTCTAATGATGTGTGGGATACATGCTGTATAAAGTAAAGGGGGTCAAAAGTGATTATCCCAGTCCCAAAATGTGAGATTCAGGCCATGTATACATTAGCCAGCTACTTCGAAGTAGCCGGCACAACTTCAACACAGCACGGGTCACGTCTACACATGCTGCATGCTAATTCGAAGTTAAAATCAAAGTTAGGCTGCGAGATATCGAAATCGCTATCCTCATCAGAAGATGGGAATAGCAACCTAGGGTGTGTGTAGATGATCAGTGTCCCACTACTTCGAAATAGCAGGGTCCTCCATGGTGGCAATCAGCTCAGAGGTTGAGATGTGCCATCCAGCCCATGCGGGGATTTATGATCACCACAAGCAGCAGCTTTTGAAGCACCACAGACACGGATTTCCTGTGGCAGGAAGCTGACAGCGTACAGCCAGCAGCACACACACATGCCAGCCCTGCACGCCCTCCAGAGGCCTTAATCCACCCACCTGATACCCATGGCAGCCAGCCAGCCCCCAGAATGCCCCAGGGCTCCTCCTCGAGGGGATCCAGGGCCCCCAGGCAGTCAGATGAAGGGCCAATAAGTGGCAGGGTCCCTCCTGGTCAGAGAGCGAGCTCTGAGACCTGCTGGGGCTCTGGGGTGAGGAGGAGGTGCTCCACATGATGGGGAGCAAGTGGTGGAACGCAGAGGCATTCACCTGGCTAATCAAGGGCGTGACCACCTGGGGTCACCCTGTCTGCCACCTGGATCACGTCCAGAGCAAGGTGAAGGAGCTGTGGCAGGTTTATACCAGGGCGCGGGACTCGGCCAGCCGATCTGGGGCCATCCCCGCCACATGCCCCTATTACAGGGAGTGCAAGGCCATCCTGGGCTACCAGGACACCTCCTCCCCCATGGCCATCCTGGACACCACGGCCAGGAGCCCCAGCAGGCCTCTGAGCCGGAGTCCAGCCTGGATGCCAGCCCCGCACCCTAGGGCCCACCGGAGGAGCCAG
The DNA here is from genome assembly GCF_033958435.1 of Carettochelys insculpta. Lineage (NCBI taxonomy): Eukaryota > Metazoa > Chordata > Testudines > Carettochelyidae > Carettochelys > Carettochelys insculpta. Next base: position 295,850,519 of record NC_134137.1, read on the forward strand.
CCCTCGGGACTGCCAAGGAGGAGACCAGCAGTCGGGGAGGGGGGCTCCTCATTGACCTCCCATCTCAGAGCTCCAACATCCCCACAGTGCACACACCCCTGGGCCATGGGGCAGGGGCACCAGACATGACCAGGGGCTTCCCACACTCCCAGCAGACCCCAGCCCAGCCACGGCAAGACCCCGAGATGGCAGCACAACTGTCAGCGCCTATTAGCACCCGTCCCCAAGGACAGTGCCATGTCCTACCTCTGCAGGGGGCGACCATGCAATGGGGCCACCCACAGGAACACAGGGGATAGGGACTCAGCACCCAAGTGAGGTGGGGGCGGGGGGTGCAGGCCATGGGCCAGGGCACAATACTAACGGCCTCCCTCTTCCCTCCTCCCCATTTCTGCAGCTGCAGCATCAGAGGCCCTGGCCAGCCAGGCACCATCCATCATCCCAGAGACCCTGCTGTAGCCAGGGACTGCCAGCACCCAGCAGCACCACCGGCACCAGGATGGGAGTGCCCCTGCTGGACCCAGGGGACAGCCACTGTTGACCCCCAGCTCCTGGCAACTCTCCGGCACCAGGTGGAAGTGGCTGAAGAGAGGCTCTGGTATGACCGGGAGGAGTCCACCTGGCACCAGGTGGCATGGCAGGAGTTCATGGGCATGTTCTGGGACATAGCTGGGTCATTCCAGGAGGCCATGGCCCAGCTCCCACGTCACACCCTACTGCCCTCCCATCTGTCCCACCTGCCGCCCTGCCTGCCAGCCCCAGAGGACTGGATCCCACTGGGGCTGAAGACCGGTCAGGGGAGGCATCCTGGCCCTAGCTGCCAGTCCTCCCAGCTCCCAGCCTGCCATGCTGGGGACTGCAGACGGAGGGGGGCGCAACTCGAACCCGTCGGTGGTCACATCCTTCCACCCCCACCCCAGAGTGATGGGCTGACGACCAACCTGTCCACTGGCCCCAGATGTATGTAGTTTTCACCCCATTTGTATATGAGTTCCAGTTTGTTGTGCACATACCATAGACAGTTTTAGCAGTTATTCAATAATTCATAGTTTTATCTTTCAAAGAACCTTGTGAAATATGTGCTTGTTTGTGTGGGTGGGGGGGTGCGGGTGGTGGGGGCGATGTTCAGGAGACCCGCCAGGGGTGGCCAGGGAGGTCCTCAGGGGGCCCCCTGATCAAAATGGTCCTGCAGGGCCTCACCAACCTGTACTTCCTCTTTGTGGGCCTGGCGACTGGGTGTGGCGGCTGGCTGGGGGAAGCCCATGCCACTGTCAACTGCCCACCCCTGGACGAAGGCCTCCCCCTTGCTGTCAACGATGATGTGGAGCATGCAGCATGCACCCACAACCTGGGGGATGTTCTGGAGGCTGACATGCAGGCGGGCAAGGAGGCACTGCCACCGGCCCTTCAAGTGGTTGAAGGTCCTCTCCACCACCTGGCAGGCATGGTTCAGGTGACTGTTGAACCGCTCCTGGCTGGCGTTGAGGTGGCCAGTGTACGGGCGCACGAGCCAGGGCTGGAGGGGGTAGGCTGCATCTGCCACGAGGCAGAGGGACACGGTGGTGTCCCCCAGAGGGATCTCTCTGGGGGATGTAGGTACCCACCTCCAGCCAGCAGCACAGGCCCAAGTTCTGATACACGCGGGCGTCATGTGAACAGCTGGGCCAGCCCATGTAGACATCTTGGAAGTGGCCCTGGCTGTCCACCATGGCCCGCAGGTTTATGTATCATCCCCTGCTGTGGTCCAGGGAGAATATGGGGATATGGGTCCTGTCTAGACCCCTGAAGCAGTTTTTGAACCCCATGGTAGCGAATCCTGCGACAGCCGTGTCCCAGTCCCCGATTCAGATGACCATCCAGAGCAGCATGGCATTGAGTGCATGGACCACCTGTGGGGAGGGGACGCAAGCATCCATGAGGGTGTGCAGGGTACCTCCAGCCCTCCTGGGCACCACCCTCCCTGGCACCACCCCACCTAGCCCTTCTGTCCCTGGCCCCCCTCCTTCCCCTCCTTCCCCTGGCCCCTGCCCAGCCCCTCCCTCCCCGACACCCCTCCTTTCCCAGGCCTCCAACCAGCCCCCTCCTTCCTCAGCCCCGCCCTCCCCAGACCTCCACCCGGGCCCCTCCCTCCCTAGGCCCCTGCTCAGACCCTCTCTCCCTGGCTCCCTCCCTCCTCAGCCCTCCACACCCGTCCCCCAATGGGTAGGCCTCCTTACCTCCATGACAATGGCCCCAACTGTGGCCTTTCCCACTCCAAACTGGTGGCCCACAGAGCGGTAGCTGTCTGGCGTGGCCAGCTTCCAGACAGCTATTGCAACCCTCTCCTCAATGGGGAGGGTGTGCTGCATCCAGGTGTCCTGGTGCCTCAGTGTAGGGGTGAGCCACTGGCAGAGCTCCAGGAAGGTCTGCTGGTGCATGCGGAAGTTCCGCAGCCACATGTTGTCATCCCACTCCCCCATGACCAGATGCTCCCACCACTCAGAGCTGGTGGGGCAGCTCCAGAGGTGGTGGAGTACTCGGCGGGGGAGGAACAGGGGAGCCTGGTGGTCAGGAGCATCCCCGTCTGCCCCGGAGAAGGCTCCCCTGCCAGGAGCTGCTGGGTGGCCTTCCATGCAGCCTCTAGCAGGGTGCTTGCTCCCCAGGTGACATCCTGGAAGGCTTCCAGGTGCTGTTGCTGCTGGGGGTCCATGCCTGCTTTGACTCGGTCTGTGAGACTGTGGCTAGCACTCTGCAGACTTTGTACTGTGCAGGCTGGTTGTGTCTAGGAGGGGCCCTTTAAAGGAGCAGCTTGCTGTTGCCCCCAGAAGGGCTAGTCCACCCTGGTACCCCATCCGCAGGCTTTCATGGCCTCTTATTTCAAAAGAAGACACTTGTGTGTGTAGATACTCTGCTTTTCCCTCCGGGGCAGCCCCTTTTGACGTTCCCCGTCGCTACTTAGACGTTGAACATCGACGGCACCAGCCCCGGAGGATGTGTGGACGATATGCATCGAAGTAGCCTATTTCGATGTTGTTACTTCGATGTAGCGTCCTAGTGTAGACATAGCCTCAATGCATCTCTAAATAGTTATATAAAGGCAGAGACCAGTGTGATGCCCAACCTCCTCTGCTTAGGCCTAACGTATTCCTGTGTGGTTTCTTTGTACGTTGATAAAGACAGCTCAGTGGTGAGTTTGGAGTGAAAATGTGTTCTTGGGAAAACAGTAGGTAAGATCTTAGAGGCTACCCCAACTGGGAACGCAGCAACAGTGATCAAATGGGAGAAGCAAATCTGAGCTTGAGCTCTGCGCTCTATACATGTAAGAACCTCACTAAATTGAGGATGGTGAGAGGAAGGAATGGGGATGGAGTGAGCAGGATCTGCTGGAAGTCTCACCTTACCCTCTTGTAAAGTGGTGTTACTTTGCTAATCAGATTGTTTGGAGAGCTGTTTTTGGTCCTCTTCTGCAGCTGAAGCAAATAGTCACAACTTATCTTCTGCCTTCACCTTTTTCCAAAGCTCTGACCTAACATAAATTGTGTGGCCAAAGCATGTACGCTCTCCTGCCATATAGGTTAGATAGAGAACAAACACTACTCTTCTATTGTCAAAATTGCGGTGAGCCCCATTAAAAAGTTTGTTGTATTGCACTTTTCTTTCAAGCCATAAATAGCACAGCACAGGGACAAGGGCCCTGTAGAAGCAATAGAGCTGCCTTTTGAAAGTAACAGTTCAGGGATAATAAGCTAGAAATGGACAACAATTTGAAAAGAAATGAGTCTACTGTTACTAACAATACAAATTAATGCCATGTACTGGCTCAGAGGACTGCTTGCTGTTACTTGCTATTTCAGCCCCAGGGCCAGGTGAGTGAACTGAGAAATGATTGGCCTAAATCTTCGAAGTTCATTGCATTCTCTCCCAGAAGGAACAGTCTAACTGGCATTTTATGGTTTCAAATAATATCTCTGTTTTTTGGATTCCTGAGGCTACATTTATTTTGCTTCTATCATACTGACTGGATACTTACTCCAAAGGTGGCTCTGTGGCATTTAATTTTTAAAAGTACCACTAGATTAATTGAAGGGATGAATGGATAGAGTAATCCATATGCCTGGGAATGCAGAAAAGGAGGGAAAACACTTCATGTAAGAATAATTAAATAATAGGATGTCAGACTCAATAAAAGAGCTTGGAAACTAGAACTTTCTTACTGAGACTTACTGGGCTCAATCTACAATCAAGAATTTGTTGGCCAATTCTAACCGGTGAATGTATGAGGGATGTACTAGTTGTAGCAAAATTTTAAGAAACTTGTTTCTTTCTTGCAGCAAAATTTTAAAGTTATTTGGCTTAATCCTTAAATAGACCTGAAAAGAGGACAAAGGAGAGGCTCTGAGACCTTTCCATCCCTCCAGCCCTAGACGCAGCTAGGAGCCACTTCAACCTCAGCATAACATTAAGCAAACTCACTAGTGCTCTGAACTGTGATGGCTCGAAGCAGACTCCTAGAAAGCACCATGGCAGTGGGAATTATGGGATCTGAGTATCTCACCCTCAACACATCTTCATGCCAGGGAAGTCTAGGAGTAGATTGTTAAAGCAGCAGTTGCATTTGCAGATTTTCCTGTGACAGGTAAATCTTCACATGACCACTTGAAGTGGCCTTAAGTATTCTACGTGTCCCAAGTGACACAAAAGGGACTTAATGGACTGTCAAGCTATCCTTATATGTGTGTTACGTCCAAAAAAGTTATGATGAAATAGCATTAAGGATGTAAAGTCAAATACTCAAAAGTTGGAAAGGCTATAATTAAGGTTGGTTGTATAACCTTAATTCAGCCCATTTATGCACATATATTCTGATATGCCCTTGTTCCTGCCCTCCTTTGCTTCTGCTCCAAGTCCAGCTCCTCCCTTCCTCCATGATGAGTCTCATGCTTCTTTTTCCACTCTTCCCCTCCTCAGCCTCTGGCTCCTGCAATGTCTTTTCCTTGACTTCAGTTCCTATGTTCAGCACCACATGGCCCAAAAGCTGCTGTGACTGGGAAAAGAAATTACAGGGAAAGTCCTGCTCAGCCCCTGCAACCCTAGGCTGTAACAGGTACAGTTATTTCATGGGCAAGGTGCATTTGCAATCCAGTAACCCCCGAGGAGGCATGATAGGGATAGAGCATGTTCAGGGAAAATATCCAAGGGGTACCCATGTTAGTCTGTACCCACAAAAAAATGAGAAGTCCTGTGGCACCTTATAGACTAGCAGATTCATTGAAGCATAAGCTTTCATAGGCAAAGACCCACTTTATCAGATACAGATGGAATCTCTAGTGCTTTGGCAGCCAAACTCTAATAAGCAAGTGTGAACTGAGATTTAGAACTTAAGCAAATTTTCATAGGAATAGCAAAGCATGACTTCCCTGCTACAAACATCAGCCACCCACCACCAGCCCTGGATTTAAACTTCTCACTTCTAGGCATGGAAGAGAGAGAGATTCTCAGGCTATGTTTAGATTACAGGGATTTGTCAACAGAAGTTTTTTGTCAGAAGATATCTTCCAACAAAACCTCTGTCACCAGATTGTGGCCAAACTGCCAAGCGGATCACAAGAGCAACCTACTGCATTGACAGAGTGTGGCTGGACAGCCAAACATCCTATCTCAGCAAGACAGCCAACTGGAAGCACAGCAGACAGGGCTGCCCAGTGTCCTGGAAGCCCCGTCTGTAGACAGAGGGCCCCCAGAACATCCAGACTGGCTTTCTGTCAACAGATTTATGTCAACAGAGACGCTATTCCTTGTGGTACGTGGGGTATGGCTATCAACAAAAGTGCTGCATTATGTTGACTTACTGTTAACAGAATGCCTTGGGAATCTGGACACTCCATGGGTTTTGTCAGAAAAATGGCCATTCTGCTGACAAAACCTTCTAGTGTAGACATAGCCTGAATAATATTATGCAAGAATTTTTTTTTTTGGACCATGGGCAGAACAGCCTTGTTCTCTGAAACAAATGAACTCTCTTGGCTAAAACTTTTCAAAAGAATTAAATTTCTGCCTGAGGCAGACCATCTAACATGGAAAACTTTTATCTAAATGACTAGTCTGGTAAAGTCTAAATCAACAGAAAACATGTTCTAAAAATGGGAAGTGTTGGGCAACCTCAGTAGGTGCTATTATAGGTCCATCTAGAATAATTCAACAGAATGTGATACCATCAGAATCATGTGACTAAACCCCTCTATTCTGGCGGTAAAGACCTCATAACCCTTATGGTATGGATGAACTAAGATTTTTTTTTAATCCAAATAAATTGTACACAGCCAATATTATACAGGAATAGTTGCCTGTAATATAACGAGGATACCAAGATCAGCAGGAGCTCCTTGGAGGAAATGTTAACAAGATTAATTGACAGATTGTGCTTGATTTTCTGGGAACAGGGGATCTAAAATAACAGGGGAGTAACTAAAACAAAACAGAGGCTGAAAGAAATCTGATGAGTTTCAAACTTGTTTAAAAACAAGTTCTATTTTGGCCACGGAATAAAGCCTACGGGAGCTCTGAGTGTACATTCAAAGAGAGAACTTGATACATTTTTATATAAATCCATATTCTTTCCTGCTTATGAAATACTGAAATCATTCAGGGAATTTTAACATATAAACTCTATGATAACATTTTTAAAAAAGGGTCTGATGCTTGTTGCATCGGTATCTGAATAGTAATTTACCCTCTAAAAACAGGCCCCTTTAAGCTGTGGCAACAGCAACACTGGGTCCAAGTGGTCCAAATCTCAGTCCAAATAAATACTGCAAGCATTCTACTAGACATCCTTTTGCAGAAGATTGCCCGCTAGCAATGGTCCTAGATAAGATGATGGAGGGGAAGCAAGAAAAGTTAAAAAAAAAATGAGAATGAACAGGGAATAAAAGTCCAATGAGTTCTTTATATTTTCCACTATTGACAGTAATTAACTAGAAGGGTCTAGTGGTTATTTCTATTCATTTCTTACTGACACTTTGCCAGTGATAATCAGGTTCACTAAACAAATTTATAAGCGTCATTCTCAGAGGCTGAACAGGAGGTTTACAATAAAATTGCATTAAGTCATAGTTGTGTGTTATCTTGTAATGGCTTGTAAATTTAGCTCACCAGAGTTAAGTGCTTCCTGTGAGGGCAATCCAGGCTTTACAAATATATTAAGATCACTTTTAAAATGTTGCCATTCTGTAAAATATGCATTTTCTTGCTTTCAATAACATTTACATTCAGGGGTCTACTTTGGGACATGGCTAATCTTTTTTTCTTTTGAAAACTACATCAGTAATTATGTTCCCTTTTCATTTTCCATATTTCCTATTTTTGTGATGTATTAAAATGTTGGACCACAGCCTCAATAGGTATGAATAAGCATAGTTCCAAAGGGGCTTTGCCCATATGCCGTACCTGTGGAGATAGTTCCTTGTTCTCAGTCTTAGCCCCGTAAAGATTCTGCCAGCCTTCCTGCATTTAGTTCTTCGCACCCCATAATGAGAATGCCTTCTGCATTTCATCGTCATTTAATTAACATAACATATTACCAGTATATAAACATTAATTACCCGTGTAAACAGGAAGATACCTGTTTAAACTAATGAGTGTTCCTAGTGAACAATGAAATACTTTGCCTGAGTTTTTCACTCTGAATTAGCAGCCATTCCTTTTCAGTGATTTAATCACTTCCTTTCCGTTTAATTGCTTTGAGGATTAACTGCAGGCAAGTGTATTCCAATAATAGGCTGATCTACAAAGAACAGGAAGCTTCCCCTGCATTCCAGGGGGAATTCACCACTTCCGATTGTAAGTGCTGGTATATAATGATCATGTTTCGTTTTGCCCTTAGGCCTTGTGTCTCACCTTACTTGCTTTGGGAAAGGAAATGTTATGGGATGAACTGTTCGTTTGCCATTCTGGTAGGAAAGGAAGAAAATCCATTCTTAGCCTGAGCTACATAGAAACCTATTTTTTTCACAAAGCAAGAATCCATTAATGATTTTATAAGCAAAAGCTTCTACCAAAACCAAATCAACCTGCAAAACTGAGAAACTTCCACTGCTTCCTACATCAGTAGCCAGAGATAGCTATAAAAGCATCTGTGATACACTAGAGTGCCTCTGATCAGCTGATCCTACATTTTTAAGTTGGACTTATTTGCAAGCCAGGATTAAACAGAGCAGTGTGTGTGTGTGTGTGTGTGTGTGTGTGTGAAAAAAATAAAGTTACGGAAGATAATTTTTGCTGGAAATGAAACCAAAGGTCTCAATTGGCACAACATTGATACTTCAAAGCAAGGGTGAGCAAACTTTTTACATCAGACCCCACTTTCTGTCCCAGCAATCAGCAGGGCTCCCCCAACCCATCTAATCTAGTCCAAACTTACAGAAATTTTCGTTATGTTCATATAAAAAAACCCCACGCTTTCAGTGTGTGTAAGAAAATAAGTATGCATAATGGGAAAGCTTTATTAATCAGTACATAAATGTGAAAAAACGTGGCATAAAATGTCATATATTTCAACACTTCCAATGAGATGGATGAGGCTGAGACCCACCAGCTAATTGTGTTGCGGCCCCCTTATGAAATTCCATTCCCCCTACAAGGGGACTGCTCGCCCACACTTTGTGCACCCTGCACTAAAGCTCTTCTAAAGCCCTTTATTTGACTGTTGACCTTGGACTAGTCCTGAGCCAAGAGAGCTTGCAAACCAGCTATCCCACAAACCATCCAAATGTAGAGACCGCTTATATCCGCCAGAAAAAAATTACTAACTCCGCTTCATTGGGCAAATAAGCAATATCAGAAAAGCATTGTATTTATACCAGTATAACTAAATCTAACTAGGATTCTGCTGGTATATAAATGTCATAAAAGGAAAAATATACTTCTGAAACTGCTATAAAGTCCCTAACATGGACCTAGCCCTACAAATGCTCATTTCAATCTTTAAGGCCAGATTTACACTACACAAGAAATTCGACTTAAGTTTATGCAACTCCAGCTATGAGAATGACATAGCTGGAGTCGACATACTTTACACTGAATTTCCAGGGTGGATCTATGCAGGAGGTTGATGGGAGAAACTCTCCCATTGACTTCTCTTACTCCTCATGACTGCTATGGGACATGCTAAACCAACCCCCTCAAAATCCACCTCTGGATCGTTGATCATCATGTAAGCATAGACATTCCCTAAGTCTCAACTGCACCATGATTTAAGGCTTGATCCTGGAAGATACCAAGTGCTTTGGCTGCTAAGTAGCAGAAGCTTTTTAAGAACATGAGTGGTTCTGTTGGCCTTGGGAAAATTACTCCCATGCTTAGTTAAGATGGTTCCTGATCCCAGATGCTGTTTCTACACATGCCACTTTCTCCAAAAGTGGCATGCTAATAAATGGCCCAAAATATGCTAATAAGGTGTGGATGTAAATTTCCAGTGCCTCGTTAGCATAGGGTCATGTGATTTGGAGTCCGAAAGAAGCTCTTCCAGACTCCAAAACAGTGTGTAGAAGTGTGGCCTCTGGAGGGGTCTTCTGGAAGGAAGTCCTCCTTCTGGAAGCCCCTTCTTTCCAAAAATTTTCCAGAAAAAGTAGCCGCCGAAAGGAGGACTTCCCTCTGGAAAACTCCCCGGGACCACACTTCTACATGTTGTTTTGGAATCTGGAAGTTTCTTCCGGACTCCAAATCATGTGACCTTATGCTAATGAGGCACTGGGAATTTACATCCGTGCCTCATTCATGTATTTCAGGCCATTTATTAGCATGCCACTTTCAGAGAATGTGGCATGTGTAGAAACGGCCAGAGTGAAGCTGGTGGGAAATTTTTTTGATAAACGATTTTTCTTTTTTTAAAAAAAAATCAAATATAGTATTGTTTGTGCCCAAGCAGCAAAATGAGATTGAAATTATTTTGATTTTTTATACAATTGTCTTTCAAGCTTATGTTTCAAAATTGAAGCTAAGTAGACACAGTCAAAATAAAATGAAATGTTCCTATTTATCTAAAATGGGGACTTCTTGGCTGGCCGGTATTACTGAGAATATAAAAATTTTGGCCCAAATAAAGACATGGAAAAAACATGGCACTTTCAGCTATGTAAAGGATTGGAAGTCATTCCCTACACAAGTGTTTAATGCCTAGGGTTGAGTCCTTAATAATATCACACTCCTTGTCTCCTTCTGCTCGTATCCCTGTGGGCATGCAAGGTGTAATCTCACCTCCCTTTTCTGTGCACCAAAAAGATGTTGACTGAAATGAGGTTCTTTGCAAAGAACATTTAACTTTAAAAGCAAAACAAATTAAAATATGCTGGTTTGGGTTGTTTTTTCTATTTGTTTGTTTCTTTTCTTTTCTTGTTTTGTTTTGTTGTTCAGCATAGTGTTGGCTTTTTAATCTACAGTAAACTCTTCCATATCCAGCAACCCCAGGAACAGGAGGTTGCCAGATGTTCAAATATTCTGTATAGAAAGGTATAACTAGCGATGGATAACACTAAATAAAATCAAGATCAGGTACTAAGATATAAACAAAAATGTATGCAGCATATTTTATTTACCAACAATAGTAGTACTGTACACTGTAAACTTATATTTGCTGTATTTATTTGTATTTACTTTCACTACTCTGTATTTATGGAAAATAGAACTCAAATTTATTTATGTTTAGAATGCTGGTTATTTGAGAGTTCTGGATAATAGGATGCCAGCTATGAAAGAGTTTACTGTGTAATGCTCTCCTATTCAAAGAAGATATAAAAACACGACAGCTTTTCTCTGTCATTCTGATGAAAGAATGTTTCTTGAGCCTCCATTATTTTGAGAGATGAGGATGTTTCATCTATGAATAATGTGTAGTATAAATAAGGATCACTTCCAGTTAAGGGATCAGCGCTTAGCTTCTCAGCTATCCCTCATTAAAAGGGACAAATGTAATTTTATCAGACAAGTAGCCATGTTAGTCTGTATCTTCAAAAACAACAAGAAGTCCTCTGGCACCTTTTACTAATGGATATTTTGGAGTATAAGCTTTCTCGGGCAAGACCCGCTTTGTCAGATGCATCTGACGAAGAGGGTCTTTGCCCATGAAAGCTTATGCTCCACGATATCAGTTAGTCTATAAAGTGCTGCAGAACTTCTTGTTGTTTTTGAAATCTCATTTTGTAACCAGTAAACCAATTGAAAGTTATCTTATGTAATCTCTCTTCTTTCGGTATGTTTTCAACATTGAAAATATTGAATCACAAGACTGAGGGTTTTTTAGACATTGTTGCGCTAACATCTGGGAGTTTTTTACTGCAATTTCCCATAATGGACCTTTCTCCTCCTTTTGGACCTCCACTATTTAAGTATATAAAGGCAGCTTCCTTTTGTCTAGTATAGCTACTGCCTACTAATAAATACCCTGGGTGTGGCATACCAAAATTTAAGTAGAGATAGTTTTAAAGCCTTAAGTGTGCTTTGTGTGTTTTAAGGAGACCTTAGAATTTATTGCTTTACCTCAATGGCACTTTCAAAAAAATACTAGTAAAAGGAAATAAACTGTCTCCACAGAAGTTTGTTTTATGACCATTGTTTTATGGTGCTTGCATAGGAGTACTTGTACCTGTTCTTGTATGTCAGTAGAATATAGATAAACGCTGACAACTTAACCCTACTCTAACAATAATCGGGATGACCCCTCTGTATTTGTGGGGCGCAGAATAGGTGCAAGGTTTTGGTAATATTACGGCACATTCAAGTGTAGGTTACCAGTTCAAATCTTATTGATAATGACTGAAAGTTGCTTGATGGCGCGGGCTATGTTTATTCAGTGGATACATGAAAGATATGTGTTTTAAGGAAAAGCCAGTCACAAAAGGAATTATACCTTATTAATTATTTGACATGTTGGTATGCTCTAGAGGAGGACACTTCTAAAAAGTAATTTACAAGAAATGAAGAGTTACATGGCTAAGAATAAACACCAGAGTTACAATACTGAAGAACGTAAGGAGTTTTGGGAGGCATATAATCTCTTTGATGTAGTCCCAGAAGCACATCTCTGGGTGAGGTGCATGAGGAGAAAAATATTGCCCTGTGGACAGGTAATTCCATAGCTGTCTAGAGCAGGGTCAGCAACTGATGCTGGCATATCTGGGCCAATGGTTTGGAATTTCAATGCCAGATCGATGCTGCAGTCCAGATTTACCACTTCATCTCCTCTTTTCATGTTTCCATAGCCCCTTGCTGACTATGTGCAACTCACTGCATGACCAGTAGCTCTGAGAGAGGAACCACTCAAGCAGGATTAAGTCACAACACTGCCTCCACCATGACAATAGGAATGTCTTTCTCCAACTCATGAGGGTGAACATCCATGATCAATCAGTAACCAGGCATATTCTACTTCTCTCCCTCATCCCGAGTATCAGCAAAGTGGTCCACACACAATGGTCCATTATGTACTATGTAAATCCTGAAAGTAGGCATAGCACGTTTGCTGCATCAGACCAGTTTATAGTTCTATTTTACGCAAGGCTATAGTTGGATGTTTCCAAAGCATCCTATTTATGGCTGATCTATAAAACATCCACTTGAAGCTACTTTTACTTTTCTGTAACACAGCTGATAGGACATGTGATGTGAGCAGCTTTAGTGTGGCAATGCTTAGCTGGTTCATGTACTGTAAATGTGGAATTTATCCATGGTACAAAGCAACATCTCTCTTTTAAGGTCGCTCAGCCAATAATACCAGCAGAATCCCTATATTACATAAGGAGCATTTTGGGGACCAAATTCTTTTCTCATTGATGCAAAGATAAATCTGGAGTAATACCACTGTAGTTAGTGGTGGTAGGCTGGATTTACACTTGCTTGGAAAAACAGCAAAATTTGGTCCCTTATCACTAATGTTACAATATATCCCTTCAAAATAGTACTGTATGTAATTTCTTTAGACAAGGTATTATTTCTTTTCTTTCTTACTAGTGTGACAGTCATTTATAGAGGACCATTGCATTGCATTCTGTCCCTGAAAAGTACGTGAGAGGAAGGAAATCTTTGTTTTTGTTAATGGGTGTGTAAAGTAAGTCACGGTCATATGAGAAACATGGGTCGAACGCAAAACTAATTGCACCCATCTGAGAGATTTGTTTTCTTGGCTTCTCCTGATGATATGCTAGTCATATTTGACAGGAAAATGGAACAGGCAGTATTGCTTTTCTTTTTTATCCCCCAGCCCTGCAAAAATATGTTGCAAAGCTTCCAACATTCTATTTACAAGTTTTTTTTTTCATTTTCACTAGCTTGTGAGGTTTTCTCCCTTTTAGTATTTTCCCCTGCTAGGTAAAGTAATAAGTGCAGAAGGTGTGTCTCTCATTTGCACATCTATGTCCTCAGAGCAAGTGATGTGCAAAGGGAATGCACATCATAATATAAGTGCTTGTAGAAGCTGTTCCAGCATTGTCTCGTTCTCTGGCTTTTCTCCAAGAAGATGCTGCAGGTGACTGACTATAAATAGCAACAAACGGAATGACTCTGCAACTGATATTAATTGGATATCTTTGGCTTGCAAAGAAACACCCTGCACCAGGCTCAATACAAATTAACAGAAGCCTATTATGTCATCCAATAATTGTTGTCTAGAATAGCAGGGGTAGACCCATAAAATTAAACTGCCCCTGTTCAGCTAAAAATGATATTCTCTAATACATCAGGAAAAGAGAAAATGTTTCTTTCAATGTGATTTAAAAAACACTTGCAATGTAAGCAACATTTCACCATTAATTACTAAGTAATTTCATAAGATCTCAGCAGCTCAGCTGAACCACTAGTTATATTGAACAGTCAAAAAGCATGTTAATAAAGCAGGTCAGTTAGAGGCTAGAAGCAAAATTACACTGTAAAGTAATGGGGAACTATATTAAATTCAAACCCTAATTACTATCCAGCATGGCAAACACTCACTGTGATGGTATTGGTGCATGAGATTACAGGCCATGAAAAGTTATTTTAAAATTAAGCTTTCCAGCTATTCCAGGACTGGCTCATTATAAATTATGAATGAAACCAACATCTGATTTAGTCAAGGCTGAAAGCTAAATCTAAGGTGCAGGAAGTCCTCGTCAGAGATATGCTGTTTGCAGATGATGATGCTGCAGTGTCACACACAGAGGACCAGCTTCAGAAACTGCTGGATTAGTTCTCCAAAGCATGCAAGGACTTCGGGCTTTCCATCAGCCTAAAGAAGACAAACGTACTTGGTCAGGACGTTGCTGACCCTCCATCAATCAGCATTGACAACTATACGTTAGAGGTCGTCCACAAGTTCGTTACCTCGGGTCCACCCTGTCATTGGAGACTGAGCTAAATAGGAGGATCAGAAAAGCAGCCACAACTCTGTCCAGACTCAGCGAGAGTGTGGAATAACATCAAGCTCTTCACCCACACCAAAATGCAAGTCTACAGAGCCTGCATCCTCAGCACCATCCTTTACGGCAGCGAGTCTTGGACCCTGTACACCTTCCAGGAAAAGAGGCTGAACGTCTTCCACTTGTGCTGCCTCAGGCGCATCCTTGGAATATCATGGAAGGACAAAGTGTCCAACACCGCCGTCCTTGAGCAAGCTGGAATCCCAACCATGCACACCCTCCTCAGGCAGTGGCGGCTCCGCTGGCTTGGCCACATCCACAGGATGAATGATGGAAGGATCCCAAAAGACATCCTGTATGGCGCGCTAGCCTCTGGCAAAAGATCTCCCAGACACCCCCAACTGCGCTACAAAGATGTTTGCAAGAGAGACCTCTGGGAAGTAGACATTGAGCCGGACAGCTGAGAGGAGGTGGCAGACGATCGCAGCAGATGGAGGCAGGAACTACACAAGGGACTTCAGAAGGGTGAGATGAGGATCAGACAGCTAGCAGAGGAGAAGCGAGCCCACAGAAAGCACAGTAAGGACCTGCCAGACACCCATTACACATGCAACAGATGCAGCAAGGACCGTCACTCTTGTGTGAGCCTTCACAGTCACAGTCAACGCTGCAAACGATGATCCCAAATGGAACTACGAAGGGCGCGATCCATAGTCTACATAGACTGAAGGATGCTACTACTACTACGTTCTGGGCTAGATCATATCACTTGGCTGTGACTTTGAGTCATGGGAAATGCTGAAAGTCTTAGTCTTATGAGCAGCTCAGGGATTTCAATGAGCTACCATCCCTTCCTGATTGCCTGTGTGACAGGGCAGATGGCAGGGAGGCTGCACCATCCTCTAATATGTAATTTGCTTCTTTTGTTGCAAGCAACCTGGTCTGCAGGCTGATTCAAAGGGGAGGTGAAACCATGGCCTTGCTCCTCCCTGCTTCTTTTGAAGTAATATGACTGAATACCGGGAGCAGTCCCTGATCCTCAACAAGGGAGTGGAAGGATGGCTTTTTGTGATTATCCAGGGACCAGCCCCAAGGGATAAGGACACCCTGGCTTTGAACATACCTATTTCTAATTCTAAGTAGATCATTCACACACTATATGCAGCATGCCATGAACAGAGACACAGCATATTTCAAATTAGACCTTAAAACTCATGCCCCTTTTTGCTGTGCATGGACATCAATTATCTCATGACATTTTTTATCAGGTGTTCCCTGGTATCCTTGGTTGGATTTTTACTTCAGAGTTCAGTAACAAGCTGTGCTCCAATCGAATGTCCTCCGCTTCAGAGATGGGTGGGGAAAAATGTATCTAATAAGGGTGTTACCTAGTTTGTGATTAAAGATCCTTTAGCATGAAAGATGTTTGAAGGATAATAGTATTTTACTATATATTCATATTAAAATCCCTGTTCTTTGGTCTATTTTTATAGTTGTTTAAAGAAAATGATTTAGAACATATATGTGCTGTCTTTTGCATATTAAATATGCAAATGACCTCTTTCTTTAAAAAATAAACGTTTTATTGATCAAAATGAGGAAGCAACTAAATATTGTTCAATACATGGAATTTTTTTTTCTAGGAAGTTTCATGCCAGCTATCACTGTTTTAAAAACTAGTAAGAATTTTCTGGTATTTCTAAGTGTTTCTAAATATTTCTAAGCAATAAGATGTTTAATAACCAAAGACCGCATCATGCATTTAGTTTTTAATAAGAATACCCTATTAAAATCAGTGTGTGGTCAAATTTGTTTTCTCTGTTTTTTGAACTCAGAAGATTAAATGTTTCGCTCAAACATAAAAATTCATGTTTTGTTCAAGAGACATAGTGGAAAAAGTGATCAGAGAAGGGGCCAAAAGGAAATCAAGACAAAAATCATGGTGTAAATATTCAAATTTTGATTGTGACTAGAGGAAGCAGAAAGGAAAGGGGAAAATTGTAATATGGAGAGACAAGTTTCGTAGAACAGGAAGGGACATTGGGAGGTCATTGAGTCCAGTCCCCTGCTCTTTTGGCAGGACCAAGCACCATTCCCACCCCCCTTTTTTTAATCTATGTGCCCCAAATCCCTAAATGGCCCCCTCAAGGATTGAACTCACAACCCAGGTTTTAGCAGGCCAGTGCTCAAACCAAATATGAAATAAACATATTTACAGTATAAGATACTTGTCATTTGCCAGCATAGCTGTTGGAAGAGTCACTTTGCTCTAATATCTAATTTGTTTTAGACATTTCCTTCTGCATCCCTGTTGAACCAAAACCCTATATTTCAATTACCAGGGAAGAGTTCACAACCTCAGATTCATTTTGCAAAAACACTGAAGCCAGAAAATATATCTCAAGCTTTGCAAAATGTTGATCTTAATGGAGTTATTCTGCCCCAAATAATACAGTTCAGCAAAGCATCGTTCTTTCCATTAGCAGATTCTACAGACAAAAATTTGTTCTGTGTGACTTTGACTAAGGGCTCTCCCTTCTTCAGGCCCTCATGAAAGTATCAAATGCTGCTGCAGCTATAATCTGTGTGTATTTCCTTGCTTCTCATTGGGGATTGTGACCCAAAGTACTGGCAATGACCTATAAAGCCTTTTATCTCCAGAACATGAGTCTTAATTCAGGTAAACCAAGAGAGACTGTGCAGTTCAGAGAACTACTGAGTGAACTAACTTGGTTGTTTCCATTCAGTTGTCATAATACAGGGTTACCCACTGCAAAAGCATCATCACAAAAGCATCATTCCTGGCTATGTCAATAAAAAGTCAAGATTTGAACCAATTAAGAGTCTGAAGTAGCATACTCCTTCCAGGTTCAGTTCAGCCTGAGGCACACTGATCAACTGGGGAAGCGTGCACTGTCTTCCATTTCCTGTGACACAATTGCTCTGAAAAGAGGAAAGTGATGTTTAGATTCCCTGGATTCTAATTGTCTACTGAAAATACGAGTAAGTAGGTCTTACCCTTGAAAGCTTTTTGCCTAATAAATAAATTAGTTACTTTGAGAAGCTACAGGACTGCTTATTTGTGAAGCTACAGACTAACATGGCTACCCCCTTAGGCTAGAGCCACACTACAGCAGAAGATCGACCTGCTGAGGGCTGAGCTTTCAGGGTTTCATTTCTTGTGTGTATGAAATGATGCTCCAAGGGGAGTCAACGTCAATCCCTGTACTCCTTGCAAGAGCCAAGAATAAGGAAGATCAATGGGAGAAATACTCCCATCGACCTTCCTCTTTGTGGACAGTCATGGGTGTTGACTGTGGATAAATCAATTTTAACTACGCAATTAGTGTAGCTAAAATTGCGTATCGGCAGTCAACTTCAATGCCTAATACAGGCATAGCCCGAGTCTTAAAAGGAGGAGCTCGTGGTCTTGAAAGGGGTCAGTCCAACACATGTGGCAAAATATGTGGGGACTTTTCTTTTTTTAAATCTACTGTCTGGGTTATATGATAGGATCTCATTTTGTTTTAATTGTCTCTTTTTAAAAAATATATTATTTCATACTTTATCACCCATGAGCATCAGACATCATGATAAGCATCATGACAATAAAGTTCAGTCAATGGTGTTTAGTATGAAAACCATGAGAAGTGTTTTTAATATGCACTAGAATGCTTATTAATCTGTAGTCTCCTGTGGATAGCGTAGACCATCCCATTTTTAATAGACTATGCCACTTTAGAAATGAAAACAAATATATTTTAAAATGTTTGTTTGCTGCCATTTGACTCACCCTTTTTTGAGTTCCTGGAGAAGTTTTGTTTAGGTATAACACACTTTTTAAAAAAGTTGGACACCAGAAAACACATCTGAGGACACAATAATATGTGGCTATTCAGACAGAAGCGGTAAATCATGTTATAGATCATCAAGCCAATGGTGCAGATGTGCTACAATATAGAACTGGTTGTTAATAAAATTTCTGAGATACTGACAAATACTGATGAATTAAGGATAGAATAAAACCAGGTCTTAGCAGGCATCTTAAGAAAGAACTTTGACTCTTGCCATATGGCCGTGCTTTATTGCCTCCGCTGTAGAGGCATTAGATAAAGTACATTATGCAGGAATATCAACTGCCAACATCAGCCCACAGACTAGAAGAAGGGTTTTTGTGAGCTCAGTTTCTAGTCTCCTAAAATGTTTCAGGGTTTAAACAAGCCAAAATTGTTTTTTGGTTTCTGTCTCAAGCATTTTAAAGGTGCTTATCAGTCTGGTATCTAAGCAACAAGCTTCAAAGAAAAACACGTGTGTTTAAACGATGAGATGATATGTCTGATCCACTAAATTATATATCATTTCAGTGATGTGTCAAGGCCATGATAGCTTGACGAATGTTAAAAAGGCATTGTTTTATTAAAACATCCACAGACATAATGAAACAGTAATGTTTTATTTAAAAAGAGGATTTGATTATTTTTTAACGGTGGGGATTTCTAGTTCCTGTTCACTGAGTTTTATTTGATAAAATGTAAAACTATTCAAAATAGGTAGCTTTTGCCTGCATGGGGGCAAGAGGGCAGGTAGAACACCACACTGTCAACTGTGTGGTGTATTCAAACAGATGCAGAAGATGAGACATGTCACCAATGGTAAAAAATTGTTTCACTTGTTCTGATTTTCTAATCAATTCACATCAAGATTCTTGGCTTCTCACCAACATAGAGCAGCAGTGTTATCACAGGAAGATACTGCTTTCACAGTGGTAAATTAAAAAGAAAAGGGCATTTTTTCTGATTCATTTAAAAGTAACATGGACAATAGTACACCACATATCACAGGAGGAAGAGTGACCAAGATAATCCCGCAGTTCTCCAGCATCTACAAATGGAACCTGTGAGCTGCAGCTCAGCTATGACGAGACCTGTGTGGCCAGGCAGCTGTGAGGAGCCACAGACCCTGCAGCTGTCCTGAGCAGTGGGCCCACAGGGCAGCAACTTGGACTGGGAGCTGCTTTTGTGCAGATGTGGTCTCCTCACCTCAAAAATGATATATTGGCATTAGAAAAGGTTCAGAAAAGCGCAACTAAAATGATTAAGGGTTTGGAACGGGTCCCATATGAGGAGAGGCTAGAGAGACTGGGACTTTTCAGTCTAGAAAAGGGGAGACTGAGGGGCAATATGATAGAGGTATATAAAATCATGAATGGTGTGGAGAAAGTGAATGCAGAAAAGTTATTTACTTGTTCCCATAATATAAGAACTAGAGGACACCAATTGAGATTAATGGGTAGCAGGTTCAAAACTAATAAAAGGAAGTTTTTCTTCACACAGCGCACAGTCAACCTGTGGAACTCCTTACCAGAGGACGCTGTGAAGGCCAGGACTCTAACAGAGTTTAAAAAAGAGCTCGATAAATGTTTGGAGGTCAGGTCCATAGAGGGCTATTAGCAAAGGGTAAGGTATGGTGCCTAGCCTTTTGTCAAAGGCGGGAGATGGATGGCAGGAGACAAATCGCTTGATCATTGTCTTCGGTTCACCTCCTCTGGGGCACCTGGCATTGGCTACTGTCAGTGGACAGGATACTGGGCTAGATGGACCTTTGGTCTGACCCAGTATGGCCGTTCTTATGTTCTTATGTTCTGGGTTGGTAAAGGGTTCAGGGAGCAGGGAATGCTGCTGCCCTGGGTCCCCAGCTGGGCTCTAGCTGCCAATCTGGCTGTGGAGGCAAGGTCTCAGGTGGCAGGGAGGTAAGAGGAGGAGTACACGTGAGGGAGGCTGCGTCAAAAAGCACATAGGCCTGGCCTGTCCATTCTCAAAAAGTGCGAGGGCTATGGAACTTCTGCTCCTCTTACCCCCACACTATTCTGGCACCAAGGGGTCCCACAGGTTGGGTGGGGGGAAGAAATCTTAGTTTGACCCTCCTCCTTAAGCATGAGAAATGCCCGGAGCCTACCCCAAGGTGGCTGTGCACATTCTCACTGGTAAAAACCTAGCTGACATTGACAGCAGAAATTTTAGGAACCTTGGGGCTTTAATCTCCAACAGTGATGGGTGGCAGCCAAGCACAGATTTTGAGGAACTCAGTGACACTTAAATGTAGGACTCATACATCTAAAGTGGCAGTTAGGTGCCTAATACCCTTTGAAGTTCTGGCAAAAAGGCAACTTGCCCAAACTCAGACAGAAAGTTGAGGCTGTACAATATAGCTTGTTGTACTATCATGATAATATCTGAGTGCTGTCCAGTACAGCATGAAGCAAAATGACTGCATCTCTGTTCTCTTATCCCCTCCCCAGAGAGAGAAGATGGTGCATTAGAATATATTGTTGTGGATTTTGTTTAGCATACATATTTATATATCATTCTTAGAAACAGACCTTGTCTTTGGAGCAGAAAACAGTGAGGTCTGTGAAGGTCCTTATTTCCTGGTGAACAGTTCATTCCACAGTCCGGGAGCACATCTGCTGAATTCTTCAGCAAACCAAGGATTTGAACCCAGATTTGTCCAGTCAAACCAGCATGTCCTTTGCTTGTTCACAGAATGAAGCTAGCAAGATTTCTAGGGTGAACCAGTATGTAATATTCCCTAAAAATAAGCAACTGGTAGTAGAAGGCTAGCCCTCTTCCACAGCCAAGATATTTGGTTTCTCACTTCTGTGTGTGTGGGAGGGGAGACGGGGGGTGGGGGGGTTGTGAGAAGAGAGAGGGAGATTTGGAATTTAAAGGTAAAACCCTCTGGCTATCCTAAAGGCTATAACGCAGATGCAGAAAACACATCTTCAGCAATTCAAGCCTTCGGTTACATGTAGCAAAAATCAATTTTCACTAGGATGTTTTGGGGCAACATGCCAGCAGTTTCCTCCCCACAGAGGAATTGGCAGAACAAAAAATAAATAAATAAATGAAAATGCAGGTTTTTGCAGGTTTGTTCTGGGTTTAGACATTTGTGTGACTCTGTTTTCCATGCATACAATGTGACTTAGCAGAGAAG
The DNA here is from genome assembly GCF_033958435.1 of Carettochelys insculpta. Classification (NCBI taxonomy): domain Eukaryota; kingdom Metazoa; phylum Chordata; order Testudines; family Carettochelyidae; genus Carettochelys; species Carettochelys insculpta. Next base: position 295,871,875 of record NC_134137.1, read on the forward strand.
CAGGGAAAAAATGCCTTGTGCATGGTGGTACCCAACTCATTGCAGATTAGTCAAATGTGAACCTCCAATTGTTTAATGTAAGAAAATAAGGCACTGGACAATAGTGGCTTAGATCACAATTGTTTTTAATTACTCAAACCATGACACAGGTTAAGAGCTAGGTTTTCAGCTAATATAAACTGGGCTATGCTGATTTATACCAGCTGAAGAGCTAGTTGTAAAAAATGTTATGCCTTGTTTTCATTTGGGCCAGGTACTGTTACATTTCCTGACCTATTACCACTGTATTATATATAGAATTCAATATAGCACTATGATAAAGGATTATTTCAGCTCTAGAGGGACCTACTCACTAATCCTACCTTAAGTCACTAACAGGATTTTTGTCATATTGCTTTAGGTCATGCACTTACATGACCACTTATGTTGGAAAAATGTATGTAGCTCATGAGTGAAAAAAACACTTTTCCTACAGGTGGGAGTGCTCTAATCTGGAACTCACTCATCTGGCAATATCTGTAATTGGCACCATCTTAGTTAGCTGCACAACCACACGTCATTGGCTGTGGCCAAGTTTCCCATGGTCCCATAAAGTTTGTTTACAGCCACCAGTCCTGGCTTTCAGCATTCCGTGCTTTTATTTAGCTGTTATTTACTCCAGATATCTTCTAAGAGCCCAGTAAGCAGTAAAAGTGTTAGTAATGTGCCAGACAATATTGGTCCCATGGTCCAGCAAATTCTCTCGTCCATCAACAGTCAGGTCCCATGAGCGCTGAATGAGAGAAGTTAAGCTTGTACTGACACAGCTATTGCCGCTTGTTGGCATGATTTTATTATATCAGTGGGAGAGAGTCCCATTTACATAGGAGTGGCTATGCAAGCAAACTTGGAGAAAATCCTAACAGACAGAATATTAGCTCTGGTTGTGAAATGATCAGTTAGCATACAGACAGACAGGCATACATAAATGATGTGCTAGTAAGCATTCTACAGTGTGTCATTATTGTGACAGCTCTTGCTTTATAGGCTATATCTGTACCAGATCAGTACCTTGTTTTATAGTTTTTCTTTCTGAAACTATAACATAATTTTATAATAGCAACAAACACAGAGTTGACTTCCAATCCAGGAAGAACCTCTCTGTGAAGAATCTCTGAGTTGACATGCAATGTTGTCAGTCCCAAGCATTTAAAAAAAATCAGACACTAGAGCCTCAAAAACCATAAGGTATTTAAGCTCAGGAGAGCTTTCAAAACAACTCTTGTTGCTGAGCTTGCCTTGTAGTTTTTGAGCCTCTAGGATGTACATTTTCAAGCTTTTTCCATGACCCTGAACGCTAGAAGTTTACTTTTATTTAAAAAATGAAAGCTGAGCTTTTCATGTAGTAATGACATTAGGAAGTGGGACTGTAAGTAAAATCTCAAGATTACAAGACTTGCAGTGAAACTCCGAGCTGGCAAAATTATTAGGAGTGTGTTTTACATGTCTGTGTTCGTGTAAGTCAAATGAAAATGGTGAAAATCCAATACAAAATACATTTTAGTGTGCGGAGTTCTTCATACAGTCTATATCCTTGACTACTTTAATTGGTACAGCTGTGACACCTGTGTAGACATGGTCTTAATTACCAGAAAATGTCTGTCCATACCCCGAGCACAGTTAGGTGCAGCTGGCAGCCCCAACTCTTAAGAATCTGCTAGAAAATCAAGAGACCAGATTCACATTTCGTGACCAATGTTTGGTATGGTGAGTATTCTCATGGATTTTTTAAAAAATGAATTTCATAGATTGCACTAGCAGCCAATTTCCTTGTAGAATTAATTTGCAGTGTTTGTTTTGGTGCATAAAATATTCCATGCTTTGGGTCCTGAATTCTTTAGAGAATTAATCACTAAGGCAATGTGACAGCTGAGTTTTGCTGGCATAATTATGGTAACAGGCAAGCAGTCAAAGTTCCTCAACTCTGGAAATTTTCTCACGTAGGTTTGTATAATTGGGAAAAGTGTCCAATAACTTTCAAATCTCATTTATGTAGGATGTTGCTTTAAGTGAAAAACATAGACTCCTCTTGCCATATGCTATATCACAGTTCAAAGAACAGTCCATAGTGGTAAATACATGGCTTAGTCCCATCTTCAGTAATTTGGTTTCCATTTGACTTTCCCAAACTCTAGCTATCTTCTATTTCTGCAAAAGGAGCCTCTTATTCTGTACATATGGAGTTTCATGTCCTGAAAGATGCAATGATTTACAAATAAGTACAAAAATGGTTTGAAAAATTAGAAGCTGTTCCTTGAGAGACAATTACAAAAGGTGGGGCCGAGGGGGAGAAACTGACAGCTCTTTGTTTTGTAGCACACCGAATGCTATAGTAAAACCACAGTCCGATAGAAAATAGGCTTTTGCAGGACTTGAAGTAAATTACTTCTATCTGTTTAACAATGCTCAATAGTTAATAATGGTGACCAGCTGAGAGTGACTCAGCATTGCATCAGTTGTACCCATGCTCTCAGGAAGGGTTTGTTTTCAATGAGAAACCAGATTGTTACTTTCTTCTGATTGCCAATGACTAAGACCCATGTAAGCTGCTAAGGCTTGAGTCATTGTTCCTGTTTTTTCCCCCTCAGATAGCAAGAGAAATAATTCAGTGGGGGGAAGATTAAGTTTCATTTAAATATTAAATGTTATCAAGAGCTTAGAGAAACATAACTGTCTCAAACTACTGGGTGATGGAGTCTAGCCCATACCTCGGCCCCAATCTTGATATTAAACAGTCATCTAAAATGCCTAGCAGTTGGAGAAATCCTGCACCTTTTTCAGTCCTTAATCTCCAGCAAGTGTCCTATTTCTGCTGACATCTCTCTCAGAAACTCATTAATAAGGCTGAAAGCTTCTGCTGGGCCAGCAGCTATCTGTAAATTTGGAAGCCCTCGAGCCTCCTTGGGGTAGGGTGACCACGAGTCCTTGAAAATAGTTGATTTCCCAGTTTTCAGCCCTTGTTGCTTTTACAGGTAGTGGTGTTTTGTCAATCCTTGCTGGACAACAGCTTGCAGAGGGAAATCAATAGAAAGATTACCATTGGCTCAAATGGAAATTGGATCGGGCCCAAACCCAGTGGCACAGCCCTGGTTCCTGAGAACGGTTATGATTCTCTGGTCTTAGATTATGGACTGTAAGTGTATTTATCGCATAATGTATACTCAGGAGAAGCGTATCCTCAGACATTTTGATTGGGATTTGATCCCGTGGAATCCTACATTCCATTAGCCTAAAACCATAGGGAAAGAAATGATATTTAAGTTACTTCTGAATTCCTGTATGCTATATCTACACAGCAATTTTATTTTGAAATAAGCAATTTCGGAAAAAAATTTCCAGAATAGCTTATTTCAAAATACTTCATCTTCACATAAAATGCATTTTGAAATAGTGCTCAGCTATTTCAAAATACAGTGTTCAAACAAAGTAGCCTATTTCGAAATTGAATGCACAACAGCTTATTTCAAAATAGGCTCTATTCCCCGTTAACATAGCCCCTATTTCAAAATGTGTACTTTGAAATAGGTGCTATTCGTCATAGAGGCCGTGGCTACACGACCCCTCCATTTCGGAAGGGGCATGTAAATTACAGCCATTCAAAAATGTAAATAAGGCACTGATATGACTATTCAGTGCCTCATTTGCATAATAATAGCCACCCAGCCCATCCAAAGTGCTGATTTCAAACTAAAAATTTTTTGGGGAAGAGGGGTGCTTTCGAAATAGAAGCATCCTTTTGAAGGCACTCCAGCTACACCGTTATTTTTAGTTTGAAATCAGCACTTTTGATGGGCCGGGTGGCTGCCATTATGCAAATAAGGCACTGAATAGTCATATCAGCACCTTATTTGCATTTTTGAATGGACGTAATTTACATGGTCCTTCTGAAAGGGAGAGGTAGCGTAGCCATGGCCAGAGTGAGGTTTTCCTATTTCCAGATAAAGCATCCACTCTTTCAAAATTATTTTGAAAAAGCAGTTGCATCATGTAGATACTTGCAAAGTTATTTTGACAGTGCATCTGTTGTTCTGAAATAACCTTGCTGTGTAGACACAACCATAGGCTATGTCTACACTGAGCTGTGCTGCCAGCAGCATGATGCAAAGGAGGGGTCCCAAAAATGCTAATGACTGTTCATTTGCATATTAATTTGGCTAATTTGCATAATCAAGCAAGATCACCCTGCTGGCAGAGGCTGCTGCTGGCAGAAAACAAGGTGTGTAAATGTGGTTCTGCTGGTGCAAACCCCCATTATGCCTGGAAAAAGTCAGGGATGAGGGGCTGCAGACAAAGTGGGTTTTTGGCAGGGCACTCTCTCATGTCTATGTGAATTAGCAGCATGGATGTGCAAATGAGAAGTTATTTGCATTTTCAAGACCCCTCCTTTGCATCAAGCTATCCGCAGCATGGCACAGTGTACGCACAGCCATGGTGAACAGGGTTGGGTCACAGTTCAGTACAGCCCAACAGTTAGGGTACCATAAGCAATTACTGTCACACCAGGTAGCCCCGGAGCACTCCTTCTCTGGAACACCCCTGATGCTGAGCTTTATGCCCACTGGCAAGTGCAGACACCTCTAGCCACCAAATGGCATTACATAGGTTGTCAGCACACTGGACTCTTTATCCAGGCTTCAGTGCCAACACCTGTCTTCATATCACACTGTAAAGCTTCTGATTTTGGTAAGCAATGCCATCTTTTCAATGCCCAGGTCAGTGGCTTTGGGTCTATGCAGAGGAGGAAGTTGACTGCTGTACTATCACAATGCTGCTTACATTGCCTGTATAGCCCTCCCCAAGTGCTCTGATGCCCCTGTTCTGAAAAGGTTTGAACTTTTTAAGGCGCAGTTTTTCCTTTGATGAACTTTTTGCTTTAAAAATCATCCCCCAAACTTGTTGTCCTTGTCCATGAGGCTCCCCTTTTTGCTCCTTGCACTGCAGCTATAAAATTCTGATGCTGTGCCCTGATCAGATCCATGACTTGCATGGCTTACCATCTACCATTACAAACTTCAGTTACCTTCCACTATTTTTCAGGTTAAGTATCGGAGGGGTAGCTGTGTTAGTCTGGAACTGTAACAGCAACGATGGGTCCTGTGGCACCTTATAGACTAACAGAAAAGTTTTGAGCATGAGCTTTTGTGAGCACAGACTCACTTCAGCATCTGAAGAAGTGAGTCTTTGCTCACAAAAGCTCATGCTCAAAATTTTTCTATTTTTCAGGTTAGTTACTATGAGGTTATATTTTCCTACAGGCTATAATATTATGGCCTCACTGTACATTATTAGAATCCATCTGCTTTTTGCAGTGGGTGTTTCTCTAATCCAATTCATCCCCAAGCAATCACATTGCAAGAGGTCCTTCTATCCACTGGATATCACAAAGGGTATTTCCCTATTAATATTGTTACATAAATAGAGGTTTACTGCCCATTTTTGCTTTTCTATCCCAATAACACGAACCTCAAATGCTTTCTGACTTAAGGAGAAAGTCAGGATTTCTTCACCACTCCTTGATGTGTTATCCCACCTCCCCCCTTACAAGCCTGATGGGCTCTTTCTGGGACCTTCCTCTGCTCTCGCACACGCTACTGAAGGGGTTCAACTTGACACATTTCTTGTAAAGTTGTCCTGCCAAGGAAACAGTCCTTCACCCACTTTTGCACCCACATAAACAGAAAATTCTGTCTCTTAAAGATGTCTAATACTGTATCCTAAGTGCAAGAAACATTCATCTGTTCTTTTGTGGATCTTATGCCTGTACCACTCATAGCATGAAGAACGTTTAAAAACAATTTTTCTTCCTACTTACTTTGATGTACAGTACAAGCTTTATTATTTGGCATCCCCAGGAAATTGAGGACACTGGTTACTTGAGCTGAGGCCAGCAGCCAGCACTACTCTGCTCCATCCTATCTCCACCCAGCCAGGCAGCGGACAGATGGTCCTCTCCACTGGCCCCAGCTGGATCACTGTGGCAGCTGGCCCCAGCCAGGTAACTGGCCCTGTGGCAGCCATGTTAGCCAGCCTCAGCTGGGTAACTGGCACCCTGGACGCAGGCCCCAGCCGGGTGACCAGCCCTGTGGTAGCCACTGCAGCCTGCCCTGGCCAATCAGCCAGCCCCATGTCATGCTGGTTCATTGAGGGAGGAATAGCTCAGTGGTTTGAGCATTGGCCTGCTAAACCCAGGGTTGTGAGCTTCATCATTCAGTGGGTCATTTAGAGATTGGGGCAAACAGATGTCAGGGATGGTTCTTGGAGGTGTGTGTGTGAATGTGCTAGTTATCTCAGTCCCAGATAACTGGGATTCTATGGTTGATCCAGAAAAGATTAGGAAATGGTGGGTTGCTGGGGAGGCTGGGGCTAAGCCAGACCTAATTACTATATAAGGTTACCCTGAAGGGAGTATAAAAGGCTGGGGAATAGGCCATTGAGTAAGTAGCTGAGATTGTTACAAGTGTACAGTAAATTGCCTGAAGCTTAGGGAATGGCAGAAGAACTGCCAAAAGGATGAAAGGCTCCATCCAGGATGATGCTAAAACTAAGAAAGCTGTGACAATGGATGTGGATTGAGCAGGAGGATTCTGTCAGAAACCCTGAGTAAGAGAGGGGTTCATGCTGGGGAGGCAGACTTAAGCCTGGGTGTATTGAGTCTAGCTCCTACTCTAGAGTGGAGACCCTGAGTAGGATAAGGGTATGGTGCTCTGGAAATGAGAGGGCTAAATCCTTGTGAGAATTTGTATTGGAACTCCACTCCAGGAAAAGTTGCTGGAAGCCTCCCTGCATGAGGGAAGATGTGACTGACCTGGAAATGGTGCTTCTAGGTAAGAACTCAGTCCTTGCCTCAAAGAAGAGAAATTGGTAGTACAGCACTGTCAAATGATATCTGACAACACAGACAAGCAGTTAGTAGCCTGTGTGCTACAGTCTCTATCACAGTTCATGGAGTTTCTCTGCAGTTCCATCAGAAGAGAGCAGAGTTTGATTTCTCCTATTAAAAAAAAATCACAGCAAGATCAGGGAACCACATAATGTACAAAGCTATGGCACACCAAATGCCATTTAATTTGTGCAATGAGCACAAAAAGCCACGACAATGAGGAGTCTGTCCTGAGGCAACTTAAAGAATAACAAATTTATTTGGGCATAAACTTTTGTGGGCTGCAGGTGGATTCTTCAAGTGGCAGAGATAGAAACACACGTAAAGTTTCATATATTACACTACTATGCAGAGGACCAGTGCTAAAGAAGTCAATTCAATCAAGATGAATGTGATCCAGTCCCAACAGTTGACGAGAAGCTGTGAATATGAAAAGGGTGAAAATTACTTTTTCTAGTCAGTTATCCACTCCCACTCTCCATTCAGACTTAGTGTGATAGTCACATTTGCATATGAGTTACAGCTCTGTAGTTTCAGGCTGAAGTGAGGTTTGTTTGCTCCTTTGTTTTATTTATTTTGTTGTTGTTGTTATTTGATGTTTCTTTTGCTCAAGTGTAGCTACTGTCAAGGCTGTTACTGAGCGTCCAGAGAAAGTGAACTGCTCTTCTATTGGTTTTTGAATGTTACCATTCTTGAGCTCTGATTAGTAGGCATCCTTCAGTCTGCATAGACTATGGATCACGCCCTTTATAGTTTCAATTGAGGACTTCATTTACAGCATCTACTGTGACTATGAAGTCCCACACGAGTGACAGTCCTTGCTGCATCTCTTGCAGATGTGGTGGGTGTCTGGCAAGCCCTTAGTGTGCTTTCTGTGCGCTCACTTCTCCTCTGCTAGCTGTCTGATCCTCATCTCACCCTTCTGAAGGCCCTTGTGTAACCCCTGCCTCCATCTACTGCGGTCATCTGCTAGTTCTTCCCAGTTATCCAGCTCGATGTCTACCTCTCTGAGGTCTCTCTTGCAGACATCTTTGTAGTGCAGCTGGAGGTGTTCGGGAGGTCTTTTGCCAGAGGCTAGCTCACCATACAGGATGTCTTTTGGAATCCTTCCATCGTTCATCCTGTGGACATGGCCAAGCCAGCAGAGCCGACGCTGCCTGAGGAGGGTGTGCATGGTTGGGATTCCAGCTTGCTCGAGGACAGCGGTGTTGGACACTCTGTCCTTCCATGATGTTCCAAGGATACGCCTGAGGCAGCGCAAGTGGAAGACGTTCAGCCTCTTTTCCTGGCGGGCATGCAGGGTCCAAGTCTCGCTGCCATAAAGGAGGGTGCTGAGGATGCAGGCTCTGTAGACTTGCATTTTGGTGTGAGTGTACAGCTTGTTGTTATTCCACTCTCTTGCTGAGTCTGGACAGAGTTGTGGCCGCTATTCCGATCCTCCTATTTAGCTCAGTGTCCAACAACAGGGTGTCAGTGACGGTGGACACGAGGTAAACAAACTCGTGGACGACCTCTAATGTATAGTTGTCAATGCTGATTGACGGGGATTCAGCAACATCCTGACTGTGTACGTTTGTCTTCTTTAGGCTGATGGTAAGCCCAAAGTCCTTGCATGCTGTGGAGAACTGATCCAGCAGTTTTTGAAGCTGGTCTTCTGTGTGAGACACTACAGCAGCATCGTCTGCGAACAGCATGTCTCTGATGAGGACTTCCCGCACCTTAGACTTAGCTTTCAGCCTTGCAAGATTAAACAGCTTCCCATCAGATCTTGTGTGCAGCAAGATGCCCTCTGTTGAAGATCCAAAGGCATGCTTCAGGAGGAGTGCAAAGAAGATCCCGAGCAATGTCAGAGCAAGCATGCATCCTTGTTTGACGCCACTGCTGATTCTGAAAGCATCCGACAATGTGCCGTCATATTGGATGGTTCCTCTCATGTCTTCATGGAACGACTGGATCATCTTTAGTAACCATGGAGGACAGCCTATCTTGTGGAGCAGTTTGAACAGACCATCCCTGCTGACCAAGTCAAAGGCCTTGGTCAGGTCGATGAAGGCTATGTAGAGTGGCTTCCTCTGCTCCCAGCACTTCTCCTGCAGCTGCCTTAGAGAGACAACCATGCCAATGGTGGACCTCTCTGCGCGGAATCCGCACTGCGATTCGGGGTACACCCTCTCAGCAATCTTCTGGAGTCTGCCGAGGATGACGCGAGCGAACAGTTTACTAGTGACACTTGGGAGGGAGATTCCATGGTAGTTGTTGCAGTCGCTTCTGTCTCCTTTGTTCTTATACAATGTTACAATGTTAGTGTCGTGCATATCCTGTGGAACCTCACCCTCTTTCAAGCACAGGCACAGTAGCTCATGCAGGGGTTCCAGGAGTGTGTCCGCGGCACACTTGATTACCTCTGGTGGTATACCATCCTGGACCAGGGGCCTTTCCTGCTGCAATGCTGTCGATGGCTCTCTTCAGTTCATCCACAGTCGGTTCCTGATCCAATTCGTCCATTACTGGTAGGATCTCGACGGCATCGAGGGCTGCGTCAACCACAACGTTCTCGCGTGAGTACAGCTTGGAGTAGTGCTCAACCCAGCGCTCCATCTGTTTGGCTTTGTCAGCGATGACTTCACCAGATTTGGATTTCAGAGGTGCCATCTTGTTCTGGGTGGGTCCTAATGCCTTCTTCATACCCTCGTACATTCCTCTGAGATTACCAAAGTCAGCACAGGTCTGGATGCTGCTGCATAGCTGGAGCCAGTGGTTGTTGGCACAGCGCCTGGCTGTCTGCTGTACTGTTCTTCTAGCTGCTCTAACTGCTTGCTGGGTACTCTGGCTCAGTGAGCATTTGTACTCCAGGAGTGCAGCGCACTTCTTGTCAATGACTGGAATCATCTCATCGGAGTTAGCTTCAAACCAGTCGTTCATGTTTCTAGCTCTTCTTCCAAACACCGACAAGGCTGTGTTGTAAACTGTATCCCTCAGATGTTGCCATTTGGATGTCACATCGGCGCCCCCAGGGCCGCTGTGCAGATTTTCCTGGAGGCTCTCTCTGAACTTTTCAGCTTTCTCTGAGTTTGCCATCTTTCTGACGTCAATGCAGGGCCTTCCAGCAGGTTTAGAGCGGTACAGCTTCTTGGGTCTCAGCTTGAGCTTGGAGCAAACTAACGAGTGATCTGTATCACAGTCAGCACTATGATAGCTGCGTGTCAGAAGGACGTTTTTGAGGTTATTACGCCTAGTGATGACCACATCTAGTCGATGCCAGTGTTTCGAGCGTGGGTATCTCCATGACACTCTGTGCTGTGGCTTCATTTGGAAGAATGTGTTTGTGATGCGCAGATTGTGGTACGTGCACAGTTCAGGGAGACGCTGTCCATTGTCATTCATTTTTCCCACACTGAAGTGTCCTAAGCAGGAAGACCATGAGGCCCAATCAGCTCCAACTCTTGCATTGAAGTCACCCAAGATGTACAGTTGTTCATGAGCAGGTATTTGTGCTACAGCAGCACGAAGCACATCATAGAACTTGTCTTTTACTTCTGGTGTGGCGTACAGGGTTGGAGCATAAGCGCTGATCAGGTGTACGGGACTGGCGCAAGTTTGAAGCGTGATCCGAAGAAGTCTTTCTGATCCGCCCATGACTAATTCCACCATTTGTAGAAGGGTGTTTCTGACAGCAGAGCCAACACCATGCTCTCTGGGTTCTTCTTGGGTTTTACCCTGCCAGAAAAAGGTGTAGTCCTTTTCCTTTAGAGATCCCGACTCTGTGAGTCATGTCTCTTGTAGTGCAGCAATATCAACTTGGAACCTCCTCAGTTCCTCGTTGATGACAGTGGTCTTTCGGGTGTCACTGATGGCCTGAAGATCTTCAGTCAAACCAGTCAGCGTGGTCCGCACATTCCAGCAAGCAAAACTTAAATTGTTGATGTTTCTCATTTCTTGTTGATTTTCTTATTGGTTTGCCTGGTGCCCAAATTTCAGTCACTTGTCAGGTTCAGGAACCTTAAGCCTCATGCACCCAGCGAGGCAGGTGAACTGTGGCGGGACAGTACCCTATTGGCTGGGGGCTGCCCAGCCTGAGGTGGGCGGTGACTGTCCAGTGAGATGCGAGGATCTCTCCCACCGTCGAAGGCAACCCCTGGCTCTCGTTCTCTACGCCAATCGAGCAAGAGCTTATAACCGGTATCTGTTGCCTCCCGTGTTGATGTAACGCTGTTCAGCGATGCTGGAGTACCTCTCCGGGTGCGAGCCTGGACACTTATTATGCCCAGACAGCAGGGTCCCCCTCTCGGCTTTACTGATATAATCCAAAGGAGAGGATAACCTCCACCTCTGGTACCAGCTCAGCTGCAGGAGTTGCCGGGACAGTGCCAGAAGTTGACACCGAACCGCCTTCGGAGTCCACTCTGGATTTTCTGTAAGGGTTTACTCCCTTAGCCTTGCTCCTTCCCAGGATAACCCACAAGGCAGGGGGATGTACCCCAGTGGCCTAATGGCTAAGGCATTGGCTTTCTAAACCAAGGACTGTGGGTTCAAACCCCACCTGGGGTGAAGTGCTCTTTCCCTACTGCCAATCTCAAGGTAAACAAGGAGGTGAGCTCTGGTTAGCGTCCATTCGCTCTTTTGTGCTGACAATGTCTGGATTGGCCAGTGTACACGGCAGAGGGGCATTGTTGGCAAATGATGGCAGATATGTAGGTGAATGAACCCCTGATGTTATGGCTGATGTAGTTAGGCCCTGTGATGGTGTCACTTGAGTAGATTTCTGGACAAAATTGGTAACAGGGCTTGTTTCAAGGATTGCTTCCTGGGTTTGTGTTTCTATGGTTTGGTGTACTTGCTTCAGGTTGGGGGCGCTGGCATAGCTTACAGGGAACATTGATCCAGGCTGAGGTTGATGGTGGGGTGCAAACTGTTGAAATTCTGGTAGAATTATTCAACGACCTTCTTCCCATGGACTCAGATGATGAGCATGTTCTCAATGCAGTTCAGGTAGAGGAGGGGCAGTTGGGGATGAGAGGGACACACCATCCACTTTAATTTAACCTGTGAATTTCTTGTTTGAAGATTCACGCATGAACAAAACTGGCAAGGAGTATAATTTTATCAGAAGAAAATGAATGCAGAAACCTAAAATATACATATATATGGGCTATTCCAAAGGCTGTGTCCATCTAATGAGCGCCAAATAACTTTCAAAGTAAGCATGTGAACCACAAAAAGGCTAGTCATAGGCATAATGGATCTAAGGCTGCCTTAAAGTAATGCAAAATGTTGTTTTCAGAAGTAGAGGGGGTCAGCCAGTTCCGCCTATCTAAGCATACTGTTGTTTTCCCCAGTGCTGAGCACTCAATACCCCAAATAGCCTGAGGGAAGTCAACATGCTGGTATTCGTGAGCCCCAGCCCAGGCAAAAGCATTACTCATGGTTCTGTTTCCCAGAATGAAATTGCCACACTGTGCATTGCAAGAGCTGCACATTGCATGGATTAGTCTAAGATAGTAGTTGTTGCCAGCAGCCACGGAAGTGGGCACAGATGGCAGATGGGTGAAGCTGGATGCATGTATCTGATGGGGTGGGGTGGGGTCACTTGCGGGTAACGGGGTCTGGGCTGTGGCAATTTGCATCCATACATAGTGAACAATCCATGCATGCAAAGGGTGGGCAGATGTTTGAAAAGGACTTCTTTGATATGTACAGACCAAAATAAAAGAACTGAGATCAGCAGCATAGAGGCATTGCTGGGAATGAAATCAGCATGGCTGCTATGAAGTATGAAATGTTTATTTCATGCAAACACTCCTACATGAACTGACCTACACCCTTGATGCCTTTAATGTGCATCTGTTTGATAGTCCTCCAAAGACTTTCTACTGTTTCCATATGATTGCACTCCTTTACCCATCCTTATCTGCCTGCATTTCAATGAAAATATGTTATCAAATTCACATGTTCCAAAATAACATCACAACAGTTACAGCAGCAAAGATCATTGATGGATTATTCAGTCCAAGTGAAACCTAGCATCCAACAGGACATATGACTATGTAAGGTCGCTGAAGTCACTTGAGAAGCACCAGTAGAAAAAACTGCTATTGAGGTGTGACAGCCACTAACCACAAGCTGACAGGAATACAAAACAAAGGACCATTTTGCTTCAAGATCTTAAAATAAATTGAAATGTAGACCAGAAAAGTTTCTGAAACTTTCTAGCCACTGAAAACATGTTAGCATGATATAACTCTAATCCCCACTATAATACACATCCAGCACAGAAATGGAGCCTCCTCTGCGGTGAAACCTGGCAGCTGTTTAACAGTGCACAGCAACATTACATGACAGTTTTGGGGAGGGAAGTGAAGAAAACTACTGTGACTATTTGGTTCTGCAAAGGGTAGTTATGTAGGCAGGAAGTAGTTTCCCACACATACTCTTTAAAAAAAATCAGAGCTATGTCACTGGGGGGTTTTTTTTCGGTTTTGTTCAAGTAAAACTACAGTTACTACTCTTCTTTTCAAAAGAATTGAAGTTTGCATATAGCTGACACCTTCTCCTTCTTCCAATTTAAAAAAGAATTGGTAATTAAGCTAAATGCTCTAAAAGCATAATTTAGAATCCTGCTGAACAGCAGGTCAGAAATGTATGTGTTTTTGCCCGAGTTCCCCAGTACTCTGAGAACAACTCAGGAAGTGAAATATATTATGATTCATTTCTTTTTGTATAAGTAATTTTTAAGGGTTTAATAATATAAAGCTGTGGATCATTTTCCTCTTAACACGTTTTATATAGTGTTCATAATCCTGCATTTTTTCAACATGCCAGCTGATGATGCTTCTTATTAGAGTGAGTCACTGAAGCAGTGTCAGTCATATCCTGTGACACTGAGTGATGTCACAGAACAATGTGTGTGCATAGAAAATGTCAACTTCTAGTTTGCAAAAGGTTGGCCCTATCTTTTAAAGACAAGCTTTGTTTTGTTTTTGAAACAGTAATATATATGTTCTTCTTAAAGATGATCTTCAGCCTTGGGTTGAAAGGTGTTAATGCTCCTTTAATTCTCTTTGATGTGCAAAGAAGGTCAACAATTTTGCTCATGAAACAAAGAAAGCTACACTTGAGATTCCTAATCATTCAAAAATAAACAAACAACAACATCTCTAAAAATATAAAAAAATATTCAGGCTTCCTTTAAATAATAGGGTTCATGTCCGATTTTTAGGGATGTATGCATATCCTCGGCTATTCCTCTTTAAGGACCCACAACTGCCCACTTGCAAGATCTGTGTGATGGAACTTTAAACCCAAATATACCCTACAAAAAGAAAGCCCTTTTTATTAAGATCTGACTATCCTCATACTCTCATTTGATATGCTGTCTAAGGCTCCAATGTTTCAAAGAGCTGTAAGTCAAAAGACCCCTTCACAAGTAGAGAACAAGTCTGTCAAGAAATTTTTAAAAAATATGACTTAATAGCGCTGGTAAACAATAATAGAATGACTTTTTTAAAATATTTTGGATGTTTTCTAAATGTTCAAATATAGTGACTTCAGTTAAACATAGAATACAAAAGCTGCATCTATATGGCCCTTCCCTTTCAGAAGAGGCATGCAAATATGGACAATCAAAAATACAAATGAGGCATTGATTTAAACATCTCATGTCTCATTTGCATATTCCTATGTGATCTGGCTTTTGGAAGAGCCATTTCTGGAAACCAAAGCAGCCACATGGGTGGAGTTTCTTTGAAAGGAAGCCCCCCCTTTTGTAAGCACTCTTCTTCCTGAAAAAAATTAGGAACAAGGGTGCTTTCAAAAGGGGGGCTTCCTTTTGAAGGAACCCCATCCACATGGCTGCTTTGGCTTCCAGATATGGCTCTTCTGGAAGCCACATCATGCAGTAATATGCAAATGCAGCCTGAGATATTTAAATTCATGCCTTATTTGCATTTCTGATCAGCGGTATTTGCATGCCCCTTTCAAAAAGGAGGGGCCATGTAGACACAGCTAAAGTATATGGTGCTCACTTTATTTTGATTATAAATATTTGCTCTGTAAAAAATGTCTTTTTCAATTCACCTAATACAACTACTGTAGTGCAATCTCTCTATTCTGAAAGCTGAACTTGCAATTTAGAACTAAGTACAAGAAACCTGCATTCAAATATAAAGCAATGGAAAACTTTCAAGCCTAAATTCCACTCAATCCTACTTCTTGTTTATTTCAATGAGTGGCTAAAAAAAATTGGTTGCAATTTACAGGAGATGATGATGCCGGCCTCTTGTTTACAATGCTACCTGAAAGGTAGGTCAGGTGTTTGTATAGCACTTCTGTAAATGGTGTTGCAAGGTATTTATATGCCAGATACGTTAAATGTTCGTACCTCCCTTCATGCTTCTGTCACACTCCAGAGGACAAGCGTCCCTGGTGATGACAGATTCTGCCTGATAACAACCCAAAGCAGTGTGAACCAACACATGTTCATTTCCATCATCCGAGTCACCAGAAGAAGGTTGATTTTCTCTTCTGGTGTCTTGCGTTCTATTGTTTCTGCATCAAAGTGTTTGCTCTTTTAAGACTTCTGAAAGGATGCTCCACACCTAATCCCTGTCTGATTTTGGACAGCACTTCAGATTCTTAAACTGTAGGTCAGGTGCTGTGGCTATTTTTAGAACTCTCACCTTGCACAGAACGTAACATTCTGTCAAATCTGCTGTGAAAGAGAGCACTGTACATTTTGCATTCTTTGCTGTAATAGGAAGCAATATATTTGAAAATTTAGAAAAGCATCCACAAATCTGTAATAAATTTCAGTTGGTAGTCCACAGTTTAACAGTGCAATTTAGAACTGAGATTAATCACAATTAAATTTTAATCACAATTTTTGAGTTGATCATAAGTTAACTGCCATCAACTGATAGCCCTATTCCATACACTTTAGAATTTAACTTTTTATAGGGCCCATCACCATAGTAAATTTTAGAGTGGTCATCACTGTTAATCATTGTTAGAAAACAAACTGTTGAAAACATGTCTCTTTCTATGGGTACATCTGTACTAGAGAGTTTTGTTGACAAAACCAGGGTTTTATCGGCAAACCCTTGGAGTGTCTACACACAAAATGTCAACAGTTTCTGCCAACAAAAAAGCATTGTAGACGCTCCAGGGGGCCCTCTGTCAATGGACAGGGCTTCTAGGTCCCTGGTCAGCCCTGTTTGCTAAGCTTCCGGTTGGCTGGTCTGTTGAGAGAGCAGTCGGGCAGTCTGTCCACTCTCTGTCAACAGAGTGGATTGCTCTTTGGATCCGCTCTCCTGTGTGGACACAATCTGTTGACAGAAGTTTTGCCAGAAAATCTCTTCTGACAAAGACTTCTGTCAATGGATGGCTGTCATGTAGATGTAGCCTAAATGAAGAAGGCAAGCTGGATTTTACGTGCTGTTCTAATTATAGTATTTTAAAGCAAGAATTTATGGCTGGGCTTACTGTGATGGTACTCCACAAAACAAGGCCTTTTCTAATTCTTGCCAGGCCTGAACAGAGTAGCTGATGGTAAGAGCCATTTCTGAACTGGAGATGGGATCTCCAGTTTGGGATTTTTTTGTGTGAGACTATGACAGATGGAAAACTCTCCTGAAGAAAGCCTGCACAAATGGCAGTCATGACTTCTGCCAAGTGAACGTACATGCTAGCACAAGTTCACTGAATGCATAAGATAGCATATCTTCTGTTGATGCTGTCACTTGTGCAGTGGACAGGCTCCTGCTAGAGGATCTGCCTAGAACACCATTGAATACACATAGAGCATACTACTGGCTTTACTCTGCCAGGTATCAAGCCCAGGTTTCTACCAACACACACAGAAGATAAGAACAAAGTGAACATTCCTTATATTCTTTATTTGTATTGTGGTGGTGCCTAAAGATCACAACCTGAGCATACTGTGCATTGCAAGCATATCTAGGCGGTGGATTTTCACAGGAGGCTAAGAGTGTTAAGGGACGTTTAACTTTGTAAATTACAACCATAATGTCCCAATCAAATTACAGCCTACAGTCGTGTTACTTTTGTCATTGTAGGTTGTAATGCGCTAAAAACTAAGGATGAATTCATGTATGAATGGGCCAGGTCCTTACCTGGTATAAATCAGCATAGCACTATTTTAGAGCCACTTCATCATGCAGTGTCATGAAGTAAAATACAGAGTCATAGTACTGCCTTTGGATGTATAATTTAATACATAAGGCTACAGCTTTTCCCTGATGCCAACCAATGACTAACCTGTCAAGGTGAGCAAATCAGAGAGTAGAGGGGTGACGGGGGAGGGAGTCAAGGATTAGATTACTTAATCACATGAATTAGATTACTTAATCCAATTCATGACTCCCGCCCCCCGCCCCTCTACTCTCTGATTTGCTCACCTTGATCATTTTTTTCCGATTTGTCAGCCTTGATTACTATTTTTGGTTCTCTATGCCTTAAATATTGAGTCTGTTCTGGTATGGCTATGGTCTGAAGAAGTGCGTCTGTCCCACGAAAGCTTATCACCTAATAAATTATTTTGTTCGTCTTTAAAGTGCTACTTGACTTTTGCTTTTTTGTTTTGATAGTAAATTTACTGCAACACTTATTATGTCTTAGCCACTTCTTTCCAGAAATAGATTTCCCTTTTCCTTAGATAAGGAGTCTACTTTTCTCTCTTGCTTACTACTGATAATGGTGGTCTGTACTCTGAGCCCTGGTGGTTATAAATTATATGAAGACACGCTTGGCATGTGATTAAGAGGAAAGCTTAAAGCAAATAACTTAGAGGTCAATTCATTTTTGGAATACCGACACTTGGTAGGTGAGTAAATTTGCGTCTCAGTTGCCTAGAAGGCAAGCCATTTTAATCTATTAAGCAGAGGTATATATACAGCATATTAGTGTGAAAGTGAAAATATGTTAATAAATGGTTCCTCATTTTTCCCCATCTGTTTCAGGTAATTTTAGGGCCCATGAAATTTGGTACCAGAAAAAGCTAAACCTCTTTCAAATGATGGATGTGGTGGTACCAGGTGATGTCTGGGTGCCTAGTGTCTGCTCTTATGTCAATCTTATGTCTCAGAGGCCGTGTCTACACGTGCCCCAAACTTTGAAATGGCCACGCAAATGGCCATTTCGAAGTTTACTAATGAAGCACTGAAATGCATATTCAGTGCTTCATTAGCATGCGGGCGGCTGCGGCACTTTGAAATTGACATGCCTCGCCGCCGCGTGTCTCGTCCACACGGGCTCCTTTTCAAAAGGACCTCGCCTACTTCGAAGTCTCCTTATTCCCATCAGCTCATGGGAATAAGGGGACACTTGCATTTTGCATGTCAAGCGGTGTGCCTGAATTCTCCTCAGCACATTTTCAAAGAGGTAGCTGCACAAGGCAGTATGGGCATTGTACTATTTTGGTGGCCTTGATCAGGTTGCATGGTGATAGGAAGGGAAGGCATTGCTGTAAGCAGACATCACGGGGGATCTTTCTTTTTCCCCTTTAAAAAGTCATAATTTTAAGCCTTACTAAAAGTAAGTGGTGTGGAGGCGGGGGGAGAACAAATGTGTTTGCTATAAAGCTGAGAGAATAATTGATTTCTGGGTCAGTAGACAGACAGAAAAATGAAAAACTTTTTATTTTCACCAAAATGAATATCTGAGCTAAAAATTGTTCAGGAGGAACAAAATGTTATGACACCTCTCTTTTTTTTAAAAAAAAAAAAAAGTTTGTTTGGTTGAAACTGCCATTTTGAACCCAAATTCATAAATAAGGTACTTCTAAACTATATGATTCTTCTGGCAAGGTGTAGCATATATATGCGCATAGTCTCCATAATATAGGTATAAAGAGCAGTGTAGATCAAGAGGAACAGCAGGTGAATAAAGATACCCCTGAATGTTGTGGATATGTAGACCATAAGAACGGCCATACTGGGCAGATCAAAGGTCTGTCTAGCCCAGTATCTTGTCTTCTGACAGTGGCTAATGCCAAGTATCCCAGAGGAAATAGACAGAACAGATAACCATCAAGTGATCCATCTCCTGTCACCCACTCTCAACTCCAGGGAAACAGTCAAGGGACAACAACCCTGCCCATCCTGCTTAATAGCCATTGATAGATCTATCTTCCATGAATATAGCTAATTCTTAATAGTGCATTCTGGACAAAGCTCACTACTCACCCAAGCCATTGGTCCCCATCTCTGCTGTTATTTTTGGCAGCGTAACATTCCAGCTGCAGGAAAAGACTCTGGCAATGGGGAAAGGCTCTGGCTAGGCTTCAGCAGAGCCTATTGTCACTGCAGTGAATGCTCTGGCATGCTGCTGAGGCTTTCCCCTGCTGCCTCCTCTCTGGCAGAGCATTTGACTCAGATGAGATGCAGTCTGCTCCTCACTGTGACCTGTAGTTACATTTAGACCCATGGTTTTCATCCAGCCTGCCATGACACACTGGTCTGTTGTAAGAACTGTCCAAGTGCACCGTGAAATTTCCCCAATTCCGCCTTCCATGGTGGCGCTTTGCAGAGCCACCATGAGGAGAAATGCTGATCCCACAGGACCCCCTTCATATCAGGAGACAGATGAAATACAGCTCTCCAGGCCTGAAGGAGCTGGTGGGCAGCATGCCCCCACTTCCTGCCGTAGCAACAGAGAGGGAGGAGGGGCAGGAACCTGTTGGAGCTGGGGCAAGGTTTACATGCAGTGTCCTGGCTCCAATGGGCTGGTGGGGAGCAGAGCCTGTTTTCAGTGATTACCAGTTTACTCAACACCCCTAGCATGGCATTCAACAGATTTGGAAACGTCTTAGTGCTTGGCGCCTAAGACAGTGTATTCTCTGGTGGATTTGAAACATTAATGCATTTGATCCTTGTTTAGCTTGTTGTATGCATTGCTGTGTCACAAACCTCTCTAGTAAGGCTGAAACCATCGTAAAGGAAAGTAAAAGTGATGTTTATGAGCAATCAGTTCAACTGCTAAAAGTGGGTGTGCCGTGGAATTGTTTGCCTCATTGATGTGTGCCCTGGTACTGAAAAGGTTGGGAACGACTGAATTAGACTGCTCGCTAACATCAGTGGTGGGTAGGGAAGACAGCCATTGATTTGGTGCCCTGAACAATGTTTTTTTGTCATGAACTTATTTTTAGCCAAAAAATGTTTCATGCAGCTCTAGTGTGTATTTTTAAATGTTACATATGTGTATGGATTGCAGTACAGGATCTAAGATATAGAACATTTAAACGAATCAGACTCCAAATATGTGGCCCACTCTCTCCCCCGGGAGACACTCATGTGACAAACAGATTGGAGACTCCCTGTAACACCCTTATGGGGGAATCTTCCTATTTGGGGCAGTCTCCAACAGACACAGAGAAACCATAGGTAGCCTTCTTCTAGCTTCCAATGCAGAGGATAAAGATACTGGAGTAGGGGAGTAATTGGCAGAGGATGATGGACTCCATCTATCCCCACTTGATAGGTGGCCCTATAGAGACTATAGCTGTGGGGAATAAGCTAGCACAGTATCCAGGCTGCACTAGCCTGTGTCAGGATCAGGGCAGAGAATTGAGGCATTATCATAATCGCCCTGATAGGCCCCAGGCTCAGCTTTGCTGAGCAGAAATTGTGCACTACAAAGAGTCAGGTCCCTATAACACCCAAAGTTACGGAATGTACTTTTATGTAATGCTGTTGAAAATTCGACAAAGTTTAGTGTTGTCACTGTGGATCAGATATTTTACATGGTTCTAATTACAAAGCTCATCATTTTATTTCTCACATACAGTGTTTCTCAGAGTTCAGTAATTAATCTTTAAACAAAGAATTGCTCTTTAACTTTTATGTTGCAATAAATCCAAATAAAGAATTTGAGCCTCTCTGTCCGCCTAATGTCAGCTACAAGGGCTATCTGCATTGCATCGAGCACTGGTTAGCAGTGTTTTTGTGAGAGCTGACACTATTTACGCAACATGATGATAATACTGCTGTGTTAGCAACAGGCTAATATCTTGCACAGTAACCCTAGAGCTCCGCAAACACCAAAATGTAAAGAGGAAGCAAACTCAAACCACACTGTGAAACATTTATCCATGCTGCAGGTTCACCTTTTGCAAAGCATCCAGCCTTCAAATAACTGTTGAGAAGGATATTATATTTTAATTATATGCAAAGATCCTCTATTCTTATTAATTCACTCACTCATTCAAAATATCTGTGGATAAACCAAGCAAAACCAGCTTCCCATAGCTAACTACAGATCCCAGCCAAACAAGCATATATATATAATTTGTTTTCTTTTTGGATTTTGCAGTGATTTATAACAGCAGAGTGAAATAATTAGTACCTCATAGGCATGCCTAATGTTTATTGTAACCATCTTCTAAGACACGTTTTTGAAATATGTGGTATCCGGCTGTGGCTTGTTTGTTTCAAATCAAATCTGTACAATCTAATTTTATACTCCTACTGTAGATAGTTACTACTGGTGTGAAGGGATAAACGTGGGTCAGGCAAACAAGACTTTGAGCTTCAGTCTGCTTCAAGAGCATGTCTAAGTTATGTCCTTTGTCCTCTGTGTCATATCAACACACTGCTCACAAATATTGTCTGTGACCGATGTTAATGACTGGGTAAATGTGCAGTAAGATGTGGGGTCACATTCTTCAAATGCAGCCCAATTCTCCTCTCCCAAGCAAATCTATGTAACTGCAAATAAATGGGTATTTATCATTTCCTGTGTTGCATTCTGGCAGCAAGCCAGCAGAGAGTGTAAGCTGAAATTGGAATAGATTGGGAGGCAGGACTTTGTTCCAAATTGATCTGGATGACGATAGAAAGTCTGAAAGCAGCTCCAGATTTTTAAAGGTTCATTGTGCCTTTTCAGAAAGGAGGGAAAGAAAAACATTCAGGAAAACAACAGGAAGTAAATTGAAGTCTGGCAAGTATTCTCATTTGATTTGATTCTGTTACGGCTTTGCTTTAATGTCATCAGCTGAAGAGCTAGAGTCCATTAAGGTCACATTCTGAAATATAAAAACCGGAAATGAAGAAAATGTCTGTTCCACTCATCTAGTTATTATTTAGGGTTTTTTTTCCCCTAGTGTTTGTGCATGTTGTTTAAAGATCAAAGGATTTTATACAACCATGTCAACTTGTGTCAACTCCAGCAAGGACCAAAAATATATATTACTGCTAATGAGAGTGATCCAGTTTTATAATACGATTAATAGGTCTTTAGCCAGGGTCTTTCTGCTGGGTTTTGTTCTACCCTTGGAAGCACTGGGTGAACACACAACATGGCTATGGTTCTTTTTTTTTCCCCCTTGTGAAATCAAATATATATTGTACCTATCAAGATTTTTCAAAAATGTCTTTGTATGCAGCCTGATGGAAAATGATTTGTGATATGGCAGGTCAATAAGCAATAAAGATTTCAAACATCAGCATGAATTTCATTAGCTGATGACTTCTTACATGTTGGGTGCTTGCCAGGAAGATAGAGGAGGCACAGAGTTCACCAAGTGTTTGAGCAGTCAGGGTGTATCTCTTTAACAAAAGCTGATCCAGTGGAAAATAGAACTTCTGAGATGACATAAACTGACATTGTGTCACTTTTTATGACTCAATTTACAAGATCAAATAAAGCTAGCTGAAATAATCATCACATGAATGGGTGCTGGTATTATAAGCGTACTCGGTGACCTCATTTGGGGGTATTTTTTAATGCTGTCCTTGCGTTAGCTGAGAGTGTCTACCCAGGGTCGTGTTTGTAAGAGAGACAAAGATAAGGAGAGGACTGGTATTCTGAATGTTAACAACACTAATGTGTATCTCAAATGTGACTGTCAATAAGTCTTGTGTTTCGAGTATAGCATCCCTCCTATCTGCTATATTCATCTAGGGCTGTCATGAATTGAAGTACCAGTTATGCCAAACCGTGACAGCTGTGGAGTAGGGTTTGTACTGTGGATAAATATCTACTGAAATCAGCATACATGGTTCAGAAAGGGTCTGATCCAGCCATTAATGCACTGGTAACCAAGGGTGGCGGTATTAGGGCCTAAACTGGGAGGCAACACACATTGTTTTTTGTTTTTGTTTTTGTTTTGTTTTTTTAAATACCTAGCAGGAAGCCCGATGGAAACTGGCCTAGCAGGGTTTCTAGACAGAAGCTCTATATTCAAGCAAGAAATAAAATTAGGGATATTTTATTTTCCTTACTGTAGTACAATTCCTTTCTCAGTGCTAGGCAAAAAGTGGCTCTTTCTGTTATTCTTGGCCATTGTCACAGAGCACTGAAGACTTAACAGTCTCAGGCCAGGTCTACACTAGGAGGAAAAAAAATCAATGTTAAGATATTCAACTCTAGCTATGAGAATTGCGTACTGGAGAGGACATACCTTAAATCAAGTTTTGCCGCCATACCCACTGTGGGAGGTTTTCAGGAGAAACTCTCCTGTCAACTTCCCTGGGATCAACAGCAGCAACCTGCTGCCACTAGGCATGCTAGATTGAACCCTGAAAGATTGACCACCAGTGTGTCAGTCTTCCAGTAAGTACAGACATTCCCTCAGGAAAAGAGAGCCAAATTTGACATTCTTTGACCAAAAAAAGAAAAATAAAAGGCAGCCCTAGAGGATGGCCAGGTGTGTAGGAAAACTCTAAGGTTCCCCTGCATACTTTCATGGAAATTATCTGCTCATGGTTTCATAATCCGTAAGTGCAGGGAAACCATGGTAAGTTGTCTCACAGACAGAGATAAGAGCCCTGACGTATGGGTGGCTTCCTCTTGGACTACATCTACACTAAGAGAGAAATTCAAATTTATTAAATCAATTTTATAATGCTGGTTTTTCTAAATTTGAGCTCCTAACAAATTTCACAGATTGCTTCCAAATTGAAATCACCAAAAATTGACTGTTGCAGCAGTGCATCGTAGGAACCTATCCCACAGTTCCTGCATTCTGAGTCAGGAGCAGCAGCCCTGATCGATTTTCCGGCTCCCTCTAGTACAGTAAACCCTCCATTTAATGGACTAATAGGGCTGTCTGTTCTTCCCCATAGTCCCTTAAATGTGAGGGTTTATTCCACCTCCCCATAGGCTCCACCAGCCCCAGTCCCACCCCAGCTTCTCCCCAAAAAATCTCCTGAAAACAATCCCCCCCCAAAAAACACCCCAAAATACTCCACCCCCCAAACAAAAACCCTCTCCCAAAGAAACCAAACCTCTACCATTCACCAGCTTGGGTAGAATTGCTGCTGGAGTCTGCTGGCTGGGGGTGCCTGGTCGCAAATAGCCAAGGGTGCCTGCAGGGTGGGTGCCTGCCCATGGCCATCTGGCCCTGTGCTGCAGAAGCCACCCGGTGGCGGCTTGCCTGGCTCCATGCACGGCTTGAGCTGCCCAGCTGCAGGGTGCTTGACCCTGCACGTGGCTCAAGCAGCCTGGCAGCACAGTACCTGCACCTGCACGGCTCAAGCCACCCAGCTGCAGGGTGTCTGACCCCCACCACAGGAGTGCATCAGCCTGGTCAGTTTCCCAGCCCCAACTGGTAGCAGGGGGCTGGGGGCCAGGTGCAGCACACATAGCTGTGGGGCATAGATAGGGGACACTTCTGGAGGCGACTAAATTTGATTTTAGAATGTGGGGCTTCCATGCTGGCCTTTAATCGAACTTCTGAATTCGAGCTTGATGCTGTACCCATCAGGGAACTGTGATTTTGTAGTCTCGGGATCAATGCTCCCTAACGGCACTTTCAGTGAAGACAGTCACCTGGTAATATCAAGCTAACTGCCTTAAATTCAAATTTATCTTATAGCGTAGACACAGCCTGTGTGATGCTTTGCCTGCTAACAATACATCCTGTCAGCACAGGTCCTGCAGGATGCCTGCTAGAGTTGGTGTTGGTCAGCCCATAGCTGCTCAGTGGCAGGGTTGGAGGGGGACGACGGGGAAGTAATATAGTTCCATGCTGTTTGAACTCCTGGATGGATGCTTATGTGAAATCCAGCTGGCCTGAGGAGCAGAGAGCTGTGGAGAACAGACATTCTCCCTTCTCTTTTCCCACCTGATTCTGCTGACCCCAAGCAGAAGGGCACCAGGGAGTTCCAGAGAGGGGTGGGAAATGGTGCTGCAGAGGTACCCCTACCTTCTGTGGGGGCACTTGGAGTCCTGTATGGATCACTGGGTGGCAAGTTACCTTAACACTATACAAAAGCAAAGTGGAATGCAGATTCCAGTGGTGTTAAGGCAAGCAGAAGCTCATTATCTAGTATCAGATGCAATATAAAGCTTTATAATGCTAGAGCTGGTATATTTTAAAGTAGAGATTTGCTGATAGATAACTAATTGTACATCTCTTACTGCCCAATAAACTAAAACATCAGGATCTCACTGCCACACCATTTGCTGCATACTGCAAATAGAGTCCGTTTTATTCCACTGTTCTGTGACCTGAGGCCAAATTGGCTTATTGTGTAACACACAACAAAGACAGCTGGAGAGGAAAAGAAGGCTTCAAATAATAAAATCTTCCTTCATGAGCCAGTGAGTTCTCTTTGGAGCCACTAGCTAAGTTGCATACACGTTCTGCGCAGCCATTCACTGTGCCACTATAAAATGAGTTCCTTAAAGTTCCCTGAAGATCAAAGTTCGTAATAAGAAGTTGTCATCCTCATTATCAACAACAACCACCATAGGCTCAGCACTCGTTGGTATCAGATGCCTCCCTCACTATTTCCTTCCATCTTTCCATATCCATTGTGGAGTGGCTTAGTTTCTGTAGACTAGTTCTGCACCAATCTACTAGATCATCTACACAGTCTCTGCAGGGTCTGCCTCTCCCGTTTGAACTCTCCATTATGCCAAATACCAGGGTCTTGATTTTTCATTCATCGTTCATTCTGCAGATATCCCCAAATAGCTGTAACTTCTGTTGTATAACCTTCTGCAGTAGGTTCTCTTTTGGCTGTATCTTCCTCTATAATTCCTCTTTGGTGACCTACATCCATCCTATTCTCAGGATCTTTGTAAAACAACTTCTCTGGATTGCCAATATCCTTCTCTTCAAATCTTTCATTATCACCCACATCTCACATCCATACAACATGCTGCTGATTGCACGTTTTCAAGATGCTCAGCTTCATTCCTAAGCTAATAGCTTTGCTTTTCCAGATCTTATCTATCACATCTCTTATCAGTTAGTTGTCCTGGCATCAGATTTTATTTGTATTGTTGTTTCACGATCAGTGTATCAACACTCATCTAACCAACCACCCTCCTTTATCCAGGCTTGGAACTGGCTTTGAACCCACAGAGGCTTCATTGTGGAGTTTAATTAGCAGTGAGTAATTTTATACCTATTATTCATTGCAGCCAGTGATAGCTCAGTGGGTTGTATACTAGACTGCTAAACACAGAGTTGTGAGCGCAATCCTTGAGAGAGCCCTTGGGGGATCTGTGGTAAATAGATCTATGTTTTTAAAAAGAAAAGGATGGTGCTTTGTCCTGACAAGTGAGGAGGGAACTGTACTTGATGACCTCTCAAGGTCTCTTCCAGTTCTATGAGATGTGTATCTCCCTTTATTATTATAGGGTGGGGTAAGCATAATATCATGCGCATGATGATGGAAGATAAGGGAATGAAAATCGAACACCCATATTTTCTGCCAGTGTTCATGAATAAGGCAAAAGGGATTAACTTTCATTTCATTGGGAAGTATGATCACTCTCCTCTGTATCATTACATTGATTTTTGCACCTAATTTCCTCCTTTGTCAGAGTTACTGGCCTAATAGAAGGGAAAAGCAGGCGATGCAGCGTGTCTTTGTTTTAGTAAAGCTTTTGATCCACTGTCTTGTGGGACTTTCAAAAACTAGGGAAATGTGGGCTAAATGAATTTCTTATAAAGTAAACACAAAACTGGTTGAAAGACCATAAGCAGAGTTGTTTTCAGTGGTTTGCTGCCCAACTGGGAGGATGTGTGTAGTGGAGGGGTGGCTAACCCACAGGTATCAAGCCACATGCAGCTCTTTGAGCCTTTAAATGAGGCCCCTCCTCAGAGCTTCATTCTGGGAGTGCCGCCCACCTGCTCCACACATGCACCCCACCAAGTGGTGGGAGAAATGTGTGGCATCAGTGGCTCCAGTGGCAGCTTTGGTGAGTTGCCAGCATGGAATTAGAGTGAGGAGGAGCTGGGGGTGCCTGGCTGTGGGGGAAGGGAAGGGCATTCATTTAGAGCAGGAAGGCTGGGGTACTGGGCTCTAGGGGAGGGGAGGGCATTGAGGTATGTATTATATATTTATTTTATATTTCTATATCTATATCTATATATCAATTTATATTTATTTTATATATCTATATATAGCCATATACTGATATATAAAATATAAATATAAATATATAACATGTGGCTCTTTCACTCTATCTGCCCCTATATTGGCTCGTTGTCTCTATCTGGTCGGTCACCCCTGGTCTGGAGTTATAGTTGATCACAAATTAAAATCAGTCACGGCCAAGAGACAGGCTAATCATTAATGGAAAATATGAGATAACTGTCCTTCTCTATTGTGTACTACAAAACTTCACTTAGAGGACTGTGTTCAGTTCTGGGCACCACCCTGGGAAATGTGTGTACAAATTAAAGGTTAGAGGAGAGCATCAAAAATAATAAATTTAGAAAACCTGACCTATGAGGAAATACAGGGCATGTGTTGACCTGTAGACCTTGACTAGACCTGGTGAGTCTTCAATTATGTTAAGAGCTGTTATAAAGAAGACTATGTTCTCCATGTCCACTGAAGATCGGACAGGAAGTTAAGGGCTTACTTTGCAGCAAGGGAGATTTAAGTTATATATGGGAGGACAAACTTTTTGATTATAAGAGTAATTAACACTGCTGAATGGGCTTCTAAAGTAGTTTGTGGAATCGCTGTCGTTGCACGTTTTAAAGAACAGGGTGGACAACATCTATCAGGGATGGTTTTGGTTTACTTGGTCCTGCCTGAATACAGGAGGCTAGACTGTACTTGCAGTACTCTGTACTGCAGTAGTCCCTTCCAATACTCTTTTTCCATTACTCTGATAGCCTTTTCTTTAAAGGAACGACAACAACAAAAAATTATTTTTTGGACTTCTCTTCTTCTTCCAGGACAATCTAAGAAGTATTTATAAGAAACATCAAGGTATTTCTTCTATACAAACTTGTTTATCTGCAATCAGATTCATAACACACGAGAAAATGCGGTCTTCATGTGATATATACAAGTTCAAATTCTGCTATTACTTTACAGCAGTGAATCCAACATAACACCTTTGAAATAATTGAGTTATTCCCTGCACATGCCTGCATCAGAGCAAAACTGTTCCATGGTACATGTGGCCATGTTATAAATAGAGATAAGTTCTGAGTCAAGAAAAAGTGGAACCACCTGATCATCTAATCTATGTATCACAGGCCTTCCATAATGGCGGGGATTTAATTAGTGTGTGACATACCCAGGTAATCCAGACAAGCAACCAGCACCTCCACGCTTGCTAGGCGTAACCCCTTCTCTGTCACTGCCAGTCTGACCAGGAGATATATTCTTTCACAATCCCAAATATGGTAACTGGTTAGACCCTGAGCTATTGCAGGAGGTGGCCCCCAAAAGCCACTGAACATATGGCTCTGGAACTTATTTGGCAAACAAGGAAATAATAAGAAGAATGATCCAGTTGTTAAGACACTGGACTGGCAGCTAGGCTCCCGACATTGCCTAGTGTCACACAGGAAGTCTGTGGCAAAGTCATATTGGCTCCATGCCTCAGTTCACCAGCTGTAAAATGGGGGGTGATGATGATAAAGTTTCCTTTTCCCATCTTTTCTGAGCCCCCCCCCACCATTATACTTTGAAGATTAGACACCCTAACTGGCTTACTGTGTGTCAATAGAGCACTTAGTGCAATGGAGCTCCAATTTCCATCAAGGCCCCTGCGTGCTATTGTATACATAATAAGTGTAGTTCACATAATTTCCTGAGCTTGCTCTGTTCTGTTTAGGACAATTTTATGCCACACTCATCCCTATGGCACCAAATGAGTGGGATGACCATAATGCTCAAGAACAAATTTCTGGAGGAAACACATTCAATGTCTGTTTAAAATGAACTGATTCTGTGAATTTTTCTGAATATTACTACACTCACAAAAAGAGATCTAAATGTGTTAAAGAATTCATTTTTGAGATATAGATGAGTAGTTACAGCATTGGTCCATCTCTGTCCAACAATATCTGCTGATAGGAAACCTACAAAGAGCCTCTGAAAGTTATTCTATAACCTTATCTTGGCATATATAGGGGCTAAACTTGGGAAAACATAATTACCTTATCAGTTCTTGGAAAGGTGACTTCCTGATATTGTATCCATGTCTGTGAGGGCCAGCATATCTGGGACAGTCTTGTGGGAGAAATGTATGTCTTGCAGAGGGCTTCCCTGACTAAAAGCTCATATCTCCTTTGATCTGAGGTAAGACAATGGCAGTAAACATGGAATCTGTAGTGTTGTGTGGAAGTATATATTAGCTTTTTATTAAAGGGCTTCCTTCCTTTGAAGTTTTAAGGACAATTTCCTTCTTCCTGTTGCAATATATATATTGACTAATAGTTAAAGTGACTCCCTTGGAACAATTCATTTCCCAAGCCTCACCACCCTATTTAGTCCCTTTCAAACAGCATCTCGACTCGGCACGTTAGTCCTTAAAGGGATCTTTCAGGTGACAAAGCAAACCTTTCAACTAACTCTTCTTTTGCAGGGCTAAATGAGTCAACACAATACAACGCCACATTAGCACTCACATAAAATATCAAATAGGTCATTAATTTGTGACTAAAGAGTACTGCTCTTGGCTTACAGGTTAGTGGAGAAGGTAATATTCAAATCACGAGTATAGAAAACACATCTTAGAAGAGCGTTTGTTTTCTATTTTGTACCAGATCACCATTCTACAGTACTCATGGCTGCCCTGAACAGCTAGCTATTTGGCATGTTGTAAAAAAGGAGCTTCAAGGGCAATGGTCTACAGTAGCTTTATACAACAGAATAATTTCATTGTTAAGCCTCACCAAGGTTCTGCAGCTAAATGGCACCCTTTTAAAGGGCTCATGTGTCATGTTCCCTGTAAGCTGAGCACTTGGGAGGCCATCCAAGGGAGATTCAGGTGCTGCTGAGCTGATTAACAGAGCACCCACAGCCACCCACATCTGGCAGTCTATGTGCCCATAACAAAAATTAAATATAGAAAAAATAGAGTGAACACTGCTTGTGCGTGTGGCCCCTGTTTATGTTGGTGAGCATTTATGCAAGCAGTCTCATCAAGTGCAAAATTCATGAGGTTTACACAATCTAGCCCTAGGGGCACAGATGAAATTGTACTATAGGTATGAGATGTTGCTTCAGCTTTCAAGGGAAGGGACAGTAAATGGGAGCTGCAAGCTAGAGATGAATCATCATGATTCACCACTAATAGGTGCTTATAAATTGTTTAATCTTCCCCATCATGCTATAGGTTGTCATGTTCCAATATCTTCCATACTTAGCTGCTTTGCAGACATACCCGCCCTGCAGAGGTGCTGTGCAACTTAATTAATGCTACCTTCACTCTCTTTATGCCCTACATATAAGCAGAGTTGTTGTTTTATCTTAATTTTGATTGTTTGGCAACCTCCAGCAGTTCATTAAAGAGCAGGTGGCAAGTGTAATAACTGATGTGTAAAGGGTAGAATTAGTGAAGACTGAGACAAAGGATAGGAGAGAACACTGGAGAAAAAAAATCTATTATATTGTACGCTTTTCAGCCACGTGTACCTTTTACTTCCTCATAGCAGAGGACTCCCTAGCCCAGGGGCATGCAAAGCGGGGGGGCAGGCCCCTTTGAGGAGGCATGAAATTTCACCTGAGGGGGGGCATAAAACAATCGGCTGCTGGGTCTCAGGCTTATCCAGCTCATTAAAATGTTGAAATATGTGACTTTTTATGTCTGTGTATTCACATTCGTATACTGATTCATATTTTTTTTTACATTCTACTGACTTATTTTCTTACACACACTGCAGGGGCTTATTTTTTATATATATATAAACTTAACCCAAATTTTCATTGGGTTGGATTACGTTAGACAGTGGCAGATCAAGAGATGTACATATGTGTGTGCATTGTAGTTTTAATAATTAACATAAGCAAGTAATAATTTGCACTTGCGAAGCATCTTTCATGTAGTGTGGCTGGAAAGTGCTTTACAGTTTTATTATTATTGTCCTTGTGTCATGTGGGAATATGAGGCACAGGAACATTAAGATTCCCCAACAGCAGCTCAAGGGACAGTGGAAGAATTAAGAATGGACCCATTCACAGTCCCCTGCTCTGACTACTAGATGATGGTGCTTCTCTGGAGTATATGAAATGTTATTTAGTGACATACGTTTCCAGACAGAAGAATGGGGTTAGACAAATGCTTGAAATCAATTAGAACAGAGAAACTACAATAAACTGCACTTAATATATTATCTATATTGATGTACAGAAATTAATTCAGCATATTAAGTCATTTCCTTTTAAGAACAGAAACTTTTATGGCAATAAGAAAGAGATGAAAAGCTCACCACAGTCTCACAGTTGAGTAAGCCCTCTAATGGGGATCTGTCTTAAGACACCACAGCGCCAGGGTCAATGTACTGAGGCAAGTATTAGGATTAGCATAAGAAAAAACCTGTTAATAGGCTAGTGTATAAACACAATCATAAGGGAAATTCACAATTTTTCCCTACTACATTTCAAACAAACCAGTCACATTTCATTAGGATTTTAATACTTTCCTCTACTACCAAGGACCTTTGTGCTTGAGGCATTCAGTCCTGGTTAAGACAAGTTGCTTTATTTGCAAAGCATACCAGCCCTAAAGGCCAGGAAATCTATTTCTGTCATAGATTAAGTGACCTCTGAGCCTTTTGCTTCTAACAGGGGAGAATGCTACAGGTAGAGAAATGTTCATCACTTGGTTAAGCTAAACCTTTGTTTGCTATGTTCACATGAATAACTTATAGTGCCATGGCATCATGAACAGCAGCAGTGACACTGTTGACATGACAGCACTATAGACTGAATCCTGATCTGCCCTACAAGGCTGAGATGGAATATGTGTTCGTTTCACATTTCACCAAGTCAGGCTGTTCAACTATTTATAAGCTGAATAGAAATTTCCACTACTTCAGCTGACACACCTGCCTTTACCTAGCAACTGATCAAATAGAACTAGCGAAAATAGAAGGAGCATTTGAGCAAGCCAGCACTGTGCTGTAAAACTGCTACTGAGAGATATCGTTTTTTTCATTCTGATTCTGCTCTCCTGACTTCTGTGGAAGTTGTTCCTATAGAAGGGCCGGGAAACAGGTTCATAGGGTTTAAATATGTGTGTTCCCTTTGAGCCAGCTGGGCAGTGGCCTGAATAAGGTCAGTGCAGAGCTCCAGAGCCCCATGACAAGCCCTGGGCAATCCCTCAGCTGTCAAGGGCTCAGTTAAAACTGCACAAAATGCAGGCTGCACTGCTCTCACGATGGAGTTTGTATTCTCCAATATCCTGTGTCTATTCCACAGTCAGGAGGGGACAATGGGCGATGTTCTGACCATTTTTTCCATCCCAATCCTTTTTGGAATGTCTTCTCCCCAGAAGCTGCCTGGAGGCAGCGATTCCTAATGCACAGATGATAATTCGGGCTGCCTCTTAAAAGGGCAATATCAGCCACAGGCATCTTGCCTCCATCCCCATGCATATGGAAAGAGACCAACCACTGTCAGGCCTTTTTGCCTTTTGGAGAAAAAAACTAGAAAGTGTACAGGAACACACTGAGAGCAGATCTGCGCTATAGGGAAAAGTCAATCTAGGCTACTCTAATTGAGTTACATTAGTAGCCTAACTGAAGTTGCTGTAGCTTAGAACTACTTACCACAGGGTTCACACCACACTGGGTTAATGGGAGAAACTCTCGCATTGACTCCCATTACTCATCTCATTCTAGTGGAGTAATGGAGTTTATGTTCAAGTGATCAGCAGTCAGTTTAGCAGGTCTTCCTTAGAGCTGCTAAATCAACCCCCAGCATCGATCCCAACTGTAGCAGAGACAAGCCCTGAGTGTGAGGTATTACTCAATTGAATGTGCTTTACCTGAGTTGTATGTCCTACTAAAATACCATAGAGAACAATCTCAGCTGACAATTGCCTCAGTTGTTTTGAATCTGCATTGGTTTTGCACATTTGTGAAGACTGTCAGTTGGCACTTGCAAACCACTAGGCAAGAAAGATTTGGCAACAAGTTATTAGCATGTGTTCGTACAGCATGTTCTGTTCCAGTGCTCTCCACAAGAAAGAGCCCCAGAAGGGGCTTTGCAGGAGAAGGACTGTATAAATAGATGGCTAAAATATTTGTGAAGCAGGATCGTCAGGGAAGAGGACCAAGAAAAGTGCAGCTTTCCAGCATTCAATGCTAAACGGTCTGGCAAAAGCTGAATGCTGGAAGACCTACACTATTATTTTCTGGTATCCCAATAGTACCCAGCAGCCCCGATTAGGATCAGTGCCTCATGGATCCTGGAACTTTCACAGAAACAGAGGGAGAGATAGTTCTTACCCCACAGCTTAAAACTGCATTTAAGACACAACAAATTCTTCTAATAAATTGAGAGCAGTGATGGAAATGTGAAGTTACTTACCCGTATGATACTAGAAGTTTCAAATATATTGGTCTGATGTACACATGCACTATATTCACAAATTCCATGTCTTCTGACCAGCAGTGTCTGTCTGAATTGCATGTGTTCTGAGAGGGTCTGCACCCTGTGCTGGGACATATCAGGGCAAACATCTCAAAGAACTCCTGGTACTGTACAGGTAAGCAGCTCTTTTCCTTCAAATGACTTTCCCTGTGCATATTTGGCTAACCTAGGTTAGTGAGTGGGCTACATAAGTGGCCCTCCCTCATCTCAGTGGGCAACAAGATTGTCATAAACATGGTGGTCTCCTGAGATAAGATAGTTTGGCTAAGAGCACTTTCATGCCTAGAATTTGTGGGGTGTGCTGATTAAATGTAGCGGCATTTTGATTGGATGTAGAGGGAACACGCAGCTCTAATAGGCAATGTTGTATACAGTCAGCAAGCACCTCGCTTCAGGTACCTTTGTTTTACATTCATATCACTTTAGTAATACCACTGGGGGAAAAAAACGTATGCAGATGGAAACCAGCAGAATGTGGCAACCCTGAATGTGGGTAATGGTAAACAAAATGTCTAGCAGGCCACATAGAGGACCCTGATGGGCTGCACATGGCCCAAGGGCTACAGGTTGTCCAACACTGTTCTAGATCAAAATGTGAAACTAAAGAAGGTGGAAGAGACATAGAATATCCCCATATAAAAGGTTCCACTAATCCATGACTATTGTCCAGTACCACTGAGGAAAACGATGAGGAAGAACATTGTAACGCCATACAAGGTTCAGTAAATTTAGGCTTAATTGGTTGGGTCCTGCAAGTACTCAGTGCTATAGTCAAAGACAGTTCCAGCACCACAAGAGAAATGGAAGTAGATAGAAGTGATGATTTTTCCTCCTGCAGCACCACAAGATCCATTGGCACCTTAAACGTGAAATAATTGGTGTTGAGGGCAGAACAGCCAAAGCAATGCCGTGGCCTCCCTGAGTAACAGTGCTGGCCCAAATATTGAAAAGATGGGCAGACCCAGGGTCTAGTGTTCTAAAAGCTGTGGAGCCAGAACTTGTAGTGCCAGAATAGCCTTCAATGGTGTCAGTGTTGAAGAATGGAAGGTTGTATGGGCCAGCCTCCTAACTAGAGGGGAAGTTTTCCATGGTGCTGCCCTCAATGGCTCTTCTGCCTGCCACTTCAGTGCTGAGCCTTTGGTAGCCACAGCAAGGGTGAATTCCTGCAGGGACTACATGGGGCTGTGGAGTCTTGAAGGAAAATCTGCATGAGAATGAAGACCTACCTTTTGAGATCTTTGGGGATCTGCCTGTGGAACTCCACACATACTGTATCTTCTCTAATAATGGTCTCTTGCTGGCTTTGGCCAACCTTGGAGACAGGGCTAGAGATGAAGCACTATGAGTCAGGTGTATGTGGGAAGGTGATCTGAGGTTTTAATTCCAGCCTTATGGAGTTGCCCATGATATATATCTGCAGTTGAGCCTAAACTACATAATAAAGACCATACCATTGAAAACAGGGGCTGTTGCAGTGTACACCTACAGACAGAGAGGCACTCCATCTCAAAGCCAGGAGGCACTGAGAGGAACTCTTTGACAGTTGGTGCTCCTCACTGTTTCATTCCCTCAGCATGGAATACAAGGACCCTCCAGGTGCATAGACACCACATGGCCTCTGCTGTTCAAAGTCTGTGAATTCTAGGTCATGGGACACACACTCAGTGAATTGTGAATA
Source organism: Carettochelys insculpta (assembly GCF_033958435.1). NCBI lineage: Eukaryota > Metazoa > Chordata > Testudines > Carettochelyidae > Carettochelys > Carettochelys insculpta. The sequence goes on from NC_134137.1 coordinate 295,907,285, forward strand.
TGGACAATCACTCGAAGGAGTGCATGTGATTATATAGATTAGCTAAGGGCATAACTGACAGGGTGAGTAAATATATAATTAGCTGGAAATCAACAATCAGCCATTTCTACTGGCCCCTTCTTATAAGGGACATTTTTGCAAGATAGCACTTTGGTGATTCAGTAAGTGGCATTCTTCTCTCTGAATCAGAACTGACCCATTACCTGAGCAAGACAGGAGGGCCACTGATTCACTCAGGGTTCTGTCCTTCTGATGAGAATTGAAACTGAGGTCTGGGCCACTTATCATTAAATACTTTGTTTGTAGTTTTAACAAAAATAGAAATATGGCTGATTTGCAATTCCTCTCCTAGCTAAGCTCCAACTTGGAAAACTACACTCTGCCCAGCAACATTCCTTCCAACTGGCTCGAGGATTTTTCACTTCCTGTTTCAGAGTGCTCTTGTATATCGTTAAACAGTTGTCATAACTCATTCCCCACAGGACTGTTTTCATTACAGTATGAGGTGATTTATGTATGGTCTGTATATTGGTATGTAAAGTATTTTGGGATGAAAGGCTGTAGAGAAATGTTTTGTGTTCTTATTGTTCATGATATAACAACACAGCAGTTCTACAAAACATGTGCTAAGACGTTTTATGATTAAAAGGTTTCAGTACTGAGTGGTAAAAAGTAGTAATAGCTGAGAATGACCTGTACACATATATTTATTTAGGAAAGTGAGTTAGTTTAGCTCAGTCAGAGAGGAGCAGAGAGCAGGATGAAATATTTCATGGATAAAGTGAATCTGACCTGAATTCAAATTATAAATTTTAAAAAAATGTGCACAGGGAACATGGTTCAGGGTTGAAGAGGTATCAAAACCCAAAGGTATTTCCAGGGAGCTTGATTTAGTTTCAGGATGTCTAACACACTTCACAAAGAAGTAGTGTCTGCTCAGAATAGTCAGACTGCCTCCCTTGCCCTGTGACTGACACATTCTTTAATGCAGAGCTGATATCAGATGTGAGCAGTGGTAGGTGACGTAGCTCCCAGAGGGTGAAAGCTGAATCAACGAGCCATCCTTTTGGATTTCAGTAAACTCAGCCAGAAAGTGACTGTGATTCAAAGGCTCCCCCTCACACACATACAACCACCCCACAAGCCCTAAAGCTACTGTTCAGCTTTGTAGCAAGCTGTTTGCTGGAATGTTGCATACTCCATTTAATAAAAAATAAATCCTGCCACTATCCACCTTGCTTTAACACCCGCCCCCATGAAGACTCTGAAAGCAGCATCTCTCCTTGGAAGCTGCTAATGCTATTAATTCTCCTATTGTAACAATCTATGCTAAATGCAAAGGCTGGGTTTTGGTAGGCTGCTGATCTACAGCACATTTTATTTCCACTTCCCATAGATAAAATTTCAGTGTGTGTCTCCCATAGTTAAAAATAAGTGTCTGTTACTCCAGTTTTACATCAGTGAAACTTCTCTCTCACTTGCAAAAAACTGGAGTAACACAGAGTAGTGAATCAGCTCCCTCCCTCCAAAAACCACCTTGTGACCATTTGGGGCAGACTGTCACTTTTAAACATTGTCTGGCAGTTCTGAGGTTCCAGTACCACTGATTTAGTTACCTCTACAGTGTTTATTTCCCTTTTTTTTATTTAAGGTCCTTTTAAGGTGTTAGGATTTCCTCACAAAATGTATTAGTGGTGTTAGATCTTGGAAAATTTTACTCCACAGCATTTCTGTATAAGCTACTGAGACATGTTCGGAAGAAATAGGGTAATGCTGATTCTTGGTTACACTATGATCCTCTTACTGCATCTGGCACCAAAATCAGGGGGCAAAAATAGGCCGCTGTATTAGTGCAGGGAGCTTTCCCAGCCACTTAAGAGCTGATTTAAAGACTCCGCACTAGCTACCTCCTGCCCCTTTCAGCATGGAGTTCTTGTTGGAGCTGGGAGTAGCAAGGAGGAGGCCGGCAAGCATTAGAATGGCAGAGTGTTTGAAGTACTCTGTATTTAGCTATATCCTGCTTCCAGGTCTTGGAAGAAGAGCATAAATTCTAGCAGCTTTAAGGCTGCTCTGACCTTATACTGGGAAACCAAGCAGATCTCTGGACGGTCCCAGAATAGAGGGAGCACAAAAATGACTTAAATAGCATCTGTGCCTTGTTCATTTTGCTCTTTGAAACTTGGCAAGTGATAGAAGCCCAAAAGAGGAAATTTAAGAAACATCAGAGAGGCTTGCAGTCAATATTTGGTGTCCTCTACTGAGAAAAATGAACTAATGGTGATGTTACAAAGGACTCGCCAACAGACTGTAGAGACAATGATTTGAAAGAGAAGGCCAAACTGGCTTAGGATGTTGTGTAGATGGCAAAAAAAGAGAAAAAGGGATTCCTGCACAAGCCCTTGATGAAAGAGGGAAGAGAGGAGGACAACAGATGACATGCAAGAAAATCACTGAGAGAGATATTGTTGCCATGGAAACAAACTTTTCATGGAGCAAGAAACATGGCTTTAGGGAGATGGAGGTAGAAACACTGCATTGCAAGGCCCAAGAGCACCTAATCTTTTCTTTCCAACCTATTCCTGACCCCAGTTCAGAAGAACAGGAACAGAAGAAGAGTTGGGGAACCACTACTTTAAGCTGATGACACTATTAGCACTTAGAAACGGGATATTTCAACCACCTTGAACGTGACCACTCCTGTGTCCCTTAAAGTCTGAGCATCCTCAGTCTTATAATGCAGTCTGACATTTGCATTTAACATGAAAGGGCAAATGTTGTGCTGAGCTGTAGGTGTGCAATGTGTAGGGTGGTAGGTGTAATCAATGGAAGTTGTGCAGGAGGATCTAGGAACAGACCAGAATGTGGCCAGGAAAGCCATGTTTCCTACCCAAAATGCTACAATATGTGCAGATGTTGGAAATGCATAATGCAAACTTAAAAAAAAAAAAGTACATGAAATATAATAGCATGGACACAGACGAATCTATCCAAAAGGCTTAGTTAATTCAAAGGGTAACCAAGACACAATCCCCTCTTTGGAGCCAGCACTGTAATATTCTATTTCAATCCACACCCTATGACTGAGACAAGATCTAAGGAGGTCACCGGCAGCGTAATAGGAAAAATCTTATTCTTGACCTCAGCCGCTTCAGGGAGTGAAACACACTCTCTGGTTGGAAAAAATGTAAAAAAAAAAGTAGGTTAGGGGCCTGTTTGCACTGAGGAGGTTTCTTCCCTACCTTTTTTAGAGTGCTCCTGAGCCTCCTAGTGCTATCCCAGCACTGAGCACACTGGGTGGCCAAGAGGAATTAGCTGTAGCTGTTGTGACAAGGTAAGAATGGGAGGGGGGTGAGAACAAGAGGGAAAAGCAGGGCTGGCAAACAAGCAGAGCATGAGCAGCTGGGGAGAAAGCCACCCTGGGCCAATTGGGGCCAGCTGGTCCCACTTAAGCCTGCTTTTAAAAGGAACCCTTTGCCCCCTGGGACATGAGGATCGAATTGAATTGAATCAAATCAAGTTTTTCCCTAGAAGCACCAGAGGCAGAGAGGAGTGCTCAGCTGCAAGGGCCTAAGGCCTCTGCCTGGGAGGCTCTGAGATTCAGTGTAAGGCGAAGTGGACTGACCCCATAGGAGGAGCCAATCTGGGAGGCAGAACATGTTGTCACTGCCTGTGGGAGGTATGGTGGGGGAAGGAATTGTCTGGGGAAGTGGCCCAGGGGAGAGCTGCGGGGTTCATAATGAGGGGAGCCCTGCCCCACCACTAGCAGCCACAGAAGGTCTGTGGGCTGGAACGAGTGGGTGAGGCCAGGGTTCCCCCCCAGATTACCATCTCTCCTTCCCCCCATCTCAGGAAGGGCAATGGTATTCTGGCTGTTGGGTTAGTGGACTAAACAAAGGCCCAGAGCCCAGGAGACAGACTAGCCTTGCCACACTGTTTAAAGGCAGTGCGGTTTAATTAAGGCAGCTTCAGTGATGAGTTTCATCACAGAGCACCTGGCTCTCAGATACACTAAATAAGTGAGCCCTAAAGTGAATTGAAATAGCAGTACAAGTGAGACTTCATGTAAATGAGAATCAGGTCCTAGGTTTTCAGATTCAGTGGTCTGGAGCAAAACCTCAAAGGTACTTAGGGCTTCCATTGAAATTGCAAGGAGTTTGGTTCCTAAGCACCTTTGAGAATCTGGAGCTGGGTTTCTTTGGGAGTAGTTTCTTTGAAATTACTGGAATTACTCTGGTATCAGAGAGAGGAGAATTAGGCTGATGGTGTTTCAAAACAAAGCCCTCATAAGAAGAGGTTTAAAAGGCTTCCAGAAAATCCAATGTGAGCAGAAAAGTCACATGTGGAATATCAGATCAGAGCACTTAATTAACCAGAAAATTGACCTGAGTTGCCTGTTGTACGGTTTGGGTGACCAAGGGAGAAGTAGTGGAGCAGTGTTGCCTGTAAGCTGAGCACCTGTGTAGCTGCTCAGGAGAAATTCATATGCCACCCAGCAGATTAGCAGAGTGCACAGCTAGGCTTTGTGTTTCTCTTGGTGGTGCACATTTACACATGTCTCAGTGCACATAAAATTTATTCTGCATCAGGATGAAAATCTCCGCGTGTGTATGGAAAAGATTTGCAAGAACATCATGCTGAGGGTAGGGGGGTGGGAAGGTCCCTCTTCCTGCCTGATGTTAGGCACTGACCACACAACTACTTCTCAAAAATGCCAGTGGGATGAGTGAGACAGTGCTCACCACAGTCAGTAAGGGCTGCACAACCAGGCCCTAAATATACAATACAAATTAAAGCCTGCAATCAGGCCTGGAAACAGGTATATCCACACAGCAGTGTTATTTCAAAATAAGCTATTCCGGAAGAGATAACAGTTGTCATTTGAAATGACTTTGCTGTGTAGTCATACCCAATGCCACAATGAGTTTTCTTTCACAAGCAACACGGCCTGCTCCTGCTTCCAGTGGCAGAGAGACCATTGACCTCAATGACAGCAGAACTGATCTCCAATAGTGAACAGGACAGACCTTTTAAAGGCAGGTTGAAGTGGGCTTGGAAAGCTGGCCCTGAGCAGAATTCCACATACATATTGTTTAAATATTTGCTAACGGGCAAAACACACACAGGCAGAAATCAGTCAGCGACAAAAACAAGCACTGAAAAGAAGTTTGCCTTTCTCTGAAACTCTGTTTTATTTTAGTTGACTGCACTGGAATTTCTAATGCTTCCCCAAGCACCTAGCGGGAGCCCATCTGGAGAACCACAGGGCTCATGACACCCAAGCTTTCAAATTAAAAAAGGCCATAATACTTTCATCTTCATCAGAAGAAGAAGAAGGAAGCTTTACACTTTCATTGCGGCACATGGTTTTCTTTCAGATATTAACAAAATAAGCCCATTCAAGTGACAGGTAATGTTTTCCAAACAGCCATTTTCTGTTTTTCATGAGGAGCACCGAGTGGGCCTCCTGTTGAACTCAAACTCACACCATGCCCCCTATTAATACTGTCTGCTTGTTCTGCCACCTTGTATTTATCTGTAGTTCTCGCCAAGGAAAAAGGATGTCAGCAGTTTGGGTGCAAAGGTAGCTCAGCTCTCCAGGCAAGAGCAAAATTGGAGATGGAAATGAGCTCCATTAAAGTACTGCAGTTCTATTTCCCTAATGAAGCAGAACTCTTGCACTGAGCTACTCTTAAAGCACTGTAATCAAGTACATTTCTTACAATGCCTGGGTTATATAGAGCCCCATGTACAGCAAGGTAATTATCAGCTGCCATGACTTAGAAGTGCTACTTTCCCTTCTACTTTCTGCTCACTTGTCAGCTGGTGAGAAGGAAAATTACACGGCTTAGCTTTGTAAGAAATGTTTGTGAAAAAGGACAGGGAAGGTATTGATCCTCTATCAATGGATGTCTGGAAGAAGAGAACTCCTTGGGGGTGCTGGAGGTCTCTTTATTGTACTACCTGTTTCAAAAGACTGGCTAAGCAAGCTGGAATTCAATTTTAAATTATTGGAATGATGGCAACTTAGTAATTGCTTCATAAGAAGATCTGGTGAGAAATGAAGTACAATATTGAAGAGCTTCTCATGCTGTGAGAATATTTTTTCTATAATGGAAAGGCAAGTGCTGGTGTGCAACTGAGAAGCACAAGAGATTGGGAGAAAAGGGTAGGAGTAGGAGGGGAAGTTGGCAAGATGCCCAGCACACCAGGGCTATGTCTACACTGCACGTTTATTTCAAAGTAAGCTATTGTGGAAGAGGTTTTCTGGAATAGCTTATTTTGAAATAGCGTGCCTACACACGCAGGCTAAACCTACCCGACAGCGTGCTTTTGAAAGCGATCTTCTAGGAGGCACCTTTCAAAAGAAAAGGTTTCAAAAGAGTGTGCATATACACAAAAGCAGATCAATCCACACAGTGATACATGCCCTTTCAAAAAAACGAGCCAGGAAATGCTGCAGACGGGGTGGCATGGTGGACAAGCCCTTGCAGGCGCCATAGCTAGCCACTCCCTTACAGGGGCCCTCCCAAACACCCCGGCCCTGCACGTGCCGAGGGCTGCTTTGCTAAAGACAGCACCACAGACCCGGTGCCTGGAGTGAAGTCAGGATTCTGCAGACCCCCATGGATTGCCTCCAGCTCTCCAGTAGGGATTCTCCCAAGGACCACGTCTGACTGCTCTTCATGATTGTCCTCGCCATCCTGTACCTTGTCTGGGATCCAACCCTGCCTGCCACAGTCCTGCAGGCCATCACCACAGGGCACCCTCTGTGCCCCATCCACCATGCCATCCAGCACTTGTGGCACTACCTCACCAGTGCTGAGTGGTGGGACCAGCTCGTCATGGGTGAGTGGAATGATGAGCGATGGCTCCAGAACTTCAGGATGAGGAAGGAGACATTCCTGGAGCTATGCCACTGGCTGCCGCAGCCCTCCAGCAGCAGGACACCCAGGTGCGGCCTGCACTCCCCCTGGAAAAGAGAGTTGTGGTCACCATATGGAAGCTGGCCACCCTGGACAGCCACCACTCAGTCGGCCATCAGTTTGGGGTGGGCAAGGCCACCATCGGGGCCATCCTCATGGAGGTAAGCTGTGCTTGGGTCACACACCCACCATGGGGAGTGGGAAGGGGATACCAAGCAAGGGGGACCTTTGGGGGCACTATTAGGCACTGGGAGAGGGGCCCTGGAGGTGACAGGGGAGGAGATAGGGGAAGGGGGCTGGAAGGAAGGGGGGAGAGACATGGGGGTGGTGACCAGGGATGAGGGGCTCCATGGCACCCCACCATGTACTCACAAGTGCACACACCCTCCATCCCATGCAGGTCATCCAGGCAATCAGTGCCATCTTCCTGTAGATGATTGCCCAAGTTGGAGACTCAATGCTGCCATTGTAGACTTCCAGGCCTGGGATTCCCCAACTGCTTCAGGGCTCTGGATGGGACCCATATCACCATCTGGGCCCTGGACCACAGCACATGGTGATGCATCAATAGAAAGGGGTACCATTTCATGGTGCTTCAGGCCCTCATGGACCCCAAGGGATGATTCATGGATGTTTGTGCAAGATGCTCTGGGCAAGCCCACAATGCCCAAGTTTTGCAGAACTCTTGGCTTGGCCACAGAATTCAGGAGGGGAGCTATATCCACTCCTGAGACCTCCTCCTCACATTGATGTGCCTCCCTGCATTGTGGCTGATGCTATGGCTCATGCAGCCCTGCATGGGACAAACTGGTGCCCCCACCACCCCGCCACTGCAGGACCATTTTAATGAGCACCTGAACCAGGCCTGAAGCACAGTGAAGCAGGCATTCATCCACCTGAAGGGCCACTTTCGGTGTCTCCTAACACACCTGGAGATTGGCCTCTGGAACATGCCCACAGTGGTGGGGACATGCTGCGCTCTCCACAATATTGTGGAGAGTAACCATGTGCAATTCACGCAGGGGTGGGCTGCCGACACTATGGCTGGCTATGAGCAGCCAGCCCATGTCCCATACTGTCAGGCACGTTGGGATGGCGTGCAGGTCAGGGAGGCCCTCTGGAAGGCCTTCACTGGGGGACCCAATGACCTTGCCCCAGGCACCCTCCACACCATGCCCCACACACAAACACATACCCCTTACCACTCTCCCACAAATCACTTGGGACACAGGGGTGGTTGAAAATAAACTTAACTATGAAACTGAACTTTCTTTAAACAACAATATGAACAAGGGAGGGGCGTGGGGTGGGGTGGTGTACTATGTACCATGTGGTGGGAGGGGGTAGGGGCAACTGAATCTGGAGGGGGGAGCTGGGGTGGGGGGCCCTCAGTCATCCACAGGGGTGGTGTGGAGTGACCTGTGCGGCCCATGGGAGCCTACTGCCCTGGGTCTTGGGTCCCCATTGGGGCTGGGATGGGGATGGGACCATGGGGAGGTAGGGGCATGGCGGGGGTGCTGCAGCCATGGGTTTGGCAGGAGGGGCAGGGGGAAAGGAGGGGCAAGGGGGGCAGCTGGCCTGATGTGGGGTCCCTGCATGGGTGGGGCATGTGCTGGGTGAGGTCTTTCCCCTCCCACCAGTCTGTCTCCCGGGCTTGCAGGTTGTGGTGCTGTCCACGCGAGCAGGTGCTGAGTGCCACACATGGCCCACTCCATGGGACAAAAGATGTGGCCAGCCAGGATGCATCAGGACTGGGCCGGCAGCCATGTGTCCGACTTGCTATTTGCTGTGCCAGGGTGGGCAGCCCAGCCCCAGCCTGGGGTGTCCAAATCGCTGGTTACCTACCTGAGGGTCCTTTGAGGACTTTGGGAGAGGCTTTGATGGGGAGAACCTGGCTCAAGGAGCCAGATGGCTTGGCAATGAACAGGGTCCCCCTCCTCATCTGACGACATCTCCGGCTCCTGGTCCCAGATCCCACCCAAGGCTCCTAGCTAGTCATCAAACACTAGCTGGGGTTCCACCTCAGATGCCGCCATGTCAAGGATGGCATCCAGCTCAGCCACGTCCTGCAGCCCCAGGAGCCGATCTAGTTCTTTGCAGTGAGGGCAGCCAGTGAGTGCTATCCCCAAGCAGCTGACCATGTCCAGGGCCTGGGTGCATGCCTGCCACAGCTCCTTTACCTTTGATCAGACCTGCTGGGCAGTGCAGGAGGGGTGGCCCTGAGTGGTCAGTTCTGTCGACAGCCTGACAAATCCCATGGTGTTCTGACACCAGCTGCTGGTGTGGAGGAATACCTCCTCATCCTCCCAACAGTCCCAGCAAGTCTTTTATCTCTGCCTCACTCCAGGAGTAGGCCCTCATCTTCAGCCCCTGTCTGGCCTCCTGGGATCCCTCTAGTGGATCAGTGGGGGGGCCCCTACGGGGCACAGGGTCATGTGCACTGGTTATGAGGCCAGCGGGGTGCTTCACTGAGCTCTAGCATCACCAAGCAAGCTTGCTGTTTGAAGGTTGTGGGGTTCTTGCAGCCAGCACACTCTCAGCTTCCTGCCATGATTTTTCTGGGTCCCTGCATCTTTAATATGGCCAGATGCAGTGTCCATAGACCATTGCTTGTGCTGGGAGCAGTGTCTCCACACACCAGCTGGCCAGCACCATGGAGTACTGCTCTTTCAAAAGACTGGCCCGCGGACCATCTGCAAACACTTTCTTTCGATGAAGCCTTTCAAACACTGGCCCTCTTCCTGTAGTGGGAGGGGAACAGCCCTTTCGAAAGGAGCTCCACATTCTTTCAAAAGCATTTTCGCAAGAACGCATTTCGTTTGGAGACAGGCCGTGATCTCTTTCGGAAGATCCCTTTCTTCTAAAAGCACACGCTAGTGTTGGTGCCACCAAACTGTGTATCAAAATAGCACTTAGTTATTTTGAAATAGAGCATCCAGACACAATAGAGCCTATGTCAGATTAGAGCCCTTGGATACACTATAGCTCATTTCAAAATAGTCACTATTCCCAGTCTACGCATCCCCTATTCTGAAATATCTATTTCAAAATAGGCGGTTTTCCTGATAGAATAAGGTTTACCAAATTTGAAATAAGCCATCTGCTATTTTGAAATTATTTTGGAATAGCGGTTGTGTCGTGTAAAAGCTCATAAAGCTATTTTGGAATAGTGGCTGTTATTCTGAAACAATTTTGCTGTGTAGATACACCCCAGGTGAAATTCTGTCCCTACTGAAGTCAACTGGAGTTTTGCCACTAACTTTAGCATAGCTAGGATGTCACACTTTGTAGGAAACAGGTACTTGCCCAAAGTGTTTGTTACTCTTGCATACATTTTGTGTATTTGTAAAGCCAGTTTTAAAGTATATCAGTCTAATGAGTCTATATGAAGTCTAATGAGCTACTTACACAGCAGAAGCAGAACACTAGCCGTGTCTACACGTGCACGCTACTTCGAAGTAGCGGCACTAACTTCGAAATAGCACCTGTCATGGCTACACGTGTCGGGCGCTATTTCGATGTTAACATCGACGTTAAGCGGCGAGACGTTGAAGCCGCTAACCCCATGAGGGGATAGGAATAGCACCCTACTTCGACGTTCAACGTCGAAGTAGGGACCGTGTAGTTGTTGCGCATCCCGCAACATCGAAATTGCAGGGTCCTCCAGGACAGCCATCAGCTGAGGGGTTGAGAGACGGTCTCTCTCCAGCCCCTGCGGGGCTCTATGGTCACCGTGTGCAGCAGCCCTTAGCCCAGGGCTTCTGGCTGCTGCTGCTGCTGCAGCTGGGGATCCATGCTGCATGCACAGGGTCTGCAGCCAGTTGTCGGCTCTGTGGATCTTGTGTTGTTTAGTGCAACTGTGTCTGGGAGGGGCCCTTTAAGGGAGTGGCTTGCTGTTCAGTCCGCCCTGTGACCCTGTCTGCAGCTGTTCCTGGCACCCTTATTTCGATGTGTGCTACTTTGGCGTGTAGACATTCCCTCGCAGCGCCTATTTCGATGTGGTGCTGCGCAACATCGATGTTGAACGTCGACGTTGCCAGCCCTGGAGGACGTGTAGACGTTATTCATCGAAATAGCCTATTTCGATGTAGCGTTCACGTGTAGACGTAGCCACTGTGTGCAAATAACAAACGTGTCTAATATGGTCTCTGTCTCATATCAGCAATTGAGATCATGAGCGCAGCACCTTTGTACAGAAGTAATATTATACAGACACACCAGTGAATGATTCTAGTGAAAATGTGCCTTGCGCTGATGATAAAGATTTGTTTTCTCCTTTTATGCCATCAGAATGTGTGAAATATGCTAAAGGGTAAGGGTTCCTTTAGAAATCTTCCGTGAGAGCACAGACCCCTTGTTGGAAAAAGCTCTGATGCACCCTGACAATCAATGACCAGGCACCACACATCTGACACAGACAACACAGTAAAGTAAAATAAAATAAGTGATAAACAAAGCAGAAAGAACAGCACGGAGCAAATTGTTCCAGAAAAATGAGATACATATGGCCTAAGAGAGCACCAAAAGCTTGATTGAAAAGCATTTGACTTTTATTTGATTACATGAGCAGATGTAACAGAAGGAAGATCACTAGGCAAGCTGTTCTCAAGATGTGACCTGAAAAAACAGAAAGATTTGTTCCAGACCACAGGGATGTGAACTCCAGCAGTGGGTGCACAGGGAGACTCTTCACCTTATGTGGTTAGGAAAAAAACAGGCCATGAAAGTATGCAGGATGTAGAGTATTTAAGAGCTTTTAAGTCTATCAGACAGGGTTTCAGAGTCAGTCTGCTGATTTAAATGGAGCCAGTGCCTAAGGAAGCAGCTATTTGGAGGCTAGGAAAAAGCTAAAAAATATCCAATAGCAGCATTCTGCACAAGACAAACTACCAGCAAAACTTCTCCAGGCACACACAATCCCATTGCAACTGGAGGCGTTCCATCCACACACCAGCACAAGCCTCAGGAGAAGTGACACAACACACATAACTACTGTCACAGGGCCTGTATGGCTCGGGGGCCAGCAGGTATGGAGCCTCTCACTTCCAAATCAGGGCTATCCAATATCAAACCAGATGAAGGTGGATGGGTATTTGTCAATCAGTCTGCAGATCAAAACTGACACATGTGCGTGTGCAAACATGGAGACCTTTGAATATACGGGAACGTGTTGAAAATAAATTTAAATTAAGCCACTAATGAGACAATCTTCTTGGTGACTTACTGAGAACACTCTAATGTTCTCAGAGGGTAGCCATGTTAGTCTGTAGCTTCACAAAAAACAACCAGACCTGTAACACCTTAAAGACTTACGAATGTATTTATTAGGTAATGAGTTTTCATAGGTAAGACCTCCCCCCTTCTTCAGAGTTTCAGATTAGAGTTGGTAATAAGAATCCAGAATTTATATAGTGGGGGTATGGAAAGAGGGCAAAATGGAAGGGGGGTGTCATCTGTCATTAAGGGGACCAGTGGAGGAAGAAAACTAAGTGGGATGGCACCATTCCTGCAAATATCAAAGGTCAGGGAATTGACCTAGTAATGAGTAAGATACTTGAGGTCTCTGTTAAGCCCCAGGTTAAATGTGTCAAACTTGCAAATGAATTTTAATTCAGATGTCTCCCTTTGTAATTGTGGTAAAAATCTTTTTGCGGAAGAATGGCTACTTTCAAATCCTTTATTGAATGTCCAGGGAGGTTAAAGTGTTCCCCTATGATGTATATTCCAATTCCTGAAGTCAGATTCATGCCCATGCAACCTTTGAGCAGAGACTGTCTAGTTTTTCCAATGTATATGTCAGGGAGCATTGCTGATGCAGGATGGCGTATGTCATATTAGTGAAGGTAAAGGTGTATGAGCCCTAGATGGTGCGGCTGGTATCGGTATGTGGACAGAGCTGTCAACAGGGTTTGTTGTAGGGTTCCTGGGTTAGTGTTTCTGTGGCATAGTGTGTGGCTGCTAGTGAGTATTTTCTTGAGGTTAAGTGGCTGTCTGTAGGAGAGAAAACGCCTGTCACCTAAGGCCTATGAGAGTGAGGGATAATGTTCCAGTATAGCATGTAGCCTATCAATGACGCACTGGAGGGTTTTACGCTTGGCAAGAGCAGTTATATCAATATTTAGTTCTGTTGTTGCAAACCACTGTAGTTGAGAGCATTTCATCTAACTATGGAAATGATACTTGGCTTGGATGTGCCTTCACAATCAACAAGGCATTCTGTCAAAGTCATCACTTCAGATCCTGCCCGGGTCAGGTCAGTGGGGGCCATTAGTTGTTATCACATGATTCTACTCTAAGCTGCTTGGATCCAATGGTGATCTGTTCCATATTAACCTTGATATTAACTGGGAAATCACCTACTGATCTGATGGAATCTGCAAACCCCATATTAGACAAGAAAGGATTAAAGAGCTGTGGAAGGCTCAGGCAGCCCCTGTGCCTCATTCAACAAGTGCTTGGAGGGGTTAAAAGGAAAGAAAACAGCTCAATTGAGAACTAAGAGCATTTTGGGGATCCTTTGGGGGAGCAGATAAGAAAGTGCTGAGGATGCTTTACAGAGACTGAATATGATCAGATGTATATGGTGGGTGTCAAGCCTTTAGCTCTGCAATCACATCACAAAAGTTAGTCAATTCAAGCTCATCATTGCACCAAGTAACTACTGGAGAAATGTCTGTCAATTTAATAATAAAAATGTTAGATCTGATGTTTTGATCTAACATCAAGGGAAATCACAGCTACAAGAATACTGGACAAATACAGAAGGAGTGTGGGGAATTAAGTGAATGAAATGTAGCTGGATACAACAAGAAGAGAATAAAATCTATAGTTATCGGGCAGTAAATTATACCTGGAAAATAGTTTCTTTGGATATGAATTTAGAATTCTATAATGAAGACTTCTGTGCTCTATATGTGTCCTACATGACAAATAAAATTCATGGGTAAATGGAATTACCACTGCTGAATGTATAAGGATGGTGCAGTATGAAGATTTAGAAGAAAAAAAAGGATGAGGTGAGAAGCCTTTTGCATCCTTAAGATTGGAGTTAAGAAAATTAAAAGACTATCTAATTTTTTAGCCATTGTGACAGCTGAATTGGTGGGACTAATATTATCAGAGAATGCATGGCCTACCTCAGCTGTTTTCTTTTCAGCTTCATTATGAAATAGACTGGCAATTAAAAGGGGTTCTTCAGAAGCAGGAGTGTTCTAATCAATGAAATATCATCTTTGACAGCAGAGTTAGTACGCTCCAGTGTGAATGTAGGGCTAGCATGAATTTCAGCTCATGCTGGGAGACCTGGCAGTGAGTTGGCAGATAAGGAAGCCAAAAATTCTTTAAAAATTGGGAAATTAATATACAGTTTCCTTTGAGTAAGCATGAATTAAAAAGCATAGTTTTAAAAGGTTTTTAAAAGATAAGGCTCAGTATTGTGGGCCAAGGAGAAACAAGAAAGGAAAATTCTATGAGGCATACCCCAAAACAGAGGAGACTGAACTACTTCAAAGTTGTGAAATGATCAGGGAAATTGCTCATATTTAGATAATTATCAGTCACTGCAGTTTGAATAGTAATTTGTATCTATTGAATTGACACAAAGCTGGGTGATGTCACACACGTAAGGTAAAAGACTTAGTTTATTCCCTGATATGAGAATGAAGGGATTGGTTCCCAGGAAATACAGGCTCTTTATGAAGAACTCATACGCTGTCAGGCAGCAAAATATACTCTGAAGGGTTGAGTGAGAATATTGGGAAAGTGTGATAACATTACAAAAGTTCTACTGAACTGTTTAAGGTGGCAGAGCGGGATAAGACAGGCTAGTAGCATGAATGTACCAGGAATATATTACGTGGTGGCTATCAACACAACAGAGACATCTGTTTCACCATAAAATATAAGATGAATTAGGAGCTAGGACTAGTGAACACTAGAAGTACAATATTAGTGCAAACTGCAGCACCATAGTGTGCCTGGTAAAGACACACTAAAGCGAAGGCTATACTGCGGTTTCTACTTTGGGGTACTTATTTATCCTGAAATAGAAACTGTCGTAACTAAACACCACATGCAAAATAGCAGGGCTATTTCGTTCCTGGTAACCCTTGTTGCATGAGGGTTACGTGGAAGCCAGAAATAGCTCCTTATTTTGAACCCCAGTGCAGTCTAGCCTGCACTGGGTTCAAAATATGGGACCTCAGAATAATTTGATAATAATTACACAATTTGTGCACCACAATTTCCATAAGTTAATTTGAGCTAATGCTACAGTGTAGCCCTAGCCTAAGCCAACAGGAGAGAGCTCTCCCATCAGTGAAATGAATTCACCTCTGCAAGATCCAGTTAGCTATGCTGGCAGAAGACACTCTCGCACTGACATAGCATTGTCCTCGCAGACACCTAGGTTGGCATACCTCACTTCACTCATGGAGTTAGCTGATTCACGTCCCTGAGCCACACAAGTTATACTAAAGCAAGCAATAGTGTAGACCTGGCTTTAAAGAAGGCCACCAGCTCTCCCTCCAAGAGAGAAGCCCAGTTAGTATCAGGAACTGATCAGAGGCTTCTGCCTACTTAGGATATCCCTGGCGGAAGGCAGGCCTGATGTGGGACTATAGGATTGCTGTGCTACCATTGACTTGCGAGTTGTCACTGAGTCAGCCAGCAGCAGGTACTTCATTTTAGGAGGGTAATAGACAAATAAAAACCCTTTTGTGTTTTTCTCTTGGCTGAGGTGCCATATTTTGGTCGGTGTCTAGGGGCTGCCTTGTCACTGCAGCTCCTAGTGCACAGCCTTTCCTACTGCAAAGTTGCCTTCCCCTGGGGCAGTAGCTGGCACATTGATGCCAACCTCCAAAGCTAGCTTTGAGACCTCCTGCCCCATATGATTTATTGGCAATGCGAAATATCAGCTCTCCTTTTGAAAAGGAATGTAGCAGCCTTCTTTGTTCAGAAGGTAGGCTGAAAAGTGTTTACCACACATTAGGATTTGGGAATTCATCACAGGGATGATTCATATAAATCAGGAAGAGGAGGCCTGACATCCTGCCCTTCTCAGATGCCCCAAGGAATGAGTGAGCAGGCAAAGCAGCCAGGTTTTGCAAACTGGAAGGAAGCTGAGGGAGAAATCTCATAAGAACAGTTGTTCTCTCAGCATTTTCACCACTTCTGTTTGAAGGTCAGATTCAAATTCCAGCTGGACTCACTGGTGGGGTTCAGATAAAAACCAAAGTCCTGATTTTGTCAGTGAATGTCTCCAGGCATGAATGAGCAAACCTCAACCCCCATCTCATACAGAGTGAGACCCAAGAACCAACAACATTAGATGCATAAAGACTTAGTTATATACAGTAAACCCTTGAGAAGAGCAATTTTGATTTGCGTTTAACTCACATTAACGCAAGTTAAGTGTGAATGGAAACTGTCCCCTCCAGCCCCTGACTGCCCCAGCTGGGAAGCCTGGCAAGCACACAGCTGCTTGCAGCATGGTTTCTCCCAGCTGGGAGAAACCATAGCACAAGCAGCTGTGTGCACCCCAGCTTGGAGAAGCCAGGGGCCGCATTGCTGCTCCACCCACTTCCTCCAGCTGTCCACTCCCCCAGCCAAGGGAATTTTGGGGATCTCCCTAACTCCCCCCAATTTACAAGAAATGTGATTTATGCAGATGTTGCCCAGGACACAACCTCCACGTAAATTGAGGGATTACTGTAATCACAATTTAACCCATACTACCAAGGAAGAGAAACCCAAAAATCTTGCGCCCTGTATCTTGTTTATTCCTGCTTCTTGTTTGACAAACTCTGCTTAATTCTTCTCATGAGTATTTTCTTCAAAGCAAAGAGCCTGTACTCTACTTCACATAAATACATATCAGTAGTCCAGCAATCCTACAATAAAATGTGTGTGTCTGCCAGGGAATGGTATGGTAAACATGCAATTTCTATTTCAGCTTCCTGAGAGGCTGACAATGAGTTGACAATGAGGGGGGAAACTCATTTTAAACACACTGAAAATTACTAGGGATGAACAAATAATTCAAGTTACAATTCTTCCTTCAAAACTCAAATAGAGCCTAAACACTGAGCACTCTCTTAAACAAAGGAACAATTACAGTATCTACTAAACAGTTGGTTTTGAACACAGTAGTATGTGGTTAACAGCAACTGAGAGATGTTCTTTAAATGAAAGGGATATGCACTTAACACTTCTTGCTGAGGAACCATTAATTCTGCTCAGTCAGGATCTCAAATTTCTTCTTTCAGTTTCACATTTCCTCATAAGAAGCAAAGGAGAAGCATTATTTCAACCAGTGTGCAGGTGACGGTGTAGGAGCATGTGGACTTTAAGTTTTGCAGTTTGGGAGAACAGGTATTTTCCTATGATGAAAGCACGTCTACATAACTAGCCACTGACCTTTGGTCTTTTCCTCAGCAAGTAGACCATCTTTGTAACAAAAGTAGAGCTGAGGGATTTGAACATGTCAAAATAACAGAGCAACAAAGAGAACCCCATTCATATAAATATTTACATTTGAAATACCCATTTGCTGAACTGGATATTTCAGCAGCCAAGAACTGTTTGACTCTGAATGGATCCATGATTAAGACCTTTTTGTACTGTTGCTTTGAAAAGTGGCAAAATAAGCTCTTTGTAACTGTATGAGATATACACTGTAAACAGAATTCAGTATTATAAAGCAGCTTACAGTCCAACAACATCATATCTCAGCTGTTCAATTTTTATGATATCATCCAGACTTCACAGCTGTATAACTTACTAATATTGAATGCACACTTTTCAGAAGACAGCTGGTTTTCTTATTAATAAGAATAAAAGAGATGAGTGGTTTAAAACTATCCCAACTAATGCTTCTTGTAGCAGAGAATCCATCTGAATTCACAAATTCTTCAGATTAGGCACTGCGGTGGCCAAAATGCACACTGCAGATGATTAAATACAGCCTTCAATTTCTGAAGATTACAGATCAGTGTGCAATGCTCCATCGATTTCCGGGGAGGCAGCCTTATGTAAAGGTGATGGAGTCTCTATTGGCCCAATCTTCCCTTTCCCGGCCATAGGTGGGCGGGGGGTGGAATCTTCAGTGTTTGCATTTAGAGCTAGACCCACAAAGGGACTTAGGCATTGTGATGCTAAGTGTCGCAGTCCCTGATTTTTAGGCACTGTGTCTTGCCATCACCAGGAATTCACAGCTCCAGGTTAGGCACTGGGCCACAACATGGGTGAGACTGACTCAATAGTCCCGTGTTAGGAGCACTCACCTTTCAGGAGCAAGATCCAAGCCCTACTTCTCCCTGCTCCAATGAAGGTTTACTTATTTATATCTGACGAAGCGGGTCTTTACCCACGAAAGCTTATGGTCCAAATTATCTACCAGTCTATAGGGTGCCACAGGACTTCTTGTTGTTTTTAATTATTTTTACAAAGTTGAACAGCTTCATCAGGCAACAGGGAGGCTCCAGTGCCCCAGATACCACAGAGGCAAGTCAAGAGGGCAATCTAAGGTCCAGTCTGTGTGCCATGTCAGGCAGTGGAGACAACTGAAGCTGGGTCTTCCACATCCTAGGTAAGCACACCAATCAATTGGCTAAAATTTACACAGAGCATCACCAGTAGCAATTTCGTGCCAGGTTAAGCATCTACTGAGCATACCTCCTGAATGAGGCCTGCAGGCAAGAATGCATAATTTGGTCTTAGGCTGCCACCTGCATGCTCATTGGCAGCAACTTAGGTGCCTGGAGGGCTTCTGTGCCTAACCAAGTCAGGCTGCAGCTGAGCAAGGGCTTTGAGGAGCTCAGTGGCAGATAGATGCCTTTTGTGCGTCTAGGCCCTTTCTCTTATTTACAGAAAAAGGATTGGAGCGCTGGTCCCACCCTCTTGTTCTTGGAATCTATTGAGAGGTTTCTTAGGGCCATCTGATCTTTGCATCAGAGAGGCTGGAGCAGGAGTGGGAGTAAGGGACCAGGAATGCACATCAGCTCCAAACCCCTTTGAAACAAAATCCACACAAAAGGTACTACAGCCTGTTCCTTTCCTGGGAATATCCTTTTAGGGTTGATTCTAATGACAGCTGCTGGTTTGAGAGTTACTGACAGCATGGTTCATTGCTTCTCACAGCAGAAAGAAGCATGGCCCACAGAGCCAATCCTGGGGGCACAGGACGTCAGTGTAATGTGTCTTGGCCTCCTGTGGCTCCCACAACATCGCACCACCACCAAGGTTCTACATTGGCAAATGCCTCCTCCCTAGAAGAATCAGATGGAGGCAACACTGTGAAGGAACCCCAATCTGTTTTCCTCCCTGAACTCCTCTTGATATTTCAAGGGAGGGAAAGATGCAAACTGTTTTTTTTAAAATGCATGCTCTAGTTACTGTGCCATTCTCACAGGATTGCTGTATAGTTCTTATTATTAAATAATAACACTATATCCTACAAGGGCAGAGATACTGTTATTGCTCCAACATGCACTGGAGCATTTTGTGTAGCTGCTCTTTCTCCTCTGCACTTATTGATAAAGGTAGATGTGTGTTCTATGATCACTCCCTTTAAGGTTTGCTTAAAGGAGTTTGCAAGAGATCTGCATTATTCAGTGTCTGGTTCCAACTGCCTGGACATAAAAAGTTTCAGAGTGCCCCATCCAGACACTCTGTCTGGGCTGCTCAGACCTTAGAGAAATAGTCCCCAGTACCATATGAGGATGAGGGTGGGGTTGTTATGTCTTATTTTACTTGCTGGTCTGTGTTCACCGGGAGTTGTGAATCTGTTTGCTGTCATATACACAAACCATCCACACACAAACCACAAACCATGCACAGACAAACCATGGTTCAGAATACAAATCAGATTGCTTGTTTAAACAATAATATTTCTCCTTAAAAATAAACACGTTCACTTCCTTCCATGGATTTGACTCAGACCCTTCTGCATATCATGCTAAAAGATGAAGATATAAAATGTGCCAGTTCTTAAAAGTGCCAGGGTTTTTTTTTATTTCTTTTTATGCTTTTGTATACTAGTTTAAAGCATTTCTTTGATAAATAAATTCTATTGCCTCCTATTAATATTTTACAAACTAACAAATAGCTGTAAAAGGAATCAAACCCAAGTTTAGTCTATAAAGGTAAATTAGCAATATGCTAATGGAGGCCTAAGAACAACAATTTGTACTATCTTTTCAAGTTCTTCCAATAGACTCTATCATTCGATACATCTTAGGGAACTTTTTGATAATAGAGTATGTCATAATGATCCTCAGAGACTTGTGGTTATACTGATGTGCCAGAATACTAAGTACATTAATGATGAGAGCATCATTTTGACTTAAAGTACACAACAAACAGTGCTTTGCAATTGTGCACTGCATGGAATTTAATGGACTACAGATGATTGCTTCTCGTTTTAGCTGCGTCAAAAGTTGGGTAAGCTGAGAGAAGCTGTCCTTCCTTAAACACATTAAATTCTGACATGATTTGTTTTGTCATTACCAAAAATGACCATTTATTTTCCTTACTGCTTAGAAGCTAACTGCCTGAGCAATTTAGAGAAAATACATGCATTCATGATGAAGATTTAGAGGCTGCTGTTAAGATAAAAGATGCTCTATAATGTCTTTATCTTACTGCAGACACCCATAATAGAAGTTCAGTGTAATGTTTACCATTGTTTCAAAATAGTTTTATATTAAGTTAATTAGATTGTAAAGGTATAAAAATGTCTGATTATATACTGGAAAATCTTCTGTTTCCATCGACGTGCAACTTCAGAGGTCAAACATATGAAACTACCTTTGCTGGAAAAGATAAGCTGGTTTTATTACTCATAAAGGCTGCTGCTGCATTGTCCTGGTCCAGTTGGAGGGGCCACGATAATGAGGCAATTCAAAGCAAGATAATGAGGCTCTGACATGCATATTCAGCACATCATTAGCACAATGGCAGCTGCACAGAAAAACTTTGATTTTCAGATTGACAGTGAAGATGGGGGCAGCTTCAAAATAAGCACCCACTTCAACATTCCCTTACTCCGATCTAGTTCTGTGGCAGTAAGGGAATGTTGAAACGGGGCGCTTATTTGGAAACTGCCCCCATCTTCTCTGTCAATCTGAAAATCAAAGCTTGTTTGCGCAGCCACCATTATGCTAATGAGGTGCCGAATATGCATGTCAGCACCTCATTGGCTTGCTTTGAATTGACTCATTACCATGGTTCCTCCGACGGGACCATGGGAGTGTAGGAGCAGCAGTACAGTATAAAATATGTGAGCTGCCGAAGAACTAGCTACTAAACAAATCAAAGAGCACTTGTACAGAGAGCAGGGGGTCACTAACAAAAGTCATTTATAAACTTAGTTCCCCTCAGGTAGCTATAAATATTAAGGCCAGATTTTCAGTCCTCTGCTTCCATGTATTCATGAGCAAAACTGTGTATATGTAGACCTGCAGGTGCAAACGGATTATGCTATCACTTGATTGTGTGCCCTTGATGTAGTCTAACACTAATGGGGCCAATGAATTTGATAGTTCAAAGATTAACATTTGCACATGTAGCAGTGCCTCTTAAAGAGTGTGTTGAGTCTTTGAATGTTCAGCAGCTGCTTCCAGTTCACCCCTTCAATACCCAACACACGTATTTGCACTTATCAATTTTAATTAGATTTTTCAGGTCCTCAAATGCAGGCCAGGCCTAGCCAGGCTGAATATTGGGATCATAATGACCATAGTAATCAATACTTTGGTTTTATTACGGGTTTAAAAGACAGTATTTTTGTCCCCAGTATAATGGACAAGATTGGTCCTGATTAGTGCATGGCTTTGTAAGGGGAAGAAGGGCACAAGGATCCTTTCCCCACATACTTTCTTCTGTTCTTGTGCACTGGCTACAACTTCCTTGGATCTAGGCTACAGCAGGACTGACACCTTTTAACTCTCCCTTAAGTTCCATCCAACCCAATGTTGCCAGTGAGAAGAGAGTTGTGTCTCCCTGTACCTACCACAGGCTCATAGAACTAGCAAGACCTAAGAGTGGCGCTGGCTGCACAACTGTAAAGCATTGTGCAGTATTCTTGTTCCTCTTGTGTCACAAGATGCTCAGGAAGGATTCCAAAGGCATGTTGGGCTGATCCAGCTCCACAGTGTCCATAGTGTGTCAAGGGTTAGATCCTTGTCCCAGCCTGGCCCCAGTGCCGGAGTTTGCTGGGGAAGAGAACCACTTACATCAACAACTACTTCCTAGAGCAACTGTGTTCATTCCTCGTGTGTTCCAAGCTGTATTCAGAGCTTGCCTCCAAGGATTGACCCACTCTAACCTTGCTTAACTTGGGAGATCTGATGGCACATGAAAAGCATCTAGGTGCCATATTAAACATGCATCCCCTTTTCTACTAACATCCATCCATCAATATTTTAATGTGATGTTGCCTTTAATGGTTTTAATACTCCATTGAGGCAGAGAGGCACCACGGAAATGGACATATTTATTGCTTGTGGGTTTTTATTTTGTTTTTAATATGAGAGCTTGTCATCAAGGAGAGAACTTTTGCTGAAAATGCTCACGCTCATCTTCCCAGGAAATGCCACCCATATGCCTTCCTCACCCCTCAAACATAGGAGGGACTTTTTGTATTTATAACAACAGAAAAAGATTAACATATAATTATGTCCAAGGAGCACTTTCATGTCAGTCACTGACTGGGCCAATATTGCCTTGCTTATAAGCCCACTGGCTTCATCGGATTTACACCAGAATGACTCAGGACTCTTGTTTATTTTGGGGTTTAAACTCATTTTTCTATGACAGTTAAATGTGACATTTAATTACTGTTTTCTAAAAATCACTTTCCCATTTTTGCAGACCTCTGATTACGGATTAGTTTTGGTCAAGCCTTGCTCACCTGTGTGAGAAACACATAGAAACGCTAGTGGCCTGCACCCACTGTGTTAAGGAGTTGTTTTCTTACTTATGTTGTAGTTAGCAATAGTCTTGCTTGTACTTGTAAACAACAATTATCCTTGCCATGTTGTTAGCCCCTTTCCTGATCTTCCATGTCCCTTCCGCTCAAGTGGTGTCATTTCCCGGCAGTGTCCAAAGACATAAGGTCTTCTTCATAGCCAGCCCAATGAATTCACTCCACCCGAAAAGCAAAGCCATGACTTTTGCTTAAACTGACAATTCCACTTATAAAAGCAAAAGGCCAGATTCTACCACCTAGTCCTGCTGAATAGCATAAAACTTCACTGACACCAATGGACAAGTTGTGTGAAAAGGTACTGTTCATAGCATGTAAGTGTAGGTGAATCAGGTTCAGAGTTTATACAATACCGTACTGTCATATCTGGTAAAATCTCTCTGGACTACATCATCATAAAAATTAATAATATAATATCTTACATTTTTATACAACTATACATTTCAGAGAACCAGAAAACACTTTACAACTCATAGTGCAGATGGCCAGCAGAATGTCATTTCTATTTCTCAGGAACCCAGTTTGGGGGATAAATCAGAAGTCTCCACGAAGATATGATACCACCACATTCCTAGCATGACATGTGTAGGGTCTCCATACTGGCCCGGTGTAGACCAGGAAGGTGATGGGAATGGCTTGGATATGGGCATGGGAGTAGGAAGTACCAAAGAATCCAAGTTTATAAAGACCCAGTCTAGAAAAAAAGTGTTGTAGCTTCTAATCCAACCTGTTGTTTTGGCACTGAATTAACACGGACATCACCCACCCAATCATCCTGCACTTCAATCACAGGAAAGCTATGCATGTGAAAGTTGGGAACAACACAGTCAAATCTTTGGTAGAAAAACGGTGGCTAGATGGAGAGTCAGCTTACTGAACAAGAGATTAGGGGAAATAGGAAGGGAAATGTAGGTCTAGCACAATGGTCATAAATCTTTCCTTTGGCAAAAAAAAAGTCCATGGACTCTTGAATATCATCCCCGCATGGCAAACAGGATCTCAGTTTGATTTTCAGTATCTCATCTCCAAGACAACCAACCAACTGCCTGAAACACGATGGCTGCATCCACAGTGAGCCCTGCTGCCAGCAGTGTGATGCAAAGAAGGGGTTTCAAAAATGCAAATGAGCACCCATTTGCATATTTGCACAGCTAATTCACATAGTCATGCGAGATCACCTTGCCCGCAGAGGCTGCTGCTGGCAGAAAACAAGCTGTGCAAAGGTGGTTCTGTGGGTGAAATTTCCATTTGTCGGCAGCCCTGTATCTCTGATTTTTTTCCAAGCATAAGGGGCTGCTGACAAAGGGGGTTTTCATCAGCAGAACCATGTCTATATGGCTTGTTTTCTGCCAGCAGCAGCATCTGCCGGCAGGGCTATCTTGCTGACTATGCAAATTAGCCTTGTGAATATGCAAGTCAGCGGAGCCCGTCCTTTGCATCACACTGCCACCAGCATGGCTCAGTGTAGACGCAGATGGTGACTATAAATAGGAGCTTCTAACTCAGATAGTTTTGCAAATAACTGAAGAATTTGTTCACAAGCAGAAAGTGGCCTGGGTCTCCCTTCGTGGGTTTTTTTTTAATTTGGCAAGGAAGAGGTGGCACTCATAAAAAGGAATTTATGGGCTGCAGAGCTGAATACTTCACATTTTCATTCTTACCTCTGTATAGCTATGTCTACACATGCACGCTACATCGAAATAGGCTATTTCAATGAATAGCATCTACACGTCCTCCAGGGCTGGCAACATCGACGTTGCGCAGCACCACATTAAAATAGGCGCTCCGAGGGAACGTCTACACGCCAAAGTAGCACACATCAAAATAAGGTTGCCAGGCACAGCTGCAGACAGGGTCACAGGGCGGACTAGCGCTTCCGGGGCATCAGCTAGCCGCTCCCTTAAAGGGCCCCTCCCAGACACACGCAGCCTGCAGAGCACGTGGTCTGAAGAGCCATAGGCACGCACACCTCAAGCGACGCAGTCATGGACCCCCAGCAGCAGCAGCAGCAGCAGCCAGAGGTCCACCCAGCTGCCCCTGCAGGAGCAGTGCTCGCCCTGATCCATGCCATGCAGGAGGCAGCTGAGCACCTCCTTGCCACAGAGAAGGAGCTTCCTGCAGGGGAGGAGGACGCAACCCCAAACCCTGCAGCACCCCACCCCGCTGCCTCATACGCCACCGGCTGAGGAGCTACCCCACGAGCACCGACTGGTGGGAGTGGCTGGTGCTCGGAGAGTGGGACGATGACCGCTGGCTCAGGAACTTTCGCATGAGCTGGCAGACATTTCTGGAGCTATGCCAGTGGCTCACCCCCGCACTCAGGCACCAGGACACCGCCATGCGGCGTGCCCTCAGCGTGGAGAAACGGGTCGGCATCGCTGTCTGGAAGCTGACCACTCCAGACAGCTACCGATCCATGGGCCAGCAGTTTGGCGTTGGCAAGGCCACCGTCGGGGCTGTCCTCATGGAGGTAAGAGGGCCCACGGGGGGAGGGGGAGGCAGCTCTGGGAGGGCAGGGGAGGGGAGGGGGGCCCTGGCAGAGGAGGGTCACACACACCCTGCTCACCCCTCATTGGTGCTCTCCCATGTGCTTCCCCTGCAGGTTGTCCGCGCCATCAATGCCATGCTCCTCCACAGGCTTGTGAGGCTTGGGGACCCGGATGCCGCCATCGCGGGCTTTGCCACCCTGGGCTTCCCCAGTTGCTTCAGGGCTCTGGATGGGACTCACATCCCCATCCGCGCCCCGGAGCACAGTGGAGGACGCTACATAAACAGGAAGGGCTACCACTCAGTGGTCCTCCAGGCCTTGGTGGACAGCCGGAGCCGTTTCCTGGACATTTATGTGGGCTGGCCTGGCAGCACCCACGACGCCCAGGTATTCCGGAACTCGGGCCTGTGCCGCCGGCTGGAGGCGGGGACCTGCATCCCCCAGCGGGAGATCCCTGTGGGGGACACCACCATGCCCCTCTGCGTCATCGCAGATGCAGCATACCCCCTCCGGCACTGGCTCATGCACCCGTACACGGGCCATCTGTCTGCCAGCCAGGAGTGCTTCAACCAGCACCTGAACCACGCGCGCCAGGTGGTGGAGCGCTCATTTGGCCACCTCAAAGGGCGCTGGAGGTGTCGCCTCACCCGCCTGGATGCGGGCCCCACCAACATCCCCCAGATTGTGGGTGCATGCAGTGCCCTACATAATCTGGTGGAGAGCAAAGGGGAGGCCTTCTTTCAGGGCTGGGCTGTGGAGGCCGGCAGGGCCGATGTGCAGCCACCCGCTGTCCCCAGTCGCCAGGTGGACCCCGAAGGGACCTGGGTCCGGGAGGCCCTGTGGGCCCAGTTCGATGAGGCAGCGGGCTGAACGCTGGCAGGCCCCCCACTGCACCCCCCCATCCTCCACAACACTCCCTGCCCCTACGCCCACACCACAGAGCACCCAAGAGCACACCTCTCCTCCACTTTTCTTGTAAAAATAAAAGCAGACAGTTGTTTGTCAAATCAAACATCTTTTGAACTCTTATTATTAGGGAAATTCTAACTTACATATGTATATATTATAAAAACAGGGATAACATGAAAGGGGAAGACAAGGAAGAGGAGAACTATTTACATGGGGGGTAAGGATCAGCATTGGAAAACGGGTGTCACAAATACAAACTATTTACAGCAAAAAAATAACTTAAAAGTGGGGGGAATATATGCAAAGGGGGGGGCACGTCCTGCGCCCCATGCCCCTACAGTCCAGAGCTGGGGGTGGGCAGCCGGGATCCCCGCCTTGGCCGTAGCCCTGGCCGGGGCTGGCTGGGGGCCAGGCGGACCGGGAGATACGGCCGGTGAGTGTCAGCTGGCCCCAGGTCCCCCTTGGTGGAATGGCCCTCGGTGGCAGGTGGCGGTGCGACGGCGGATGGCGCTGCAGACGGCGCAGTGGGTGGAGCAGCAAGTGGAGCAGGCAGGGCGGGCGCAGCAGCGGCCGGAGCAGCACGGGGGGCCAGGTAGTCCGCAATGCAGTTGAAAGTCTGCATGTAGGCCCCCCATGCCTCCTGGCGCCAGGCCAGCTCCCGCTCCTGCAGGTGGAGGCAGCGTTGCTCCACCCGCAGCCACTGCTCGGCGACCTCCACCTGCTGGCGGTGGAGGGCCAGCAGCTGGGGGTCCATCGCCAGCGGCTGCTGGTGCTGGGTCCGCCATCTTGCCCACCGTGGGGCCGGTCGGTGCTCCGCCGAGGGGCTGGCCTGGAGTGATGGCCCCAGAGGGCTTTCCGGGACCACTGATGCCTCGCCGGCGCTCTCCAGTCCTTCCGATGGTGCAGCTGCGGAACACAGGAGGGGGCGAAGAAGAGTGGAGACAGCCGTTAGTGTGGGCCCCGATCCGTGGCCCTTGTCCCCCACCCCTCTGCTGCAGGTTCCCCATCCCCGTCCCTGGGAGATGCTGCTGTGATGGCATTCAGGGGTCCCCCTGCACTGCACCCCGTCTGCTGGCAGGAGTGACTCTCACTCAGCAGGTATGACAGGAGGAGGTTTATTAGGCAACAGATGCCCAGTTTCTCCCAGAAGCGACAGTACAGCAGTCAGAGACGGTCCTTCCAATCCATCCTGGGGAGAAGACCCCGATGGGTGCCCCTCTGGGGTGTAGCTTTCCCCCTCCTCAGGCTGGCTGCCTTCTAGCTCTCCCTTCCCCTAGCCTCTAACTGCCACCCCCAATTCAAACCCAGCTCAGCTCCTCTCTCCTCTTTGCTCAGGGCAGAGGTGTAACCTGCCAGTTGTAGCCCCAGGATCATCCTAGCCACTGGGAGCTATTTAGATTATTTCTCATATCTAGCCTGAGTCTTGCATTTGCACTCCCCGTACTCCATCACATGCTGCTGCTGCTGCTGCTGCTGCTGCTGCTGCTGCTTCTGGGTGTCCCACCCACTCCCCCCGGGGTACCCTAGAGGTTCCGCTCCCCCCAGCCCCAGGGATGGGGCATGGCACTGTCGTGCTGGGGGGGGGCAGGGGTTGATGGACTCTTCTGAGGGACATGCCACTGCTGTCCTTGGGGCCATGGTCATCTGGGCATGTGGAGGGCCCTGGTCATATCTGTTACCCCCGCCCCTCAACCCCAGGGGTGTGCACCGGGGGGGGGTACATACCTGACGGTCCAGTCCCACGGTTGGGGGACACCCGGTGGGCGGGCGCCCGGCTGGAGCTCCGGGACAGCATCATTATTTGGAGCCCGATGTCGCTGGAGGAGGAGTCCCCCCTCTTCCTCCTCCTGCTCCAGTGCCCCGGGGGTGGGCTTCTGGGGGGGTCCCCAGGGTGCGGGGCTTGCCTCCAGGGCGGACTCCGCCTCCGGGGCCTGCTGGGGCTCCTCAGCCGAGGTGTCAAGAGTGGCCAGAGGGGAGGAGGTGTGCCGGGGGCCCAGGATGTCCCTGAGCTCACTGTAAAAGGGGCAAGTGACGGGGGTGGCCCCAGATCGGCCAGCCACATCCCGGACCCGGGCGTAACCCTGCCGCAGCTCCTTCACTTTACTCCGGACATGATCCGTAGTGCGGGCAGGGTGACCCCGGGTGGCCAGGCCCTCAGCCAGCCGAGTGAACACATCCGCGTTCCGCCTCTTGCTCCCCATTACCTGGAGCACCTCCTCCTCGCTCCAGAGCCCCAGCAGGTCCCGAAGCTCGGCCTCCGTCCAGGACGGGCTCTGCTGCCGCTTCCCAGGGTGGCTGCTGGGCTGTGAGCCCTGGCTCCCCTTGGGGGTGGGGCCCCTGGGGGAGCTGGGGGGGCTGCCGGGTGGCCATCGAGTCGGCTGGGGGTGTGGGTGGCTGCGGGGGAGCGTGCAGGCTAGCCGCGTGTTACTGCGGCTGCCTGCACGCTCTCTCAGCTTCCTGCACAGGAAGGGAGGGGGTGGGGACCTTTAAGGGGCCGCTCCACGCGGCCAGCATTGAGCTCAGGGGCTGGAGAGAGTATCTCTCAACCCCTCAGCTGATGGCCGCCATAGAGGACCCCGCAATTTCGATGTTGCGGGACGCGCAACGACTACATGTTCCCTACTTCGACGTTGAACGTCGAAGTAGGGCACTATTCCCATCCCCTCATGGGGTTAGCAGCTTCGACATCTTGCCGCCTAACGTCGATGTTAACTTCAAAATAGTGCCCAACACATGTAGCCGTGATGGGCGCTATTTCGAAGTTGGTGCCGCTACTTCGAAGTAGCGTGCACGTGTAGACGCGGCTTATAAGTCCTGAGGGTGAATTTTATTATACACAAATTAAAAGTTAATTGTCCTTTCACAGACCCATCTATTACCAGCTTAATCAAAACAATCATTTGAAACCTGGACCACTTTTAATTTTCATAGTAATAATACAATACGAAGTTTTAGATGTGTATAACACCTGCTATGCCTATGATCCAAAAACAATTACAAAGTGAATACTGTGGTAATTTGCTAACATAATTTCTGGGTAAAGATGCAAAACAACTATAATTCAAACCCCCTGTTCTTATTTGCTCTTAATAGTCAGAAGAATGCTTCATGTTGCTGAAATGTTCTGTGTTTCATTTTGGCTGGAAGGTAAAACATTTGGAAGAATCAAGGAAAATCATTTCATAATGTTTGAGTTACTCGGGACTGAAAAACCAATTCCCCATGCTAAACATTTACTGCCACTCTTGTTCCCTTCAGCAACAGATTATTCCAAAATAGCTTAACTCTGAAACTGAAAATTCAGCATAGAAATAACATTCCTTCTGGCACATTGCATATGGACAGACACCACATACAGCTATGTGTGTACATGCATACTCAATAGCATGCCAATTATCTGAACCACTTGGGTTACACCAAATATTTGCAGATAAAATGTGTAGAAGGGCATGTAAGTGAAATTTCTGAATACATTGGCCTTAGGTGACACTTCTTCACAGAGGTGAACTTGAAAAAGTTCGTATACAGGGCAACAATAGATCAAGACTAGTACATTAGAAAAGTAGGTCTGAATAGTTTTAATTAATCAGGTTGCTACCATATAAGAGAGCGCTACCTAATACTTTAGTTGATAAGTAACAGAGAGGGAGCCATGCTAGTCTATACACTATCAAAACAAAAAATCAGTCAAGTAGCACTTTAAAGACTAGCAAAAAATTTATTTGGTGAGCTTTCCTAATAAATTATTTTGTCAGTCTTTAAAGTGCTACTTGACTGCTTTTTTGTTTTTATTTGATAAGCTTTTGATTTTTTTATTAAGAAAAAAAATTCCTTTTGCCAGTGAGGTGAAAAGGGAGAAGTCATACTTCATTTTTCTCCTTGAGAATCCTTTAGTGCATTTCCTGTAAGGAAATGACTGAAGTAAACTGCTGCACATGTCCTTAAAAACACTTTGGCTGTATTCCTCTTAAATTATTAAGCTTCTTCAAAGGCTGTAAACCAGCGAGGAAAATGATTAGAGGGGTTATTTAGTGCCTCTGTGCCCATGAAAATCCCTTGGTTACTGTAGCACTGTTTGGAGGGTCCTGAAAGCTTTCATATAATTTCCACCATCAACAATGCATTCCCTTTATTTAGCCATCTACAAATATCAAAGTGTAATCCTGAAGCACTTGTATGGGGAAGCAAGATCCATGTTAGAAATCACATTTACAAAATAACCTGGCAGTTAATGCAGAATGACAAAGCAACTCTAAGTTAGCACTGCGTCCTGTACTCTAAGGAAAAGAAAATCAGAGGGCCTAGATTGTACATCATAATCTGGTGACATTTTCTGCTGTCTCATTACATGTGCTAGTTTAGGACAGGGACTGAGTTTTTCTTCTGATTGCACAGTACTTTGTGTAATGGGACCCTGATCCAACCTGTAGCTCTTAGGTGCTATTGTCTTACCAATAAATAATAATGTATGAACCTATTGAAAGGCACTAATGTTCATGGGGGTAAATTAGATAGCTGATTAATTGGTGATCAGTGGTTGCTTTGTTATTTTATTTTGGTGGCTCTGTATTAACAAAAAAAATATTTGTACATTCCAGGCAGTAAACTTGAGGAGTAATTCTGAACTGGAGAAAGTCTTGAATGAAGCACTACTGTAAAACCACCAGTAGCAGCTGTAAATTTCCAAAGTAAACAGGTTCCAAACCATGATATTAAAGCAGTGAGACAAATGTCGACAGTGTATTAAAGCAACATCTGCAAAACAGAACACAGCAGTCTTCTCCTAAGATCTGTTTAGTAACAAATGCTTCCTGGGTTAACAGGAATTTGTATTTGTTTCATGAAATTGGCTGTAAACATGAAACAGAGGCAGTGTGGTTAGCATGCGATGAAAGCTACTCTGGATGGCTTTTTAAGGGGTACAGTTTGAACCTCTCTACTCAGCACCATCAAGACCTAACTAGTCCTGAACTAGAGAATTGGCCGAACTTTGGGAGGTCAATATTTTCTAGCAGCATTACCAACATTTCTACTGCTTAGTGGGCTCTTAGGATATATTTAAGGTCAATTACAGCTAAATAACAGCACAGAACACTGAAAGCCAGAACTGGTGGCAGGAAACAAACTTTACGGGACCATAGGAAAGTTGGCCACATCCCATGATAAGTAGACATGCAGCTAACCAAAATCATGCTGGATTCCAGATGTTGCCGGACAAGAGAGTGCCATAATAAAGAGGTTCAACCTGTATTTCACTTTCAGAAAAAAATCTAGTTATCAGTTGTCTGTTTTCTACAACTCTGAGGATGTGCAGTGAATTAAGAGGAAGGACAGTCTGCAGTTAAGCCACTGGGGAGATCCCAGTTCAGTTTCTGGCTTCCCTCACATGCTACACGTGTGACCCAAGGCAAATTGCCATCTATTAAATAGAGATGATTGTGCTTCTTGTCTATTCAGATTGTAAACACCTTGCAGCAGGAGCTGTCTCCTTTGTATACCTACAGCTGTCTCCTTTGTATACCTTGCACAGCAAACTCCAGTCTTGATTCTGGCTTCTTTGCACTATTGCACTAATAAAGGTGTATTTAAATTCATTAAAGCAAAGTATCAAACCTATTTGTTTTTAAGGAACATTGTTACTGCAGAAGTAGTAATCTAAATACAGTAGTCCCTCGAGTTGTGCGAGGGTTCCCTTCTCACGCACCCTTGCATAACTCAAATTTCGCTTAAGTCAGGGGGAGCTCTTTTCGGCAGCAGAACGCATGTTCTGCAGCTGGAGAAGCAGCAGGAACACCTGGAGCTCCTTTTGAAAGGTAAGTCCTGGAGTTGAGGGGGGCAGTTGGGGATGGTTAAGTGTTAGGCTGGGGACATGGGAGGGGAGCAGGGAGGTTAAGCCTGGTGTGGGTTAGGGCTGTAGGGTGGGGGGAGGTGGAGTTGAGCCAGAGCTGCACTCTGAGGGTTTGAATCAGGCTGCGGGAGGTTTGAACTGGGATGGGGGTGAGGGGTTGAACTGGGGTGGGAAGGCTGAGCCAGAGCCAGGCTCGGGGGGATTGAAGTGGGCCAGGGGCAGCAGGATTTTGAGTTGCGCTTAAGTCGCACTAATGCAACTTAAGCACAACTCGAAATCACTCATTTCAAGGGCTTATTGCACACAGAGGGCCCCAAGCTTCACAGCATCTACGCCATGTAACAGCTTTGCCCTCTATACAGTAGCTGATGATGACTTGTGTTTACAGATGAGACATATATGAAAATCACCTCCCATGGGTATCTGTGGATTATATTAAAAAACATTGTTACATAGATCATTCATACCAATCATTTATAGTTTTAAAAGTTTATGTATTTGTTTCAATTTGACCTGGAATGCATGTTAATTCTATGGCAACTAGACTGAATTCCAGAGTTATATTTTGTGGTAATCTCTCAGGCTACAGCTACACTAGCCCAGAAGATCAAGGTTGATCTTCCTGGGTTTGATTTCACATGTCTGGTAGGGATGTGCAAAATCAACCTTTCAGGGTTGCAGTCAACCCCCGTATTCCTCACAAGACATTAGAAGTAAGGGAGATCGCTGGGAGCAACTCTCCTGCCAACCTTCTTCAGTAGGGATGTCCAAGAAAGATGAACACAGATATGTTGATTCTATCTACCCAATTGCCATAGCTAGAATTGCATATTTGCAGTTGACTTAGTTTGCCTAGCGTAGACATAGCCTCAGGATAAGGTAGGCAAACAAAATACATAACAAACAAGCCTTATATTTCCCCCTAATCCCCTTCTCCTTCCCCCCCACCCCCACCCAGCCCCTGGTTCACTCACCTCTTTCACATTAATGGCAGTAAATGACCAAGGTTAGTGATTTTTCTTGATCCAGAAGAAAGGATTTGATAAATTCATGGCACAGAGCATAAGTCAAAATAGCAGTTGAGAACTGCTGCCTGATATTAAATCGTCTGGGAATTAAACTAACTCCACTGACAGTGCTTGGCTAATTTTAAAAATTGCTCTGATTAATTTTTTAAATAAATGAGTTCCCAACGTGACATATTTCAGACATGAAAACTTAATATTCCTTGCTAGTTAACTATATGCCATTGTTCAGTGGAGAGAGGAGGAAGCTCTCTGCTAATTTTTACACTGGGGGAAATTGATGTGGAGCCAGCTGCAGAAGCTTTTTGCTTGATCCCTTGCAAATTCTCTTCTGCTATTCAAGGCCAAAGAGTGTCATGTACCATTCTAAAATCATGCTGAAAGAACCAGCGGAGAGTCTCTCCTCTTTAGACTACTGACAGGCATAGCCAGAATGCTGTGAGGGATAGCCATGGCTATTTATAGGTAATCCCCTTTTGGAAAAGTCAGACTTGAGAGTGTTTTTGTTTTGACCCTCATCTATCCAAAAAATCATTCTCTTGCAGCTCATTGTTAGTGGCTATTTTTAGGCAGATAAAATAGTGCAATCGAGTGGAAGATAGCCTCTGCCCCAGTGTTGACAGGCCAAAGAATGAGTAGCAGTTCTGTTATCTTGTATGTTATGAATTGCAATATGCTCTTCTCCTACTTTTTTTAAAGATAACTTAACTATCTCCATCCAGGGCAAGACACTTAATTCACACTTTCGTGTGCTCTTGACAGGAGGATGTTTGGGCACATTGAATCGTTTCCCTTATCAGAAGCTGCTCATGTGCAAGCAAAGAGCTGTTTATCAACCCACCGACATTTGGCTCACAGTGAGCTAGAAAGCAGAGGGTCACCTGCTCTGTGTTTGTTGGCACTTCTGACTCTGGAGAAACAATGACAGCTCCCATAGTGGACAGGGGTTGTACTTTTTCCCATGTGCACAAAGGGTCATTCTGAGCTGAAAGCTGATCCCTGGGAGCTGAGAAATGTTTTATGTGTTACTGGATTGATTAATGTAGGAAGGAAGAGATTGGTAAGGCCAGGGGGGCATCAAGGATCTGACAAAGCCTCTGTACAGCTACATGGAAGAAGGAAGAGAAAAGAAGATCTGTATGGGAAGATTTGCACTCTGTCAGGCATTATTTTTGCCTCTTCCTCAGTTGGGTGTGGGGAGGGGTGAAGCATGTTTTGCTGAGTGCTGCTTCTGATATTGCAACATCAACAAGGATTGCTCAGTGAGTCTAGGAGTTCTGTCCCAGCAGTAGGGGGGTCAGGGATGAAACCGAGCTATTGTGCTGCAGAAACTGTTTGAAGAGGGAATGGGAGAGGACCAGAGAGGAACCGGTTTTAGACACCACCTTCAGAGGGTGCAAATACCACCCTTTCAGAAATGACCAAGGGAGCATACTTAAAGAGTGATCATGTGAGCCAAATGTAACCCCAGAGGCACTGAGCCCACGTACTAGGAAGAGTGAAGTCTCTGCTCTGCAGCCTTGACTAGGCACCAGCTGAGCTTTAGCTCATGCAGTCAAGCAAAAGGCTTTAGCCCCAGTGGGTGCAGGTTCACTCCCTTCTGTCAGAGTTAGTTGGTATTGCACAAATATAGGGTGAAAACCTACAATACTGCTTGCAAGGAACCTCCTCTCTTCTGCTGCACATCCCCATCCTTTTGAAAGAAAGAGCAAAAAACATAGCCTGAAGCTATCCCATTGTACAGACAACAGCGTGGAGAGATGGCATCATTACCTTTACTTTCGGAGACTCAAAGACAATTTCTGTCACCAAGCCACATCACCCAGGCAGACAAAATGGAGGAGAACTGAAAGAGAAACTAGCATCCAGTTCTGTTGTCTGGGCTCAGAATTTGCAGTCAGTGCAGTTAATGGGAGTTTTGTGCTAAGAAATGACTGCAGGATTTGCCCCAGAGAGTATAATGGGTAGAGAGCAATGAGATGCAAGAAACACACTTCACAGAAGGAATCGCTCTCCTGTTTGATGATCTCACCAGTGCCATGCAATGAAATTTATTCTGTGCCACACACTGCCCCTTCTTTGTTCTTGCTGTTGATTTGGACAAAGGCCTGGAATAAGGCAGGTGTTACCTTTTCAAAGTTTTTAAACAATCAAAATATTAATGCAACAATTATAGAAGAGAGTGCTGAAGCAGATCCTCAAAGAAAATTAGAAGGATTGCCACCATTTTCAGAGGCCTCTGTCTGAAGGCAAGACATAGGAAATGTAGTGCTCCCAACGCTCATATCACAGTACTGAGACAGCTGTGTTGCTGTGAGATCTCTTGAATATCTGCTCTAAGCAGATGGGAGAGTGCTTATTTCCACAGAATTAATCCATCCCCAATGAGCACGGGTAGTTATGTTGGCAGGAGAAGTTCTCCCAGCGACAGTGAACTAGCACTTACGCTGGCATAATTTCTCTCTTTCGGGGAGCAGAGGGAGGGCGTGGAACCTTCACAGCAGTGAGCAACATAAATTTTGCTAACCAAAGTGGTAGTGTAGACATGGCAGAAATGTCAGCTGTCTGGGTTGTGCTTTTCTAGGGTTAGCCCTGTTGTCTGGGGTTTTCAGAGGACCCCTGTGGACTTAAATACCAGACTTCCATGCACAGTCTGTAGAAGCTGGGTGATTTAACTCTCTTATGCTCTTTTGAAAATCCCAGCCACACATATTGACACTCTCTATATGTTTAAAAGTAGCATGCCTTTTTAGGGCAGATTATAACCAGCTCTACGCTGGCAATGCAGAGCAGTAATCTCTCCATGCAGCCTGTATTTCCTTGTTTGGCCTTCTTGGACTTTGAGTCCAGATATGGTTGGGAGAGTAGGAGTGAGTTGCCAGAGTCTTAATTCCATCCACTGTGCGTCTGCCAGCAGAGATAAACCAGCATGAGGGAGGAGTATGCTACACCCACTAAAGTGCTGTAAGGATGTACTCCCTCTTTTCTCCCCCTCCCTTCACAGCAGACGCTGAAGAGGGATTATAACTCTCAGAAGAAAGGCTTAGTCTAGCTCTTATTTAGCCACGATTCACCACAGACAATAAAGATGAAAGCTGGGCTATGTTTCACAGCCCATGTGACAAGTGCTCAGTGGCAGGGTCATGCTCCTTTGGCTTGTTAGTGTAGTGCCTACAGCCCAGCAGGGTTGTAGCAGCTTGGCAGTGTAAGCAGTCAGGTCAGGGAGGATGAAGCAAACCCCTGTCATGCTGGTCCAGGCCTGTTGCAGCTTCGCTGCCTGCGTTCCCCATCAGTAACCTCTCACTGAGACTCCCATTTCAGATGCCTGTTCCCACAAGGGCCCCAGGAGTGGCTTCATCCCTCTCCTCGTCCTTACCCTTCACTGTCATGGGTCTTGGCAAAGAGAAGCTAGTCCCGCTGTGCAGCTGCAGAAGACTTTCCACTAATAAACAGATGCACCTGGCAGAGATGGGGATGACATGATTGATAACCCAGAAACTTGTATTACGTGGTTTTGTCAGGGGCTCAGCAGAAGCATTATCCTTCCACTGGTGTTTTTACAAACAATGGATAGTAACATCATGGGATGGGGGTAAACCTCTAACTTCAATTTCCTGGTAACTATTAGTGCTCACTCACTCTCAAATTCTGTCTTGCTATTTTTGTGCTCACCTCACCCCCACCCGAGTTGAGATGCATTACAGGGGGGTTGCCTTTCTCAGATCACTCTTGATGTGATGCCAGTGCCTTACATGTGGGCTTTTGCCTATAGAATTCTACCCTGGCTTCACCCTGTGAATGGACACGAGTATGTAGTTAAGGAATTGGGAATCTACAAATGTACACAATGTACATTCTTCTGATCATTTAATATACTTAATGGGGTGTCCTCTTTCCTTGAGGATAACATGTTGCTCCCTATGTGCACTACAAAAAAGCCAGTTTTTACTTCAACGAAGTGAGGGATCACCTCCCCCGGGCGAATGGAAAGGATGAACTGGCTGAGAACAGAGTACTTGCTGCTTAACATGAGTGTCACCTGAAATGGTGTCAGAAAGCAATAGGGGCTTTCGGTAAGAGTGCACTGCTCAGGTGGCAGGCACAGGCATCTTGCTGCAATGTTGAAGTCATTGTACAGCAGGCTGTGGTTCAAGTATCATTCAAATATACAAATGGTTTATTTCCACCAAATGAGAAGAGGGGCTGATTTTTTTTTCTCACTAGCTAGTGGCACTCTGCACAAGATTACTCTGGCGCTTTATTCATACTCCCTTCTTCCATCTTTAACTCTTACAGCCACCTTCCTTAAAATCTTGTAGAACCCACTAGCCACTATGTGTTAAGTGACCCTTTCCTGGGCCCAGTCCACAGAGGATGTGACCCTGTTACACTCCCAGTCACAGAGTCTGTCTCCTTAGCTCAAACTGTATCATGGTTTCAGCTGTGGGGTTCTTTGATGCTGGCTAAAATGGCAGCCCTCACCCTTACCTTCTCCTTAATCTTCGGACCATTTCAGCCCTATGAAAGTGAGCAAAATTCCCAAGGAGGCTAATGGGAGATGCACCTGCTTATGCCAGGCCTGATTTTTGTCTCTGATGACACTGCTGACGTCAACATCATCATTATTGCCATCAGATTCAATGATTCTCTCTAGCTAGTTCTCCTAGAATGAAACATTTCTTGAGAAACCACACAAGAGCCTGAGAAGAATCGGGAGCTTCACAGAGGTGGTATTTTAAGAAAAACAGAGCAGAATTATAGTTGTGACAGTCACAATTTTGCCAACCCAAGTGACTAAACTGGAGACCCAGGTCAGAAGATATGATACATGCTGACCACCTGGTTATAAGCTCATTATCTTTGTGACACATACATGATTGTCTCATGATGAACACAAAGCCACTCTTGTCCATGGCTCTGCCTAACAGTTTTACTGAAGGGTGGACAACTGGCAGTACAGGGAGGCTGTGATAGACTATTCCCACGCTACTGAAATAAAGGTTCTGATTCAAGAACAATAACAGTGTGCATCAAGGCCCAAACAATTTTAATTTAGTCAACGGACTTTAATCAGTCACAGTGCTGTCCAGTGCTGAAAACAGGACCTAGATCTCTACTTTCTTTAATTTTTTTCCATATTCTCTGCTCCCTATTACAACTGTAGGGCTTTTTAAAGAACTTTGGCAAGAAATCTTCAGAATTGTAGACATACTGCTCCTTCATTCTATCTTTCTTAATTCTCCACAGCATCCCCTACAAAGGAAGTGTTTATCAGTTGGTTTAAAGTTATGCCCATAGTTTAGAATGCTTTTAGGTTGCCAGAAATACAGTGCCAATTTCTCTTAAGCTTTATCGTTGTTCATGGAGTTCTCATAGAAAATCAGGCCTGAGATTGGGAATGATTCGCATTTTCTGGGTCTTTCTTGAATGCAGTTTAATGTCTGAACAAAGACAAATCCTGCCTATCTTCTGTACAGACTTTGCAGCAAGCAAAAAGAGACATCTGTCATTGTCTCCATGTGCATTTCACAAGGAATCGTTCAAGTGCAGAATTGCATCGTGTTTTGTGGCAGTTGTTGGCAGGTGTCCATTCCCTATTCCTGATGGGTGTGGCTTGGGTTTATTATTGAAAGCAATAACCAAGCACTGTAATTTGGAGAGTACCATCTCTTCCAGCAAATTTAAAGCAGACTACATCTGGCTTTGGTGAATGTCTCAGCATGGTAACATTTTCTAGTGAACATTTATACATCATGTAGAAATTACAGCTGGCTTCTCAAATGGCACAGTGAGCTGCTCTGACTTAGCTTCGTGGCTGCATGCAATCTTCTTCACAGCACAGAAAACAGCAGGATGTATCCCAGAGTGTTTTACTTATTTAAAAGTAACATGAGCAGAAATTAATTTTGCTTAACTACTATGAAATACACTCACAGTACAGGTGAACAAACATAGCAATTTCAAGATCAATAACCAATGTGCCATGAAGTATGATCTCTGACTTTGAAAATCAGTGTTTAATCGCAAAACAAATACACATAAGATGCTGTTTTCAGACAGGTATTTCTTTCACCAACTCTTTCACTGTTTGAACCCAATTTGCCCAGACTTTCATAAAAGCAAGTATCAAGAAACGTGATCAGGGAAACATCTTGACTAGGTGGACCCATATGAACTCACTTCCCTGTTCTTGATGGCTTGACATATGTCAAACTTGCTTGTCTTTGGCTAGGCCAGAACTAATATTGTAGCTCTTCTTACTGATACTGTTGGGCCATTAGTTCTCAGAAAAGCATCCCTGCTTTGGAAGAATGTATTTCTCCAGCCCACAACTGAGGATGCAAGGCTTGAAAGTTTATCTCCTGATTCCCCTTTTTAGTGGTGGTATTTCTCACTGAAACAGACTCCCTTTCAGAAGGTTGCTGTCTTCCCTATTCTCAGCTGCTAAGCTCGTATCAGCTTTTTCACTGTGACTCAGTGCCATTTCCTGCTGGAGGCTGGGACTACTGGTCATGATAACTAAGCAGGAACTCAAGAGATTTTGTGTGTTCCAGTTTGTCAGCAGTGGCTCAAAGAAAACTCTTGCATTTCAAATACTCTTTTGAAAGGAGGATAAGTGTTTTTTGCAGCCTATTCTTTTTTTGCATGTGGCAAAAAATCTGTATTTTGAAATATGTAAACTTGGAAAATAGCTGCAGAAAACTGTAATACAGTGGCTCCCAAACTTTTCGGCATCGAGCCCCCACTTTTGATTTTTGAGAAACCCTCACCCCCCGACCTCTTTTTTACCACAGGCCAGCTACCCCAGCTGCCTGTGAGCTGCCTGCCTGACCCCCTCCCCAAGCCAGGCACCACCAGCCCCTCATCTAACCCCATCCTCCTCTTCCCCTGCAACCTGCACTTACTCACCTTTGCAGGAGGCAGCTAGCTCCATGTGGGCCTTTGCTGGCTGCCTGCTTTTTACAGCAGCTGTGCTGGGTCGGCCACATGAAATGGCAGGGCCTGAGAGCCAGAAGTAAGGGACGGCTTTTTCTCTGAGTGTAGGGAATGACAGGGGAAGGTGCAGGGAGGGCTAGGTTGTCTTGTGCTCCCCCCCAGAATTTCTTCATGCCCCCACAGAGGGACATGCCCCCCCAGTTTGGGAAACCATGCTGTAATACTAGCTTCCTCACCCATTTAAATATTCCTGTTACATGTGGATCCTGAGATATGTAGGAGCTGTTCCCAGCATTCAAAATAGCCCGCCTCAAAGAGGAAGAATATGGGAGTGGACTACAGAGCTGTACCAGAGAAAACCTCAACAGGTATTGCAGCTCATGACTGACCACAGCTGCATGCTGCTTAAAGACAAAGCTTACCTCAGGAATACAGGCGGAGGAGAAGCATGCCCCCCAACCATTTGTATCTGACCAAATTATGATCGGATACAGACAACAGAGGATGGAGGAAGAAGAGGTTCATAGTTTGTTGCTGTCAAACACCTGCTTTCTGCAAGAGTACAGTAAATAGATGTCCTCTGTGGGAGTACAGCAGGAGAGGCAATCACATGGTTGCCTTTGTTAGTCATTCAAGATGAGTTGGCAGAGATGCACTTGGGTGGATGAGGCCATGGCTCTTGGGCAGTGCTTGTGAACATAAGAACGGCCATACTGGGTCAGACCAAAGGTCCATCTAGCCCAGTATCCTGTCCGCCGACAGTAGCCAATGCCAGATGCCCCAAAGGAGGTGAACCGAAGACAATGATCAAGCGATTTGTCTCCCGCCATCCATCTCCCACCTTCGACAAAAGGCTAGGCACCATACCTTACCCTTGCTAATAGGCATCTATGGACCTAACCTCCAAATATTTATTGAGCTCTTTTTTAAACTCTGTTAGAGTCCTGGCCTTCACAGCATCCTCTGGTAAGGAGTTCCACAGGTTGACTGTGCGCTGTGTGAAGAAAAACTTTCTTTTATTAGTTTTGAACCTGCTACCCATTAATTTCATTTGGTGTCCTCTAGTTCTTATATTATGGGAACAAATAAATAACTTTTCTGTATTCACTTTCTCCACACCATTCATGATTTTATATACCTCTATCATATCGCCCCTCAGTCTTCTCTTTTCTAGACTGGAAAGTCCCAGTCTCTCTGGCCTCCCCTCATATGGGACCCATTCCAAACCCTTAATCATTTCAGTTGCCCTTTTCTGAACTTTTTCTAACGCCAATATATCTTTTTTGAGGTGAGGAGACCACATCTGCACGCAGTACTCAAGATGTGGGCATACCATAGTTTTATATAGGGGAAGTAAGATATTCTTTGTCTTATTGTCTATCCCTTTTTTAATTATTCCTGACATCCTATTTGCTTTACTGACTGCCGCTGCACACTGCATGGATGTTTTCAGAGAACTATCTGCTGTAATTCCAAGATCCCATTCCTGATCTGTTGTAGCTAAATTTACCCCCATCATATTGTATGTATAATTGGGGTTATTTTTCCCAATGTGCATTACCTTATGTTTACCCAGATTAAATTTCATTTGCCATTTTCCTGCCCAATCACTCAGTTTTCTGAGATCTTTTTGAAGTTCTTCAAAGTCTGCTTTGGTTTTGACTATCCTGAACAGCTTGGTGTCATCCACAAACTTTGCCACCTCACTGCTTACCCCTTTCTCTAGATCACTGACGAAAAAGTTGAACAAGACTGGTCCCAGGACTGACCCTTGGGGAATGCCACTAGTTACCCTTTTCCGTTGTGAAAATTTACCATGTATTCCTACCCTTTGTTTCTTGTCTTTTAACCAGTTCCCAATCCATGAAAGGATCTTTCCTCCTATCCCATGACCACCTAATTTACATAAGAGCCTTTGGTGAGGGACCATGTCAAAGTATATTATGTCTAAGTATATCTAAGTATATTATGTCTCCTGGATCCCCCCTGTCCACATGCTTGTTAACCCCTTCAAAGAACTCTAATAGATTAGTAAGACATGACTTCCCTTTACAGAAACCATGTTGACTTTTGCTCAACAAATCATGTTCTTTTATGTGTCTGACAATTTTATTCTTTACTATTGTTTCTACTAACTTGCCTCGTACTGACGTTAGACTTACCAGTCTATAATTGGTAGGGTCTCCTTGTATGTGTGTGAGTAACTCAGTTAGTAGTAGTATGGGGTAAGAATTGTCTTTCACATGCTACCAGAATACCTAAGGACACAAGTATTAAGGGGAGCAAGAACCAGGGGTTCCACAGTTCAGAGACTGCTGCTGGCATGAAATCAAAAAGTGCCCAGACTCCCTGAGAATAACTTTGGGGAACTGTTCTAAGACACTAGATGAACTAAGCAGGGATTGCAGATGGATGAATGTGTCTGCGGACCTAATCTTTGGGACAGGGCAAAACGCTGTTGTGTGTGAATCTTATTTGCCCCAGGCCTTCCAATAGTGTTACAAAATGGAGGGAAGAAAAAAATGAATGTTCTTACAACTGGTGGTTTAATTAGAAAGAGACACCTCCGTGAAGCAGTTCGGCAAAAAACACTG
Organism: Carettochelys insculpta; assembly: GCF_033958435.1. NCBI lineage: Eukaryota > Metazoa > Chordata > Testudines > Carettochelyidae > Carettochelys > Carettochelys insculpta. Next base: position 295,949,993 of record NC_134137.1, read on the forward strand.
GCTTTAAAATGTTGCACTAAAACTATAAAGAGATGAGTGCCTTGTTAGATTTGGTTTTGTTGAAGTCTTTGCCATTTGTTAAAATCATTGCAAGGGAAGCAGAGTTGGTAAAATCCACACTGAATTGTGAACTGGGTCTGTGTTTTCTATCATATGACCTTGGTGAACCCAGTTACCAGATAAATGTAAACCTACAGTATCTTTTCTAATTATGGATATTTGGAAGAAACTGTGCATTCAAGTTTAAATTAAGGGACATTATTAAGATTGTCAGGTCCCAAATTTAACTTTGAGTGCTTTTGTAAATGTTATTTTTATCAATTGTAAACAGCCTTAAAAGGCTATTGAGATCCTCACGTGACAAAGAGCAGCACTGTTAAAACCAGCCTTCCTGCTGGTGACTCTGAAATAAACCAAGATCACTAGATTGGTTCGTGTATCTGGGAGCCTGCATGCAATTCACTCTGCTTGTCAATTGTGTTCTCATGAGCAAGCACAGTATTGAAATATGCAAAAATGTTGCTCTCTAGAGCACTCCAAGAACTTGATTCTTATGCTGTGTATCTCAATACCTGCCTGCTTATGAGACTGTGTGACGAGCAATTCCACATTTGCAAACAAAAAACACAGCTGATGTGTCTAATTTTAGGCCTACCAGAAATCTCCCTTTACGGCACGATGAAGAAAAACATGTTCTGCTCACCAGTAAATGGAGATAGTCATTGTAGAGGCAATGTTACCATCCTTCATAGGCATGGTTTGGGGGTAGGGCACTGGAGCTGCTGTTTGAAGTCAGTTATGTAAGCCATAGAAAGCAAATTGGGAGCCCTAGTATGAATGAGCATGCAGCTAGATTCTGGGACATACACAAAAGAGTGAGCAGCCCTGATTCACCACTGCCTTGCACGCTGTGCAGCCATTTATGTCATTTCCATCCATTAAAATGGGAGGCAAAGGGGACATTAAATGTCACCAAATCAGAATGATAGCATTTTACATCCACTTAACACAGCTATAAGTGAGCACATAGTATGAGGCAGCTCACATGAACTTTCTCCAAAACAGAGGCCAGTGGAATGCCCCTACTTGTCAACAGTGACGTGTTCCAAAACAGTGTTTTTCAACCAGGGGTACATGTATTCTTGGGGATACACCGAGGTCTCCCAAGGGGTACATCAGCTCATCTAGATATTTGCCTAGTTTTACAACAGGTTACATAAAAACACTAGTAAAGTCAGTACACTCTAAAAGTTCATTCAAAGAATGACTTGTTTCTCCTGCTTTACATGCCTTACGCTAAAATAAGTACAATATGCAAAACCAGTCTGACTCCTGAAAAGAGTACAGTAATTTGTAAAGGTTGAATAGCACTTGTTTCATAAACTCAGATTACCTTAGCACCTTGTTTCTCAACTGGTGGTACGCATACCCTTAGGGGTACATGAGAGAAGTCTGGGGGCATTTATAATTTTTTCAAAAGGGGTCCTTTATAAAAAAAGGTTGAGAAACACCACTCCAGAAGTAAATGCAAACCATATATTACTTATCTGATGTAAAGAGCAAGAGAGGTAGGAGATGAGGATCAGCTTCCTACTTCCCTCAAGTTTTCAGTTCTCTAAGATGCATTATGATCATTTTCTTGACTTTCTGTGTGAATGTGTGTGGTATCTTAACAGTATAAAACGTTCTAAATGACCTGTTTTTAAAGTCTTCAGCTGACATTGTAAAAATCTGTCCTGTTTCCACAGAGCACAGGGTAAAAAATTCAAAAGCATGTAATTTATGAAGGAACTTTCAACTTTAGGCACCCAGGAGCCTAATGCCATTTGACATTCAGGGAGACTAGGCTTCCAAGAATCTTATTTTCTTTTGAAAATGACATTGAAAATTCAACCCCGCTCTCTTCATATTACAAACCAGAATTGTCAAAATCTTGCTGATTCTTTCTACACAACAGCTGTGTCTACACTTGCCCAGAACTTCAAAGGGGGCATGGTAATCAGTCTGATAGGAGATTATTAATGAAGTGCTGTGATGCCTATGCAGCACTTCATTCGGCTAATTCTCCCTTGCGGCAACTTCCAAGTGCCAAACTTCAAAGTGCCAGTATTTGTGTAGCTACGGGCACTTCAAAGTGCCTGTGCTACTTTGAAGTGCCTTTACTCTCTCTTTTATGCTTCGAAGTTGCCGCAGGGGAGAGTTAGCCTGATGAAGTGCTCCATATGCTTCGCAATACTTTATTAGTAATGTCCCATCAGCCTGATTACTGAGCCCCCTTCGAAGTTCAGGCCAAGTGTAGACATAGCCAAGATGTTTAAAATGTGGCCTTTCCTACCCTACATGCATTTAAGATGATAATGCACATAACTAGTGCTGACTTCTTAAGGGGAGCCACTGAAAATATGGAGATTTTTGTTAAGAAACACAACTGACAATTTTGTTTGTTCTAATGCATGGTTTCCCAAACTGGGGGTGGGTGTGAAAAAATTCCAGGTGGGGCATGAGGTGACCCAGCTCTTCCTTCATCTTCCCTGCACCCCAAGAAAGAGCCAACCTTTGCTTCTGGATCTCAGCCTCTGCCATTTCACATGGGCAACCTGCTGCAGCGACTATAAAAAGCAGGCAGCCGGCAAACACCCACGTGGAGCTAGCTGCCTCCTGCAAAGGTGAGTGAGTGTGGGTTGCAGGGGGAGGAGGAGGATGGGGTTAGATTCAGGGTCTGGCAGTGCCTGACTTTGGGGGAGAGAAAGGGCTCGGGTGGGCAGCTCGTGTGCAGCTCAGGCAGCTGGCCCTGGCAGTGCCAGGGCTTGGGCAAGCACCTTGGAGGGATGGCCCTGAGAATGAGGGGGCTTGGGTGGCTGGCCTCAGTAGGTGGGACCCAGGCAGGCAGCTCGGGTGACTGGCCCACAGATGGTGAGCAGGCAGCTGGCCCCAACAGCATGGAGGCTCAGATATCTGATCCCAGCACAGTGAGGCTCGGGCAGGTGACTATGCAGATGGGTGGCTGGCTCCAGGAGCATGGGAGTTTGGGTGGGTGGCGAAAGCAGCTAACCTGCAGCTCAGATGGCTAGCCTGTGGCTGGTGGATAGGCGGCTGGCCCTGGTAGTGTGGGGGTTCGAGCAGGCGGCTTGGACAGCTGGATTGCTAGCCCCAGGAGCGCAAGGACTTGGGCGGGTGGCTGGCCCTGGGAGCACTGGTGCTCAGGCGGGTGGCTTGGACAGCTGGGTCGCTGGCCCCAGGAACACAGGGGCTTGGGCATCCAGCTGGCCCCATGAGTGCAGGGGCTCGGGAGGATGGTTGGGCCCAGTAGTGCAAGGGCTTGGATGGCTCTGGTGGGCAGTTTGGGCTGCTAGCTCCAGCAGCACGGGGGCTTGGGCAGACAGTTGGCCCCAGCAGTGCAGGGATTTGGGTGTTGGCCTATGGCTTGGGCAGGCAGCCACCACAGTGTGGGGCTCAGGTGGACGGTCCCAGCTGCACAGGGCTCAGGCAGTTGGTCAGTTTGTGCTGTGCCAGGAACCTACATGGTGAGGCCTGTGCCATTAGCCTGGATGGTCCATAGTCAGTTTCCTAGGAGTTCCCAACTTATGAAGAAAATTCAGCATCATTTTCCACATTAAATTCATTTATTTCTGCTGTTTCTGTTGTAAAATTACGTTTTTATGAAATTTTGGGGGTAAGAAAAACTATTTGTGCTTACTTTTAATTTTAAATAACATTTTTATGTCAAGATTTTGTGTTTATTTTAAATTACAAATTGATTTTTTGTTGAAAGGGGGTTGGATGATGGTAAAGAAGTGGGGGGCATGAGGGTTTCTCAAAAATCAAAAGGGGGCATGATGCCAACAAGTTTTAGAACCACTGTTCTAAGGGTTTCTCTTAAGTTTTCACTTGTTTCTGAGCATGACAAAACACACAGCATGTATCTATAGAAATAGAATCATCATTTTGTGGAGGTCTACTGGGAGATTCATATGCAGCTTTGTCTGCTACAATGCAGAGAAGCAAACTAAAATACTTTTCTCCTGTGACACACAAAAACACCTCTTATTGGAGATATACCTCTTGATGAAAAAGGGAAAGTAATCCTTGGCAGATGTTTATGCCAGAAAACTGAATGGCCACTTAGTCTTCATCCTGACAATGCACTTTGCATAATACAGAAGCAGATACATTTTAAGTCACCTGTACAATACATTGGATCAGTTGCTTTCACTTGCAGCAATAGTCCAGCTTGGACAGCACAGGTTTGTAACAATATATGCATTCATGTGTATATATTTGTGATATTCCGTCTGGCTCTGTAACTACAGTATATCACTAATCCACTGTGGAACAAAAGAAACCCTACAGACATATGATGCGAGAGGGTATAAAATATGCATGAAGAAGGTTTTTTTTTTCTAACTCATTACCTAATCTTACAAATATGTAGGCTGTTTACAAGCTTTGAACCACACTCCTAACTAACAAAGAAATCCTCAGGGATTTGGGCCAACAACCATAAAGCTTTTTTGCAATATTTATCAGTCCTCTGGCTCATGAGAGTTAACATTGGACACCACATCCAATGGCAGGGACTCCGATTAAAGTAATATTGCAGTAAGAATTAAATTACTTCATCCAATCTTTATTGGGTGAGGTATTACACTAATTTACATGGATGGATGCATCAGAATAATTATTTTTGCAAGGTGGCAGGGTAACCCAGCCAACTGAAAATAGAAGCTCTTTATGGCAAAGTTCTGCATTTTAGCTGACCTGACCAAACATGCTAAGATCAGAACCTACAGAAGATATTTGCACCATTGTGGCTGAGTTTTTTTGATACATTCCACATTCCATAAGTACTACAGGCTTCCTTCCTCCTACCCACCAAGCAGTTGAGCCGCACTCACAGGCCCTTAATTTAAAGGGGAGTTGGACGTGCTCAGTAACAGAATCAGGACCATGTACTAGTCACACAAAGGTACTTTAATCCCTCCAGTTACCAATCTTTGTCGAGTCGTAAGTGACTAAACGGCAGCAGAGGCGCTGACAGACTTGCCAGGTCCCTGGGCAAGGGGAGTTGCCTTGGGTAGAAGAGCCATGGCTGGAGGCAACCAACCCACAGTTCAGTGACTCTGGGCCCTCCCACGCAGCCCTCAGAGCCACTCAGAGCACACCACACTGGTGGTGATTTAAAAGATCTGGGGCTCCAGCCACCGCCGCTACTGCAGGACTGGTGGCAGTGGACAAGAGCTCCTGGAACTTTTGAAGAGCTGGGCCCTGAGCCAGCTACTTGCTTTTTCCCCACCACCACATCAGCAGGCCTGAATTACAGTGTGATCTGCTTCCATTGAGTACAGCTTCAACGGCCATGTCTACATTGCAGAGTTTTGTCAACAGAAGTTACTGTCGGGAGATATTTCTTGTCAGAAAGCATCCACACTTAATAGAGGCTCCCCCTGCCCAGCCCTCTGTCGACAGAACAGTCACACAGAAGCTATGCAAACAGGGCTGCCCAGTGAACTGGAAGCTACCTCTGTCAACAGAGCCTACCCCCCTCCCCTCCGAGAGTCTACTCTATTTTTTTGTCAACAGAATCTGTCGATAGAGGCGTTATGCCTCGAATGGGAGCGCCAGAATTCTGCCAAGAAAACTGCTGTTTTCTGTCAAGAGTGTCTCAACAGAACACATTTCTAGCGTGGGTGCTCCTTGTGTTTTGTTGGTAAAACCACAGTTTTGTCAGCACAACTCTGTAGTGTAGACCCAGCCAATGAGAATAAGACTTACCTTGCTTCTTCATGCAGTATTTGGTGGTTTCAATTCAGCGTCTGTTCATATGAGTTTAGATGAGTTTAGCTGAATGAATAAACCCAAAACTTATGCAAAACTCAGCTGAAGCCAGTTTTTAGTTCAAAATCCAGGGAAATGGAAAGATTTCCATGGTTTTCAAAATAATGTCATGAATTCAGGATCTAAGTGTCATGAATTTTAATAGCAACGAAGGATCCTGTGGCACCTTATAGACTAAGAGAAAAGTTTGGAGCATGAGCTTTTGTGAGCACAGACTCACTTCATCAGATGCTGGTCTTGGAAATCTGCAGGTCCAGGTATAAATAAGCCAGAGCAAGGGTGGGGATAACAAGTTTAGCTCAGTCAGCAAGGGTTATCCCCACCCTTGCTCTGGCTTATTTATACCTGGCCCTGCAGATTTCCAAGACCAGCATCTGATGAAGTGAGTCTGTGCTCACGAAAGCTCATGCTCAAAGATTTTCTGTTAGTCTATAAGGTGCCACAGGACCCTTTGTTGCTGTTACAGATCCAGACTAACACGGCTACCCCTCCGATACATGAATTTTAATGAGATTTTGATAATATCTAAGCTAAGCTTTTCATTTACACATCTCTGTTCATAGTACATTGTTGGAAGGCAGTGGGGCTAAGATAAAAGAAAACAGCTGAGATGCTTCTAATAATTGAGATGAGGATTGCATTCATCAGTGCACTTGCTTACAAGCATAACTTTCCTGATATCAGTAGAATTGTGCCCTCATACCTTAGGAGTGAATTTGTCCCAGGTTATAGGTTGACCCTCTCTCATCTGGCATCCCCGAGACCTGACCAATGCCAAACTAGAGAATTTGCCAAACCATGAGAGGTCAATATTGTCTAGCAGCATTATCAACGCTTCCACTGCTTACTGAGCTCTTAGAAGACATTTAGTGGGTAAATTAGAACTAAATAACAGCACAGAACACTGAAAGATGAGACTGGTGGCTGTAAAAAAAAACTTTTATGTGACCGCCAGAGCGTTGGCCACACCCATGATAAGTGGACAGCCAGCTAACTAAAATCATCCCAGATGTCACTGGACCAGAATGTGCCAGACTAGAGAGGTTCAACCTGTATTGACAAAGACTTTGTATCTATTTTTATTGTCATATTCTTGTATTTTGGACCCATGGTACAGAGGCTTTAGAGGAATTCCACAGATACTTTAACAATCTACACCCCACCATCAACTTATGCCTTGATTACAACATGCAAGAGATACATTTCCTGGACACTACAGTACTAATCAAGGATGGCCTGATCAGTACCACACTGTACCAAAAACCTACTGATCACTATACCTATCTACACCCTTCTAGTTTCCATCCTGCACATGTGACTAGATCCATTGTTTACAGTCAAGCTCTTAGGTACAATCGCATTTGCTCTGATCCAACTGACAGAGGCCAAAAACTACAAGAACTTTACCAAATATTCATAAACCTGAATTACTCACCAGGAGAAGTAAAAAAACAAATCGACAGGGCCAGACGAATACCCAGAGACCAGCTACTCCAAGATCGGCCCAAAAAAGCCAAGAACAGAACACCACTGGTCATCACCTAGAGCCCCCAACTCAGACCACTGCAACAAATTATTAAAGACCTACAACCTATCCTTAATCAGGATGCCACACTCCAGAAGGCCCTGGGTGACATGCCTGTTCTCTCCTACAGACAACTTCCCAAACTCATGAGGATCCTCACTAACAGCCACAGTCTATACCCCAGGAATACCAGTCCTGGATCCTTCCCCTGCAACAAAGCCCGCTGCCAGCTTTGTCCACATATCTTCTCTGGAAATACCATCACTGGACCTAACCAGGTTACTCACAGAATCACGGGCACTTTCTCATGCTCCTCTACTAACATCATATATGCCATCATGTGTCAACAATGCCCAGATGCTTTGTATATTGGACAGACTTCTAACTCCCTTAGACAAAGGGTCAATGGGCACAAAACAGACATCAAAACACTCCAGATCCACAAACCAGTTAGTCAACATTTTAATGGAATGGGGCATTCTGTCAATGACCTAAAGGTATGTGTGTTACTGAAAAGGAATTATCGCACCTTTTTGGAAAAAGAAACAGTTGAGCTGGCTTTTACATTCAAATTCGGCACATTAACACATGGTTTAAATCATGATGGGAACTTTCTGAGTCACTATAGGGGTTTGTCTGCATACTTGGCTCAATCTAATTCTTGACTTTCCCCTCCACCCCTCCACTCTCTGATTTGCTCACCTTGATTATCTTTTTCTGATTTGTCCTCCTTGCTTACTGTTTTTGGTTCTCTGTGCCTTAAATATTGAGTCTGTTCAGGTCTGGCTATGGTCTGAAGAAGTGGGTCTGTCCCACGAAAGCTCACCTAATAAACTGTTTTGCTAGTCTTTAAAGTGCTACTTGACTGCTTTTTGTGTTGTATTTCTCAGGCTGTCTGAGTAAAGAGACAAAAATCCTAAGCAAGAGTCTATCTGTGTGCCTGTTTTCTTCACTACCATGTGCCTCTTGGGAGATGAACACAGAAGGAATTCTGGGAGATGCAATGCTTAAACTACTGAGGAGGCTGAAGCAGCCAGCCCTAGTTTCAGGACCAAATTCAATAGGCTGGTTAGTGTCCAAGGCTGTGCGTACATGCCCAGATCCAGACAAAGGGAAATAACAGGGAATGTGCAGAGTGTGGTGGCCAAGGGGCAAGCACGAGTGTTCCTGTATTTAATAGGGCAGGAGTCAGTGAGAACCATATCACCCCTCCTTCAACCTTACTGAATTTACCACCCTGGGGCCTAAGGCTGTCTTAACATTTCTGCAGACCTGCCTCCATAGTGGGGATTTTCCTCTAAGAAGGGTCCCTGGAGCTGCTTGAGCCGGAGGTTATGCCTGGAAGCTTGGCTCCAATGGAATAGAAGTGAAGGGGATGGGAGGTTGACAGGGTCACAGTCTCTACATGGAGGAGTGATGGCTTCTGCTGGGATCCATCAGGCTCTGCTGCTGGGTATGAGATGTGCTATTCTGTGGCCTGTTTCACAGGAAGTAATAGCATGCCCTTCCCCCATGCTAGAACAAGCAGAGAAGAATTCTGCAAGAGGATTCTCTCTCTTCCTATCTGCACCTTCCTCCTGTAAGATTTACAGGCATCACAAATAGTAATTCAGCAGATGACAGATTTTTCTGTCACACAGGGCATGGCAAGAGGAGTTTATCACATCTGTTAGCTAAGGCATAAAGCAGGGGGAGGAAAGCCATCCTATTCATACCACTAAGTTATGGACCTCAGATTTCCCTGGGAATGATAAGTTGATTGCAAAACCAAAACATCTGTGGTGATGTCCCACCCCACTACCCCTGCCTCCCCACTGTCCCTGCCCATCTGCTAACCCCCACCCCTCCACTGCCTCCTGCTGCCACACCCCCACCACCCCGCTCCTACCCAAACTCCCCCGACCATCATGCTGGACTTCACCCGGTGGCTCATGGCCATGGCGGGCACCACCATGCCAGTCTCACCCATACCCCATCCTCCCCTTTCCCTCTGCCAAGCCTGAGTCCACTGCACCCCTCCCATGGCCATACCTTCCAGTGGTCCCAACCCTACCACATCCCTGATGGGAACCCCAAACCCAGGGTGGTAGGGGATCCTGTGGCTGCCATAGCTCACAGCCACCCACTCTCTTGGAGGATTAAGGGCCCCCCACTCCCTGGCCCAAGCCCCCCACCATGTATATACTTGCCCCCATTCACCCCTGTAAATAGCTGTCTGCGTACCTTTTATTTTTCAAAATGTTTAATTTGTTTAAGTACACTGTTTATTTTTTCACCATCCACATACACCTCGTTATTGAGGGGGTGGGGTGAGGGGAGGATGGGCAGGAAGACTTGTGGTGGGGATGGGGTTGGGCTGTGGACCAGAAGACCCTGCAGGGTGTGCCTGGGGGAGGGTCACTGGGCAAAGTTCTCCCAGAGGGCCTCCCAGATCCACAGTCTGTCACAGTGGACTTGGCCATCAAGAGCTGTAACTGGAGCTGGCCTCGGCTGTCGACCCCAGGAGGAAGGTCTCCTCCTTGGCCTCCACAACATTGTAGAGGGCACAGCACACCCCCACAACCTGGGGGATATTGTGCAACTCGACATCCAGGCACGTGAGGAGACAACTAAACTGTGCCTTTAGGCCATAGAAGGCACACTCCACCAGATAATATGCCTGGCCGAAGCACCTGTTGAGCAGGTCCTGTTTGGAGTCTGGGTGGCCTGTGTACGGTTGCATGAGCCAAGGCTGCAGGAGATAGGCCGCGTTACCCACCATACAAAAGGACATGGTGACGTCCCTGACTGCAAGCTCCCACTGAAGTATGTAGGTCCCACCTCCATCCTCCGGCAGAAGCTGGAATTGCCAGAAGACCCGCATGTCATGGGCCCAGCCCAACCACCCCATGTAAATGTCCATGAACCATGCCTTACGTTCCTCCAGGGCCTGCAACATGACAGAGTGGTAACCCTTCCTGTTAATATAGTGGGCTGCACTGTGCTCTGGGGCATAGATGGTGATGTGTGTGCCATCGATGACACTGAAGCAGTGGGGGAAGCAAAAGGCAGCAAACCCAATGACGGCCATGTCTGAGTCCCTGATATGAATGACCCTCTGGAGCAGCCGCGCATTGATCGCCCTCACAACCTGGGTGGGATAAAGAGTGGACACACTCGTGAGTGTGTGAAGGGGTGTCCCTGCCCCAGTGACCTCCCCTGCCCCCTCCCAGCCACCTTCTTCCCTCCCAGTCCTCTCACCCCTCCACTAGGCCGCCCCTCCAGGAGGAGGCCAGGGTGGGGGTGGGGCTGCATGGTCCCATGGGGATATGCTTTCCTGCCTCCCCTGTCTCAACCCCTTGCACTCCTGACCCCAGTCTTTGAGGGTCCTCCTTACCCAGGAGCCCCCTTCTTCCCTTCCCCGTGCCAGACCTGCAATCCAAGCATGCCTTATCTCCATGAGGACCTCCCCAACAGTCGGCTTGCCCACACTCAATTGCTGCCCCATTGAAAGGTAGATGTCCAGGGTGGCCAGCTTCCACACGGCAATGGCTACTCACTTCTCAAGGGGCAGGCAGGCCACATGTGGGTGTACTGACATCAGAGGGTGAGAGTCAGCCAGCTGCAGACCTCCAGAAATGTCTCCTTCCACATGCAGAAATTCTGGAGCCACTACATGTCATCCCACGGGCCCATCACCAGCTGGTCCCACCAGTCAGAGCTGGTTGGGTAGCTCCAGAGGCGCCTGATTTCCCAAGGGGGAGCGCACAGCCCTGCTGGGTGGGGCTCCTCAGCCGTGGTGACAGGTCTGTCCCACAGCACGAGCTGGAGTGAAGCCAGGATGACAGTCGCCAGCAGCCTGAACAGGACATGGACGTGGTGCCAGAGCTGCTGTGTGTCCATGGCTGTGACTTAGCAGCTTGTGGTCCCTGCACTGGCTCTGCTTTGCTTTGGACAGCTCAGCAGACCTCTGCATGTGCAGGGTACGGGTATCTGGGAGGAGACTTAAAAGGGAGTGCATGGCCGGAGCTCCCGGAAGGCTGCAGGCTGCCGGCCATGTGACCCCATCCACTGGTTTCCTGACCTGTTCTTTCAACAGAGTGGCAGGGGCTGTGTGGCTGCTCTTTTTTGAAAGAGCAGATCGATCTTCCGATCCACTTTTTGTGTGCAGCTGCACTTTTTCAAAACAAGTTTTTTTGGAACATCTCTTCTGAAAGAACTTCTCTGAAGGACCACCGTACTGTAGCCCTCGCCCCGCTCAGGAGAGCTGGATCTCAATGCAGATGTCCCTTTGTCGGCTCCCCAGATTCTGCACCATGGAACTGTGCCAGTGGTGCTGCCTTTTGGTCACTACACACCTGTGAAAGAGAAGGGCAGAATTTGCCTTAACTTAGCAGAGAGAGTAATTAATGTCTCGAGGTGAAAATTACTTTTTTCAGGGTTTCTTCAAATTGAGCTGTTTCATAGGCGCTGGCTTGCTGTAGCTAAAAACAAGTGTTCTAAAGAATTGATCAAATGAGCTGTAAAGAAAGTAAAAATTTGCAGGTCCCTTGTGGCGCAGAGGTAGAGCCATGCATACAATTTCACTGTGTTCCATGGTTGTTCTCAGAGCTGGACAGTTATGCAGTCAGACTTTCTCTTCCCCCTATCCTCCATAGTGCTGTTCCCACTTGTGGCTCCATCATTCTCCCTGCCAGGGATCTGTGATGTACTCTAACCTTTTCTTAAGTGGCTGGTGAAAAGGCCTATGGCTTGAGCTCACTCATCTCCTAGCTCATAATACTGTATAACCCATCTCCCATTGAGTAATGCTATGGCTCCTGCAACTGGGAATGCTCTTGGGGAGAAGTGAGATGTGTGACTGCACTCCTTGGCTACGTCTACACGTGCACCCAACTTCGAAATAGCTTATTTCGATGTTGCGACATCGAAATAGGCTATTTCGATGAATAACGTCTACACGTCCTCCAGGGCTGGCAACGTCGATGTTCAACTTCGACGTTGCTCAGCCCAACATCGAAATAGGCACAGCGAGGGAACGTCTACACGCCAAAGTAGCACACATCGAAATAAGGGAGCCAGGCACAGCTGCAGACAGGGTCACGGGGCGGACTCAACAGCAAGTCGCTCCCTTAAAGGTCCCCTCCCAGACACACTTTCATTAAACAGTGCAAGATACACAGAGCCAACAACTAGTTGCAGACCCTGTATATGCAGCACGGACCCCCAGCTGCAGCAGCAGCAGCCAGAAGCCCTGGGCTAAGGGCTGCTGCCCACGGTGACCACAGAGCCCCGCAAGGGCTGGAGAGAGAGTATCTCTCAACCCCCCAGCTGATGGCCGCCATGGAGGACCCCGCTATTTCGATGTTGCGGGACGCGGATCGTCTACACGTCCCTACTTCGATGTTGAACGTCGAAGTAGGGCGCTATTCCCATCCGCTCATGGGGTTAGCGACTTCGACGTCTCGCCGCCTAACGTCGATTTCAACTTCGAAATAGCGCCCAACACGTGTAGACGTGACGGGCGCTATTTCGAAGTTACTGCCGCTACTTCGAAGTAGCGTGCACGTGTAGACGCAGCCCTTATAAAAGGAAAACCTCACCCTCCTATTGCAGTCAGTGAGTGCAGCAGATGCTAAGACAGTAACAGCTAATAGGAAATGAAGTATATGCTGAGGAACCCCAATGACTGGGAAAGGCAAACCTCCATGGAATTTTCCCAGTGTCAGGTCCTGTGAGTTGACTCTGCAAGATCAAGTTCATCCAACCAACACAAAGTGAACTCTGCAGGGTTCATTCATATACTCTACTTATGGTTAACATTCAATAGGCGAACCAAGTCCAAAGAGCTTTCAAACTTCTTGTTAAGTGATACACCGTGTAAATGACTTCTTAAGGGGTTTATTGCCTAGGTATTATTATTTTTTCCAAAACTTTTTTTTTACTTTCCAAGTAGTAAATTGTTCAGATAAACAAATCTGAATTGATTTTACCTTCACAGATGGTTCCAGGAATAATTTACTTTTATTGCTCCATAAATGAACATCCTGAACATTTTACTCTTAGTTCCCAGTGTGTTTGTGGGAAAGGTGTAGCATAACGTTAATTTTGTGGGAAAATAGTATTAAAGGAGCTTTTGCAATCTACAAAGCCCTGGCTTGTCTGTGTGCTCTCTCTTGCTATAAGTGCTTCCACAGCCATTGAGTTCACTCACAGCACATCCGCTATCAATGAAGGTTTCAAATTATAAAACAGCAATATTTTCCATAGATGGTTCTTGGCTCTAGAGGTCACTCCTCTTGTTGGACTGCCAAACACTGTTGATTTTTCAGGACACAGGGAAAAAAGTTTGTCTGTTTACTTAGACCTTTTCCTGAGCAGAGTTTTGGATTGAAAAGGAAAGTACCCCTTGTCTTAACAGACTGACTTGGAAATTTGTTAGGCCTGGTGCCTGTAAGAGGATTTTTGTGCTCAAGGGTAGTAATTAGTTCGAGGATTGTCTCTGTACTGCCAATTATAGATAATATGCTCTGAATTATTTATTCTGTTTTTTGTGCATGTAAATCACCCAGATGCTTGGCAATGGACTTGTTTTATATATATACACATATGGATGTCAGTCAATCAATACATAGATGTAAGTGCTTCTAACTAGAGATGATGCAGAAATGGTCAGGAAAACGTGGTTTTAAAAATCCATGGGGTAGCACAGGACAGGTCTTTTGACAGTAATGACTTTTTTATGTAGTGATGTCCCCCACTATGTTTTTGACAGTATTCTCATAAATTCCTTCAACTGCAAAGAGTGGCAATTCCCAGTAGAATATTTCAGTACTGAGACTGGTGGCATATAGTGATTTCCAAAAGAACCAAAAAAGGGTTGCATTTTTAGATCCTAACCTCCTCTCGCTACAGAGTGACCTGTCCACATAGGTCACAGTGAAGCACTGAACAAAACACGCCCATTTGTTAACATTGGTGTCACTGGTTACCTAAATACTGTGGTATTGATTCTGCTGCCTGATTGGATGGATGAGCCTTTATGAACAAGGACAAGACCTTTTGGGGCAAACAGTGAATTAAAATAAATCCCATATTTGCCTACAATAATACATATCCATATCTGCAAGGTAAAGATGTGTGCGAATATGAGGTAATTGAATGAGGAATAATCATCTTCATCCATTCAGGCAAAAAAACCTTAGTCTCCAGAGGAAAGCAAACAAGTAAGGTAGGAGAATAGACAGTTGAAAAACAATTCAGAATTTGTGAAAATATTTCTGAATAATTTTCCCAACATTTAATGGTCACAGGTGAAATGCAAACTGCATTAAGCTGGCCTTCACACAAATTGCCATCGTAAATCTATCACCCAGAATTATAAGGGATCCTTGATTTAGTTTATAGACTCATGCAAAACTGCAGACTTATACAAAGTAAGGAGTAGGAGACAGACATTATTTCTGTTGCTTTTTATAACTTTTTATATGAGAGTAAAGATAAACGCTTAAATAAAAAGCTCTTTAGTTTGTCTTCATTAGTTAACTATTACAAGCAAAAAAATATTTTATTAGACTTTCCCTTTAGATTTCAATTGCCTCTAGCTGTCTATTTACAATTGCAGGTCACATTTTCTGATGTTCTGCAACCCATATAGTCCCATTAGCTTTAAGTGAATTAACACAGGGAGTAAAACTGCATAAAATTTGACCTGGTATGTTTCAAGGAGGAAGAATGAAACGTGTTCCCCTCCTCCAGCCACAATCAACATGCTATCGTGTTTTGACAGGCCAAGCTCAGAAACAGGTACAGAGCAATGGCATGTTAAAGCTATGCAGTCTGAAGGTAATTCATACAAAGAACAATACAGCGCAGCACTAAATCAAATTTACACATATTGGTGAAACCATACAAAAAAAACCACTCACTTTGGGATATGTTACAATTTTCCAAAGAGTGAAACAAGTTAAAACATCTGTTACATGGAGTTAAATTTAAGAAATGCTTCCATGATTCCTTCTATTAGATTTTATTCCATTAACAGCTATTTCAGATTTTTTAATCCTGACGGGAGATGATGGCTGTTTGTAGACTATAAATAGTACTATATACTCAACTTCAGTTAATAGATGTAACAAAGTTTTCATAGAGAGAGTTTAATGTGGAGGAGGATATTGTATAATGCTTAATTTTTTTCATGGAAAATACATATTGCCTTTTCTGGTGCAGTGGGGTGTTCGCTCCCACACCATGACAGAAAGGGTAAAAAAGAGACCACTGGACAAGAAGGGGTGCACCTGAGTGAGGTGCAGGCTGGAAGTTCAACCTAATTGAATATGAAGCCCAGCTGGGAAGGGAAAGCTTGTAGAAAGCCAGAAAGGTGAGTGCTGCCTTGTGGGGGGAGTGAGTAGTCTAACAGAGTTGAGAAAATGGATAGTGAGGACAAGTCCATGGAACTTAGCTGCTAATTGAAAGATCCCTAAGTTGGAGGGTTGTCTTGTGTTCCTGTTCCTGGAGGAGCTGCAGCACAGGCAGGTCAGTGTACTTTGAAGATTTCCTGAGGTGGGTTTGTTTAGAAAGCTCTTGGTACCCGGAAAAGGTGTGTTGGGGGCGGCTGGACTGTAGTGACCTGGCCAGAGGGCAAAGCTATGATGATGAATCACTGCAGCTTGTTAGGTGTGAGAAAAGGCCCCTGTAGGAGACTGGGGCAAGGGGCTGAGAAACCGCCAAAAGTGTTGTCAAAGCAGTAGTGAGCTAATCCACAAGTGCACCACAAGGAGGTGCCATAGAGGTGATATGAGATCTAGTATATTTATTTTGTGGAAAATGTATCTTGTGGAACTAATTATTTTTACAAGATGACTAGACTGCTTGCTCTAGCGATTTTGATAATGATGCAAAAAGTGTGGCAAATTTCCAGTGATGGTGATTAGACATTTGGACCCTTATGATTGCAAGCAAATGTTGCATGTTCTCAGCGGTAATCATGCAAGGACTCCTTTTGGCTTTATGGGGACTACTCGTGTGCTTAAAGTTAGACACAATGAACAGGTTGTATTTTAATGGTCACAGTAACAGGAAGGTGAAAAGTGGGAAAAATGACCAGGTCTTGCAATAGCTTCTTTCATCCAAACATTGTTGAGTGTTTAACAAAAGTTGAGCTATATTATGGCTGTTTCTGAATGAAAATATAAGGAGTTTAAATAGCATTGCTTGCTCTCGCTGGACATCAGAGCCACCATGCCTTTGTTTCTGAAATGTCCCTCACAACTTTGTAATAAGTGCAGTGCAATACACAAGAGAAGGTGATGATGCCCCCGGGGATGACTATTGGTTATGCACTCTGTTTGTTTGGAAGAACAAGTGCACTGAGTCCAGGCCAGTGCTCACTCTTGTCTCGAGCATGCAAATGACTGACTCCAGTGGGAGATATCCCTGGGTAAGTACCAATGAGATGCGCAGGACTGAGTTGCCCATTTTTATCTGAATATGTCTCTATGGAATTCTATTACTATGCTATTATTATACCACTTTAATGTGGACAAATTTTCCTCACAAAGTAGAAGTGTTGTTCCCGCCCTTTTTCTTCAAGCGAGTTCTAGGTGCTTGAGGGTGCTCTTAATTTTTAGGAAATTTCACATTTTACAACCATTTCCTCTTGTGCCATCTAGTTATGCCTGTAGCTACCTTATGTAAAGTCCCGTTGCTGTTACCCTCCTTTATAGTCCCCTTTGGGACCAATTCTGCTCCCATTTAAGTCAATGGAAAGATTCTCATGTGTGACTGGAGAGGGGAGGAGGTTCAGTGGGAGTCGGCTCACCAGCTATGCTAGCAGGGGTGAGTCAGGTCCAATGAACTACTCTGGATTTAAAGTAGTTTAGCTATGAAGAACTGAGCCTTTGATAGCTAATGTAAAATATAGTGCCATTAACATGAATTGCTTAGAGTAAATATATTGCATTTTAACACAAAAACAAGGGTTCTTATCTTTCTGGCTCTAAGCCCCAGTCTTGAAATGCTATAAAAGTCCACAGCCCAGCCGCGCCTCAGCAACTGCAGTTTTTTGCATATAAAAGTCATGAGCAGTGTTAGCAGGTAGCAAGCAGGTTAACTGCCCGGAGCTCTGTGCTAGAGATCGTGTAAGAGTCCCCAGACGCCCAGCCCTTGGCCTAGGGCGGGCAGCACCCAAAAGGGGTTAGAACACCAGCCCCGCACTCAGTTCAGGGCGGGGCAGCCGTTCACCGTTACAATACAATACAGGCCCCAGCCCTCAGTTCAGGGCGGGGCAGCCGTTCACCGTTACAATACAATACAGGCCCCAGCCCTCAGTTCAGGGCAGGGCAGCCGTTCACAATAGTAGTACAGTACCGGCCCAGCCCTCAGTTCAGGGCAGGGCAGCCGTTCTCAATAGCAGTACAGTACCAGCCCAGCCCTCAGTTCAGGGCAGGGCAGCCGTTCTCAATAGCAGTACAGTACCGGCCCAGCCCTCAGTTCAGGGCGGGGCAGCCGTTCACAATAGCAGTACAGTACCAGCCCAGCCCTCAGTTCAGGGCGGGGCAGCCGTTCACAATAGCAGTACAGTACCAGCCCAGCCCTCAGTTCAGGGCGGGGCAGCCGTTCACAATAGTAGTACAGTACAGGCCCCAGCCCTCAGTTCAGGGCGGGGCAACAGCACAAAGGTTTGAGCACAGGCCCAGCGTGGGCTGGCCCTGTCAAGGAGGGCGTAGGGGGTCGCAGGCCCTCCCACTCCACTGCGACCTGGCCTGGGGCCCTGGGGGTCGCTCACACACGACCACGGCAGTGGGGATCCAGGCTGCAACACACTGCCATGGGTTCAGGAGCGTTGTTCCCCAGGCCACTTCCTACCTTTACCTCCACTGGCGGAAGGTCCCAGTCCATCTGGTCAGGGGGTCCCATAGGGTCGGTCTCCTCCAAATCGTCCACCTTCGGGGGCTCCAACCAGTCGCTTATATCAATGTCATTGGGATAGTCGGGCAGCAGTAGCACGGTGAACCCGAGGTGATCCTGGGCCTGAGGGCTGCAGGGATCTGCCGGGACTCTGGGGCAGGCCGCTCCTGGGGCTTCTTCCAAGGCAGGGGATCTCTGCCGGCATGAGGGTCCTGGCAGGTCTGGGAAGTCCGGGTAGTCCCCCTGGGGCATCTGGATCCGGGGTTGTTCGCAGCCGCTGAGGGCTTGCTCCTCCGGCCCAGCCGGGCGGCAACAAGCCCTCCACCCTTGGCACCGGGGAACTCGTGCAGGCGCATCCTCCCTGCCTGGAGGCCCAGGCTTTAATGGGTCCCGAGCCCTGCCCTTGGCCATTCTAGCCCTGGGCCCCACCCTCTGAGGGGCGGGCCTCTGGTGTTCTGGTTCCGGGCCTGCCCACCAGGGCCTCTGCGCAGCCTCCTCTGCCTCTGAGTCAGCAGGAGGCCATACTGACTCACTACAGATCTCCATGAAGTTACATTGCTCAGGCTTCATCTTCCACCCCAGGTGGCAGGGATCAGGGCCCTGGGCTTCACCCCATGTGTTGGGGCTTCAGCTGGCTCTGTCTGGTGTTCTCCCTCAAACCTATTCATAGCCCTGGAACCTGGGTTGAGAGCCACTGCTCTAAGGGAAAAGATGCAACCATTATCAAATGCACTTGCTGTAGAGAGTTATGGATCCTGTAAGGTCAGCTTCTGAATGAGGGAATAATTCAGAAATTTCCAAAAGGAACTAGATCATCTGAGTAAATTTTTAAGTCAGTGAAACAATCCCTTAACACAATCCCTGGGTAAAGGCAACCGCTATGTTTACTGTGCAAACATTGACAGTGCCTGGTAATGTAGGCAGGAAGGAAAGCTAGCAAGGTTGTAAGAGTTGCTCGTATCTATGACCGCCATTATCCTTTCTGTCTGCAAGAAATAGGGCCAAAATACTCTCTCAGATACAGTGTGATAAATGAGAAGAGAAGAGAATATGGCCCTGGATATGTAATTTTTTCACTGGAGTAAATACTTCATAGAATTGAGCCATTGCTCATTTGTATAAAATTAGACTATGATCCAGGTTCCACTGAAATCAAGGGGCAATTTTTACACTGCATTAATGTGAACAGGATCAAAGGCTGAATGACCAATTGCCTGTAAAACAGATCTCCAGTAGAACCAAAGAATATCTAGGAGTTCTGTTTAAATAGCTACAATATCGGACATTAGACTAGAGCAGAGGTCAGCAGCCCCCGGCATGGGTTCCAAGAGCAGCATGCAAGCTGATTTTTTTCATTGGCACATAAGGCAGAGGCTCAGCCTCACCCCTCCTTGCCAATGCAGCTCAGAGCTTTGTCAAAGCCTTGCTGCCTGTGGGTTAACAAAGGACCAGCTAATGCTACCGACCACCACCTAAAGGGTAAAGCTCTGCATCTTAATTTCATCATCATCAACAACAACCACCATGGGCTCAGTGCCTGTTGGTGTCTGATGCCTGTCTCCCTATTTCCTTCCATCTTTCCCTGCACAGTATAGAGTGGTTTAGTTTCTGTAGACTAGCTCCACACCAATCTATTATATCATCTACCCAATCTCTGTGGGGTCTGCCTCTCCTATTCAAGCATCCATGATGCTGAATACCAGGGTCTTGATTTTTCGTTCATGTTCATTCTGCAAATATGCCCAAATAACATTGTATAAATTTGTGCAGTAGGTTCTCTTTTGGCTGTGCCTTCCTATATAATTCTTTGTTGGTGACCTTCTGCATCCATCCTATTCTCAGGGTCTTCCTATAACACTCCTCTTGAATGCCAATATTCTTCTTTTGAATCTTTCATTATCACCCATGTTTCACATCCATTCAACATGCTGCTGAATACACATTTTCAAGACACTCAGCTTTGTTCCTAAGCTAATCGCTTTGCTTTTCCAGATCTTATCTATCGCCTGCAAACTCACTCTTGCTTTCACTATTCTAGGTGCTTTTTCCTTCTTACAGTCCACATCATACTTTATCTTGCTCCCCAGATACATGAACTTCTCTATGTTCTCTGGTTCAATCCCATCCACACTGATCTTCCTGCCTATTTCCTTATATCCAAACACCATTGTTTTTGTTTTGTCGATGTTCGTAATCAGTCTGTCCCACTTCCCAGCTTCTAGGTCTGCCTGTTCCCAGCTGTGCTTCTGCTTGGCCCTGTATTCCCTCCAGTTAATATGGTCCTGACTCCCTGCTCCATGTCCTCATTTCCAACTTTGGTTCTGGAACTTGGACTCTGATTCCTGGCTACCAAGTCCCATAGGCATGACCCTGTCTGTAAGCACTGGACTCCTGTTCCAACTATTAGACATTACTGCGCAGCCTGGCCACTAACTTCTGGCCAGTATTGCGGGTTGGACCAGTACTGTGGTGTGGGCAAGATGAAATCTCGAAAGTGCATTTGAGCATATTTCCCCGGATATAGCCACTTTTGCTAAGATGCTGCACATTTTTCCCCCATCTTGCACTCAGACACACTAGCCTCTGGCTGTAGCCATAATGATAGTGTGGGTCTCCTGCAGCTTCCCTTTGGGGATTCTATGTGTAGCCCACAACATATTTTGTTTACCACTACAAACGTGCAGGGTTGCCAGATCCAACTGGTTTCTGTTCATATAGCTTTATCCTACTTGTGTTACTAATGTACTGCCCATGTAAAGCAAGGCACATGAAGTGAGGTGCAGGCTGACTGAGTACAGCATTGGCTGTAGATGGTGCACATGGCTCTTACAGTCAATCAAAGTGCTGCTGTGGTCCAACTGGCACACCCACCAAATGGTAGGTACACAAGTGCAGTTAGCAAAGCTACCCTCTCCTCCGGGCTGCCAGTGGATGTGGAGGGAGAAAGGGCAGCTGCCCCCAGGCCTGGTTATTTAAAAGGGCCCAGGGCTCCTAGCCACTGCCACCTCTACCTCAGCTGCTGCAGTGGCTGAACATCAGGCCCTTTAAATTGCCACCAGAGCCCCAGCAGCATGTGCTAGGCAGCACCGGTGGTACTAAAGGACTGGCTGGGAGGGAAGCTTGCCCCAAACCCTGCCCCTTCTAGGGGGCCTGGAGGCTGCTTCCTCCTTTTCCACCTCAGAGCCCAGTGAACTCACTCATCTGCCTTTCCTATCCCAGGAGACCATCTTGGTTACAACAGTGTTGCAGCCTGCTGAGAAGGAGGGCCACTCATATGGTCACTAGCCCAGATTACCCACTGCTGCATTATGATACAGTTTATGACGTGGTTAAACAGGGGTCTCAATAACTAGGATTCAGTGGACTGAATCTTTAAAAAAAAAAATCTCTTTATTGCCTAACATAATAGCTTGCTTTTGAAATCCAGGGTGGATGTGCTCTAACAGGGTTGCGAGCAATTACCCGGTAGGGGAAGATAAGGAAATTAAATCTTTCAGGTTCAAACCTTCTGTTTGCTATCCTCACCGTGCTGCTGTTCTGCAGAGACTTCTCTGTGGACATTTTGCACTGCTGGAGGGAAG
This sequence comes from Carettochelys insculpta, assembly GCF_033958435.1. Lineage (NCBI taxonomy): Eukaryota > Metazoa > Chordata > Testudines > Carettochelyidae > Carettochelys > Carettochelys insculpta. The sequence goes on from NC_134137.1 coordinate 295,971,821, forward strand.
AAGTGAAAATATATAACCCTCAGAAGGCAGGTGGAGACTTGAGGATTTAGAGACATTGCTTGAAGAGAAGAAATTTGCTTTAATGTAACGTGTAACATAATGTAACATTTCTCCCTGACTGAAGGGGAAAAATTTGCCTGAGGTCTCTGCAGATATGATTCCTGCGAAATAAAGCCAGGTACTCAGAGTCCTTCTCGTAGATAAATATTTCTCTATGGGGTGCTGGAACAATTTGTATATTGGAGGTGCTGAGAGCCACTGAACCAAAGTAAGCCCTGCATATGATGGAAACCACTTCAACCCTGGGATGTGGCAGCACCCCTAATTCTGAGGTGACCAGATATCCTGATTTTATAGGGACAGTCCTGATATTTGGGGATCTGTCTCATATAGGCGCCTATTACCAACATCCCTTGTCCTGATTCGTCACCCGATTTAGTTCCAGCACCTATGTTACTTTAGTCTCCTCTCCTCGCCCCGGCAAGGGTTATTTTATTTATTCTTGGTACTCCTATAGCAGAATGGAATAACTCATTATGGGCTCCTATAAATGGCTTTCCAACACAGAGTGCTGGAATGCCACTAAAAAAGTGTGGCTTTTTTCTACAGCTCAGATCCTCAAAAAAAATGCATCCCTTATATAATGGTTTCATTTTGTACATGTCCAATATTTTCATTCTCAGGTGAAAATACCTTATATTTAACACGTTTATTTTGTGACTGTGTGCTGTAAATTAGATTGCCAATCAGGATCCATCAGGAGTATCAGTCAATCAGTCTGGCATCAATTTCCCTGTTACTGTGAAAAGAAATCCTGGACAATTTAAGAAAATGATATTACATCATGGTGGTGGTACAGGGCAAGGTGCGGGAAGGAATATCCTGGAATAGCTTCAGTCAGAGTAGCCCACAGTAGCTGTAAATAGGCCTCAGTAGTTTTGGTTAAATCACTACAACTCAGACATAGTGTGGGTTTTTTTTTCCCCACTAATTTATTAGATTTTTAAAATACCAGACAGGTCAAACCTGACCCATCTGGGTTTTCACCCTTGAAATAGGTGGGCAGAGAACTTATCAGTTGGCTGGGTTGTAGGTCAAGTGATACTTTGCTGACTAAACACCACTTCAAGATTGAAAGGTAGAGATGTGACTTTTAGGCGTTGCCACAGGAGATATTGGGCCTAAGAAATGCCTTCCTGGCTACCTCCACGATCCAGGAAATAACTCACCACTAGCTTATAACATCATCAAATGATAACAACTATAGCACAAGATCAGGTGCCCTGAATGATGTCTTGGGGGATAGAAACAAAGCAAATGTATTGCTCCTCTGTGCCCACTTCTCATTGACCTGCTCTAGAAGAAGGACATTCAGATATAGCACCTATTTACAACACATCACCAAGGTCTAGGTAGGCCATGCATGTTCTTACTCTGCAGTCGTCCCTTGTACAGGCGTACTTCCAAGTCACAAATCAAATCCCTAGAGAGATGCAAGAAGTCTCTCCTGAGGCTGGATTTATACTAATATAACTCTATTGCCTTTGCTGTCATGTCTCCTGATTTGCCTGTTAGTGAGCATATTTTGTTGCTGATGTTTCTGTCCTAAAGTTCTTTTTCAGGCTGTTTATTTGGTGCATACACTAATGATACCAAATAGTTGCTGATGCTGAAAATCAAGTTTGTCAAATAAGAAGCGTTTCACATGTCCTGTACCACGTACATGGTAAAGGTGATACTGTTCATCTTGATTTTGTGAATACACTTGTCAATTAGCTTTCCTGATACCTCCTACTCTTTCATGCTATAAAAGTTTATATCTCTGGAAAATAAAAATAAAGCTAGATGGAATCCAGAGAACTTGCTGAAGCACTCACACGTTTGCTTAGATTTTTATGTATATTTACACAGCTGCAATATATATTTAATGAGGCACATTTTCCATCATTAACATTCCAACAGGTTAAGATGTTTGTTCATGAAACAGCTGACCGCACTGAGCCAAATCCTGCTCTGGTCTGAATTCATTGAAACTAAGGGATTTTTTCTGGGTGCATGGCTGTGTAAGTGAAAGAAGAATTTGTTCTCCCTGTTTTGAGTTGCCAGTAAGATCTCTGGCCCTCTGTACTCTAGCAGATCATCTGCCAGTAATTTCTATGACATAGCTATGGAAACTGCACTACCAATGCTTAGTCAGTTCTGCAGTCATATGCTGCAGCTGATAAGATGATAGGAATCTCTCCTTCTAAGAGCAGAAGCCCAAGGCTGTCTGCAGCATTGTTTTCAGTTCTTGAAGAGTTGAATCTACTACACCAGCACATACAAGAATGTCTGGAATGTCCTCACTCAGCCATATAAAGCCTAGGCATTCATTTCTACTTGAACTAGACCTGAGTAAAAATAGGCAGAATAGTGCTCTTTGTAATTTGGGCCCAAATGTGATCTTAGTTATGCTGGTGTAAAGCTAACATAACTCCACTGTAGTCGGGAGAAAACATTTTCTGATTTATATAAATGTTACAAAGACTCAGAGGAGGTAAGAGCGTTCATCTGTATCTTCAAAAACAACAAGAAGTCCCGTGGCACCTCATAGACTAACAGATATTTTGGAGCATAAGCTTTTGTTGGCAAAGACCCGCTTCATCAGATGCGTGAGCGGGGGTTGTAGAGGAATGTCTAAAGATATAGGCTCATGAAAAGGAGGGAATCCCAGTCAAGAGGAGGGCCAGAGTTGACAAGCTGAGTTCAGTCAGAGATGATATGGCCCATTATGAGTAACTAACGTGGAGGTGTGAACATCAAGAGAGGAGAAACTGCTTTGTAATTGGCCATCCCCTCCCAGCCTCTGTTCAGTCCTTGGTTGATGGTGTCCAGTTTGCAAACGAATTGCAGCTCTGCAGTTTGCCTTTAGAGTCTTCCTGAGAACAATGGTGGGACAATGTTAGAAGTGGGACAGTATCTCAATGAAAGGTTGCAAAACTTTTTTATGAGAAAAGGTGTTGGGCAACCTGAATATAAAAAGTCCTTGATGATATTTGAAATATAAAATTTGTTTTCATATTGTTTCAGGATTAATAGTGCATCAATGTCTGCTATGTATAATGTAATGTATTTTCATGTCATGTTTGAACTGGACACTCCAGGTCTCTGCAGGACATTGTGTTTAGAAAAGAGATTACAATACACTGATGTATATAAATCGTAGAAGCTAGAATGGGAATGTTTAGTTCAGCTAAGTTTATCACAAGATCCAATAGCAGGGTGGCCAGATATGGGACAGGGAGATATGAGGGGAGGGGCAGCTCCACTGAGGCACAGGGAGCCGGGAAGCAGGCAGCAGCTGCTGGTGCTTCTCCTGGCTCACCCCTAGGCATGAGGAGCTGGGAGCCAGGTGGCAGCCGTGCAGGTTCAGCTCCCAGTTTCTGCAAGCTGCCAGGAACCAGGTGCAGCTGCACAGGGCCAGCTCCCCCGAGCTGCAGGGAGCCGGGAACCAGGCAGCAGCCACACTGGTGTGCAGCAGGGACTAGGTAGCAGCCACTTCCCCCCGCAAATACAGGGCAGTTAGCCCTGCTTTGAACATAAATTAGGATGCCTTTCTGGTGCCTGAAATATGGGGCTGTCCTGCCAGAAATGGAACAGATGGTCACCTTAACCAACCCTGACTCAGAAAGAATTCTTGATTTATTCTCTTACCCTGGTTAGATAGGTTCGGCTGTTAAACTGGCTTTATGTCAAAGGGCCATAACCTGGAACCCGTTGAAATCCAATCACATCCAGTTTGCAGTTCACTAACAGAGCTCTGTGGAGATTAACTGTTTTTCCTTTTTTAATCTTTTACCCTCTCGGTGTTCAAAAATAATCTCATAATGATAGTAATGACAAAAATACTAGTTTATGAATGATTTATACTGGCATTAGGACAAGGTTAACAAGAATGGGCTGTGCCTTTTTTAAACAATTAACCCTTTCCACACACTCAAAGATGCAAAGAGCCCTGCGTGCAAGGTCTGCTTTTTGATAGTAAGGTTAGAATATTTTTTGCGGGGGGTTTACAATAGGCTGTATCATAGGGCTACATTTCCACTATAATTCAATACTTGGCCTCTTCTGCATTTCTTTATCACAGTGGGTGACAATTCCAGCATCTTTCCACTCCCCAGGACAATTCTGGTGTTACATTTGACATCCAGGCTGCAGCTAAATCCATACAATTCCTCTTCCATGTTTTGTCCCTTTCTCCTCATACTTGCATAAACCTCTTAGGCAATATGGCTTGCTACTTGTATTGAACTAGCCCCAGCCAAGATCTGTGCCACATTGTGCTAGACTATTCCTCTCCCCAAATTGCTGGCAACCTAAAGAGACAAGATAGAAGGTGGAGGAGAGGAGAAGTGGCCTGCCCAAAGTTGCACAACATGTCATTGGCAGGACCAGGAACTGAACCAGTGCTCCTAGCGCCCCATCCCCTCCGTTATCAGTTACTGTGTAAAGAATAAAAGGAAAGTATTCTTGAGCAAACATAAAAATTCTGAACATTTTAATGCAGCCACGTTTACACCCTTTGTGTGTACGTTAGACAAATACTCACTTGAGTGAAATATAGTTCATGTGACTGTTTAAAGAAAGCAGTGTGCAGATCCTTAGTGAGGATTTGTTTAAACAATAAATGCAACTTAGTTTTGAAGACCCCCCTGGGGCTGGAAACTCACTCCCATGACAGCCCATGCAATGTAGCCAAAAGACATGTGACTTGCTGGCTGGGAGTTGAGCAGCATTACCAATCACAGCGTATGTATCTGCTAGCTGAGGGTACGAGCTGTTTCTTTCCAGAACTCTGTGGATCCCTGCCCTGGCCAGTCAGAGCATTAATGTGGTAATTTCTGAATTGTCAGATTTACGGTAGGTCTACGCAACCAAATTATTTTGAAATAACTATCCTGGTATCTACACAACACACCGGCTATTTCAAAACAGTGGTTGGTTTATTTCAAAATTGGTAGGCACTGGTTTATGTCAAAATAGGTGCTGTTGAGACAGAGAATAGAGCCTGTTTTGAAATAAGCCATAGTGCGTCCAATGTCTCTATTTCTAAATAGGTTCTATGTATGTAGATGCTGTATTTCAAAATAGCAGAGTGCTATGTTGAAATGCATTTTTGTGGATAGCAGCCTTATTTTGAAACAAGCTCTGCTGGCATAGCTCTTGTGGAATAACATTTCAAAATAGGCTTCTGTGTAGACCTACCCTTAATTCCTGTTTCATTATTTAAAAATGACCCCCTCTGCTCAGGTCTAATTTTACCTTGGCCGGTGTTCTAGCTTCTCTTAGCAGTGCAGTTCTGGTCAAAATTCTGACCTAGAAGAAGGCTGTTGAAAGCATCAAAATAATTGAACTGTGAGAAGAACACATGGGCTGTGGCCACACTAGTCTGCTCCCTTCGGAGCAGGCATGGTAATGAGGCACTTCAGCAGATGCTAATGAGGCGCTTGCATGAATATGCAGCGCCCAATTAGCATAATGGCGGCTGCACGTGATTTGAAAGTGCTGCTTTCAATACGTATGCCACCTGTGTAGACGGGGGCCTTTCAAAAAGACCCCCTGATTTCAAAAGCCCCTTCTTCCCATTTGGTTTTGGGAAGAAGGGGCTTTCAAAATCAGTGGGTCATTTAGAAAGGCTCCAGGCTACACGGGTGGCATGCATTTCGAAAGAGGTACTTTCAAATTGCACATGGCTGCCATTATGCTAATATTCATGTTGGCACCTCATTAGCACCTGCCAAAGTGCCTCATTACTTTGACCCCTTCAAAAGGAGAGGACTAGTGTGGCCACAGCCATACCATATTTCAGATAATCTCATGATCAAGTTCAGCTGCCACAACTGAACACTATGACAAACTGGATAACTAGGAGCTTTCAGAGATGGGAAAATCCTTTTGTAGCTGCATAATCAATATGTACCTCAACACACAAACTAATAACAAAGCTATGACTCAACTGAATAGTCACCATGAAAATCATATCATGTCTTTATTAACAACATGCTGCTGCTTCTGCATAAATGAAGGAAGTATGCCACAACCCCATCAGCTTCTATAGATGATTATCACTGCTTTACATGACGCTTTGAGCAGTGTCCGAATTATGCTGTGTCCAAATGATTCCATTCCTGTATGGATGTGAGGAAATCGATCTCAATCTAAATCTTATCTTCCAGCTGTAATCTTGACTTCCTTCTAGCTATATTAATCATGTTAGAGCTAGGGATATGAGACCTTAGTAAATCTTTCTGAATTTAAAATTATACACAGAAGGAATTTGCTTTGTCAGTTTACTTAATGTATGAGTACTCTGTAGTGGGAAATGGATTTGAAGCTGAAGTTAGTCGTGTTTGTGATCAAAGTGAAGAGATTCACTTTTAATATTGTGTCAGGATTGTTAAAAAATTGTTCACTCATTCAGTGTATATGCAGCTAGTTAGTGACAGTGGAGATTGTTACACTGTAAGGAGTGGTTCAAGACCAAATACCAAAGTCAGGACAGACTGTCAAGAAGCAAGAAAGAGACTCAAAACTCGTTGTACGTCATAGAACTAGATTTCATCAACCGCATAGAATACATGAATTCCTAAAGCGCTATAGGAATCATAGACTGTGCATATGAGCGTTCCAGGCTGTCTGGCCACCCAGGCAATCTGGCCTTCTTGATAGATGGCTGCATATACCACAGATCACACCGATCTTCAGATTACTTCCAGCCCCAAAGAGCAAATCACTTAACACGCGCAGTTGTACTCAGAGTTCACATCTACAGAGCCAGAATGTGTAGGCAATCCTGTAACAAACTAAAGATGAATGAGCTCAGAAAATGAGTTATTTGCAATGTTAAAGTGGGTAAATAAACATAAAAAGTGAGGTACAATGTTAAGTTTAAAAGGCAATAGAAGTTTCTGTAATAATTAAGCTTTTATACCCTTTAGGGATAACCTAAGCCAAGTAGTTGAGGAATCTCTGGCTTATACATGGGAGGCATTACCCCTCGGAGTACAAAATAACGTGAAGATTCCAATTTCTTAATAGCAGGATTTTTATTCCCTTTCCCCAGCATTCAAGGAGTGATGGGACTGGAGCAGTGGTGTGGTAACACTTTTACTATTGTGGGAACTGAAAGCCAGAAGCAGAAGGGGCCAAGAGCTGGGGGGGGCAGGTCATAGCAGCTGGGAGGAAGGAGGCCAGCAGCTGGGAGCCCAGGCACTGAGCTGGCTGCAAAGGTCTACCTAAAACCTGGGGGTGCTGCAGCACTCCCCATGCCTATGACCTGGAGTGTGAGGGGCAACAAACCCCTTCATGGTGTCTTGTCTGAGATCTGTGCAGCTTTTTGTTGCTGAAGAGCGCTCACCACAAGCAGTGTTATCGTTTTGCTGATGGTGGGGAATTTACACTCTTAGAAAACACTTTGAGATACAAAACAAACATTTAAATATTGCCTGATGCCATGGGATATAGCTATTATAAGCAGTATTCATACGTACAGAATCCTACAAGCTTTCCATAACCTCAAATCATTCTTACAGTTCCCTTATCTATTTTAACACTACTACACACAGGTAGGCCTGACTGGTTTCCAGCTATGCCTGCGTCATTGTTTTTAGGGCCCTTAGCATGAGCTGGCCCCTGGTCTCTCACTGTCAGATATCTGAGATGGACCATAAGCCTGGCAGTAGAACTAGTTTCTCTCGCCCCCCCCTTTGCCTCCAGGACAGCGAGTAGGAAAATAAGAGAAGAAACCTTGACAGGGCTATGTGGGAACCCCTAGTAAAAAGCCTGGTTCTACAATTTTTACTCAGGCAAACCCCTGTTAAAGCCATGTCCACAGTTTCAGCAGGTGTATCAGCATACTTCCAAGGACGACTTCCAGTGCTCCCTGTAAGCTAAGCGCTAGGGCAGCCACACAGGAGAGATGCAGGTGCTATCTAGCCGATTAGCAGAGTGCTTACAGCTGCACACAGCATGTGTTCATATTGGTGGTGCATGTCTGAACATGCTTCAGTGCACACAACAAAATTTATGCTGCCCAGGGTTGGAAAAATTGAGAGGGAACCCTGGTGACAAGCCATTGATTCCTGTGGCTCCTGAATCAGGCATTAGATTGTTTAGTTCTTTGAGACGGGTCATATCTGCACCACATCTGGCATGGCGGGGTCCAGATCCTGGTTCCAGCCACTGAGCAGTAGCATGAAGTGTGTATTGTCTTTGACTTTTCTGGAATTGGTCAGCTTCTATAGTTTCCAGCCTGTCATCACTTGCCTGCTTCATCTAAAGAAAAGGCTGTGTGCACAGGAAGTAGAGCAGTCACTGCCTAGCAAAAAGATAATCAGTGATTCTACATTTGCAAGCAACAGGGTCCATTTGGGGCACAGCCAATCCTGTAAAATGTCATCTCTGTCAGGTTATAATTTACTTTAAGGGATTTTTTTTTAAATGGAAAAAAATATTGTATATGAACCAAAGCAGCTGTGTCAGCAGGGGGTACATCTTTCTGTGCTTGTCATGCTGGAATAAGGTAAAATAGCGACACGCAACAAATAGGTGCACCAAGGACTCTGTCCTTCAAGGTACAGCCTACAGAACGCTCTAGCCTCTGTCCAGCAAAGCACCTAAACCTGAGCCGATCTTTAACAGAAAAAGCAGTCCAGTAGCACTTTAAAGACTAACAAAACAATTTATTAGGTGAACTTTCGTGGGACAGACCCACTTCTTCAGACCATAGCCATACCATAACAGACTCCATATTTAAGCCACAGAGAACCAAAAATAGTAATCAAGGTTGACAAATCAGAAAAATTATCATCAAGGTGAGCAAATAAGAGAGCAGAGGGGCAGAAGGAGGTGGGGGGAAGTCAAGAATTAAATAAAGCAAAGTGTGTAAGAGAGCCCCTATAATGAGCTAGAAAATTGCCGTCCCAGTTCAAACCACGTGTTAATATGTTGAATTTGAATATAAAAGAGAGTTCAGCAGCCTCTCTTTCCAAACTGCTATGAAAGTTCCTTTTCAGTAAAACACAGACTTTCAGGTCATTAACAGAATGGCCCACTCCATTAAAGTGCTGGCTGACAGGTTTGTGAATCAGGAGTGTTTTTATGTCTGTTTTATGCCCATTAATTCCTTGTCTAAGAGAGTTTGAAGTCTGTCCAATATACAAAGCATGTGGGCATTGTTGGCACATGATGGCATATGCGATGTTAGCTGAGGAACATGAAAATGTGCCCGTGATTCTGTGAATAACCTGGTTAGGTCCAGTGATGGTATCTCCAGAATAGATATGTGGACAAAGCTGGCAACAGGCCTTGTTGCAAGGAAAAGTTCCAGGATTGGTATTCCTGTGGTATAGACTGTGGTTGTTGGTGAAATATTCATGACCTGAAAGTCTGTGTTTTACTCAAAAGGAATTTTCACAGCCATTTGGAAAGAGAGGCTGCTGAACTTTCTTTAATATTCAAATTCGACACATTAATATGTGGTTTGAACTGGAACAGCAATTTTCTAGCTCATTATAGGGTCTCTTTTACATACTTTGCTTTATCTAATTCTTGTCTCCCCACCCTGATGCCCCTCTGCTCTCGATTTGCTCACCTTGATAATAATTTTTCTGATTTGTCAACCTGATTACAATTTTTGGTTCTCTGTGCCTTAAATATTGAGTCTGTTCTGGTATGGCTATGATCTGAAGAAGTGGGTCTGTCCCACGAAAGCTCATCACCTAATGAATTATTTTGTTAGTCTTTAACGTGCTACTGGACTGCTTTTCTGTTTTGATAGTATATAGACTAGCACAGCTGTCTTTCTGAGCTTATCTGTATACACAAGACTTCCAAGGAACTATCCATGTGCATAAGTTAAGCACATATGCAAATGCCAAAGTGTTCAGCCCCCTGTGGGACTGGAGTGATCTGGATTCAGAAATAACTTGACAGCATACTTTATGCATTGGTCTGCAGGTCTACTCCAATGAGTCAAAACACCACTTTGACAAATGTCCACACAGTGACATAGCTGATTGTCTGTTGCACGGGAGAAGCTGTGCATGGTCTCAGTGCAGCGTGAACCCCGTGAGTAGATGTGAAAGATAGTTTAATGTCCAAGGTGGGTTCAATAGCGAGAAACAAGAGGTAAATGGGCTAAATTTCAGAGAATTCCTTTGAATTCAGAACAAAGTCCCAAGGCAGCTGCACTCCATCCCTGGGAGGAAGGTCTATAAGATGACATAATTTAATGTTTGCTTCATAGTGTCTTATACAATATATATATTTCATATGTTTGCATGTTAAGGGTCTTAAATCAAGTATAAAATCACTTCTGAAAGACTTCTTCTACCTGTACTCTGCTGGTGGGGTTGGGGGGTGACTAACCATGACAATTGCTTTCTGTATCAGCAGTTTCAGATCAAGGTACTTTGATACCTGATTGCCGTAATTCTTATTCCATTCCAAGGGTCAAACAGAACTGCAATTTCTAGTTATTCTAAAGGGAACTTATTTGCTATTATATGGCCAGACCTGCCAATGAGGGGAGGGGAAGGGGAGGAGACACAGAGGGTAGGTGCCACAAGCGACCCAGCTGTTGCCACCTCTACTGCAGCAGAGATGGCCACCGGAGCCATGGGTCCCTTAAATCACTACCAGAGCACTGTGTGGTGCGCTCCAGGGCCCTGGGTGGTACGTTCTGGGTGATTCTAAAGGTTGGCGGCAGGGGGAGGGAGGCTTGTTCTGAGCTGTGCTAAGGGCTGGCTCCCACAGCTGCACCCCTTCCTGGAGCACAGAGCTGCCACCCCCACACACACCTTACTGGGGGCTGGCAATTCTGTCGGACCCCCTGTGTATGGCCTTTTCTTCCAGAATATTTAACATTTTAGACTTCTAGTTATAGAAACAAAAAGTTCTTCAGGGCAGGGACCATCTTCTGTTCTCTGTACAACAGCTAACACAGTGGGGCCCTGATTCATGACTGGGGCCTCTTAGGCATCTTGTAGTAATAACAGCACTGGTGAATATATTTATGCTGGCCTAGTGGGATGTATGGGTATGTGTGTTGGGAACAAAACATGCAGTACCTCATAATACCTCCCCTGTAGAACACGGTGGATCTGGATCTGTTATAGTGATTCTGCACCAGTGATTCTGTCCAATTCTCCATGTATAAGTCCATGTTTTGTGGCAGACATCAAAACTCACCCCCACACCCCAAAACCAATTCACGGCTGAAGAATGACATGGCATAGTTGGTAGTTTAGGAGCAGTCTAGGAAGGGGAAAACATTAAACACAATAAACCTCCTCCAAAGACACAAGAACATGCACCAACCCTCTCACCATACCCTATCACTCCTTAGTAGCTAACACTAGGTGGCCTTCTGAAGTTTTACTTTGGGGTTTCTAATCCACAGCAACTAGAGACATACATACACGCACAGAGTCTTAAATTAATGAGTGTTTGTTTCCATTGTACGTGCTAGCTGGATTCCCTTCCCCTAGCAGAACTAGAACAGTGAGCTCCTGATGGCAGCAGGTCCGGCTAGAGGAAGGTAATGTGAGCATGGCTGTCTGCTGACCCTTGCTCCCAGAAGGGCTTGGAAGCAACCAGTTCAGCTGACAATATGGGATCAGCCAAGGAGGGAGCAAGGATAGAGTGCCCAGGAGATGTGTTGATTCAATGTAACTCCTCAGCAACATCCGTAGGCAGGACCTGATTCAAGAAACAAAACTCAGTGGAAAGACAGCTATTGATTTCAGTGGCCATTGGATCACTTACTAATTTCACTAATCACTGACTCAAAATTTTCAGTGGTATGCTCTTAGTGGAGCATAGAGGAGGAGGGGGAAGCAGTATCAATGGCTTCCCTCCTAGCACTCTGGATCCTACTCCATAGCAGGTAATTCCCTGGAGGTAGTGAGAACCAGTCTCTTTTCCCTCTAAACCATGAGAAAAAGATGTGGGGAGAGAGGGAATCAAGCTCAGTCACTGTTTTCCATACGAATTCATAAGTATTCTGTGTGTACCAACTTTGAGAAGAATTTTTCTTTCAGTCAGGGAACTACTATCTGCAGTAGTACACAGGGATGTCACACAGGATTAGGACACTTATGCTAGGTGGTGTACTATCACATCAATTATAATCCAAGAAAACACTTATGCATTTGAATACCTTTATGGTGCGACCCCACTTGTTTTAGCAGGACTGCTTCTGGAATTAAAATTAAGCACATGCTAACAAACTGGATTGGGGCCATAGGAAGAGACAATCCCTGATGCAAAGCAAAAAGCTTACTATCTGATCAAGGAGAAAATGTGAAAAGTGGGTGTAACAAACAGTCAGAGTGAATTAGAAAGGAAGCCTGAGAGTAATAGTGACAGATGATTTTGAATTGTGTAAGGTTAAAAAAAATAAGTATCCATATTCTCCACTGGTACTCTGCTTAGCAATGTAATAAATATACAAAAGTGCACAAAAGCCCCAGATACATCATGAGGAGAAAAACCCTGCAGCGTGTGCAGCAGACACATTAACATGATAGACTATTACAGGTCCAAAGGAGCAGTTACATCCATCATGTCTGTGAATGAAGAAGGATTTATAGAACAGGCTATCGCTACTCTGAAGAATGCACTTGTTTAAAATGCCACAATTTAAACATATGTTTACATGAGACTGTATGCTCTTAGCAGGTAAAGTCTGATATTTCTAAAACAGCTGTCTAAAAAAATTTAAGTTTAAGTGGCATTCAGTTTGAAAGAGATCAACAGAAGCTATGAAATTCAAAGTCAAGCCTGCTGCTGTCCTTAGCTGAACTCTTCATGGCCCTGGGATTGCAAGGGCTTCAGCTCAATGTGTGATCTTATGTACCATATGTGCCACCATGCCTGTGATAATGGTCAAACGTCAGTCCTCGTGTAACTCCACTGATTTCATTAGACGTACACCAGAAATTAATCCGACCAAAGAGACAAGTCATGGGCAATGTGCCAGCTCTAATGTTGCAATTCTGCTATCATTGCTCCATGTCACAATGTTAATGATCTGTTGTTGGGTTTTCCCCGCCCCCCTGTTAAAATAGCTGATTTAAATTCACTTTTTTTTTTCCTATTGCTGCAGAGAGAAACAGAAATGATCACAGAAATCCCAAGCAGGTGCATAGTGAGAGGTCTGTCTCTGGCCACAAGTGACCTACATTCCTCCCATCTTTTACAAACCTGATTTATGGAAAAATTGAAATGAAAATACTTTCTGGGAAACTTAAACCTTTATAATATTGTCACATTGTGTCCTGTCACATCCTTTTGTTGATACCTGGCTTCCTACTAATCTAAGATACTTATACTGAGAGATAAGACCTACAATGATAATGTTCCTAATCCACAGCTGATTATCTTAGCTGATGTCAGATGCAAGAGACATGAAACAGCTTAGAAGTCAGGATAAGGGAATGGCGGAACAGCACAAAATGGGAGAAATTACAGGCTTTGCTGTGTGACTGTCGGCTAGGAGCCTTAGCAGGTCAGTCAGTTGAATGACTATTTATGCAGAACAGATTTGCAACGGGTAGCACATGTCTTCATGCTAATTCCAGTTTCAAGGCCACATAATTCTCTTTCATTTGAAAGAGGGAAGGGGGAGGGGAGGAGCAGAAAAGCAGGGTGAAATAATCTGGAGTGCAGTCACAACAAATTCTGCAGTAACATGCCATCTGTTCGGATGGGAAAAAGCTATGCTGTCATAAGTCACAGTGTGGCTAGGAAAACTTACTGCACTGAGACCTCAGCTCTTGGTACTAGGCTGAGGAAGGTGTGTAGTAGAATTGAATGAATCGTTTGATGTATAATTTATGTGATGAATTTAGCCTCTTTTCTGACTGTGGGCATCACTTGAACATGTCACAATTTCAATGAACTGATGCATTGTTTGAATTTGATAGACTGCTGGATGCATTGCAAACAGCTGCTGCAAATATATCATTGTGCGTGGTGTTTGGTTACTGGACCTGGGTCATGAGGATGAGATTGTGTGTTCGCTGTTACTTCCTTGTGAGCAGCATTCTTATACTCCAAGGACCTCAAAGCAGCCAGGGGAGTTCTGAGCCGCTCACAGGAAGGCAGCCCTATGGGGCAAGAAGCAGGAGATAAGCAGGATTAGAGGATTTTTTTTAAAACCTTTTCTTCCTGTGCCCCTCAAGCCTTTCCTGGTGCATGATTTCTAGTCAAATTAGGCAGCTGTCACTTTGTCATTGTGATAGCACCTAGGAGTTCCAATCATGGGCCAGGATCTCATTGTGCTTTGGGCTGCATGGACACAGAACTCAAGGCTGTCCTTGCCCCATGGAGTTTACAAGCTAATCTTATTATTCGCAGTCCCACAAAGTGCAAAGCAGGTCTCTGCCCACGAGAGCTTATGCTCCAAAATATCTGTTAGTCTGTATTTTCAAAAACAAGAAGTCCTACGGCACCTTATAGCCTATCCTGGCAACCCCTCTGATACTTCCTTGCTTTTAATTGGAAAAGGTGCAGTTGGATGCTTGACCAGATCATTTAGATGCCTTTATGCCAGGGAACTGGTGTGCGGTTTTGAGATCTTTGGGCTGCTGACAAGGATTATCTTGTCCAATATAAAATATACCTGTGACAGGGTCAATCACAGAAGTCCCCTTAGGGCTGTCCCCTGGATTTTTTTTTTTTTTTAAATCCTCTGATTCTCAGATCAGCAGATCATGACATTGACACGCATCTTCTTTCTCTCTAGGGCTCTCCATCACCCTGTCCAGCTGGGCCAGATCCTCAGGTTTCCCCCAGCCAAACCATAGAGTTGGGATTTCAGCTCCCCTGCAGAGCAACACAGATGATGAATAAGTTCATCTCTAACTGACTTAGCTATAAGGTCTCAGCAACCATGAAACCAAACTCCAGATTAGACTAAAACACAAAATAAATCCATCTTCCTCTGTGTAAAAATTTTGCACAGAGAAAGCTCATACGGGCTCCTGCCCCCTTTATCAATGAAAGAGACAAATAGTGATTGCTCCTTTCTCTCCTCCCAACCTCCTGTAACTATTTGCACTGGGACTGATAATAAACAAAAGTATTTTATTAAGTATAAAGGTAGGATCTAAGTGATTGAAAGTGAAACCAAAGCTCTTCAAAGTTTTTTGTATCCTCTTAGGGTGGTCCAGGCAGTAGGCCAGTTGAGGATAAAATGCTGATGGTTTCCCATTGCTTAAGTATACTGTTTCCCCCTAGAGCAGGAACTCTTTGCTCTTCTCCCCATCCCCATTGAAAAACAGCCAGTTCAACATGGATGCCATGGTCACATGTATTTCTAGAATCAACCACAGCTTGGGCTTATAGCATAAGCACAGCCATTCACACATCATTGGTTTGAATTCTGAGTCATTAAGTTTCCATGGTATCAGTAGTGGCCCTCAGCACATTTAGAATTAAAACCAGATTCACACTTGATATTTCCAATTTCACATACAAGACTAATACACAAAAAACTGGATATGCACATTAAGCAGACTAACATACATGAGGTATTTTGTCTAAAGCATCTTTGAGTTATGCATATTCATACTCACTTTCATAAAACATGGAGTGAGTCCCATGACAACACTAGTTCTAGTTCCAGTACACAAGTATGTCATATTAGCATCCACTTGTGCAGCTATGTGTGAGGTCCCAAAAGAGTGCACAGAAATATGATGTAAATGAACAGGTGCCGAAAAAGTGAACTTATTTTAAAATCAGAACATATTTTTGTTGTGAAACTCATGATTCAGACCTGGAAAGGAAATAAGGACTAAAGAATATACAAGCATACACATACCATTGGAAAACAGAATTCTACAAACCTTTCCAGGTTCACTTCAAAGTAGGTCTGCCATTTTTGTTGCCTGGCAACAACTAGTTTCCATCCATTCCTAGGCCTAATGTCTGGAAAGGTTTGAGACTGAGATGTGTTCTTCCATGGTTTCTCATAGGTTTGCCTATCTTTATGGGGACAGAAAATTTAATTGGTAGCTATAGTTTTAAAATACTATGTTATTTTCCCTAGTGAACAAGGTTTGAACCCAAAACATGCAGACAGCTAACCTTAAATATTCACAGTAAGATAAAGTAAAAAAAATTTCATATCCATATTTGACAAGGTTTGTTGAACACTAATAACATCAGTGCTAAGAACTGTTGGCTCAAATGTATTCCAGATTTAAAACTAGAACGATTGCACTGGAGGCACAGGCCAATCCTTTTACACATCTCAATTCATTGCAGGCAGAGATAAAGATCACATGCCAGTCCAACAATGTTTTCAGATTAATTGACCCCATGTTTTTGGAGATCCACTAATCAGTGCACCAGTGATCAAGACCAAATGACTATCACAAAAACATTCATGAGTGTATGGTCAAGTATGAAATTGATGCTTCAACTATCCCTCCTTTTGTGTTTTCTTACCATAAACACTCAGCCCTGCTGTGTTTTTCTTTCACGAATATTCACAGAGTGAATGCTGAGACGCCATTTTAAACATGGTTTTGAATGCCTGGAGAAGAGTGAGGTAGGAAGAAGAATTAGGAAGGAAATGTTTTAAAAAAAAAAAAAAAAAAAAGAATAAGCAGCAGTGACTGGGAGGGCCCTCCAGAGCACATAGGTATTTCTACACAAGTCATTGCAAGGTCCGTGACCTCTCCCCAGTCCGTATGGCACTATTTTTGGTATGAGGGAGCCAGCTACTTATCAGGAATGTGAAATGAGCTGAATCAAGGGTTCTTTGGCCTAATACATACTTACTTTGGATCCAATTCCTGATGTGAAACTGTAATACTTGGAATGCGAACCCCCTACAGTTAGGTAGAAAAGAGAGAACAGCCCTGGGACAAAGGACACAACATTTTCTAAGCAGGGAAGGGTCTAAAAGCTACAGAGAAGGTCCAGTAATGCCTGCAGAGGATGCAGAAGCAGGAATGTGATGTAAAAGGCCTTTGTGCTATTCACTATACAGTCCCTGTGATGTAAGGAGTAGTAAGAGTATGAAATAAATGCCGATGTGTCTGGCAGAGATTTTATGTCATGATTTGAAATGGCTTCAGACCAAGTAGGTTTCAGCAACCACGGATTTGAGAAAAGCTTGGTATGTATTTTAAGCATTCTCCTCATTCTGCTACTTTCTTCTTCTGAGAGTCTCCAGGGCCCTTTATCTGGTAAGTGAAAGGTGAGTTGATTTCAATGTCCAGATCCCTGGCTCATATAAATTGATATAAAATCAGTAGAGCCACCTATTAATATGCATCCACTGATCTGTCCCCAACAGTCTAACAGGTATTACTTACCAGTTATTCTGTCTACTTTCCAGAAATAAATGGAAACTCAAAAGTATATGTGGCTTTTATGTGAAAGAAACTCTATTATTGATTTCCATTGCTTTAAAACTAGCTTTCTTCAGGTGGCTGTTAATCCTACAAATCATATAGTCTTCTAGTTCATGACTTTAGAGCATGATGGCCAGTGAGATATTTGTTTATATTGTGGTAGTGCCTACAACTCTCAGTAATGACTGGGGACTTTGTGCTTGGCATTTGGTGCTGTAAAACACATAACCCTGCTGTCTAGACATAGCCTATTTTAGAATAAGCTATTCTGGAAGAGATTTTTCCAGAACAGCTTATTTCAAAAATAGTGTGTCTATTCACAAAATGCTTATCAAAATGGAGCAGCCACACAGATTAGACACTGAATGACATTTATGGCAACTTGGGTAGGCCCCCTATTTTGAAATAGCCCATATTCCCTGTCTCTACTCCCGCTATTCCAGAATAGCTATTGTGGAATAGGCACTATTCCTCAAAGAATGAGGTTTACAGAACTCAAAACAAGCCATCCACCATTTCGAAAGTATTTTAAAATACTGGTTTTGCTGTGCAGATGCTCCAAAAGCTATTTTGGAATAGAATAGCAGCCATTCTGAAATAACTTTGCTGTGTAGACACTCTTTACAACTTTGGACTTCATTTGTTCTGGTGGTGTTTTGTTATGTGTGTGTTTTTTTTCCCCCTCCCAAGGACTATGTCTACAGTGTCAGGTAACATACCATACTTTGATGTAACCAGCAAAATATTACTCATAGCAGTAAAAGCACATGACAGGAGGGATGAAGTTTTCGGCAGAAAATACCTCTGGTAAGATCAGTTACCCACTATCAAGTTATATACTAGACCTAATCCAAAATATCGGGAGGGCCTGGGTCTGTTTCTCCAGTGCGTTCCACATGGATGGACATTTTACTCCAAGGCAGAATGGCTGGGAAATACTACTATCAATAGCCGTTAGGATAGAATTCTGCTATAGAAACATTCCACACTCATAAGTGGCCATGGCTACACAAGGTGCAAGGTAGAGGAGAATCAGACCTGAAGGGCCATTCAGTAAGTGCCAAATACATAATATTCACCACTATTAGAGTACCTGGTATCCTTTGATATGCAAACATCCAATGCAGTCATTTCAAAACTCAGGCCAGAAATTAGCAGTGTAAAATACCACATTTTGACATAACATAATGCTAAACTGTGGCCAATCTAATAAGCCAGTGGTTGCATTGAGCTCCTGAATGAGATACTCCCTTACTCTCAAATGGCCCAGGAAAAAATCCTGCCCAAGGAGAAGGAGATCTTCTCAGCAATTTTATCAAATGCTTTTATGCTGATGAGTTGTTTTTCTCCTCTCCTGATGGGTCCACAGCTGAAGTTGGGAGTCTGCCCACATTCCTTCCTACACAGGGTATATTATCTAATCTACATCAGATACTGAGAAGGTCAGGGTGGGATTTTTATATCTGACTCAAGGAGGAAAGAGTGAATCAGCTGAGTTGCAGTGAGAATGAAAAGGTATTCTTATGACAGAGCAGAAGGTTTGACCTTTAAAAGCAGATATTGTCCAGATTAAATTGGGATATTTACAGAATGTGTCCGATGGGACCTTTATTAAGAACATGTACCATATGTATTGACTGCAGGTCACAAAGAAGGGAAAGCTAGAGTGAGACCCCAAAATTGGAGATGGTTGATGGACAATGTTTGTTTTGTTTTGATTTTTTTCACTTGAGTCAGGCCTAGAGCTGTGTGAGCATTCCAGATTCTGGTTCATGTAGCATTAGTCAAAATTTCCTGTTGGTCCAGCCTGCAAACCAAGCCATCCATTTCCACAAAAGTCCAAATTAGAGCTGGCTGACATGCTTTTGACTGAAATTATTTGCAAATGTTTTGCAAAACACTTTCTGCTTTCATAGGTTTTCTAAGCACAAGATCCATCCGAAACCTTAACATCTACAAAGCCCATGCCCCCAGGAGACTGAGCTCCCCCACGTCAGCCGTGGCCATGCTGTCTTTGATTCCAGTGTAGACTTACCCTGTGAGGCCCTAGTCTCCTCAGATTCCTTGAGCCCACTGGCAGCTTTCACAAATATATAAACCAGTGTAACAAATGAACGAAAAGCATGTGATGTAAACAAGGTCACATGACCTATAAGAATGCACACTTCTTACTAAATAAAACAAAAAAACAGTCAAGTGGCACTTTAAAGACTAACAAAATAATTTATTAGGTGAGCTTTCATGGGACAGACCCACTTCTTCAGACCATAGCCAGACCAGAACAGACTATTACTAAATGGGATACTTGCTTGTTTATTCAGGGTGGGATCACAGTTCTGAGCTCATAATGAGCATATGAAACATAATTTTCTTTGGGACTCAAGAACTTGCAAAGGCTTCAGTTTACTATCTCACAAGGAGGAGCTGGATTTGAATTTAAATTATCTGAACAGAGGCCATTCAGTCTGCTATTACCAGGAACACTTTCTGATTTTTTTTTTCTTATGAAAAGGAAGAGTCCAATGTAAGTTTTGGACAACCAGAGGCACCAACAAGATCTGTAAAATGGGGCTACTGCTGGATAGGGAACTAGGAAACAGCAGCTCAAGATTCTGTTCTCAGATCAACCACTGATCTGTCAAGTGGCACTGGCCACATCATCTCTCCTCTGTGGGGCTGGTTGTCCCCTCCCAGCAGTTGTGTGCCCTGTCTATTTAGATTGCAACCTCTTTAGGGCAGGAACTATCTCTTATGTGTCTGTGCAGTGCCTAACACAATGGATCTATGTTCTCAGTTGGGCCCTGTAGGTATTACTTCAATATGCACATTAAACCATAAGAATGTTGTCCTAACTCAAAAGAGATGTTACATGTTTGTGTTTTGAAATTCTGGCATGAAATTTGCTCTATGAATGTAGGTGTTCATTTGCTGTTTATCCTGTTACTTTTGCCTAATATTCTAGGCTTTTTGAGTCACTTGGAGGCTGAGAGGTGCTAAAGGAATTTGGTACATCTATAGCAGTGACAGGAAGTAAGGATTGTAAACAGCCCAAATAAGCAGAGAGAAATAAAAAGCTGGAGGCATGACTCTTCCAAGCGAGAATGCTACTGCAGGCATCCAGGGGGACAATCCCTTTCTGTTTTCCCAGGAAATAGAAGGTTTTCTGTGTGAGTAAATAATAGACCTGAACAGCAGGAATATTTTGGGACTGGAGCCAAGGAAAAAGAGTCACAAACAAAGACGGGTAATTTTGCTTGAATTGCTGTTTTGTGTTATAAAGCATCAGGACACAGCTGGTGTACTGGCTAACCTGAGGACTTGTATTAACTGTATTGAAATGATAATGAACTTTTTTATTTTCTGATTGCAGATGTTGGTGGATTATTGTTATTAAGCTTATTAGTGTAATGGTACCAATATGAGTTTCTATTTGCTTTGTGCCTTATTTGTTATAGCTTTGTGAAATTAAAGGTAGATATTTGAATAATTGTTAAAATAGCATGAAAGGTTAATCCTGAAGGTAAAGATTCAGATATGTAAATTGAAGGAAAAAGTAGATCTACCACCAAAGGCCTCTGAATTTGAACTTGTTAGCTCACCCTATTGTTTCCCTATTGTCCAGCTGCTGTTCCTATTGGGGTGGCTACATGATCATTTCAAATGAAGCAGGGGAGGGGTGAGTTTTGTGACTTTAGTGTGAGGTAACCTGACACCATTATTTTTCAAAGTCTCTCTTGATGTGAAGTACTTCGATTTTTGGGGTGCCCAATCTGAGACCGTCCTAAAGGTTCTTAATTTTCAAAAGGTTCAGCACTGTCTGAAAAACAAGTCACTTTAAAGTGTCTTAAATTGGGCACCCAAAACCCCTGCTGAAAAACTTGGGCTGACTTTTGCTGTTTCCAGGAGTATAACACTCTGTACACTGTAGGACTTATTCTACTTTGTTTGGCTAGATTGTTAAGCTCCATGTTTGGAAAACCAAACTTTAGGAGTATTTCTGTATTTCAGAAGCAAAGCAAACAGAGTCAGGTGGCTTGGAATCAAAATAGATAAGTGATAGAAGTGAAACCCCTCACTCATCTTTGGTCCTGTGTCTTGTCTCTTTGTCAGTGTCGCCTTACCTGCCATTTCAGCTGCTAGCTGTTTTTGATCTGAAGAGTTCAGCTTCTTGCCAAAGCCAAGTATGCATTGGTCTGTTGGAGAGAGAAGTGTGGTGGCACTCAACAAGATGTGTGGTGCACTACAAGTTGCAAGTCACCTATCTGTTTGGCTTCTCACAAAACAAGCACTACTGATTTGCGCTGCCATAGGGCTCAGTCCTGAATTGCACTGAGCTCTTACTCCAGTTTATCATGAAGAAGGCAAAGATGGTTTCAACCTTTCTTTACACATCCCCAAATCTGTGTCTTAATGGTGGAAGAGGGACAGCTGCTGGCATAATTTAGAGCTGTATAATGGCTGCTCTAATTTGCCCAGGATAGAGTCATTCTTGGATTCCTCGCTACAGACCAAGGACTGAGCAGAGCACTTTGCTTCCCAGCCCCTCCCCAACCCCATCCACTTCCCTGCCAGCTGGTGGGGAACATGTAGCCTGCCAACTTCAGTCATTCTCCAGTGAAATCTTCTCAGGTATTTGAGACCATAGAAGCAGTGAGTCTCAGAGCCTAGGTCTACAGACTTGGGATTGTGCTATGAGACTAAAAATACCAGTGTAGACAGTCACCCTGGGGCTTGGGCATGAGCTCTGAAACCCAGAAAAGGCGGTGGGCCACAGAGACCAGGTTCCAGCCTGAGCCTGCTAGGGTTGCTGGTTTTGGTTGCCTGTGTTCCTGGAGGTTTCATCACATGACAATTTTTAATTAAAGGTTAATCCCTTGAGACTCCAGGGCTATGCTGGAGTGCTGGCAACCCCTCCCCCCCACATACACACTAATATTTTTAGTAGTGTAGCATGGGCCTCTACTAGCCTATGCCAGCTGATCTGGACTCTCACTCACAGAGCAGACGTATCTATTGACACATTTGTGCCTCTCCAGCAGCAGAGAGAGGGGAGCTGTACCAAGGGGGTGGCTGTGGATTCCCATGGCAGAGTTCTCTCTGCCACCTCTTCCTAGACACCTCTAGAGAGCATGTTACAACATTCAGAACCTCTGGTGTCTCTGGAGCCTCACCTACACCCTGAAGTGAAAAACAGGTTGTGTTCAGATTTATAAGGGAAAACTCTGGCAGGGAGGAGGCGGTAGGATATTATGCTGCTAAAACTAGCAGCGTCGCCATGGCAGGCATTGCTTGGGGACAGAGGCAAAGGTTCTGGCATGTCCATACTTTACTCATCTAAGGACCTCACCAGCTACATTGCTGTCCACACTCATGCTTCCAGGGCTTGCTCCATGCCGCTGTGACCATACACACTGCCAAGGCTCTACTGGGAGCCCACGGCAATGCAGTTGATAAAGGCAGCAGAGAACAATCTGTGTCTCCATCCCCCAGGTGCAGCAAACAGTGACCTAGCCCACAATCCCCAAACAATGAGCCTGTTATGTACTAGATACTGGGGGGGAGGGGAAACACACTGAGGTCATTCTGTGCCTCCTTCTAATATGTGACTCAAACATGCTATTGTGCCTGCATGGAAAAAACTGTACTGTGGGGCTCACAGAAGTCAATAGAAGAGTCCCCTCGCTGACTAGATGTGACAAAGTGAAGTATGTGCAGATTTTATTGCCCTGGTTAGGTTGCATGTGCTTCCTATTGCCCAGTAGTAACACAAAGTGGGTGCTTCAGATTCCCTAGGCACAGCATTGATGTGAGTTTCTGCGTGATGACTCTCTCGCATACGCAATGGTCCTCCCTGCCATTTGTAATGTAGGCAATCAGGTGACACCTTTTTTTCCCCCTGGCAAAACAGGACAAAGGAGGGAGGAGAAGCCTGGTTGGTTTGAAGTGGAACTGGGCAGTTGAGTAGAGGGAGCCGGCTGACTTAAGAGGGAGGAAGAAAGGCCAGAGCACCAGCTCAGGAACCCCCTCTGGGCCCATCTCCCCAAGATGGATTGTACTGACTGCTGCTGGTTTCTGTACTGACAAATCTGTTCTATGCTGTGTCCTTATCTACTAACAAGCCTTCTGTGCTGCCTGCTGAATTACAATCACATCTAACTACAGATGGATGTGCAGGGCCTGGTGACCCTCACACTCTGACACACCATATTAGGCATTGGAACGGACCTTATTTTCAAAAGATGCAGTAGGCCTGAGGTGTGTGTCTGCCCGGCCTTATTAATGTACCCAGTGCTACAAGTAATGAAGCATTACCTAGGTACCTATTTATTTTTCTGAGAAATCTTCATATTTGTCCCCTGCCAGTTAGTCATGCACCCTCCCTCTCAGCTATTAGTCACACATTCTTTATACCTCTGCTAATGTGCAACCCACTCCTCTGAAGAGCTGAATTAGCCAGATGGATTTGCACTCTATTTGAAGATGTATGCCTAAAACCTTATGCAAGCACTTTAAAGCACCCTTGTGTGCCTACACACATTTCTTTAAAATGTGCAAGAAGACAAGCAATGTTTTGGAAAGTTCTCACTTGTTTAGGGAGCGGAAGGGAGCATTTTCATTTTTCTTTAACTATTCTAATTACAAATTGCCATAGATGCTTTTCCCTTTGATGCAGAAACATCGTAAAGATAACATGTACCTCCCTTCCGTGGCACCCTCCCTCCCACCCCCAAAATTAAAACAGCTACTGAGCTGCAGCTTTTTACAAACCCTGGTATTCCTATATTGAGGTTAGGCATTCAATTCATTCTCATTTATTTTTGTGCTTTGCAAACAAAAAGTGCTAGCCGAGAAAGCTGACTGGTGAGGTGTGTTGAAAGATGTGGGCAGTAGTGTGTAGAGATGGGCTGGTTAAATATGGGGCTGCTGTCATTCTCATTGTGGTGATGGGTAAATATAAACATCTTTGTAGTGGGAGAGGAATTTCCTATAAATATTAGAACATGGAAGAAAAAGTCTTCAGAAAAGCCCTACACGTAGGCTGGACAATTAAAAGAAGTCACAATAAAGTACATAACTTTTATCTACACACAAAAGCAGATTGAAAGAGCAATCAGCTCTGTGGACAGAGAGTAGCCACGCTGTGCATCCCTCTCTCAACAGAGCAGCTGAACAGAAGGTCTGGAAGCAGGGCTGCCAAGGAACCAAATGCCTTCTCTGCAAGAAGAACGGTCTACATGGCCACTCCATCAACAAAACACAGTCATCGGAGGTGTTATACCTGGTTGGGGATCGGTATAATGCTGCCGTCTGAACAGCTGAGTTTTGCTGACAGACTCTCGACAGAGTGCTTTAACATTGTAGGCACTTGGTGAGTTTTGTCGACAGAAGCTACCTGTAAAGATGTGGCCTATTTGAACTGGAGAAGTGGCTCAGTTGGAATCTCTGAACCATCCTGTTCCCTTTTTCAGATTTTATTTTTAATGCCAATTAAATCACTCCTTTTGGATAGATTTTTTTTTCCTTTAACTTGGCTTTGGGTTCTGCCTTACATATGAGTGGGCAGTTCCCACTGGCTTCAGAAAAAGATGCCAGATTGTTCAAGGAAATATTGCTTTCAGGTTCTTTTATACCTAGTGGCATTGATATTATACATGCATTTTGTTTTTGCAGTGGAATGGCATTCATACCATTTCTGGGAAAGATGATGAGTCTCAAGAAGATCTCATTGCTAGATGATTTTAGGCATAAAGTAAAGGCCAAAATTTTGAAATGGTGATTTGGAAGATGGAACTCCACCTCTGTATTTAGGAGACCACATAAAAATGACCTGATTTTTCCCCCCTCCCCAAAAAATGTACTCACATCCCTCTATGGAGTATCTAACTATATAGGGCCACGCTTGAAAAAGTTGCACCCTAGATAGGAAGCAAATCTATATATCACAGAAGTACTTGGAACCTATTCTAGGCATAACAGTCACTTGTACTTTCTAGATTTTTTTCAGATTTGACCTTCTATAAACAAAATAGTCTTTTTGAAAGGTTTTCATTTCAAGACCTAGAATAATAATTTGAAAAAAAGAGAGTGCTTAGGAGTTAGACAAGTGCCCTAATAAGTAATTTAGTTCATAGTGGTTATGGCCAAAAGTGGCCTCTGATTTTCAGTTTCTCCTTTTTTTACATGCAATTTAAGATGCTTGGCCATGGATTTCCAGCAGCCTCCGTGCCCACATTGCCAATAAAAGTCAACAGAAGAGTCAAATACTCATCTCTGAAATATCAGAATCAAGCTGGGATCCAAACTAACACACGTTGGCTACGTCTACACGTGAAGCCTACATCGAAGTAGCCTATTTCGATGTGGTGACATCGAAATAGGCTATTTCGATGAATAACGTCTACACGTCCTCCAGGGCTGGCAACGTCAATGTTCAACATCGACATTGTGCAGCACCACATCGAAATAGGCGCTGCGAGGGAACGTCTACACGCCAAAGTAGCACACATCGAAATAACGGTGCCAGGCACAGCTGTAGACAGGGTCACAGGGCAGACTCAACAGCAAGCCGCTCCCTTAAAGGGCCCCTCCCAGACACAGTTGCACTAAACAACACAAGATCCACAGAGCCAACAACTGGTTGCAGACCCTGTGCATGCAGCATGGATCCCCAGCTGCAGCAGCAGCAGCCAGAAGCCCTGGGCTAAGGGCTGCTGCACACGGTGACCATAGAGCCCCGCAGGGGCTGGAGAGAGACCGTCTCTCAACCCCTCAGCTGATGGCCGCCATGGCGGACCCCGCAATTTCGATGTGCGGGACGCACAATGACTACACAGTCCCTACTTCGACGTTCAACTTCGAAGTAGGGCGCTATTCCCATCCCCTCATGGGGTTAGCGGCTTCGACGTCTTGCCACCTAATGTCTATGTTAACATCAAAATAGCGCCCAACACGTGTAGCCATGATGGAAGCTATTTCGAAGTTAGTGCCACTACTTCGAAGTAGCGTGCATGTGTAGACACGGCTGTTGAAAATCAGAAGTCCACTTCAGAAAAGCTAGGCCTAAATAACAGCCCCACCACTAAGTCCATGCACTGAGGTAGCAATTAAGCAGAAGTTTGGCAATCCCCACTTTCAAAATCATGCTAAAAGAACAAAGGGTTGAAATCCCATTAAGATCACAGAATAAAATAATGGCTACCACTAAACTATAGATTATATTGACCAATGTTGGTTAGATATATGAGAATACGAGCATAAAGCTTACATGAAACATACTTTATAATTTATTGGTTTACCATATTCACAGAAGCAGCCATACAAGACAGCCCTGTTTCTAAACCCTCTTTTGTCTTACGAGCCTTCCTCCCACCCCACACATAGCTATATGGAACATAAACCCTTCTTCCTTTAGCAATATCAGAAGTAGAACCTTTAAAGCTGTGCCACTGAAACTGATAGACTATCTCCATAAATAATTAAGACAGTTCTACTCCACCTTTATTAGAAAGCAGTTTTTTCCACACAGGAGAGCCATGTTATTTGTGAAGCTACAGACTAACAAACAGTCCTGTAAGACCTTAGAGACTAACAAATTTATTAAGTCATGAGCTTTCCAGGGTGAGACTCACTTCTTGCGACAGATTTCACTAGATAATTAACAGTATTATCTTGCATAAGAGGCAATGGGTATTTGATTGCCCATCAGCACCTATACATTCCCATCTGAACAGCTCAAACTGGAGTTTAACTGGTGTTATGACATTGTCTGGTTTCTTTTACTTATAATGCAAAATGTAATTCAAATGAATTCCAATATCCAGTAGTGTTTGAACAGCAATATACTTTCAGGGACTCATTGAGGTATGTTGTTACGCATTTTTAGTAGAGAAATACAGTAGCTTCGGTGTTCTATCATGCAAACACTGAGTTAGACTTACAAAGACAAAACGAAACAAAACAAAAAAGCAAGCAGTCCTGTAGCTCCTTACAGACTAATTGTTTTACTAGACTTAGTTTTTAAAAGTGAGAGCAAAGAGAGAGCCTGATCCTGCAAACTTTTCCCACACACGCCTATCCATGCTAACAGAGATACATCCTACATATAAAAAGATACACAGCAGTTCCTTTTTAAAGCAGATGTTTGAATCACAAACCCCATACCAATATTTCACAGGAAAAAATCATAGAAGCATAGGATTGGAAGAGACCTCAGGAGGTCATTGAGTCAAAAACATTCCAGAGTTTCATCATTCTGCTGGTGCAACAGTCTTTCCTAATAACCAACCTACACCTCTCCCGCTACACTGAGACCATTACAGTCTCTTTCCATTCTCTTTGAAATCCCGCTTCAGGTAGTTGAAGGTAGCTAGCAAATCCCCCACTCTTCTCTTCTGCAGACTAAGTAAGCCCAAATCTCTCAGCCTTTCAAGTCATGTGCTACAGCCCCCTAATCATTTTGCTGCCCTCCTCTGGATTCTCTCCAGTGCATCCACATCCTTTCTGTAATGGAGGGCAGGGCAGAACTGAATGCAGATGAAGCCTCACCTGTGTTGAATAAAGGGGAATCATCACCTCCCTAGATATGCTTGCAGGGCTCCTACTAATGCACCACAGTATGCTGTTAGCCCACTGTTGACTCATATCCAGCTTCTCATCCACCATAATCCCATGGTCCCTTTCTGCAGAATAGGTCTCCCTGAACCCTATCCCTACCTTCTAGCGTAACAAACTCTCCTGCTAGTTTATTGTCATTGCAAATTTGTTGAAGCTGCAATCCATCCCCTCATCCAGGTCATTAATTAAGATGTTGAACAAAACCAGCCTGAGAACCAACCCTTGAGATATTCCACTTGATATCAGCTGCCAGCCAGACATAGAGCCATTGATCACTTCCCGTTGAACCTAACAATCTAGCCAGCTTTCCATTCATTACGTCCTATCTTACAGTCCATTTATCTAATCCTAACTTCTTTAACTTCCTGGCAAGTATACTGTGGGAGACTATCAAAAACTTTGCTAAAGTCAACGTATATCACATTCACTACCTTCCCCACATCCACAGAGCCATTTATCTTAGAAGGTAATCAGGTTGGCCAGCCATGATTTTCCCTTGGTGAATCCATGTTGACTATTCCTGGACACTTTTCTCTTCCACAAGTACTTAAAAATGGATTCCTTGATGGTCCTCTCCATGATTTTTCTGGGGACTGAGGTAAGGCTGACCGGTCTATCCCTAGCTTCTTTTCTTCACTTTTTTTAAAGATGGGCTCTACATTTGCCTTTTTCCAATCACCTGAGACCTACCCTGATTGCCATGAGTTTTCAGAGATAATAGCCAACTGTTTTGCAATCACAACAGCCAGCTCCTTCAGCACCCTTGGATGCATTTAATCCCGCTCCAGGATTAGAGCATGTCCAGATTTTCTAAATAGTTCTTAACCCGTTCTTTTTTCTGCAGAGTGCTATCCACCTCCTTCCCATACTGTGCTGCCTAGTCCAGCACTCTGGGAGCTATCCTTGTCTGCCAAGACAGAGGCAAAAAAAGCATTGAGTACTTCAGCTTTTTCTACATCCTCTGTAACTAGGTTACCTCTCTCATTCAGTAAGGGTCGTACATCTTCCCAGAACAACCTTTTATTGCTAACATGCCTGCAGAAACCTTTTTTTTTTCTCCTCACTTTCACATCCCTT
Source organism: Carettochelys insculpta (assembly GCF_033958435.1). Taxonomy (NCBI): domain Eukaryota; kingdom Metazoa; phylum Chordata; order Testudines; family Carettochelyidae; genus Carettochelys; species Carettochelys insculpta. The sequence goes on from NC_134137.1 coordinate 296,000,923, forward strand.
GCTAGCTTCAACTCCAGCTGTGCTTTGGCCTCTCTCATTTCCCCCTTGCATGCTTGAGCAATATATGTATACTCTTCCCTAGAAAGAGGTGTAAGACTGATTTGCAAGAATCCTTTCACAAGATAAGGAGGGTCACATCATGAAGCATTGCAGGAGACCAGGTGGTATGTCACATCGTCGGCAAACCCCGTACTCAGGAAGATGCTGTAATTTAAACAGACTTCAGTCAGCATACAGCCACTGCTGTAATTACATGGGTTGCAAGTTTTGCTCCTTGTTTCAGCAATATGTATCTGCCCTGGGAGTGCTTGTGCTCATTGTACTGTTGGGATGGGTCAATGTGGGGGTGGCCCCTGAAAGACGGTATTAGTCAACATAAGCAATGCAGTTTCTATGATGACACTGTATCAACCTAACTACATGATCTTGGCTCTACACTGCTCATGAAGGCCTAGTTACTAAGTCGGTATTGGCTGGAATGAAATTTAAATGTAGTCACTTTCATAGTTATGTCTGGTCTACACCAGGCAGCTTACATCAACAAGGTAATGCTGGAGACTCCCCGGACTCCTGAGCAGACCATGACTGGGAAAGAGCCAGGGTGACTGAAAGTCTCCTTGGCCCCTTCCCCTCTGCTTTGAGTTCTGTGCTGCATCTCTTAGGCTACATCTGCACTACAGCAATTTGTTGACAGAAGTTACAGTATGAAAATATCTGTCAAAAAATCTTCTATCGACAGGTTGCAGCCACCCATGAAAATCAATCACTGGCAATCCACTCCATCGACACAGAGCAGCCAGACTGCCCGGCTGCTCTCTCAACAGAGCAGCCAACCAGAAGCACAGCAGACAGTGCTGCCTGGTGACCCAGAAGTCCTGTCTGTTGACAGAGGGTCCCCCGGCGCATGCCCACAGCTTTTCCATCAATAGATTCTGTCAAGAAAGGTGCTCTGCCTCATGGGGGCGAGGCAGAAGGCTGTTGACAAAAGTACTGCGTTCTGTATGTCAACAGAACACATTTTTAGTGTGGACGCTCCACTAGTTTTGGGGACAAAATCTGGGGGCCATCTGTTGACAGACAGGACTTCCAGTTCACAGGACAGCCCTGTTTACAGAGCTTCTGGTTGCCCATTCTGTCAAGAGAGCATCGAGGCATTCTGGCTGCTCTGTGTTGATGGAGCGGATCACTTTTTTTTTTTTAATCTGCATTTGTGTGCAGAGGTGATCTGTCAACCTGAGTTTTTCTGGAAGATCTCTTCCAATGGTAACTTCTGTTGACAGATCACTGTAGTGTAGACGTAGGCCCACTGACTTCAAGGAAGCTGGTATATTAGCCTCTCTGATAAACTTCCATTAAAAAGAGCAAGAAAGAGGGGTGTGATACATCCTTTTCTTTGGCTTTGGGGAAGAAGATAAAATTTCAAAACACTCTTTGACGGTAACGAAACCCAGCAAATAAGGAGGCATTTGACATGTGTCCTGTGCTGACTATTTGCATGGCAATGTTGGCCATAACTTTTAATTTCCAGGCTATTTTGTCATGATCTTCATATTGTTGAACTGTAGCAGGGGAGGATTATAATTGATGGTGATAATGATATATTGCTTCTTCTTCACCACTGTGCTTTAAACAGTTACAGGATGAATCTTGTGAATGGATATGAGTGTGTTTGCATGTTGTCCTCTTTTCATTTCTCTAACATCTTCCTGAGTTTTTGAGTTAGCCCTCAGTTGGCAGACTGAGAATGTGCAATTAATGTTTGCATTTCACATCAGCAAAGTCTGACTCCTGGTTTTCATGCAGCTATGCAGTGATGAGTCCTGAAGTGGCAATACTAAATCCAGCTGTGAGAACATGCACACATGTGAAAGAGACACATGCATATTCATTTCCTTCAGAAGTTTTTTGGATTCAAGTGATTAAAAATCTTAAAGGAAATGAAATAATATGAAGTTGTTTCTACCTATGTATTACAGTAACTTGCTTTATGATGCCTACCAGGAAGTGTACATGTGCTAATGTTTAATACACAATTTAGAAATTATTAACCTTTAATTGAATTCAGAATTATTTAATCAGTACCAATACATTTAACACTAATAAAGGTGCTTCTCCAAACTTTTGCAATATTTGTTCCTGGCTCTACAGTGAATTCAGACTGACAATTTCAGACTAAATGCCAGTAGCCCAAAAATAATTTACTCCCACTCCCAGTCTAGTTCCTGAATATTCAAATCTGCAGATGTAGGAGTAAAAGAGAAGGCAGCAGAACTAAAAAGCTGAAGAAATCATTCTGGCATATTAGGTGTAGGTTGGCTGACATTTGCCTACCCTGTTGAATTAATTTCCCTGATTATAATGTGGGACACTGGTAACATTTCTTCAGCAAATAGAACATTAAGGTCTTGATCTTATGTACACAAGTGATTTACTCACCCAAGTTTTCCTTTTGAATGCCATCAGCTACTAAAATGAGTAAATTTACTTACATGCTTCACTGTTTGCAGCAATGGTCTTCAGTGTATATTTTTAAGAAAAATCAATCCTCTTCTTAGCTGCTTTTGGTTTCTAAATTAAGCATAAACCATTCACTGAGGCTTATTCCTTCCGTGTGCACATTTGAATGAATTTTTTAGCCCCAGGCCATGTTTCATGCCCCTACTCTTAAATGTTTAATTGGCTACACCTGCATGGGCAAACGTGCCTTCTGTTTTAGGGTGCAACAACCATTAGCTTGTGCAAATTAGGATTATGCACTCAAATTCTGATCTACATATGCAGATTGCTTTTCTACAAAACAAGTGTGCATCCACTTGTATAACCATAATCAGGTGTGCTTGCAAACCAGCAACTGAGGCTGAAAGCTTAACATCATTATTACTGTATTACTACTGTTTATGTGCAAGGAAAAATACAACTCAAAATGAATATAATTTTTAACTACCTCTTGACAGTTTACATTGCTTTTTATTATAGAACACTCCCTGTTGCTTATTGTTTCAATTCTCTAAAGTATAGGATACTCAGAAAGGGAATGCTGTGATGCCCATTATATCCAATCAAGGTTAGTGCCTGGGAAAATGAAGATAAAACCAGACTGCTAATGAAATTAGATTTAGTCATTCATGTATTTGTGATGGCAGTCATGTTAAAGTCTCTCCCTTTTATAATTTCTTTGTCAGGTGTTGCAGAAGAATTTAGTAATAGCATCATTAAATTTACTTTAAAATCCAGAAAATTCTATGGTTATGTATTAAATATAGACTATCTGGGTCATTCCAGTCCTTTATCTCCTCTCATGGCAGTAAATGTCACTGCAGTAAAGAAGGAATAATCCAAGAAGGATTGTAAAGTAGTTACAGTATCATTCTCTTAATTGTTTTAATCAATAGGTTGGAGACTAACGTGAGCCCCAGAAGGATTATGCAATTTGCTTTAATCTGTTTTTCACACATGTAAAACATTATATATTTAGATGAATTCTTCCATAAGAAAGAAAAAGATTAAAGTGTTGACTTGAAGCATACTCTAGCATTTACTGCCTTCTTTGACATATCAGCCTGTGAGCAGAATGAAAATAGTTTTACTCAGAAACATATAGAAGGATCTGAGGTTGGTTTTTTTTCCTCCACTCCAGTTTTATGATCAGAGCACATTCAGTCCCATAGGGAACATACAGATGACATGGGCCGTTGATTTGGGTGGACTTACTCCAATTTATAGCAATTGATAAACTAGCTCATAATCCTACTGGCTATCATGCACACAGAGAAACACAATACATTTGGCCTTTCAGCGAGAGAATAACAACCATACAAATAATGATTAACAAGAAATGAACAAATATTTATTAGTATCTCTGGAGTGTTTCTTAACACCACTGTCTGTTTGTGTAATAATAGCGGTTTTCATCTGTCCAAGCACGTTGCAAAAGAACTAGGCAGTGCAGCATTAACCTATGTTTTAGAGACAGGAAATTAAGGCATCAGGGATCAGATGACTTGCACAAAGTGGGTCCATCCCAGGAAAGCTCATCACCTAATAAGTTATTTTGTTAGTCTTTAAGGTGCTACAGGACTGCTTTTTTTGTTTTGTGAAGATACAGACTAATATGGCTACCCCTCTGTGACTATGCAGAATGTCACCCTGTAAGCCAGTGGTAGAACCAACAATATATGTATGCTCTCAAAATATAACAGGAGGAACAAATGCTAGCCTGTATTTCCAGCCTGTTGTCACTCTTGATTCTAACTTCCCAAAAGTTTAAATCATTCTGAAAGGCTTTGGGATCTGAACACTCATTATTCAAGGTAGAAATATCAGCATCTTTTGCATATTTGGTTCTTCCGTCTTAGGGTTAGTACTACTATGAAATCCCCGCCTTTTGCCCTTCTCTGGTTATTTCTATGCATACATGATTGTGCTAAAAAATATTTAGTGGAGGAGAGCAGACTGTCTATTTTGTTATCTCAATGAAGGAATGTGGTAGAAAGATACCAGACTTAGGGGGTTAAGCTGCTCATGAGCCATCTGGCATTTGTTGTCTTCTTGATGTCTTTTTCCATTGACTCACCTTTGATTCCTAATCAGTTCTGAACAACCTGCTCATTATGACACTGGCGATGTGATCGCTGTATCTGGGGTCAGTATATTTTCCAGAGTAAAAGTCCTTCTGAGTGGTTTAACATACCCTCTTTCTTTCTGTCTTTCTCCAAAATACCTCATTTTGGCCATGAATCAATATGGAGACTAAATATAAACCTGTCTGTGCAAAAATAATTATGTATTTGGTTCAAGGGCATATTTAAAGGGCCCTTTTTTAATAAAGAAGTATTAAACTTCCAATTATAACATGTTAACTCTGTCTTATCAGTACAACGTTATCAGTTCCAAAGCCTGACTATAAGAAAAATAGGGTTGAAAAAGCAGATAAAAGAGACCTACGCTTGCAGTATGCAAAAAGATTTAGCATGGAACTTGATAGACTAATCTGACCCCTAATTTTCAGGCAGATTATTTCCTTTGACTTCATCTGGGTTTCAAAAATGAGTTAAATTATTGTAATAAAATTTGAGAGGGGGAGGTGATAGAACCTTCCCCATCCCCCAAGTAATGAAAAATGTAAGATCCTGGGCTAGACACAGGTCTCGTTTACATGGCTGTCAAAGCAAGATAACAAAGATGAAACGTGGTGTTTCTTACAGACTTCAGCATGACTGAGACCTGTATCATTTGTTAAACTTCAGAAGCTGTATTCTTCTCTCAAAGTGTAGAACCCTGCAATATGTGGATATCCACTTGATTTTTGCAGATATCTGCACCTGCAGCTGAAGATATCTCTGGACCATTTTACTGATCATGGAGCAGATGCAGGCCCAATCCCACATGGCCATTCAAGAACTGCTACCCCGTCACTGTGGTGCTGATGAATAGGGAGACATAAATATAAACTCTTTCACGCACTTCTCTAAACGAATCAACCGGTTAATGCTCAGTGGCCAATGCAAAGCACAAACAATGTTACTGTAACAAGCGACAAACCGGTCAGGAAGAAGCCCTGCCTCTGTCACCAGCAGCACCAGTGGTACCTGCTTCAGGCAACCTGTGAGACACCACTCTCAGCCGGCAGCCAGTGACTGAGGCTGGAGCTGGTGCTGTCCAGTATGTACTCACATCACTGCTTCCTGTTCAGTGTCTGGGCACCTATAGGCAGTGCCAGCATCCTCACCATGGCCCAGCAGGGTAGTACTAGCCATTATCCCTGCCCAGGGCCCATTCCCAGCCATGGGGACTAAAATAAGTGGAGCCTTGGTGTGTCACCCCCCTCCCCCTGCCCATCCCAGAGCTGGGCATCAGGAGAGTAGCAGTTGCTAGCCAGGAGCCCAGTTCTGAGGGCAGAGCTGCCAGCAGCAGCACAGAAGTAAGAGTGGCAGGGTATGGTATTGCCACCCTTACTTCTGTGCTGCTGCTGGCAGAGCGCTGGCTTCAGACCTGAGTGCCAATCCAACAGCTGCTGCTTTGCAGCTGCTCAGCTCTGAAAGCAGCACAGAAGTGAAGGTGGTAATGCTGCAAACCACACCACCACCACCACCACCACTCTCTTTTGTGTCAGAGCCCCCAAACACTGCACAATCTGTATTGTGTAGGATGAACGCTACATTTCACAGCCCAAGATGCATTTTTCACAACTGAATTTGATAGGGCCCTAAATATAAGATAGGAATTGCCATACTGGACCAGAACCATTGGTGTATCTAGAGCAGCATCCTGTTTCTAAAAATGGCCAACATCAAATGTTTCAGAGGAAGATATAAGAAACTCCACATGAGGCAGGTATGGCATAATCTGCCCCCCAGGAATTAGCCTTCCCTCAGAATGGATACAAACTAGGGAAATTATCACAGTGAACATGGCTTAAGAAGATCATACATATAGAAAGCATTTGTTCTCTGCTCTGTTTGATTTCCAAAGTCATTTCATTTTTATGAAGGAGTATCTGCTGTGTTCAGACTGTAGCTTATGAGCACACATTTGGTTGCTGGTCTCGCTAAACGATCCATCAAGTCACATTTTAGGGCAAAATCTTTTCTCTGAAGGACTTGAGTCTCCAACATGGAAAGGGGCAAATGCTACAAGTACAGGATAGGGGGAATGAAAAGATAGCACAAAAGCTGACCTAAAATTTTCTTGACTCAGGGACTATCAGGACACTATTCTAGTTCCCAACATAAATTGGAGCCTGCAATAGGTCCCCATCTGATCAACGATCAGCCAGGGCTGAGGATGACCCAGACTTGCTCCTTTTTTTTTTATATCAGCCACACTCCTGGGGCATAGGAGCAGCTATGTTGATACTGTAATACTGAACAATCCCTTTGTGCTGGAGGGAGGGGAGAAATCTGCAGGGACCAGTCTGTCAGGGAGCCTTCTCTTATGCTTCCTCTTAATGCATCTGAAATATTTGATTATTTATACTGAAAATATCCTCAGTTGTAATACTTGGTCCATTTCATACCCAAGATGATCATACAAAGGACCTCACAAAAAGTTATCTAGCACCCAGAATTGCTGCCAAAGTAGTTGGGCATCAAAGGTTCCCAAGGACGGCAAGATGGTGTCTTAAATTGTAAATTCTTTGGGAAAGGAATTTGTGTAACTCAACACACCACTGATCTACATAAACACCAAAACAGGAAGGGGGCGGGGGGAAGCCAGGCTTCCATTGTAGCCCTCTAACCAAGCACCCAAGAATCCACTGACCTAGAGAGCTCTCTGGCTGTTGTAGCTTCCCACTCCCAGATTCAGGGAACTTCCTAGGCAGGTCAAGGTCAAGAACAGGTGCGGGAAGGGGAACAGCTACACTACTGTACTATAGCAATACCCGGACGGCAAAGTAGTCCATTGGGGAACATGATAGCTAGCGTTAGGGTTAGAAAAGCTCTTAGGATCTATGTTTCACCCAACAGAAGACCTGACATCAGGCATCTTTCGCAAATATAGTTCAGCTGGCCTTGAGGATGTGGCCCACAAACAGGAAACACTGCTTCTTTAAAAAAAATACCAGTCAGCTAGCTACTGTATAAAGCTGGCGTGTCAGAGAGAGAGACTTTTCAAAAGTGTTTCCTATACACAGAAGCAACATCATGTATAATCCAAGATGCTGCTTAGAATTTCAAAAGCCAAACTAATATACAATAATGGGAAAGATTAAGGATCTCAGTGCAACCTATGAAAATGTCAATGCTGGTATTTTGGTTTTGAAATAACAGCATGGCATCTTCGCATAAAGTTAGTGAGTCATTCACATGACAAACATTTGGAAAGCCAGATGCTCCTGGGAAAGCTTGTTTTTAATAACAAGAAAGAAAGATTAGTATTTCTTTAGAGTTTTTTTTCAAGTAGTAGAACCAGGAATGAGTCCACTTTCCTCAGGTTCAAAATCAACCCGTCCAGTGCGGTACAGAGTACAAATGTCAAGCATCTCAACCACCACTTACTACCACCCAACTTCAGTCAATTGACAATATTAGTTTCAAAATGATCATTGAGTATAATTGAATACTATGATGTGGCATAGAAATATCCTGACTCTCATACATTTTAGGCACTACACATAAGGTTCTTGATTTAACAGTTTACTCAATTAAATATCAGAGATGTGTCGTTAGAGAAAAATGGATCATGAGATAGGAGATAGTCACTATCTACCATGATACTTCTGTTACATTCATCATAAATTATTTCAGCCTTCATTAATTAGTTACTTGAGACAGAAACATGCATTCAGCACTTCAAAAACCTGGTCTCATTATAATTAGATAGATTCCAGTTAAGGCCTTGTCTACTCAGCATGTTAGGCAACTAATGCATGTATTACTCTATTAACTTTTATTTGGTTGCAAAAACTTCCATTATATCATAGAACATGGTTAATGTCCATCTATCAGAAAGAAGGCAATAAATTGAGAACCTAAACAATATTAGTTGCACTTGCCATAGAATATCTCTTATGTAACATGAAAAGAGTAACAACAATCCAAGAGGCAATATATTTTCATTTAAATTTAATCATAAATGCATGCATGAGCAACATATCTTAAGGAAATATATAAATGTGCTGGTTTTCAGTTGTATGTTTTTTTCTCTCAAATGCTGGTGAGCACTGATTATCATTAACTTTTAAGTTGATGAGGTGTGCTTCATAATCATAGACAGCTCATAGAACAGCTCAAACTTGAATCTAGAGTTCACATTTAGACATTTTACAGCATAAAAAGACTAAGATGAACCAAATTCAGTTTGTTCAAACCCATTTTGAAAAATGGTTTATAAGCTTTTCAAACAACTTTCAGTTTTTCATCAAATTACTAATATTCATGAAAGTAATAAACATTTCAATAGTCAACTTGGCCATCCATCAAAATTCCACAACAATGTTTAAAACCAATAGTGGAATGCTATATAAATAAATTGTTTTTAGAAACATAATGCCACTCACCCTCTGAATTCCTGACCTTTACTTGGATTTGCAGTTTGGCAAATTTAAACTGAAGAAACGGCTGCTGTCTATACTATATTGTTAAGCTTAACATAGTCCTATACCAAAGTGGGAAAAGAAACCTTATCTACTAGAATGTACTGTAAATGATATCAGTCTCTCTTCTGTATCCTGAGGATACAGTTAACCTAAATTGTTTTCTCTGTTAAGTATTACATATAGTAAAGTCTAGAATTGACTGGTGCCTTGCCGTGGCACATTTCTCAGACATACTGGATGGGATTGCCCCTTAAATTCTATTCTAGAGGACAAAGCTTTTTCTAAGATATGGTATGTCACCACTTCACAGCTGAAACACCAAGTAGAATATCAAAGCTTATTAGATCATTTAGAAAATGTTTCAAGTTTTACCTTAAATGCGGTTTTCTGAGACTGAATAAATTAAAACTACATCGATCTCCTGATCAGACCTCTGGCCTGGTCTGGTCAGGAGATACATAGAGGTTGCTGTAAGTGAGAGCACTGTGACCAAATGTGCTGCAAAAAGCATTGCAGGTCCTAAATATTTTTAAATAGTCACTTACAATTGTTGCAGAGCTCAGTGGTCATAATTTAGACAGTTATGATTTTTGTTATTGTTGACCACCAAGTTTTAAGCAATATGGAGGGACAGCGTAATGTTAAAGACCAAATTTAAGAATTTTGCCTATTCAGAGTACGTTTACCTATTTAAAATGTAGAGTTATTTTAACCTCAGAAAAGTAAATTATTAATAAAGCAAAAAGAATTACTGTCTTCCTTGCTCTCTATAAAATACTGCTCTGGTTTCACATACTGATATGGAAAATAGGAAAGAGATTGAATGTTTAGAAATCATGAATAAGAGATTCATTGCCTCCTGCTTATCATTAGCAAAGAAACCCTTAAAACAGCCTCAGTTAAATGACTGTCAGTAATACAACTAAAATACAACACAAAGAACCTTTGGGGCAATAATTAGTTAGTTAAAGCCTATTACGTCTGCTGACATGTAGGGCAGCCATGAAGATCCTCCACTTCTGTCTGTCTTTGGCCATTTTCTCCAGTGTGTCCCAGCTGTAGTTCTTTCTCTTCATGTCTGCCTCAACAGTACGACACCATGTAGTCTTGGGCCTCCCATGTTTCTATCATCCTTCAGCACCCAGTAAAGTGCTATCTTTACAATGGCATCTGCCTCCCTTCTCATCATGTGCCCTATCCATCTCCCACCTTTTCTCATGATGATAGCGGTCATGTCCTCCTGATGGCATCACAGAAGCAGGTCGTGGCTGGAGATTGTCTTAGTCCAAAAGATGCGAAGTATCTTGCAAGGGATAGTGATGTGAAATGACGAGAGCTTGGCAAGGTCACACTCTGTCATCCAGCAGAACTCTGAGCTGTATAGTAATGTTGATATGACACAGCTCTGGTATAGCTTAAGCTTGGTGTGGACACTGTACTGTGTAGATCTCCATACGTTGTTCATACTCCTGAGGACATTTCTGGCCTTGATTAGTCTGCTCTGGATGTCATTCTTGGTGCCTCCCTCATGGTGAATGATGCTGCCTAAGTATGTAAAGCTGTCTATGCTGGGTAAATCTGCATCATCTATCTTGATTGGTGCTGGTGAATCTATGTTGACAGTTACAATCTCTATTTTGTTTTGGTTTGGTTTTTTTGGCCAATTCTTAGTCAACCTGGTATCCAAAGGTGCATAGGCATTGTGTTTTTCCTGCATGTGTTGATGAGCGTGAGAAAGCAATGCAAGGTCAGCCACAAAGCCAAGGTCTTTCAGTATGGAAAAAGGTGTCCATCTGATACTCCTTGATGCATGTGGTGTTGTTCTCCGCATCACCCAGTCGAGCACTATGTTGAAGAGTAGTGCCTACATGACGTATCCCTGTCTGATCCCAGTCTTGACTTTAAAAGACAGATTGCTGTATCCCATGCTGCATATGAAGTTGGTGTAAAAACTCTTGACAAGCTGGACCACTTGTGGAGGGATTCCATAGGCTCCCAGAATGCACCAAAGGCTTTTTCTGTGTATGCTGTCAAACGCCTTCTCTAAGTCAACAAAGTTTATGTACAACTGTCTCTTCCACTCGGTAAACTGTTTTATGATGTTCCTCAGGGTGAAAATCTGGTCTATGCATCTTTTTCCCTTGAGAAAAAGGCTTGTTCATTCCTCAGAGACTGGTTGACAGCATCTGAGATCCACTGTATGATGTCCTTGGCTAGGAACTTGATGGGTATGGATATAAGAATGATCCCACACCAGTTGCTGCAATCGCTGAGCGCTCCCTTCTTGCCAATCTTGACAATGACTCCTTGGTCCAGTTCTTGGGTATCTGTTGTCCTTCCCAAATTGCTGTGAACAGTGGTTGGAGAATGGTGGCTGCAAGTTCTGGGTCTGCTTTAAACAACTCTGAGTTCAGGTTGTCAAGTCCTGGAGCTTTGTTATTTTTCAGGGATTTGATGGCTGCACTGATTTCTTTTTCTGGTGGATCAGTGTTAATATCAAGGTCCTCCTCAGCTTCCTGGATGTCCACTTCTTCTTCAGGTGGTGGTCTATTCAGAACTTCTCTGAAATATTCTGTCCAGCATGTTTCTTGCTCTCTCTGTCGTCAATAACTGTCCTTGTTTGTCCTTGATGGGGGCATTTGTCCTTCCATGATACTTGCCACAAACGAGCTTGGTGATTCTGTAAATGTTTCCTTGCTCCCCTCGATTAGCTGCATCTTAAGCTTTTGTTGCAAGCTCCCCCATGAAAACTCGTTTGTCTGCCCTCACTTGCTTCTTCACTTTTTGGTTTGCTTCTCTGTATTTCTGCTTGTATCTTTCTTAAATTCTGCCTGATTTATCATCTACTAGTCTCTTCTTTATGTCCTTTCTCTCTTCGATGGCTTTCCATGTATCAGGCTTGCTCCACACCTTCCTCTTCTTGAAACCCAGACAAGCCTCACTGCTCTTTGTGTAAACTGATGCAATCTATTCCCACACCAACTTGATTTTGTCTGTGATACTGGTAGGTATGTCATCCCTTAAATCTTGCAAAGCTTGGAATCTGTTCCTCAGTAGAATGGTGAAGGCAGTCTTTGAGGTGACATATCATAGTTTTTCAACATTGAAGTGTCTTTGTGTGGGTGTCTTAATGCCCATTCTTCACAGCTTGAGTTTCATGAGTGCCATCACTAGGTGGTGATCCCTACCAACGTACACTCCTCTCCTCACTTTCACTTCCTGCAGGCAGCATCTGTATGTGCTGTTGATCATCAGATGGTCAATTTGGTTCTTGTCTCTGCCGTTTGGTGAACACCAAGTCAGCTTTGAATGTCACAAAGTGGGAAGAGAGTCTCTCCTGTGGCCAGGTTGTTGATGGAACAAAACCCTACAAATCTCTCACCATTGTCATTCTTGGTGCCACACCCATGTCTGCCCATGGCCCTGTCATAGTGGGTGTTCTCATTTCCCACTTTGGCATTCAGATCATCCATGATGGTAGTAAGGTCATGGTGTGATGTAGACTCCATTTCTGCCTAAAGCTGCTCATAAAAGGTGTCTTTAATTTCTTCATCACTGTTATTGGTTGGGGCATAAACATGGATCAGGATGATGGCCATTGTCTTCCTTTCAGTCTGACCCTTTTCAGTCTGCTGTTGACAATTTTCCACCCTAGCAAGCATTTCTCAATCCCCTTCTTAAGGATGATGGCACTCCCTCATGACACTGGTCACCATCTTTTCTGGAGTAGAGCACTGTTTCTCCTACAGAAGTCTTCAGACTCCCTGATCCTGTCCATCTACTCTCACGAACACCAAGGGTGTGTAGGTTGTATCGTCTCATTTCGGCGACTATTTGTGCTAGCTTGCCAGTGTTGAACACAGTTTGTACATTTGAGAATCCAGTTCTGGTCTTTGCCTTGGTGTCCATCCTCACGGCAGTAGCTTCCTCATGGCTTTCACTATGGTCAGTTATACAGGACCCCATAGAAGGTTTAGGAAGGCCATTGCACAAAGTTGTAGGAGAATTCTTTGTTGCTGTTTCCGTAACATAGTCTTTTTCTAGGTCTGAGTTGTTAGCCCTGAGCCAAACTCCCATCCTGAAAGGATCAGTGGATCACACTTAGTCTGGTCTCTACCCTTCAAGCTGTCCAGCATGGGTGGCCCTATCAGAAGCACTAGGCTCCCACCGACATAGCTCTAGGGGTCACTGAGACACGCAAGCCCCCTAACTGTGACAAGGTAGTGATTCATTGGAACAATACCGCTTGGTTATTCTGTGTTGTGTGTGTAATAGTTTATGACTAGAGACACTGCCTTATACTGAACTGGCTGAAATAGTGAATTCATAAACCTGGGATGACTCCCAGAACACTCTAGAGGGGAAAAGCAATGAATAAATATAATAATGCACACTTTATTCTTGCCTTTATGCTTAGGAAGTATGAAAGTCAAGTTGTGCTTTTCAGACTCATTTTTCTTTTATGCTCCATTATACTCTGAATGATTTGAGTTATAATATGATATATTTGCTCAAAGTCAAGGTGACATACAACAGTAAGCTTGTTTCATAACAGATAAATCCTATCCACTGTAATGCAATAATAAAATTTTGGTCATCCACCTGAAGTTTGAGGACATTTAAATTAAAATAATGAATAATAGATATTATCAAGGAGGGATGCCTATCTGAGACAAATAGTACTCTAATGACTATCTATCATTGCATCTTTAATATATAGAAAGTCTGGTAATTATAATGGCTATGCAACAAGCTAACATCTTATAGGTAACAAGCTCTTCTACTTTTGACAAGGATTGGTGTTACATAGTTCAATTTGCTCTTTTTTGAATGATGATAGCCTAAAAACCTAAGGAAACTATATTGTAGTGGTTGTAGATATCCTAATGCTGAATGAAATCAATAGTAAGCCAAAAGGATATGAGTATCAGGCCTAATATTTCTCAGTCACGCTTCAAAATGCAAAGTAATTTGTCAACATATGCATCTTGTGTAATCAGTTATTGCACAGGCAGCAGGCACATAGTCTGACTCGTGAGCTTTAAGCTGGCATGTAAACAGTTGTCATCTTTCAGCTGCATCAGTTATTGCACATTTTTTCATGCTGACATGTTCTCATCTTCTGAAAGAATAAAACAGAATGTTCATGTCTTAGGACAGAGGAGCCTCAGCAAGTCTCAGGCTTCCCTCCAAATAAATGACTGGAATAAAAATATACAAGTATTTCTTAAGCACCAGGCCCGATCTGTGGACTCAGCCATGTTCTGAGTTACTTAAATGAATGTTTTGTGATGGATTTCAGTGGGAGGAGCATGAGGAGTAATAAGTTTGTGGGGAAGATGCATAAGGCATAGAATCTCCCAATGTCTGATGATAAGGAGTGATCCTGGAAGAGAATGAGGGACAATATCTGCCAAAGATGATAGGTGGAGCTTCTTCCATCCCCGCAGCTGATGATGATAATGAGGAACTGCTAGGATATGACGAGCCCGAGCATTCTATTGCAACACAGAAAAGCGTATGTTGATATGGTTATTTGTTCAGCCCCTGATTTTTGTGAAAAGGAAAATAGGTAATGGGAATTCTTTGACTATATTGTGTCAGCAGAAGGGAGAAAGGGGTGGTAGGAGCCTTTTTTTACCAACATAGCAAATACATCCAGGTATTATAAGTAGAAAGAAAATGTCCTATTCTGTTATTTATATGATGTCCCTGAGTCCCAAGACCTGGGGGCTAGGGGCAACTTGAAACATCCTGCTTTTCATTTCTTCAGTCAACAGACTAAAGAGATGCAATAGTGTGATGGACTGTGTTTGGAGTGAAGGGAAAAATCAAACATGCAGACACCATCAAAGCTGTACTTTAGCTTAAAGTGAATGGTCACCATAGCTGTTCATGATAAGCTTTTCCACAGTGCTGGAAAAAAGTCCTCCACTGGGAGAAATGTGAGCATCTCGCTGTTGAGTGAGAAGTTGACAGTAGCAGCACCAGTACTTGCATCTTTAAAATGTGTTTTTGTCTTTTGTTTGACTCAGGACCCTAAAAAGTGTTGCTGTAAAAGTTATCTGGTTTTTGGTTTTAAAAATTGTTTCCTGTGAACCAGGATGTCTGTGTTGGAAAGAATCCACCGTGTACCTGTTGTACAGGCAGCTATCTATTCCTTTAATGCCCTCAGGCCAGCAGAAGTATTAGCCTTTTGAAATCTCCACTACTTTGAAACATGCATGTTAATTCTCAGAGGGAACTGAATCCTCAGGCCCAGTTCCACTTGTTTTGCATTGCTAATAGAGTGCATAGCAGGCAAAGACTAGCTGCAGGGTATCCTCAGGCTTTGTAAAGCCAGCTACAGGCAAGCCTGCTTCCCAACCACCCCAGTTAGTTAAAGGCTGTTATGCCCACTGGCATGTAAGGCAGCAGCCAACACTACTATACAGCTCAGAGTGCTGGGGGATGACAGAGTGCAACCTTGCCAAGCTCTCGTCCTTTCAAATCACCCAAGTGTAGGGGACATATTACAGCCACAGAAAGGCAAAAAGCAGTGTGTCTGACAAAAGTGGGTGTATAGGGGTGGAGTGCATGGTACTGTGCCAGATTGCAAGCTTCCCCAGTTTCTATGTAACTTAGCACAACCTTGTCATATTCTCAGAAGTACCCCCTAAGGAGTCTGATTTGTCTTGTGTACCCCTGAACTTCACTCACTTAAAAATGACTTGCCTATGGCATCAGATGAAAAGAACACAAGTGTCCCGGCATACCACTACTGAAAATTCGCTTGGTTTTTTTTTTTCATTTTACCTTCTATTACAGTTGATTTAATTTATAATTATAAATGTATTCACACTTCAGTGTATAGAGCAGTATAAACAAGTCAGTGTCTGTGTTAAATTTATGTGTTTTGTGTAGCCTGTTATAAATCTAAGCAAATACTTACATGAGTTGATGTGGCCCCCAAAAAGACCTCTGCATATCCCCCTGTAGATGCCCACAGGGGGATTCAAACCTTGGACATCTGGAGCTCAATGGAGGGACTTCAGCAGCTTGAGCTGAAAGCCATCTGGTTCTGAGCTCAGGTTGTAGAGGATGCATTCTTTCTCTGTGACGTGGTCTAGGTACCACTACACAGGACAGTTAACCACACATAGGTGTGTGGTTTAACCCACGCTAACTCCTGGTTCAAAACCACTGACTTAGCAGGTGCTGTAAGTTATATGAAACTGTTTGATGCTGAATCAGCCAGGACTGAGGTGGCAGAAATGAAATTTAAAAATAAACAAATAAATAAATAGACCACACACACAAAAACAACACCTTTCTCCCCTCTCCATAATGGTGCCAATTTAGCCATAAAACGAGGAGCTGATGCAGCAGCTCTTGTCACTTGGGATCCATCTGCACTGGAGACATGATCCCTGGGCTAGCTTGTGGCAGGTTTGTGCCACAAAATACCTTACTCACTCACTCGTGAACATACATGGTATCTTGTACACAGAGACCTATCGCATAGATTTATGATGTTATCAGTGGTTTTAATCTGTTTTACTCTTTTAAAAAAAATCATCCTGCTTCAAGGCCAGGCAAATTCTGTGCTTAAAAGCAGACCAGCGTGTAATAGTGCGTGCCTTTAAAAGGCAACATAGATCTCGAAACAGAGCATTGCTGGTAGAAAAGGTGGGTAGCGAATAAGCTGTTTAAGCATGAAGCAGGCTCCTGGAGTCCTGCCAGTAAAATAGCATTGGACCTGTTCCTGTGTGTGTGCCTGGATTTGCTTCCCACCAGTAGCAGAGTGGGCTGGATTAAGAATGAGCAACACTGAGTCATTGATCATTGTCAATCCACTGACAACCAGCAGAACACCTCAGCACAGTGAAAACCTGCCCCTACCCCACTGGTGTCTGTCAGTTTACAAGTGGATTCACATCAAGCTTTCTGCTAGGCAGTCCTGCTGCAAAACTCAGGTAGTTGGATAGCAAAGATAAAGAATTAGTAAATTGTGATATTTCCTAATCCAATACCTGTTAATGATATATTGTAATGAGTGATTCTTGTTTACTCTGCATATTTATTAAAGTAAGCAAGTATTTTTAGTATGATGCAGGCTGTATCTGTTACCTAACAGCTAAGGTTTGGGGGTTTTTTTTGTTTTTTTGTTTTTTTAAGTCAATTGCAAGATGAATATGCCTGACTTAAACACTCTGTCTGCATCCCACAGAATTAGCCATTCTTTTTAAATCAGTTATTCAGGATCCCAGCCTGTGCACAATTCTGTGTTTTGAATAGGCTGCAGTCTCTCGGGTCTCCTAGATTAAACAGAGTAAGGTTGGGTCAGTGCATGGATGAGAAACTTTCAAGGAAAAATTAGGTGCTTCAGTGAGTCATGCTTTTCCCTCTGAGTCAGTACTGAATTAATGCCCCAGGATGCTGCTGGAGGTGTCATTCTAAAATGAGACAAAAATGGAGATCCTCCTGCCCCCATATCTGCCTCAGAAATCCCATGCTGCTTTTTGTTTCAGAAGTAATGCTCTGGCCTAATTAGGGGACTGAATCCACCCCCTCTGCTTATGCTGAGTAGTATGGTACACAGGGTAGTGAGTGTAGTATATGTGTATATGTACACATATATATGTGTATATGTACTGTGTATATGGTACACAGGGTAGTGAGGTATTGCTCAGTGCTGGTGTGGCAGACTGCAGCCTTAATGGAATAGTTCTATTTGGCCTTTTCTCCTTAGGGCTTCAAATTGATGTTTCCCCTTTACTTATTTCATGGACCCTTATGTACTCTTTCTGGGCACACAATAATCCAGCTCACATAGCAAGGTTGAACTGGGCTGGGTCACAGAAGCTTGATGAGCTACTAGCTGTGTGAAGGTGCTAAACTCTCCTTCCTTTCTTTTCCTAAGTAACCCTCTAGGCCTTATGCCTATGGAATAAACCTTCAAAATGTGATCTGGGTGTGACTGAGTAAATTGTCAGAGTCTGCAGAGAGCCTAAGCCAATTTCCCTGAGAGGTGTGAAGCGCCCAACTCAACTCAATGCCCAGTGACAATTTAAATGTCAGGATTATTAACTATGTCCCGGCTAATTGTAGCATGTGAAAAAGGAGAGGGTAACCATAGTGTGAAGATCTGCACAATCTACAGCAGTGACAGCTCATTATGGTGCAACAGTGGCACAAGTATCAGAGGGGCAACCATGTTAGTCTGTATCTGCAAAAACAACACAAAGTCCTGTGGCACCTTATAGACTATCAGATGCATCTAATGAAGCGGCTCTGTGGAGATAATGCAGCACAGTCCAGGGGACATCTGAACCCACCAGAACAGAAACAACCCTTTACAAACCAGTGGGATGTCCAAGCCTCACCAAGGAGTGCCACAGAGGCCAATAACAGAGCCAAGCCCAGCAGAGTTCTTAGAATTCTACTTTGAACCCCTGTACAATCAACCAGGGAGAGCTTGGATACAGAGAAGACTTACAGAGTACCACAGCTTTCCCCAGCCCTGCTGATTCCATCCTGGCACTCAAAGATGCTGTATTCCAGTGAGCAGTGATGTGAACTTTGTATTCCATGTAGGACATCGTCATCTAATGAGGTTTGTTGAGTGTTTCGAAGGTTGCATCTACGCTACAGCTCAATTTCGAAAGGCAAACTTTCAAAAGCCACCTTTTAGAAGATCGGCTTTCGAACATGCACATCCACACGCCAAAAGCAGATTGAGATTGCGATCTGCCCTTTCAAAACACCAGTCCCCTCTTCCGAAAGGGAGTGTCCACACATTCCAGGGCACTCTTTTGAAAGAAAGGGGCAGGAGATGCCCCCAGAAGGATTTGTCCACCATACGACCCTGTCCATGGCTGCAGGCCAGCGCTCCTTTAACGGGCCCCTCCTTGACACCCTCATTCTGCACACACCGAGGGCTGGCTTGCCACCCAGAGCACTGCAGACCCTAACCATGCCGAGGAGCCACTTCAAGGAATAATGTGGACCCCCAGGAGTTCCCCGATGCTCTATCCCTCAAGGTCGTTGTCAGTCAGCTGGCCACACTGCTAGCTGCCATCCTGCAGTGGCTCTGGGGGGGAACTGCCCTAATGGCTGCCCTGGTACAGGCTGACCTCCTGGGATGATCCAAACACCCCCTCCCCCAAGTCATCTGGCACCTGTGGGGCTACCTCACAAGAAGTGAGCGTAGCCATTGCAATATGGAAGCTGGCCACGCTGAACAGTCACTGGTCGGTTGGCCACCAGTTTGGGATAGGCAGGGCAAGGAAGAAAGGGATGCTTGGGGTACCCACGCACCCACCATGGGTGGGTGGGGGGGTTCGTGGGCAAGAGGGACCATTGGAGACTGGGGAGGGGGAGAGGGAACAATGATGCATGGAGCACCCAGCCATGCACTCATGGGTGTGGTCTTCCACCACCCCATGCAGGTCATCTGGGTGATCAATGACATCCTACTTCAGTGGGTCATCCATGCTGGGAACCTCAATGTCACCCTCATGGAGTGTGAAGAGCTGGGCTTCCCCAATTGCTTCCCTCGGATGGGATGGAGGGGGCACCTGGGAGCTGCGGGGCTCCTGGCCACTGGCCATGAATGCTCTCCAGGGACTCAGGGACCCATCTGCTGGCGTGGAGGGTGTGCTGGTCGGAGTTCATGCTGTTCCTGCCTGCTGTGCATGCTCTCAGCATCTTGCTTAGGGGTTTCTGGGTCCCTGAATTTTTAAACATGTCTGGACATGCCAACCATAGAGCCCTGCTTGTGCCGGCAAGGTCATCTCTGCACACCAGCTGTCCGGTGCCATGAAGGACCCCCTCTTTTAAAAGAGCAACCCATGGAGCAGCTACACGCATTCTCTTTCAAAACAGCCTTTCGAAATGCAGCGCTCTTCCTGAAATGAGAAGGGGGTAGGGTTTTCTAAATGAGCGCCACAGTATTTCAAAATGAATTTCAAAATTATATGTTTTGTGTGTAGACACTCCATGGAGTCTTTCAAAATAGCCCCTCCTTTCAAAATGTATTTTGAAAGTAAATGCTAGTGCAGATGTGGCCAAAAATCTTTGGAGAAATTATGCTCTCTTATATAATGCCAATTGTTATATTTTAAATTGGCCAACTGAGCCAAACAGTATGTAACTAATCAGCAGAGTACAGGATACTCAGCTTAAACTTCAGGACCAGTTTTTGCTCTTTTCTGCCGTTAACCCCAAGTAGATATTGAAATCTTGGGCTAGACTGTCAACTGATATAAATTGGTGTAGTCTTATTGCTGTCAGTGGGGCTACGCTCTTTTATACCAATTCTGCCGTATTTTGTCTTTGTGTCTGTGGCGGGGTCTCCTGCCCCACCTCACTCCCAAAAGGTCCTGCATTGCCCTCAGGGCTCCCCAGTCCAGCCAGGCCTCAGCCACCTAGCCCCAGTTCCCAGGCTTCACCACCTAGATAGGACTCAGCAGCCTAGTCCCCATTTACAGGCTTTGCAGCACAGTCAGGCCTCTGTGGCCTACTTCCTCCTGGCCTTAGGCTCACAGGGGGGTGGGAGTCGGGGAGCTTGGGTGCACCCTTTCCATCAAGCTGCAGCCCAGAGCCCTGTTGGTGGTGAGTGTGGGACCCCAGCCACTAGCTCAGCAGGGATCCTCACTGTAACACACTGACTGGTAACCTTCCCAGTTCCCCCAACCTGGGCTACTTCCTACCCCGTTGCCAGTGCAGTCTGCCATCTCTGCTCTGGCTGTGCTCTCTCCCGCCGCTCCTGCATGGACTGCCCCTCCGGCAGTGGCTGCCACCACTGCTGCTGCAACTGCTCCTCAAGCAGCTGTGACTGTGACTGCTGCTGCTGCTGCTTCTGCTTCTGTTCAGGGGATGGCTGTGGCTGTGGCTCCCAGGCTCCAGTGGGTGCTCCTTCCCCATGATGGCCAGCCACAACTGCCAGGCTTCCCCAGCCTGCATACCTGGACTACAGCTGGAGCACACCCAGCAGGTCCTTTTCTATCCAATAGGCCTGGCTCTCATCCCCCTGCTCACCGCAGGGTTGGTACATCACAGTGCCAATAATAAAGGGTGAGATAGGCTCAGATGTGTTTATGGAAAATGGGATATATGTCTGCATGGGAAGCCACCACAACAGTATTTGATAGAAAAGAACCTCTGTGAATGTTAGAAATTTAGTATGGCATTCCCAATTATCTTTGTTACATTTTGCGCTCAGTTGTGTATTTTGAACTGCAGGAAGGAAGGGATTAGTAAAAAGACTTCTAGTTTTGCTGCTTTTGCTGCACTTTATTGCCAGAGTTCACCAGAAAAGAAAAATATGATGGGGGAACTTAATGCTCATTAACAGATTGGTTTGTATTATTAGATGAAGTTGAAATAATGTCATTGTAAGGCATATTTTTTATTGTTTACAAGCTTTTCCATTACAGCAATAGTAGATATTTCCCTCCCCTGTTTTTAGTATGCAAGAGAGATATACCATCCTGGCATGCTTATTCCATTTGACAAGGTATAATAATAGATCTAATGTATTACTGCACAGTAGCCTGCTGGAACTTGCTTACCTTTTCCTGAGTTAAAATTCATGTAGTTCCTCCAGAAAGGTAGTAGATAGAAAGTATGGAAAACTGTTTGTACACAAAACAGTGACAGCATGGGCTGAGGTAATGCATACTTTCCAGTGGACTTTTCTCAACATGGACCGTTAAGGATATCTTGGAACTAGATGATAATTCAGGCTTCCTGCCCATTTAGCTCTTAGCATTTTTGCTGGTTATTGTTAATAAAGGTGCCGATTATGATAGGATCTCTGCCAAATGGCTAGATAGTTGGTGAGCAGTAACCAAAGTCTGTCATGTAAAATAATGCTTATTTTGCTGTTACCTTCTTCTTCTACTGCCCACGTATATTATCATAATCAACAACCTTTCACGTCTTCTCATAAATCTGCAGGCCTTGGTAGTTTTTTGCATAATATCAAGCCCAGTCTGGTCCTAATCCATGACTAATGGGTCAGTACTCACTGCAGACTTTGCAAAGCAGTGCTTCTGGAGTTATAGGTTGTGATGGGACCGTAATGGTCATCTCGTCTAACCCCCTGCCAAGATGCAGAATGGTTACACCTGAACCATCCAACACAGATGGTTACCCAGCCTTCTTTTGAAAATTTCTGGTAAAGGAGCTCCCACAATCTCCTGAGGCAGCCTGTTCCATTGTCCTCCTGTTCTTAAACTTAGGAAGTGTTTTCCTGAGATTTAATTTAAATTGGCTGTGCTATAGTGTGACCCCCGCTTGCCTTCCATCCTGCCCTCTCTGGCAAAAAGAGCCAGCAACTTTTCTCCATGTTTTTTATGGCACTCTTTCTAATATCCAAAGATGGCTGTCATATCCCTACTTATCTCCTCTTTTCCAAGCTGTACATACCCCATTCCTTTGACCTTTGCTGTTACGACTTGCAGTCCATCCCTTTGATTATGTTTGTTGCTCACCTTTGGAGCCTTTCCAGTTTCTCCACAAGCTTTTTTATACATTGGTGACCAAAATTGAACGCTGTAATCTAGCAACATAAGCAGTGCTGTTTAGAGCGGTACGATCCCCCCCATATAATGTGCATGCTATGCCTCTGTTAATGGAACCTAAAATTAGGGTGACCATCCGTCCTGTATAGGCATCCAGCCAACAAGGCATCCGGACTTATTGGGGGCTGGGCTGGGAGCATCTGCAACTGCCGTTTCCCGGGGCATAGGGCCAGGAGTCCCCATGACTGACTGCAACTCCCCCAGGGCTCTGGAGCCAGGAGTGCTCATGGCTGCCACTTCCCCAGGGCTCTGGGATCAGTAGCACCTGTGGCTGCCACTTCCTTGGACTCTGGGGCCAGGACAGCCCACAGCTGCCTCTTCCCAGGGGCTGGTGCGGCCAGGAGTAGCTACCCCTCCCCCACGTATCTCCCTCTCCTGTATTTGGGAGAGGGAGATATCGTCGCCCTACCTAAAATGCATTTGCTTTTTTTTTTTTGGCATCCACATCTCATTGCTGACTCATGATGAGATGGTGATCCACCACAACTCCCAGACCCTCCTTAGGGATTCTGGAAGAACTCCCAGTTTTCCCCTATACTGTATTTGTGAATGTTGCTTTTCTTCCCTCAGCTTAGCACCTTACATTTTTCTCTTTTGAATTCACTTTGTTGTCTAGAATCCAGTTTTCCATTTTCTCAAGATCCCTTTGAATTTTAGCTTTGTTCTCCAATGTACAGGTCATCCCCGTAGGTTTGTGTCTTCAGCAAACTTCTGTATTTTCATACAAACCACTAAGTAAGATATTAAACGACACAAGACACAGAATAAATCTCTGTGGAACCTCACTTGAGACCTCCTTCCAATCTGTCATCATTCCATTAATAAGTTACTTTTTGTGACTGCTTACACAATTATGTATCCACTTACTGCTAGCTCTGTTGAATCTGCATTTCTCCAACTTACTTTTCAGAATTTCACATGGGACTGTATGTCCAGATGTATTACTTCCTCTGCATTCTCCCTCTCCACCAAATCGGTTATCCTGTCAAAGACGGAAATCAAGCTGGTTTGGCATCATTTGGTCTTGGTAAATCTTTGCTGGCTGCTAGTGACTGCCCTTCATCCTTCAGGTATTTGCAGATTGAATGTCTTAAGAATTGCTTTAGTAACTTCCCATGTATCCAAGTCAGGATGACTGGTCTACAGTTTCCAGGCTCCTCCTTTTCCCCCTTTTTTAAAGAGTGGCACTACATTAACCCTTCTCCAGTTTTCTGGTACCTCTTCTGTCACCCCAAGTTTAGAACTATTATTGCCAATGGTTCTGAGATGTCTTTACCTAGTTTCTTCAATACCTTCAGGTGAACTGCATCTTACCCCAGTAGTAATAAAAGAAAAACATCCATTTACTGGGAATGGAGCAGAGACCACCAATTATTCCACATGCCCTGCCAAACAGCCCCTGACCAATAAACTATCAATGTCCTTCTCAATGTAGACAAAAAAAATTCGGGCTGAGCAGTACAGTTATCTTATTGCAGTAAATGACATCAGGTAACCCATCAAAAAGCTAGAGAATCAGAAGAAGAATATAAGAATGGCCACACTGGGTCAGACTGAAGGTCCATCTAGCCCAGTATCCTGTCTTCCAACAGCGGCCAATGCCAGGTGCCCCAGAGGGAGCAAACAGAACAGTAATCATCATCATATCTTTCTTGTCATCCATTTCCAGCCTCTGACAAACAGAGGCTAGGGACACCATTCCTACCCCATCCTGGCTAACAGCCATTGACAGACCTAACTTCCATGAATTTATCTAGTTCTTTTATGAACCCTGTTAAAGTCCTGGTCTTCACAGCTTCCTCTGGCAAGGAGTTTCACAGGCCTAACCATGCACAGCATGAAGAAAAACCTCCTTCTGTTAGTTTTAAACCTGCTATCCATTCATTTCATTTGGTGACCTCCTACTTCTTATATTATGGGAACAAATAAATAACTTTTCCTATTTACTTTTTCCATCCTGCTCATAATTTTATAGACCTCCACCACATCTCCTTTTCATCTCCTCTTTTCTAAACTGAAAAGTTCCAGTCTTTTTAGTCTCTTTTCATATGGCTCCTGTTCTAAACCCCTAATCATTTTGGTTGCCTGTCCACTAAAGTGATCGTTAACATAGATTGTCTGTGTATAATGAGAACATTAAGTTTGTAAAGTTCAGCACTCAGAATTGAGGAAATGCCAGAATGAAGGTTATATCCCACCCATCTCCACTGAGTCCTTGCATCCTTCTGCTCTGCTGTGGGAGTAAGCAGGCTCACAGCAGCTGCTTATTCCAAGCTGCACAGGTCTACAGTCTACACAGATGGGGTAGAGGAATAAAGGGAGTTCTTACTCATCCTTATTCCTTTGCAGCCATGCAGTCCAAGTCACAATGTAGCACTAACAAGGTTGCATTTTTTCCTCACAGCTGTCATGGGACTGGGAGCCACTCTGGGTATTTAATGGTCCTTAATTTTGTGGGTGGAACTGTCTCATTTTACTTCCTTCTGTTATCTGCTTTAATAACCAATGCCTTCCCATCTGATACACGAAGAAAGCAGGCCATATAGCCATGACACATATCAGCACATAACATATGTGAAGCACTTCAGTGCTGTGTGCTCCTGGCTTCTGGCCTGTGCTTTCCAGGCCAGCTACACACACGGAGCCACCATGTGTCATGCTGCTGTCTGCTTGCTGACAATGGACAAGCAGAGGGCTCAGGCTCTTCCCCAGTTCAGAGGATGCTTTCTCACACCTCCTTGAACCTTGCGACCGATATGACAAGCTCACTGCAATGCCCTTGCCAACAACTTTCCATTGAAAAGGCCATTGTCTGTTAATCAGGAATTTCACAAAATGAAAATCTATGCCCTAGGTCTTTCCTACCATTTTACCATATATGCATATGCTTTCTTTTTCACCCCTTTGTGATTAAGAGCCCACAGCAATGTGAATGAGTTTAATCGGTTGCTGACAGAAAATTATTTGCCTATTAGTTTACTCACAAAAATGTGAAATTATAACACACACACCTATATTCTTCATGCTTTTTCAGCCACAGTAAGCATTTACATTATTCTCTTGCTTTTTTAAATTAGACTAAATCATTCATATATGCTTGCTTCTCAAAAGAGATATTTTTGCAAGTTTTAAGATACCACAGTAGTTAAAATGTCTGTACCATATGAAACATAAGGCTAGGCAGCTGCAGTTAGTTGGTTAATATGCAGTTAGCTATAGTTAGTATGCAAGGCATTAGTGTTTTCTGGCTGCAACAATTTTGTTGTCTGTAGGATTTGTGGAATGATCGTAAAGTTCTGGGTCCTCCATTGTCATTAGAGAAGGGTGGTCTAGCAGGGGAGCTGAAAAATCTGGAGATTTCCAGGTCAGGGAGTCCTCTAATTACTTTTTAAGCATGGCTCTTTGTGTTTGTCCATGCACTATTCTATCTTGATCAGTAGAGCTGGAGACAGAGGCCGGGTTTTCTTGTCATTAGTGGGGAAACAGGGGAACAGGACATGGACTTAAACCGAAAGCAACACAGCCCCAAAAACAGAACAGTGTGCAGGGTTTAATATATTTCCACCTGCATAATGTAGCCTGCATTCAGCTCCACTCCTTGCTAATGAAGCGTGGTAGCAGCGTCGGAGCGGTGAGATCTCAGATACGCAGCATCTGACAATGTGAGTCATGGTACTTGGGTTAAAGCCCCACAGATCCCTGGACTTGGCAAACACAAACCTGGCCTAGAAATGGATCCACTGGAAAGAGGAATTTGAGCTGAACACAGACCTGGCCAGGCAGAAGGGCAACAAAAGCAAGAAAATAAATCTATACCTTATTGGGGAGCAAGGCAGCGAGATCAGCACTACTTTGAAGCTCACCACTGGCACAAGGCTCACAGCAGTCTTAGGAACTTCAGGTACTATTGCTCCCAAACCAGAAAGAAACTGGAGCTACATAGATCCTCTTGCCCTAGATCAAAACCAAACCCCCTGCCCCCCAGGCCCCTGCCCCAGGTCACAACCCCATCCTGCCCTAGGTCACAGCCCAAACACCTGCACCCCAGTCCCGTGCCCTGGGTCCCAACCCAAATCCCTGCATCCCTCCTGCATCCCAGACCCTGCCCCAGGCCACAACTGCCTCCTTCACCTAAACCCCTTCCCAGACCCCACAACCCCTCCTGCTCCTTGCTCCAAGCTCCCTTTTGTAGCCCATCTCCATCCCAGGCTCTGCAACTCCTCCATTAACATCATGGAAGAGTGCAGCCCTTGACCACTTTCCAAATTCCTAAGCGTGCCCCCTCCCCATCAAAAATTATTGCTCATCCCTGTGTTAGATGCTTGGACATGAAGGCCATGTCTACACTAGCCCCAAACTTCGAAATGGCCACGCAAATGGCTATTTCGAAGTTTACTAATGAAGCACTGAAATGCATATTCAGCGCCTCTTTAGTATGCAGGCGGCCGCGGCACTTCGAAATTGAAGCGGCTCACGGCCGCACGGCTCGTCCTGATGGGGCTCCTTTTCGAAAGGACCCCACCTACTTCGAAGTCCCCTTATTCCTGTGAGCAGATGGGAATAAGGGGACTTCGAAGTAGGCGGGGTCCTTTCGAAAAGGAGCCCCGTCGGGATGAGCTGCGCAGCGGCGAGCTGCGTCAATTTCGAAGTGCCGCAGCCACCCGCATGCTAATGAGGCACTGAATATGTATTTCAGCGCTTCATTAGTAAACTTCGAAATGGCCATTTGTATGGCCATTTCGAAGTTTGGGGCTAGTGTAGACATGGCTGAAGCGTGCATTGGAAGCCTCATGAGAAAGGATGTAAGACCTAGGAGGCACAACAGCTCCACAAGTGCATGCAGTGAAACAGCAAAGGACAATAGAGGGCTGAGGTTTAAAAATTTCAGTGAGATGCACTTACTGTGGGAGAGAGCATATGGGGTAAGAGGAGGGCCATGCATTAGGACAGCATTTCAAGGAATGTGATAAGATGAACCATTTCAGCCCTGTGTGCAAGAAACAAGGAAGGTCCCAGAAAAAAGTCCAACAGCCTTGTTCAAGAAGAGGAGGGCACATCAGGTAGTAGTGATATGCTGATTCCTGGAGTCTAAGCAGAAGCAAATTTGGGACTGGAAAGCAACAAGGGACCATACCAACCCCTGTGCACACAACAATATGAAGTGGGAAACCCCCTGTGCAATTTCAGCTAGATATCAAGCACTTCTGCCATGTGATTTTTTTTGGTTGAATTAGAATCTGACAACCCCATTAGAAAGAGTGGGAGTGATTTAATAATGCACAGTGGGACTATAATGCAGTCTGAGAGAAAAGGTGGCCTCATAATAACTAACCTGGAAAATAACAGAAGGTACCAAATGAAGTTTGTGGTGGCTGAGAAGTACCACAGGCCCTCCTTCAGGAGCAAAGCTACTCAAGCCATTGATCTGAACATGGGAGAAATTAGAATTGTATAGCTGCAGTGCAAGAAGCAAACAGGTGATTCCTATAGACACCAGAGACAATTTTAGGAGCATATAGAGATGTTTTCAAAGGGAACTGGAGTCTTGAAGGAAAGCTGTGATTAGACGTAGTCTCTGGATTGGAACTATGTGTTTAGAATGAAGAAAACTTCTACTTGCACTGCAGAATGTGGTGTTTAAGAAGCTCAAAAGTATGCAAAGAAGATGTGTCATAGCAAAGTACAACCACCAGTAAAGCCAGGGTAAGCAGCAGGGTGGTGTCAGGCAAATTATGCATGCATAGATCTGAAGCCACTGAATCAGATATTCAAAAGATGCCGGTATCCACTACCTGCATCTGTTGACATCTTGCCAGAACTTCCCAAAGCCAGAACCTTTACAATCTGTGATGTGAAGAATGGGTTTTGGCACATAAGCATGAAGAAAGAGCCTAGCATCCTGACAGTCTTTGCAACACCTTTTGGTTGCTATAGAAAGCTGCCCATGCAGATGGGTATAATCTTAGCAACAAGGGCAAGGAGGTTTAAGAGAAGACTCACCCAAGCACTGGGAGGAGCTGGTGGAGGTGAAAATAATTGCAGATGATAGTATCATTGTAGATGAAGGGAGCAATGATGCAGAAGCTGAATGTTAGCAGGACAGAAAACTACAGACTGAACCTCCCAAAACCAGGATTCTCTGGTCCAGCCACATCAGTGGTCTGGCAGGACCAGAGATCCCCAGGTTTGGAGGCTGGTAGAGGGAGGGCCAGAGGCAGAAGCCTGGAAGCCCATCAGGGACTACTGAGCCAGACTAGAGGTAGCCAGGACAGGGGAGAAAGTGGATCTGGCAGCAGGTAGGGGAGGCAGGCTGTGTGGACAGAGGCAGGGTACCTCCCCTCGTCTGGCAAATTCCCTCTTTTGGGACTAGTCAGATCCTGAGGGTGCTGGACAAGGGGAAAGCAACATGTGCTCATTTTACTACTTCTGTGGAAGAACATTTGGCATTTACTGAAAGCTGATCCCAGCAAAAACAAGGCAGAGATAAGCCACCCCCAGGGAATATGAAGTGATATTGCATTCTATGGGAATGATGAATTTTCTGTCCAAGTCTTGTCCACAGCTGACTACAATAACAAAATTCGCATGGGTGCAGAACTCACAAGAGCAAAGGAACAAAGAGGAAGCTGTGCTAGTCTATACACTATCAAAACAAAAAGCAGTCAAGTAGCACTTTAAAGACTAGCAAAATGGTTTATTAGGTGAGCTTTCGTGGGACAGACCCACTTCTTCAGATCATAGCCAGACCAGAACAGACTCAATATTTAAGGCACAGAGAACCAAAAACAGTAAGCAAGGAGGACAAATCAGAAAAAGATAATCAAGAGCAAAGGAGGATGTTTAGTGGGACTTAATAGCTTCCCAACAACAAGAATTTGGCATACTGAAATAAATGGTAATTGCTGCCTCTCTCCTGAAGCACTACCTGCTGGGAGAGCTATGCATGCTCAGAGGAAAGAATGGTATTGCTGTTTTGCTGAAGTAGCCAGTCACTTATACCAGCACAGCCCTATCAGAGGCCGAACAAGCATATCCCCAAATAGGACAAAGAGCTTCCGGCTGTGGTATTTGGAGTGGAGTAATTCCATCTGTACCTCCATGATGACCCAGTCCTTATGGCAAAGCCCCTTTGTGATGAGAATACTAATCCCACCCTGGAAAACAAAGGATTAAAGAGCTTCTCGGGGCTTGGACATCTCTATCTTGTCATCTGTGTAACGCACCAACAAACTGGAAGAGGAGCTTGATAGGGGAGCAGAATATCTCCCTTGTTGGCAGATCCTGGGGTGGGACCATGAACTGGGAGTCTAGATTGCGAGAGGGTCTGTCCATGCAGAGGTGTTCTCTTGAACACCACACATTTTGTCCTAAGAAGTAGATGGATCCTGTTGGCTGTGACTACACTGGGCCCCTTCTTTGAAGGGAGTATAGTAATCATCCTGATCAGAGAATACTAATGTGCTGCTGCGATGAATATGCAGCACTTCATTACGCTAATTCTCTGAATGGCAACTTCGAAGTTGCAAACTTTGAAGTGCCGGCATGCCATGTAGCCATGGGCTCTTCAAAGCACCCACACAATCTGGGAGTAAAGGCGCTTTGAAGTTGCGCAGGTACTTCAAAGTGCCCGCAGCTACACGGCACGCTTCCAAGTGGCCCCAGGGAGAATTAGCCTAATGAAGTGCTGTATGTTCATTGCAGCACTTCATTAGTATTCTCCAATCAGGCGAATGTAGACACAGCTGTTGTCTGTTATGTGCATGTGCTTTTTGTAGTTCTCCGTCTTTTTAAAGAGTCCCTTGGCTCCCTCTTGGATGGGATAGATGTGCTATACCAGGTCCCAGGCAGATGTGTAGGATGAATATATAGCTAGCGTGGGTGAAACTGCGGTGGTGCCCAAAGTTGACAAAGAAAGGACAGCAGCCAGTGGATGCATGGTCCACATTATACAATAATTCTGCATGTGGTAAGAGAGAGGCAGTCATTCTGGTGATGGTTGATGTAGCATCATAAGTCTTATTCAGGGATCTGGTTGATCCTTTCTGTTTGGCTATTTGACTGAGAATGACAAGTCCTGTGCACCTTATAGACTGACAGATATTTTGGAGCATCAGCTTTCATGGGTAAAGACCCACTTTGTCAGATGCATGAGTCTATAAGGTGCCACAGGACTTCCTGTTGTTCTCCAAGATACAGACTAACATGGCTACCTCTCTGATACTTGACTGAGAATGGTAAGCAGAGGGCAGGTGTGTATGTACTCCTAATAAACAGAGATGCATGCCGGAAGTAGGAAGTTAACTATGGTGCCTGGTCACAGGTGACTTAATCAGGGAGGTCATGAAGATGGACTATGTTTATCCAGATTCAGGTGATTTCCTTCATAGAGGGTAAGCATACATGCATAGGATGAAATGAGCTATTATAGAAAAATAATCTATATGTTCAGCAGGATTATGAAGCTGCTAGCTTCTGGTAATCCACCACAAACGCCAAGGAAAATAGCCTTCCAGGGCCAACATGGGGTGCCCATGGGAAGGAGGGCACTGCAGGGTCTCTGACATGAGATTTCGGTGAGGAAACACACATTTCAGGAAGCAGCAAAGGTGTTTACCATGAGGCACACTTGGGGTGTGTATTGTTATGTTGAAAATCAGCCTAAGTGTCCTGCCAGGGTGGTGTTATGACCCAGCTGATGAACCACAACTCTCTCAGGTCCTGGAGGAATGCTGATGCAACCCCATAAAAAGGATCCCCTCCTGGATGTTGTGAAGTTCTTGGGTGTAGTCATTCCATTGAGTGGAATTCTGGAGGCAGAGTCAAAGCAGATGAGTGCAAACAGGTCTTGGCAGCAAGTTGTGTTTAGGAGATTGTGGGACTTGATGATATGGACAAATTCCAGACTAGTGTCTCATGATTAAGAGTTATATCTTCAGCACCATTTCTGGTTCCAGGGCTGCAGGTCCAAGTAAGTTGAACTGTGAGAAGAATAAGCCTATCAGGTTTGTTGTGGAGGTAAGGCTGTGAGCTGGCACAGATACTCCAGATTTTTAGGTTGGTAAGCATTCTTACCAGCTGGCCAGCCCCTTCCACACAGTTACCCCACTAAAAAGAGATCTTAATTGTCAGGAACACCTTATCAAACATGTCAGTTTGATGCAGCAAGAGTAAGATTCCTTGAGTAGTAGACAACAGCATGCAATATTTGCATGGGTTTGTGCCTTTGGAAGGGGATTACCCTAACTGCCATTGTGAAGAGCATTAAGTTCCACAAAAAAAGTGGGGAGCGAGGCCTCTTATTTACCTCAGTGAAATGGGCTATGTATAAACTGGGCAAGTTCCTCACAATAGCGGGACCATTCCCTGGCTTATATATGCAAACAAAAAGGTCCACAAGATTTCTAGGCATTTGGTTATTCAATACAGGCCAATACATAAGTTCCAGCAGGACTGGCACATGGGCATTGCTTATGAACTGCATAAGAGGCCACTGTGCCTTAGCCCTGACAGTCTCTATTCAGCACACCCCTGGCCATTTAAACTCAGTGTGGGTCATCCAAGAGGGTTGATGTTTGGAAAAAGGGTGCCCCAATTTGACAGCACTAACCTATGGTCTTCCAGCCAAGAAGTCTTCTATAAACTAGCTGATTACCAAGGTCACCTTAGCAGGGCAAAGGCTTAGACTGGGTAAACAGAAGATGGCATCAGTTCAGGAAACCCCAGAACCACCAACAAGTCCTGTTGAACTTTTTAGGTCAGGGTTTCGCAGGCTCCATTCAAGGCATGGTATTGCTGGCTGTATTCAGTGCAGTGTTCTCAGCACTGAGCTGCCTCATTTGTTCTGTAGCCTCAGGCTGTCTGAGGTCAGCTGCACAACTTGGCCCTGTAGTACTATCAGATTATCTGCCAGGATCCAGAGGGCCCATTTGGATTAATTTGATGCTTCTGGTGGTTGATTGTGCTGCTGGGTCCAACCCTAACCCCCAATCCAATCAGATTATTGTGGACCAAACAAGATGTTGCAGACAGATCATAGCTGGCCAGATCAAGTAGTTGCAGCCAATCAGCAGTCATCAGACAGAAGTGGGGAGTTAGTTTGTTTGGTATATAGGGAGGTCAGAAGCAGTAGAGGAACTGAAGATTGGAATCATGAGTCAGGATCCAGACTCAAGATGGGTCAGGATAGCAGAGGGTCAGAGGCAAGTGACAAACTGGACATCAGGAATCACATGTCAGATGCTGAGTCACATCATGTCAGAGTGCCAGGAGTTCAAGCCAGGGGCTGAGGATCTGGTAATAAGAATGGGCAGCAAAGGTAGGCAGCACAAGGCATACAGTCCTGGCCAGGGTGGAGCCTAGTTCCTCTTTCTGCTGCTGGCTTAAGTAGGGCCAGCAGGCCAATCGGCTTCTCTGAGACCCCATCAGTCGTGTGTTGGGGCAGAGCCTCATATTGGGGGATGGGTCATGAGACCCAGGTAAGCTATTGCTTGCATCTGCCAGGTGAAGGGTTAGTGCCTGCCAGTTCCCATGAACCTTGTGTAATATTTCAAGGGGTTTCTGGGCCAAACTGAAAGAACCTACCCTGGGCAAATTGCTTAAAACCAGGCCACTCGCAGTCCAGGCTGGAATTTCCTTCTCAAGAAGGCAAACCAAGACAGCTACACTCTGCCAGCGTCTCTGGCCAGACAGAAACTACACAAGCAAACTCAGTTTCTCCAGCTGGCCTTAATGTCCATACCAGTATCCCTCCTTACTCAGGTGAGATGTTATGAAAACCTATTTCACCAAATCCACACAGATTCTTCCAGGCCCCAAAGGGCACAGCCACATTCCCAGGTCAATACGTACTTAGATCTGACCCAAAACAGTACGTTCTGCCAATCCTTTAGAATCTAAGTGTTTATTTAAAAAAAGAAGAAAATAGGGTGAGAGAGAAAACTGATTAATGTGGTAAATTACATACACCAGTGAAAACTACTGATGCAGGTAACAGCCAATGGTACAAGCTGCTATTCTTGAGAATCTCTGAAAATACATCCCCTGAGCTATGGGTCCATACTCCATGCAGGCTTAGTTCACGAGGATGAAGAACAAAATGGTCACTGCCCAGGTCATGTTTATAGACATGCCATGTGGAGGGAAAAAACCCCTTTCTTCTTCACCTAGGAAATGGAGGATCGCCTGATCGGATGGCCTGTTGCGGCTTTCTGCCATTGGCAACTGAGTTAGCCAGCACTTCTCAGCTAATTTCCATAAAACAGATTCTACATCTGAGTCTCTGTTCCTTTGTTCAGCTCATGTCACCTGACTGGGGAGGCGATCACACCTTCCGTTGTGAATCCTGAGCTCTAAAACATTTTTAATACAAGCATAGAACCAATATTTACAATTTTACATACAAAGATGGTACAGATATACAAGTAGCATAAACTGATTCAGTGAATTACCAGTTTTCATTAGACACCTCACTTGGCCCACCTGGCACAAGATTTGGTGCAAACTTATTACAATGGTCACAGATATGGTTTTCCTATTTAATTTAAAATCCAGTAACATCACACTTTGCTAACCAGATTCGGCCTCCATGGGTCATGATATTAGCTGAGGGTCTGCACCTGTGTTCATGCAAACATTGATGTTGGTTGGAATTTTGACGGCTGCTGTTATTAGGTATATAAATTAAACAAAGGAAACCCTTGCATATGCAACTGGTCTCCTTGCATTGAAGCACCTTATTGCAGCATTTGACAACCCACCATTTTCTTAATGTGACTGCAACAACTGCATACTTTGACTGCAAAAATAATTGTTTTAGTGATATCAGCTATCTCTTAAAGCACTGGGCCTTTAAAATCATTTAATCATCTTGTCATACTCTCTAAACTGAAGCATTAGTAACTTGATCAAGGGCTAGAATGCAGTTGAGACCTTCAGCCTTAATTTAATCTGATTCCCTGCTGACTTTGAGTGGAAACACATAACAAATCTTATTAGGTTTACAGTGGTTTCCTTGAATAATGAATCTAATAAAGCAGCTTGGTTTTCTTTCAATGTGCCAAAATGCTTAAAGTTTAGGATCTGAAATCTAAACAGCTTTCTAGTAAGGAAACTGAAAGTCAGTATGAAAGAGTTATTAAAGTAGAGTATACAATATTGAGCCTGAGATTTCAAGGGATCACCTGCAAAACTTCTAGAACCCCATATGAAGTAAACTTTAGTGAAGGACAATGCTTGTATATAGACATGAGTGTCCTTTAATTGTAAGTGGAAGAGGGGAACTGGAAGGGGGGAAATACAGATTATTTTTAATACAAAATGTTTGCTTAGGCTTAGACTGCAGTTCAGACAGGTCCACAATGGCATGAGGAAGATAAAACCCACACACACCACTTCGTTGGAGAGGATATGTGGGGGCTGTATGACTAGTACTCCCACTCTCAGGCAGATAAACTAGAATGGACGATGTCCCAAGTGCAAGGCCAGCCTTAGGGCAAGGCAAATAAGGCAGTTGCCTTGGCCCCTGCACCTTCAGGGCCCGGTGCTACCATCAACCAGGCCCCACTGCCAACATGCCACCTCGGGTGCTGCAAACTCTTGGCTGGACCTGTCCCAGTGACCTGACCAACGCAACTGAGTGGGTATGAAGTGTGTAATGTGCTGGTAAAGGCCCGGAGCTGATTACTGTTCTTGGGAAAGAGGAGAGAGCAAAGAAGGAATTGCCTCTGAAGCACAGTTTTATCCTTTGGATACTCCCGGGATGGTGCTGCGTAGTCAGGGCTACCTGGTAAACAGACAGCCTAGCTCAGGCTTTCCACCCTTTTTGATACCAGGGACCAGCTTGCTGACTTCCTAAACTGCATCACAAAGATCTCAGGGACCAGCATGGGTCCATGAGGATGAAATTCACTTTGTTTACAAATGGCCAAAGAAAATGGCCTTGACAGAAGTGAAGTGGTGAGGGACTGCAGTGCTTACACTCACACACACACCCCATTTTCCCACCCGTGGGGCAGGAGTAAAAAGCTGCTGTGCAGCTGCCCAAGGCTCCAGGCTAGACGAGAAGCTGCATCTCCACTGTCCCATCTGTCTGATCCAAACCCACTGTAAGCACCACAAGTCTTTCTGTGGCATTCAGTGGGCCTTGGAGTGGGACTGTAAAAAGTCACAGATTTAGAAGCAGAAAGGAACTGTGATAACCATCGAAGTGAGAGGTCTCAAGCTCACAGCCTGCAGGCCAGCTACAGCCCAAGCAGTTCCACAATCCAGCCTGCACACAGCTGCCAGCACAGGTGGGGCCAGGTGTCTGTACCCTTCCCCCAGGTGTGGCCCCTGTTCCACTCCCCACCCTGCTTCTTCCTGCCCCTGCTCTGCCTTCTGTGCCCATTCCTCTAAGCCTCCTTCCTAAAGGGATGCGGCTTCACGGATTACTGGGAGCCCGGCACAGGGCAACAGCAGGGGTTGGGCCTCCCCAGCACTCACCGCAGTGAAGGGAGTCGCAGGCAGAGAGAAGCAAAGCACAGAAGCAGCCTCTGAGCTGCTCCACTGCCATCTCCTAGGCCAGCCTGGTCACTTTGCTTCACCACAGCAGTGGGAAGCAGCACTTCCCTACCCCAGCCCATGTGGAAGATGGCAGTAGATTGGAGCAGAAGCTGCTGCATCACTCTGCTTCCCTGCAGCTCCTGCTGCTGCGGTGAGTGTGTGTCTGGTGGCGGGGGAGCAATCCCTGCTGCCAGCCTCAGCCCACCCATGAACCCAGGAGATAACCTGAGCACAGGGGAACCATCCTGTCCATAGGATGGTTGGGGCAGCAGCCATGGTTGAGCACGAGCCTGGGGTAGCCACCCCAAACCATCCTGTGGATGGGACAGCTCTCCACATGCCCCTGCTGGACCACAGGGCCATATCAGCTAGCAGCTAGCAGCTGGAAGCCACTCTACCCCACTGCACTGCTGGTGGTGGAAGCAGGGGAATCCCAGAGGATTTTAAATCTCCTGGAACTGGTAGATGGCACCAGGGGATGTGCAGTAAGGGAAGGTGCACGCCAGCTGGAGGGGATGTGAAATGAATGAGGGGAAAGGAACACACAGAAACCCCTGCTGTGCACTGGCCTGCTAGGAAGTTTGAGGAATGGCCCTGGCCCTAAGGTAAACCAAGTTTGAGACCCCCTCATTAGTCTGTCCTCCTCCATAAAGCACAGACATAGGTGCTGGAACACCTGTGTCTGGCTTGAAGTGGTTTCCATCATACACAGGGTTCACAGTTTGGTTCAATGCTCTAAGCATCCCCACTGTACAAATTGTTCCAGTACCTCTGTGCTCAGATCATGCAACTGTCTCCTCTGTCATCAGGGTAAGGTTTTTTGGAATAAACCTTTTACATCTCCACTGCTAAAATTCCTTATTGTTAGCTATATTGACCCCATTTCTATCAGGCACATCTGTGCAACTCCCGCAAAGGGCAAAAGGAGTTGCACATGCATATCCTAGGGGAGAACTGGGGTAACAGCTGAGCTCCATTTTCATTTTCCAAAAGCTCCCAGCCACCTGCAGTGACCATGAGCCAGTCCTTCAACGTGCATGAGATTAGTGACCTGATAGATTTGTTCTCTCTCTCCTCTGTTAAACTCAGCTGGGTGACTGTTTCAGCCAAAGTGCTACCGGCTGTGTCTACACGTGCCCCAAACTTCGAAATGGCCATGCAAATGGCCATTTCGAAGTTTACTAATGAAGCGCTGAAATGCATATTCAGCGCTTCATTAGCATGCGGGCGGCAGCAGCGCTTCGAAATTGACGAGCCTTGCCGCCCCGCGGCGCGTCCCGACGGGGCTCCTTTTCGAAAGGACGCCACCTTCTTCGAAGTCCCCTTATTCCCATGAGCTCATGGGAATAAGGGGACTTCGAAGTAGGCGGGGCCCTTTCGAAAAGGAGCCCCGTCTGGACGCGACGCGCGGCGGCAAGGCTCGTCAATTTCGAAGCGCTGCTGCCGCCCGCATGCTAATGAAGCGCTGAATATGCATTTCAGCGCTTCATTAGTAAACTTCGAAATGGCCATTTGCATGGCCATTTCGAAGTCTGGGGCACGTGTAGACGTAGCCGGTCTAATGCTGGGAGCTTTAGGCCATTTTCATTGCAAGTTATTGGACTTACTGCAGGGGTAAATAAATGAAATTCTATGATTTGTGTTATACAGGAAGTCAGATGAGATTTAATGGCCCCCTCTGGCTTAAACTCTATGAATCATTAAAGTTTGTAAGCTAAAGAAGGCAAAGTTATTATGAAAAAGCTGAATTTACAACAGAAATTAAGAGAAGCTTAATTTAAGTAGAGATAATAAAGATTCAATAATATATATATATATATATATGCGCATACGATGGCAATTCAGATATTTGCCCTTTCTCTTTGTATATTTCTTAAGAATAGATAGGTTTTTTGCTTGGGACATACCCGAGCAGTTTGCCATCTTTAGCTAAGAGAAAATGTAAGAGATGATAGCTGTGTCTACACTGCTCCTCCCTTTCAGAAGGGGCATGTAAATGCAGTGGATCGAAAATGCTAATGAGGCATTGATATGAATATTCAGTACCTTATTTGCATAATATCAGTCACTCACCACATTCGAAGTGCTGCTTTTGAAATGCAAAATAGCTGTGTAGACTGTGTTCCTTCATAAGGAAGGCCCACTTTTGAAAGCACCCTGCTTCCTAATTGTTTTCAGCAAGAAGGGTGCTTTCCAAAGCAAGAATTCCTTTTGAAGGAACCCCATCTACGTGGCTAGTTTGCATTTTAAAACAGAACTTTCAATGTAGTGAGTAGCTGCTATTATGCAAATGAATGCTAAATATTCATATCAGTTCCTCATTAGCATTTTCTATCCATTGCATTTACATTACCCTTCTGAAAGCGAGGGGCACTGTAGATGCAGCCATCATCTATTACATTTTCTCTTAGCTAAAAATGCTGAGCTGCTTAGGTATATAGCGGACGCCATTATGAATAAGTTATTAAAGTACATTACTCCACATTGAGCCTAGGCTTTCAAGGGATCACCTGCAATATTTCTAGAACCTCTTACAAATATTCATATCAGTGCCTCATTCGCATTTTCAATCCAAAACATTTACATTCCTCTTCCAGAAGGGAGGAGCAGTGCAGATGCAGCCAATATGAGCTAATGTTCATTGCTCATAACAAGTACAAATCATTTACACAAGCTTGCACCAGATTCTGACCCTTTTTAAATCTGTTTTATGCCATTGTGAATTAAGCCCTAGCTGGATTTAGTTTTTATTAGGAAATAAGAGATTCATGAACTGCGTGATTAACTTTAATCAATTATTTAAATTAGCTTCTGTACTAGATGACTGGAAGATAACAAATGCAACACCAATTTTTAAAGAAGAATCCAGAAGTCATCCTGGCAGTTGCAGGTTTGTAAGCCAGACTTCAGTATCAGGCAAATTGATTGAAACTGTGGTAAAAGAACAGAATGGTCAAACACGCCGATTAACATGATGTGTTGGGGAAGAGTAAACATGGCTTTTGTAAAGGGAAATCATGCCTCACCAATCTATTAGAATTCTTTAAGGTAGGTCAACAAGCATGTTGGACAAAAATGATCAAGTAGATATAGTGTACTGGGACTTTCAGAAAGTCTTTGACAAGGTCCCACACATATGGTTCTTAAGTGAAGTTAAGAGTCATGGTACAGGAGGAAAGGCCTTTGCATGGGCCAGTAACTGGTTGAAAAAAAACAAAGGGTAGGAATCAATGTCCAGTTTTCAGAATGAAGAGAAATACAGAAGGGCTTCAAAAATGATTAAGAATATGGAATAAGCTCCATAATGAGGAGAAATTTAAAAGACTGATTTGTTAGGCTAGAAAAAAGACAACTATGAGGTGATATGAAAGAGATGTATAAGATCATGACTGGTGTGGAGAAAGGAAATAAGTAAGTGTTATTTACTCCTTCACACAACACAATGATCAGAGTCACCTAATTAAATGACTAGGCAGTATGATAAGCAGTTCCCAGGGTCCAATGTGTCACCCTGTTAAATTTAGACACCCAGCCTTACCTTTCTGTGTGCTCATGGGCTAACCTTACATTCTACAGGACTGCAGCATCTTTAACTAGTGAGCCTTATGCAGTAATATCCTACTTAACCTTTATTTATTAACAATCAACAAAACATAATGCACATGCTAAGCATACAATACAGTGCCCAACCCTCCCAATAAGACAGGTGAATTTTTCTTGAGGTCTACTCAGGGCCAGGTCATTTTGGGAACTCCAGCTTCCAGCTGGTGTCACTTGCAGAGTGTTGAGGTTTGGCCAGACTGATCTCGAAGTGGTCTTGTAGTTAGTTCCAAAGAGCTTCCTTTTGGGCCCCAGTTCATGTAGTAAAACTTGAGTCTTGCTTGCCTGTACTTTGTAATTTATTTTACTAAGATATTACTAAACAACTTTCTAACAAATTCTAATATATTGTAAAATAGTTCTTTAAAAATAACTAGAAGTCCTGTGGCATCTTATAGACAAACATATTTTGGAGCATAAGCTTTCATAGGCAAAAACCCACTTTGTCAGCGGTCATGATGCACAAGACTTATCATTGTTTTTGCAGATATAGAAGACCCCCGACTTACATGGGGGGAGTTGTTCTTGCAACTCCCACAGAAGTCAAATTTCCTGCAAAACTTGGAGGAGCCAGGAAATTGAGGAGGGCACCAGCATTGGTCAGTTTCCTGGCTCCAGGGAGTGGAAGGGAGCCAGGGACCAGCCGGCAGCCTGGGTCCTGGCTCCCCAGGGCTTGTGGGAGCCAGGAAACTGACCAGTGCACCAGCGTTGGTCAGTTTCCTCGCTCCCACAGTGGCAGGGAGGTGGGAACCAGTTGACAGCCTGGCTCCTGGCTCCCCTGGACTTGTGGGAGCCAGGAAACTGACCAGCATAGTGCACTGGTCAGTTTCCAGGCTCCCACAAGTCCAGGGGATCCAGGAAATTCTGCTTCCTTGAGCAGGGAGTTGG
The DNA here is from genome assembly GCF_033958435.1 of Carettochelys insculpta. Classification (NCBI taxonomy): domain Eukaryota; kingdom Metazoa; phylum Chordata; order Testudines; family Carettochelyidae; genus Carettochelys; species Carettochelys insculpta. The sequence goes on from NC_134137.1 coordinate 296,041,555, forward strand.
CGGAGCAGCTGTGCTCCCCAGTCCCTGGGAACCCCATGATTTTGACTTGCATTTCACATGAGGTAGTGCAAATTAAATGCAAGTCAAAATCATGCATATTGGGGGTTTACTGTACAGACTAACACAGCCACCCCTCTGATAGTTCTTTAAGCAATCCTACCTCACCACCAGAGATGATTTACACCTAGTTATACAACAGACAGAAACAAATTTTGCTATCAAAGAACCAGGCAGAGACCATACAGATAAATAATAGAGAAGTAGTCACTGCACAGGTAAAAAAAATACAGTATAGATTTAACAATTATAAACTGCTGTTAAGTGGTTTCTTGTGAGACAGAATGCTATCGAGCAAACATTACATTTAACCACTGAAGATATGTTTCTTTATCTGGTGATGGTTGGGTACAGTTAGGACAGGGTTGCCATCTTAACAGCCCAATATTACACTGTTTTAATGTAATTTAGATGGAATGTGAAGATGTGACTTTCTGCTTTTTGGTTAATGACTGCTGCTCTCCTAATATGGCTTCAGGCAAAGGCTTCAGACCTTACAATGTGGCTGCCGGAAAGGGTTTTTCCCTTATAAATGCACTGAGTATAGGTACATCTATAGCTGTTAACCTAGATGATGAGAGATGCAATCCCATGCTCTCATGTGTCTACCCTGTGAATGCCAGAAGCTGGCAGTGGATGACAGGGTATGCATCATTCAATGATTGCCCTGCCCACCCTGTTCATTCCTCCTGAAGCACCTAGCAGTGGCCACTGTTGGAAGACAGGATGCCAGATTAGATGGCCCATTGGTCTGAACCAGTATATGGTGGTTCTTATGTGACCTTAAGCTAACATAGACACTGATCTCAGACCTGTATCTGTGATAAGAGGCAGAAATGCAGGGGAAAATCCTGCTTAACTTTCAGTGGAGCGTCTTAGAGGAAATGTTCATCAGTGAAAACAGTAGGAATCTTCCTATCAGTATCAAGACACTGCATAAAAGACTCAATACTTGAATGCACACAAGTATTGGGCACATTCTTCCCTAGTTTGAAGTAAATTTGAAACCAGCAGCATTATACAAGGTATGAATGGGAATGGCCACATGCGGTCTGCTGGAACCTGAACTATGAAATTCTACACAATACCTAGCTGCATGTAAGAGAGATGAATTTCCTGTTTAATTCAGGGGTAGGTTCAGCTGTGAACATTTTATATGCTTTGAAAATCTGAAAATTAAGTAAAGTAGCACTTTAAAGACTAGCAAAATAATTTATTAGGTGAGCTTTCGTGGGAGAGACCCACTTCTTGACTGCTTTTTGTTTTGATAATATATAGACTAGCACAGCTCCCTGTTACTATTGAAAATTAAGCATGTGTTATGTGATTGTATTAATGTAACTTGTGATGCCATTGATACTTTCCTCCATGCTTAGTGTTTCCTGAGTCTGTGGTTTCATGGTAGAGCATGGAAATCATTCTTCCTGTTTTATAGGATGGGTGTTCAAAAGTGAATGGACCAATTCATTATTACTATTTTGTATAAACTATTATGTATTTACTATAACATCAGTGACATCTGAAGTATTTTTGAGAAATTCAGGGAGTGGCTCCTGCTTCATGGTGCTCCCAATCTAAGGACTTGCATTCAGAGAGAAGTTAGGGAAAGAGGGAAATACAGCCCTATATGAAGATGATATATATACACACATATATATATCTCAAAGAACTGGAGGGGACCTCAAGAGGTTATTGAGTCCAGTCCCCTGAACTCACAGCAGGACATATCACCATTCCCGACAGATTTTTTTAATCTCTTTGCCCCAACCAGCCCCCTCAAAGATTGAGTTCACAACCCTGGGCTTAGCAGACGAGTGCTCTAATCACTGAACTATCCCTCCCCTTTTTCAAAGGCATGGGTGGTGAATGAAGTTGCTGCTTCCTAAGATTTAAGGCATAACAGAGGCTGTGGCTACACTTGGGAAAAAACTGCGCAATGGCTATGCTAACGGCCAAATTAGAGAATACTAATGAGGAGCTAAAATGATAGGAATAAGGAGATTTCGATATTTGCAGGGTCCTTTTGAAAAGGACCCTCGTGTAGACAAGCCGTGCTGCATGCAGCCAGCAGCATGCTAATGAGGTGTTGAATATTCATTTCAGCACCTCAGTAGCATTCTCCAATTTGGCCATTAGCATGGCCATTTCAAAGTTTTTCCCCAAGTGTAGATGTAGCCAGAGAATGCTGTATCTTACTAAAGTACTGATTTTGATGGAGGGTTCTCTTAAAACTAGTTCATCAAATACTGAGAAGTAAAGAAAGGAAAACTCATTTGTCCAGCTAATTGAAAGAAAAGGGATACTGTCCCTTTAAGAGCTGTCTTTAACAGGAGGATGAAGCCGGAAAGATTACAGCAGGGGACAGAATGAACCCACCCAGCCATGTGACCCAGTTGAGCCCCCTTCTACGCCCCAAGGCCCTAATGCACTGCTCCAGCCCAGAGCTTGCACATCCCCCCGAGCCAGAGCCCTCATCCTCCCAACCCTAAACCACCTCTCCTACTCCAAACCCCTCAACATCACCCCCGCCACAGATCGGCCATGTACAGAATGAATTTTGTTATGTGCACCACGATGGAGGTGATGTATTGCACGTCATCTCCATATTGGCGTACATAAAAATCAGAGGAAACACAAAATTACTTGGGTATAACTATATAACCCAGGGGTCAATGGGAGCTGAGAAATTATGCTGTGCTCCCCCGCCTCAGCAAAATCCTTCAGCTCCCACTGGGCAGTTTGCGGCCAAAGGGAGCTGAGAGACTTTGCTGGAGGCTGGGGCAGCTCACCACACTCCCCACCTTGCACAGCATAGAGAGCTACAAGGAGCAGCCAACTGCTTTGAACAATTCTGCTCCTGGCCAGGGGCTGGGTTGTGTGGGCCAGATTATAATGCTTGTTGGGCCAGATCTGGCCCTCTGGCTGTATCTTTCCCATCCTGGGTCAGAACATCTTCACCAGAAGTGTTACAGAGGCCTGGGTATATTGGTACAGCCCCACCACTGTAAACGTAGTGTAGACATGTCCTTTCTCTAAGATATGTTTGTGTGGAATGCCTATCACTCTGTTAGTTGAGTATTCTTTCTCACACAGATTTTAACACATTAGGAGCATCAGCATCTTGTCACTGTTCAGGTAGGCATTGAGAATAAATTCCAGGTATGATCCTAGCATCTTCACAGCTAGGAAAAACATGAGTATAATGCACAGGTTATATCTTAGACCCTGTAGCATCCTTTGCCCACAGCTGTTGCCCAAGTTAGGCAGCGCAGGCTTCCACAGCTGCCCCCTCTGCACCAGCCAACCCTGGGCCCTTGTCCCCTTTAATGGTGGTGAAAGGCAAGCCTGCTATTAGGAAGCCCAGTTCAGTTCAGGGCAGGGCAGCAGGCAAACAGTTCAGAAGCCCAACCCTTAGTTCCGGGCAGGGTGGCAGGTAAGTAGCTCAGAAGCCCAGCCCTCAGTTTGGGGTGGGGCAGCAGACAAACAGTTTGGAAGCCCAGCCCTCAGTTCAAAACGGGGTGGCTTGGGAGAAGCGAGGGGCTCCCTCTCTGGGGAGGTTGGTTAGGGGGATGCAGGCCCTCCCATTCCACTGCTTCCCAGCCTGGGGCCCTCACGATCACTCTCACCCTGAGCTTGGTAGTGGGGATCCAGGCTGCAACATACGACCTTGGGCTCAGGTGGAGCATTCCCCAGGCCTCTTCCTACTTCAACCTCCATCAGCACTGGGCACCAGTCAGCATGATCAGCAGGTTCAGGTTGGTGGGTCTCTTCCGGGCAGGTAGCACTCGGCAGGTCTAGCCAGTCGGACATCCTTTGGGTCGTCCACTGGGGGCAGGACCATGGGCTCCAGATGGTTGGAGGCCTCAGCACTACAGGTGTCAGGCAGGACTCCAGGACTGTGCTCACCTGGGACCCCAAGGTAATTAGCCCCGGGGCACATGTGTTCTGGCTCAGGACCAACCCACCAGGGTCTCTGAGAGGCCTCCTCCACCTCTGGGTCAGGGGGAAGCCACAGCATCTCGCTACAGACCCCAATACCTCCAGAATGTCAGCAAGCATCACAAACTGAAATTCAGGCAGAGAAAAGTCTACCTTTGTCTCCCCGGGTGTCAATTCTGTTATCACAGGGGCACACAAGGCAATCTGGTTCTTATCAATCAGGGAAAAATGCTAAATATGGTGAATAAATTATTCACTACGAAAATTTTTTCCTCATTAGTTACATTAAACTACAAGGAATAAAGTGTCCTCCATGTATGTGGTGAACATGGCACAAGTGGTGTGAGTGTGAACAGAAGGAGGACAAACACCTGTCAGGTTGGCCCAGATGGAGCTTGGTCCTGTCATGAGTGGAGGGGACTGGACTTGATGACCACTCAAAGTTCTCTCCAGTTCTCTGTTTCTGTGGGGATACTCGTGAGGTTCTTGTGGTGACCAAAATAGCCTCCATACTGAGCTTTGTGCATGAAAATATAGACAAACTGACTTTTGTGATTCTTTCACACTTTGTTACACGCTTGTAAGTTCCATTTCCTTGGGAAGGAAATGGGACAAAGTGTGTCGGTGAAGAGCTTCAGAAGACTTCAGCATTCTAGATACAAGCAAAGTGTTGATAAGAAGCTTATCTTTCTGGCTTGGGGACATGTGCACTAATTCTCAGGTCTGACAAAGCCATACTTGATCCGGGATCCACGTGGGAATAATAGTGGCTTCTGAGAGGACTGATTCTATCCCAAAGGTAAGTTAGAGCCACCTTTGGATATCCTAACTTATGATAAGCTGCCTATTGTATTATGGAGCGCTGGGTACCTCAATCACATTCCCTTCCCACTAACCATGCCTCTGACCTCCAGAGCTCAGGGCAGGAGGGCTGGTGCAGAATCTCTGAGCTAAACCTGGACATGTGGAGTAAAGAGTATATTTCACCTTAAAAATTGCTGTGTAAGAGACTTTAGGATTAATATAAAAATATGTACGGTTTTGATACAACAGTAATTCCTGATTTACTATGAATCTCTGCTTTGATTGCTTACTTGTAGAGCTGTCTAGGAAACAGAATTTTCATTTCACTGGGAATGTCATCGTGTTGAAATGTAGCTTCCATTCTAAATCAGAATGGAAATTGGAAATACTGAAAATTTTGTGTCTTGAAAACAATCTGAAAAGTTTCAGATTGAATATGTCAAAATGAAAAATGATATTTTTGATCAAAACTAAATAATTCAACAGGTTGTAGCCACATTTTTTGTTTGGAATCAACATTTTGAATTAAAAAAATCTTAGTTTTTAATATTTAATTTTAAATGGTGCACATAACAAAACATCAGTCGTACTAAGTAACTCTTCATCATCTTGAAATGGCTTTATTGGTGGTGTTTGTGTCAGTTCTCCCAACTGGGAAAAATAAATGATGTTTTCCCTCAAAAGGTTTTGGATTCAATAAAACTTTTTCAAGAGGATAACTTTCCATGTGAAATATTTCAACCAGCTTTGGTCATTTACTGAAAATATGAAACAGTCTATTAATAGCACTTTACTGAGTCTTTTGAGGAGGTTGGGTGTTTTCTTGGAAGGGTGTTTGGGGGTTTTTGCATGAAAGTTGTTAGAATTTTCCAGTTAAAACATTTTAAATGTTAGTTGACAGGGACACCTTGGCCATTGAGTGGTGTACCTCTTTTAACACAACACAATGCAGAAGCTTTCATTGTTCAGGCAACACTCCTGAAGCCTATCACAAGTCAAATTACCATGGTACATTGCAAGTGCTTGTGAACTGCAAACAAACCCAACTCTAAATTTAAAATATATTCCTTTTAAATGTTTCGATTGTAGAAAATTAGTGCACTTTAATTTTCCATTTGTCTTGTCTCTGTCTACTGGAATGATTTCTCTCATTTATTCATGGATGCTAAAGCTCATGACTACATTTCTCGCAGTTGAATATTACTTGACTGGTTATCCAATCAAATGTGCTACATATATTGTGATTTTATATTGACATTTTGTTACAAAAGTATAAGGAATCCAGATAGATGGGATCCAGGCAAATTAGACTCAATAGCAGATTAGAATCAAATTTTATTTACAAAATAAGCAAGTACAAAGATAAAAGAAAAAACAGAAATCTCACCACAGATTATGAAATCATTTATTGTTACAATGTGTGCACTGCAGCTAGATTCATGAATTAGTCATTATGTTTTGCTGCCTGAGACAGTTTTCTATGATTTGCCATGGCCAAGATTTTCAAAAGTGATTTGGATTTGTGATTGCTAATTTTAAAGAAAGTTAAAGTTACCTAATTGTCTGGAGAATTTGGGGTTGGCTTCTGAAAGCCAGCGATAGTCAAGGTAAGCAACGCAGTGTCCACACTGACAGTCTATCTAACTACATCAAAATTGGTTCTATGCTGCTTGTGGAGGGACAGTTATTAAGCTGCTGTAGCAGGCGAGTTCTATCAGCAGGAATGAAATTTTAGTTTGGACATTTTGGCTACATCTACACTATAGGGTTTTGTTGACAAAACTTGCAGAGCGTCTACACACAAAATGGGTTTTGATGACAGAAACTGTTGACAGAAAAGCTATGTAGGTGCTCGGGGGGGCCTTTTTCTCAACAGAGTGAATCAAAAGATTCATCCACTTTTATGTGTAGACGCGATCTGTTGACAGAAGTTTTGTCAGAACATCTCTTCCAACAATAACTTCTGTAGCCAGATGCTTCTAGTGTAGATGCAGCCTTACAGAGTTAGGTCAACCTAAGTTTTCATGCATTGACCTAACTCTGTATAGTAAATCAGGGCTCAGATAAGTACCTACATATGTCAAATCCTATTCTAGCCTACATAGGATCTTATACCATCAACATAACTATAATATCTGAGTCCCTTCACAGACATTTACATGTATAGATACACAATTACATACACGTGTTAATGGTCAAATGCTACACTGGTCATCTGTCCTAGTAAATAACTGATGTTTGAAAATTGAATTCTCCTTCATAGAATCAACCATAGAATCATAGAACACTAGGACTGGAAGGGACCTCAAGAGGCCATCGAGTCCAGCCCCCTACCCCAATGGCAGGACCAAGTACTATCTAAACCATCCCAGATAGACATCTATCTAACCTGTTCTTAAATATCTCCAGCGATGGAGATTCCACAACCTCCCTTGGCAATTTATTCCACTGTTTGACCGCCCTGACAGTTAGGAACTTTTTACTAATGTCCAACCTAAACCTCCCTTGCTGCAGTTTAAGCCCGTTGTCTCTTGTTCTATCCTCAGAGGCCAACAAGAACAAGTTTTCACCTTCCTCCTTATGACTCCCTTTTAGATACCTGAAAACTGCTATCATGTCTCCCCTCAATCTTCTCTTTTCCAAACTAAACAAGCCCAATTCCTTCAACCTTTTTTCATAGGTCACATTCTCTAGACCTTTAATCATTCTTGTCACTCTTCCCTGGACCCTCTCTAGTTTCTCCACATCTTTTTTGAACTGTGGTTCCCAGAACTGGACACAATACTCCAGCTGAGGCCTAACCAGCACAGAGTAGAGCGGAAGAATGACTTCTCATGTCTTGTTTATCTTCTTGGGTACCGGCCAAAATGCCTGATAGCAGAAAAGTTGTCTTTACACAGTATTTTACAGCAGTACAATGTGAGAAACAAGTATGCAGTGTAGTTGTAGTGTGTAGTGCAGATTAATAGAGGCAAATGCATGAGGTAGTGTCTTTTTATTGGACTGACTTCTGTTAGTGAGAAAGACCAGCTTTCAAGCTGACACAGAGCTCTTTTCTGTGTGACTCAAAATTTGTCTCTCTCTCCAACAGATGTCAATCCAATAAAGGTATTACCTCATCCACCTTGTGTCTTTATGTGAGACTGGGGCATTTCTCACACTTCTATAATGTGTTGCTTGCAAGGAGAAAGGTAATTATGTTAGTGAGCCAGTCATCTGTTACTAGCTGATGGAAAGAAGCTCTGCCCAGTGAGGCATTTTTAACTATGTAGCCTGTGCAGAAATGGACAGGAGAAATCTTTGTCTCTGGTATATTGAGATGTCTCATTCACATTTGATTCTTTCCCCACAGTCATCTAAATTCTCCCTCTTCCAGGGAGTCATTAGACTAACCTTTGCAATGTGAATAGAGGAAGGTGAGGTCTTTAATAAGTGCAGAGCTGGTATTTGTGAAGAACACATAGCCACTGTAAAGAAATCTGAGTTGCTTGCTACAACCACATTGATAGATTAAGATAATGAGTATTATTTTTAAGATCAGTACCGAAGTGTCAGCTTTGGAAGCTGTTGTTCTACTCTCATAGGCTACAGTTACACTAGCAAGTTTTGCCAGCAAAACCTCAGTTTTGTTGACAAAACTCATGGAACGTGCACACACACAATGCATTTTGTCAACAGTGTGTAGACAAAACTCAGCACTTTCACTGGCAGGGTTCTGCCTAAAAGCTTTGAGACATAACTCTGCTGTCTACAGATTCTGTCAACAAAAAAGCTGTGTGGATGCTCTGGGGGGGCCTTCTTTGACAGACAGGACATCCAGAACAATGGGCAGCCCTGTCTGTTGTGCTTCTGGATGCCTGTTGTGTTGAGAGAGCAGCCGGGTAGTCCGGCTGCTCTGTCAACAGAGCGGAGTGCTCCCCCCGATTGGCTTTTGTGTGTGGCTGCACTCTGTCGACAGAAGTTTTGTCGAGAAAGCTCTTCCAACAGTGACTTCTGTTGACAGAGTGCTGTAGTATAACTGCAGCCATAGTTTGCATCCCTTTATAATTAATGTTTAAATATACGTAAATAGCTGCTATTAAGCAAGTGTGTGCCAGGCATAACAGACCTTAAAATATCTTTAAAACCCCAATCCCACCATTAGGGTCACAAGAAATGAGTATATGATTAAAAAATAAATTAAAAAGTCCACGTTTTGGTGTCTACTAAGGCACAATCCTCTCTCCCATATGAATGAACACGTTTATTGAAGCTGACCATCCACCCCACTTTTACCAGGACAGTCCCTTATTTCAGCTGTCTCACAGGCGTCCCTACTTTTTTAAGAAAATGGGCAAATTGTCCCGTGGTTAGTGGGGTGCCTGTCGCCTGGCAATCAGTGTCTTGGGGCCACAGTTCCTGCACCAGGGGAGCTCCACTGTGGGGCAGCTGCCCCAGTTCCTGGCAACCCACAGCAGCAGCCCACACTGCTGGTGAGCTCTGCCACAGGGCAGCTGTCTCATTTCCTGGCACCCATGCTTAAGGGAAGCAGCTCCCTCTGTGGAGAAGCTCCTCTGTGGGGTGTCTGACCCATGCCCCAGTGCAGCAGCCCCTGCTGCCAGGGACCCCTGCTGCAGGGTGGCGGCTGCATTCCATGCCTCTCCCTGCTGGGTGGCTGTGAAACCCTTATTCTTGACACCCCCCTGCCAGGAGGTTGCAAAGCCTCCATCCTCCACTCCCCCTCATAGGGAGGCTGTGGAGACCCCATCCCTGGGTGCCTCACTGCGGGGCAGCTGCCCCCATCACTGAGGAGCCCTGACATGGGACAGCAGCCTCCCATCCCCAGAGGCCAGTGTCCCATATTTGCCATAGGGCAATGTGGTCACCCTACCTTCATAGATCTTTCAGGAGACAGAAGTGTAGAAACAGCAGCACTTGGCAAATCACACTGCACTTTACATCAAACATAACGAGAGCTCTCCTCCTGTACCTCACTGGAATCAGCACATGGATGAACAGCCTACTAAAGTGGAACCCAGACAAGAGTGATGTATTTCTGGTACAAAAGAGGGCAGTGCTTCAAAGAACTTGTCTCCTCTGTAGCATCCTCCAAGATAAGAATGATCAGGGATCATGCCACTTTCTGAATTAAGTGCCGATGCTGTTTGTTTGGGATAGCATTCCCTCAGCAAGTTCTTCAACACATCAACAAAAAATACACCTACTGAATCACTTACAAACCAAATCCCTACAAGCTCTTTCTCTGGTACCCAGGAGAGAAGAAAGAGACAGATGATTTCTATTTTAAATACTTGGGCCATTGTACAGATACAAGGGGCATGTGAGTATGTAAGACAGTTGGAAAATAAATGAAATGATATATAAAAAGTCCAAGATTTAGGACTTGTCTAGATGAACAGTTAGTATGTGGCACTCTGGAATGTAAATCTATAGTGCAGGCACTCTATGTGAGGCACTAACTGTCCATGAGCTGCATGCTAATTTGCACTGAAAGTTCCCTACTGTGCATTGATCTGCTCACCTGTAGTAAAGAGCTTGTAGTGCTCAGTAGCCAGGCCCACAGAGACAGAGCACAGCACACTAATGCCATGTAGCTTTACACCCCAGTCTTCCATGCACAGACTGTTTGTCTAGAAAAGCCCTTGCATTTCTAACAGAGGTACAATTACAGCCCATGTAGCCATATGCACATTAGCTTTAATCAAAGTAGCAGTGAGGACATCACAAGTGGAAGCCCAGCTAAGGCTGTACCAGCCTACCCAGAAACCTGGTGTGTGTTCTCATTGCTAGCCTGCACTATGGTCTGCTGCCATGTCTTGAACCAGGTCTACACTAGACCTGAAAGTTGATCTTAGATACGCAGTTCCAGCTATGACCGTTGTATAGCTGAAATCAGCATGTCTACAATCGGCATATCTGCAATAAACTTACCTGGCTGTCCTCGCAGGCTGTGGTTACACTGACCTGAACTGCCAGCATCAGTATGCCAATGGGTGGTCTCGAAAATGCAAATCGCTGCTCACTTGCATACTCACTCACTGGCAGACACTGCCACCGGCGGAAGAAAAAGCTTTGTAAATGTGGTTCTGCTGGCAAACCCCCCTTTGTCAGTGGCCTCTTATGCCTGATTTTTTCCAGGCATAAGAGGCTGCAGACAAAGTGGGGGTTTCACCAGTAGAACCACATTTATGCAGCTTTTATTCTGCCAGCATGAGCCTCTGCTAGCAAACGAATATGCAGATAAATGGCCATGTGCATTTTTTGATATCCTCCATTTACATACTGCTGAGTTTCTCCCATCAACCTCCCTTACTCCCTGTGATAATGAGGAGTACAGGAGTCAATTGTTGGCTCTGATAGTTTGATTTCGTACATCCCCACTAGGCGCACAAGACTGAACCCTGGAAGATCAACTCTGACCAGGTCGATCTCCCAGTAAGTAGAGACATACCATTAGCTGGGCTAGATAGTTCCAACCTAGCATGGATAGGCCTCTTGGAGCTGCTATTGCATCTTTGAGTGCAGTGTAGATAGTTACAGCATAATCCACATTTTTATGCGAATCTTACTTACAGATTGATTCTAAGGCCAGGAGGGAATTTTGTGATCATGTAGTCTGACCATCAACATAACACAGCCTCTAGGACTGAATTAATTCTTGTTTGAACTAAAGCAGATCTTTTAGCAAAACATCCAGTCTTGCTTTTAAAATGTCCAGTCTACATTTGTCGAGCTTCAGCTTCCAGGCTTTGGATTTTTTTAGACACTGTCTGCTGCAGTGAAGAGCCCTTTATTTTGAATTTAATTTTCCTCCTGTAGTTGCTTATAAGCTGTAAGTCAGACTTTAGCCTTCTATCTGATGAGACAGACAGATTGAGCTCCTTGGATTTTTCACTATCAAGGCATATTTTCAGTCCCTTATTCATTCAGGTCCTTCTCTAGACCATCTCTAATTTTTCAGAAGTCTGGAACAAGGGACATCAGAGCTAGACAATATTCCAGTCCATTCACACCATAGCTAAATACAGAGGTAATATATGCTTACACCATTCATACATCCAAAGATAACATTTGCCCGTTTGACCACAGCATCACACTGGGAGTTCTTGTTCAGCTTACTTTGTGATTTTCATCCAAGAATCCCTAAAAGCTTAAAATTGTGTTCTATCCATTACTGAAGTGCAGCTGAAACATCTCAAGAGTGAATGGCAGTGGTGTTTGACAGCATAAGATATTTTATTAGGTTGAAACTACAAGGGAATGTTTGGACCATATAGTCAAGACACAAGGGTCAACCAAGCCAATATTTCTGAGGAGAAATTATACCAGTTCACCAAAAAAGAGCCTCTACTTTTGCATGTCATTTTCTTTGCATAGTTGTTTGCACATGCAGGAGATACAATTTACCCAACTTACCTATGAAATTGTGTTTTAATATTTTTGGCTGCAAATGATTTTGAATGCCAAATTAGAGGTGGGACTGAAATTCTTTTACAGAGGTGAACCTATGCTCTCAAGCGTGAAATAGTTGAGAACCTGAACTAATAGGAACTGCAATACTCTCCACCGGTAGCTGAAGCATTTTTTTGTAAAATAGAGTAAAAGCCAGGAAAATCCAAGTTTTTGTCTGTTGTGTGACATGACTTTCATTTCACTAAGGGCTAGGCCACATACTGTGAAATATTGCATCCACCTCTCACATCTTACATGAGCAATTTCCATTCCATTCTGTTCTCTCACAGATGGTGTTCTGAAGATCTGAAATGAAAGGAGGGCTATTTTTCAATCTGTCATTAAATGACACCTAGGGATGAGTGAAGGTGATTTACTGGTTTATGGACACAAAGTTCACTAAGGAGCACTATCTAAGGAATAATAGCTATGGAATTTAGCTCTGAATTAGCTGATGTACAGACATCATGTGTAGACAGTTAAATCTTTAGTAACTGAAGTTTGTATTCTAAGCCCTTCCTGGTAGAAACTTTTTGTTCTGATGTGTTGGTACAGGACTTATGCACAATAAAATATTAATCCTGGCTGGAGCCCTTGAAAGGAGTTACTGTAATACAAATAATACATAATCATCCTTTATATGTAGTGCAAGGCAGGTCTTGACTAAGTTACAAGTAGTCCATTTATAGTTGATACATCCACTTTAGATGGGAGTATACGAATGATTATTGTGTAAGGATAACCTCCCCCCTCTGACCTCTCTGTATTCCATTTTGGAAATTTTCTATCACATATTCAGTATATATGTGCCTTATCTAAAATCTTGTTTTGAAGGATACTGGATTTTGGCAGCACATAAGCTTTGGTCAGGTCGGCTTTGTTTGAAGAATGTGGTTAGCCCCTCAGATGCATAAAGTGTTTAATAACATATTCATATAAACAGTTTATGAAAGGACCGATGATCTCATAATTAAGGCACTGCACTGGAGCACAGATCATCTGGTTCATTCCCAAACTTGGCCATCCACTTCTTGGGCACTTAATCTCGTGCTCCTCTCTGCTGCTGCAAAAAAGGCTGTTACACTGACAGATGTGCCCAGCTGGAAATTCCTGCAGTGAAAGGAGTCTGATGCAGGGCAGTGATTTGGAAGAGGAACTGTAGGAAAATGCCTGTGCAGTGTAGATATTCTCAGTTGCCAGAATGATCTTTGGCCAGTTCACATAAATTACAGCAGCTCTAAACCTGAGCAGACACCAGACAACCTCAGAATCGAGGAATAATGGTGGTTATTGTCCATTCACTCTCCTTTTCCTCCCTCCACCTGCAGGTGCTGTGCAGCAAAGTCAGAACCAAGAATTAGGCCTTTCTTTTTTATTCAGGGTATGTCAAAAGTTTGGGTGTCAGATACAGAAAAATAACCATTTTCTAATCCTAACGTCTGAAGTTTTGTGATGAGTTTAAACTTCCAAAGAAGTGATGGGGAGATTGCTCTTTCGTCCTTTTCTCAATAATGCTTATAAACTGTGGCATGGTAAAAATACTTTGTTACTCTCTTAAATCACTAGGGTAATTATAACTAACACTATTTGAAAATACTGGTGACACTTGTGTCAATGGAAAATATCATAGTGCTAAAAAAGGGGCCTCTTCTCACATCTGTACAATAAAAGAGAACCGGGATCTTCCATCTGTAAATCAATGCATTTAGTATGGTTTTTTTGAAGAATTCTGCTGTTGTCAGTTGTTTGGAATATCTAACATAACTTAGTCTTATCTGCTCTTCACTGTCACTCAAGTGATATGTTGCTTTGAACTTGTGGAAATGAGGCAGCATTTCATCCTCAGACAGTCTGTCTACTTCTGGCATGCATTTTATACTTGGTATTTCAAAATGTCTTAATAAAAAGAATACCCTACATCTTAATGAATTCACTCAGTAAGCACTTACATCTTTGTTTCCTTACATTTCCAAAAATGTGATTCAGAAGTAAATCCACTGAAATTTCAATGCAAAGGAACTGGTAAGGCATTCATTAGTAAAACTTGCCAAACCACTTCCGGAATAAGGGGACTTCGAAGTAGGCGGGGTCCTTTCGAAAAGGAGCCCCGTCGGGACGAACCACGTGGTGGCAAGGCATGTCAATTTCGAAGTGCCACGGATGCCCACATGCTAATGAAGAGCTGAATATGCATTTCAGCGCTTCATTAGTAAACTTCGAAATGGCCATTTGCGTGGCCATTTTGAAGTTTGGGGCTAGTGTAGACGTAGCCTCTGAGTGTAACTCATTTGTGTGACCCAAAAGGAGTTTGTAAGTTTAAATGAGAGTGCACATAGATATTTAGTGCACCAGTAAATTTATCTTTTTTGACCCTTATAAGCCTTATAAATGCCAAACAGTGCTGTCCCTATCAAGGCCTTATTGTGCTTGGAGACATTCAAACATTGAATGAGAGAGTCTCTTATCTGAATATCTTATCTTATTATCTAATTTGAGATCATGCAACAAGCAGAAGTAATAAACAACTGGTCTCTATGGAGAGGTGAGATGATGATAACAGTGACAGGATCTCATGGTTAGGTAGACTAGAAAAATGCAAAGTTTGAAGAAGCAGGGGAAGACTTGTAAGCTTGTAGGCCTAGCCCTTTTGTGTACTTGATACTGTGGCTAAAAAATCATTAACACAGTCCCATGCTAAAATTTTTCACCACTGACCCCCTAACAGCTGCTAATTCATTGCCAGTTCAGTCTGAATCTCACCTCTTACCATTCCGTGCATTGGTCTTGGTTTTACCAAATCATAATAGGCCAAACACATTTTTGGTGTAGTTCCACTTCAGTCAGAGATTAATCAGGCCTGAAAAATTTCCACTTCCATGTTCAAGAGTGGGCAATATTTCTGAGTACCTCTACCTCATTAGGTTAATTAACCGCTGCAAACTCAGTAGCAGGATTAACAGAACTGTAAATAAAGCTGCATTAGTGCCATTGCCTGCTACAATCAAGCTATTGCTTTTGACAGTAATGGAAAATAATAACAAGGAAAGACAGATCAGAATAAGAAGAAGAGAATGTAGGATAAAAATGAGATGCTAAGTATTCAAGCACTCTGTTTATACATAGGCCATATGGTGTGGACATAAACAACGTGAGCTTACTTTACTAGCATTATGCAGTCTGTAACCTTCCTTCCCAGATAACTCCTGTCTGCCAAATGGTTCTCTTGCCTTTAATACTGCAGACTCCACAGGCATGAAGACTGCATTCTTACATGTCTCCATATACCATACACCATACTGACAGAGAGCAGACAGGAATTGAAAACTAAGGTCTGTTTTCTGAGAAGCATCAGGAAAAACTTGGTTTTAATGAGGTGCTTTCATCTTTTGCTATATCTTTGTTTATCATTCTGTTCTGTACCTTTAGGTACTAACCTCATTTTATACATATTCACACAGTAGAAGCAGTGATGTTGCAAACAAAAAATGCAGCTGCAGTGGAAATATACCACCAGAGTTAATGTTGCCTCAGAACACAATTTCAAAGGACACATTAAGATTTTTATGCTAAGAACTAATACCTATCTGAGTCACAATGCTGATAAATGTATGTATGATGATGAGATACCACATTTTCTTAATGCAGTAGGTGGCTGGTTTTGATTCTGTCCTCTTAAATATCACTTTGGAACTGGCCTATCTTTCAAAATGTATTTCAGCAGTCTATACATATTGATACTTTTCTACAATAAATTTAATAAGTTTAAAATGTCAGAGTTCTTTATCTGCCTGCAGAAAAACAAAAACAAGCTTCCAAAAGTTAACTGGCAGTAAAAATTAATTCTAGAAGCAGTAATTTTTTTCAGGAATATGTTTGCATTTTAAGAGAGGGATCCTTAGCTGGTAGATGACCATATTTTTATTGAAGTCAATGATCTTACTCCAGTTCATACCAACTAAGGATCTGGCTTTAAGAATATATTATTAAGATTACTTGATTTATAAGTCTCATATTGCACTTGCTCTGGTCATATACAATCAGCGGTGCTAGAACAATTTGTATAGAGGGAGTACTGAGAGCCACTGGACCAAAATGTAAATCCTGTACATAATGGAAACCACTTCGAACCAGGGGTTGCTACTGTGTGAATCCACATGGACCAAAATCAGTTATCAGAGGGTATGTCTGTACTTACTGTAGGTTCAACATGCCACAATCAATCCATCAGAGTTCGATTTTTCTTGCACCAGATGCGGCAAAATTTATCTCTCTTGGCTCGGCCATCAACTCCGCAGAAAGTGTAGACATAACCTCTGATACTGATTGTGGTCCATGGGGATTCAGACTTCCTGTCAGGGGGCCTGATTGGGAGTGTTGTAAAATGTGGAGTTAATGAGAGGATTCAGTGAGGGTCAGGATCTAGTCAGAGAAATGGGCCAGGAAAGTGATCTTAGCAGCTGCAGTATGAATGGATTTGTGGGGGAAGAAAAGTGTGTGTGTGTCAGAAAGGCCAGAGAGGAACAGGCTGTGGTAATGAAGATGGATAATGATGAGCACTTCAAAGGAGTTTTAGTAGTGTGGACAGAAACAAAATATCAGATTTGGGAAACACAGTGTAGAAGAAACTACAGAATTTGGAGTTAGCATGTGAATATAGGACAAGGGCAAAGAAATCAAAGATGATCCCCAGGTTATGGATCTGTAAGAGAGGTAAAAAAGTGTTTCCAGATGTAACAAAGGATGTGGGAAAATGAGGGACTAGGAAGGTCTGAGAAGGAAAAATAAGGGGCCTGATTCTCCTCAGCTTTGTAATGTATGTAGACATTCACTCACTGATTAAAATGCTGAAGGCATTTAATATAGAATGGTAGTGTTCTAAACTCACTTTGCAAAGGTGTGAATGACTAAACAAGGTGCAAAGCAGAAGAAAACCAGGCCCAAGTTCATTTTGTGTAAAATGGCATGACTCCACTGCAGTTCAGTGGAGCAACACTGTCTTTCATGAAGGCTACATTTACACGACAGCCTAAACTCGAAATAAGCTGCACTATTTGCATAGTTTATTTCAAGTGCAGTTCAAAATAAAGAGCTATTTTGAGGCAGCCCTTACTCCTCCTGCAACTAGGAGTACAGGGATGCCAAAATAGTGTGCCTGTTATTTCAGAAAAATACTTTGAAATAGCAGGTGCATTTCAAAGACACGGTGTATCCCAAAATAGCTCTGCCATGTAGACATAACCCATCTGAGGATCTGGCCCATCGAGCTTAAGTTATTGGTGACATATAGGGGAGACGTCAGAGACTCAGTCTGAACCTTGGAATTAGTCCAAATATTCATTGTTTCAGTATAATAAATAATTATGTCTTGGCCTACTTTAACCCTTCTAAATTAATTACAGTTTT
This sequence comes from Carettochelys insculpta, assembly GCF_033958435.1. Lineage (NCBI taxonomy): Eukaryota > Metazoa > Chordata > Testudines > Carettochelyidae > Carettochelys > Carettochelys insculpta. The sequence continues at coordinate 296,059,210 of NC_134137.1, forward strand.
TAGACAAAGGGCCTCTGTGCCATATATCCTTATGTGTAATCAGCACGCACCATTATCCTCCAGTAAAACTGACATTCATTTATTATACCTGTTTATATCTTAAAGGATTTATTTCGTTCTTATTTCAAACTTTCCTTTCACATTTTTGGCAAAATGCAGCAGTTGCTGATTAATTATTAACTGGGGATTTAGTTCATTCATTGACCCATGCTAATATTTCTCGGTATCCCTGATAGGCACAGGTGTAATTTCATAAAACTTGCAATCCTGATGTTATAGCAACGTATATCCACTGACAGCAACAAATGATTGTATGTGTACAGCCTGTAACCACACAACCAAATAAATGTGGTTAGGACCTGACAAGAAGTTTGCTGTTATATTTTTAACTTTCTAGAGCAGGAAATGCGTGGTTAAAACTGACTGTGCTTTAAAGAGCTCAGCCAGAGATAATGTAATAATTTGTATAGTGGGGGTACTGAGAGTCACTGAACCAAAATGTAAATCCTGTATGTAATGGGACTGCTTCAAACCAGGGAGTGCAGTCTCAATCCTCATTGACCAAAATCAGTATCAGAGGGTATGTCTGTACTTACTGTGGGTTCAACTTGCCACAATCAATCCACCAGATTTTGATTTTGCATGCATTCTTGAGAGCTGAAACATATTCAGATAATTAACAAAATAATAAATTCCCCCAGTAGTAAGGAGAGGAGAACTACTCCATAGGCAAAACTCCTAGAAAGTTCTCTTAATTTCATGATTCATTTATTTTGGGCCAGACTCACCAATATGCTGTGGCTTCTTCAACCAACCATTTCAGTCAAACTTATGGCTGCTTTGTGTCAATGGAGCATGCTGGTGAAATTGGCTCTTTATTTTTATTTTCATGCCCTTCCAATGACAAGTTGGCACTCCCTGCTTTCAGCTGCATAGGCAAGACTATTATCATACTGTTTTCACCCAGGCTGAAATCAGAAATTGAAGCTGAACTAATAAAAGACTATTCTTAGGCTGTTTCCAGCGGCTGTGGTTGCACAGATGTAAGTCTTGATACTTGGCATTTCAGCAAAACACGGAGAGAGGGAAGGGTGTGCTTCTGTGTCTGTAGGCTAGGAAAGCAATGAATATCTGTTTCACAGCAGGGCTGTTTGGCCTGAGAAGCAAATAACCCCCAAATACATATGAAAGCAGTAGTAATACACAGGAAAATATATATAATCAGTGAAACCATAGCACATCATCAGCATGCAAACAAAGCCATGCCAAAGCAGCTGAGGAGACAAAAATACAAGGCCTAGTTAATCTATGAAAACCCATCTCCCTCTTTACACTGCCACTTGTTCTGGCTGCCTAATGTATTAGCTATAGTGTTATATAGTCCACCTGTTTTGGTGACAGAACAAACCACACAGATACTTTGAACTTCTCAGTTACATGAACTGCCCAAATTCTGACAACACGGACATTTTGTTTAGTGTATCTTTGTTGGCATTTTCGGTGTTGTTTTCATTCTACATACAAAATAGAGAAAGTGTGTTCATCTAGTTGCCACTTTTCTTGACCCAAACAACAATCTTAGCTCATTCAGTATGGCCCTTACATGGTCTTTTCCCTCAGGAGTTCACTGACCTTTACTTTCAGACACCGGGCTTCTCTTAAGAGATGGCAAGTGGTGATGGAACCTAAAATACGTTGCTCAGCACATGGACATATGGAATCTTGAAATTATACAGAACCTGCGCACCTGCTGGGACAAATTCAACAATGTAAAAATTGGGTACAATTTAAATGAAGTAATGGGAGTCATGCCCACTTACATCAGTACTGAATTTCGCAGCTGTGCTTAGTTACAGAATCAAATTTATAACTCCTTACTACACTTCTGGGATTTTCGTTTGTTTGTTTGTTTGTTTTAAATGAATAATCAACATAAAGATACAATGAAAGAACTCCCTCATACAAATGTGTGAAACAATTGCCTCTGGCTATGTCTAGATTACAGGGATTTGTTGACATAGGCTTTTGACAGAAGATACATTCCAACAAAACATCTGTCGACAGATTGCAGCCAAACTGTCAAGCAGACCGCAAGAGAGATCTGCCCTGTCAACAGAGAGTGGCCAGACTGCCCAGCCACTCTATCAGCAAAACAGCCAACTGGAAGCACCAGCAGACAGGGCTGCCCAGTATTCTGGAAGCCCTGTCTGTCAACAGAGGGCCCCCTGGAATGTCCAGACAGGCTTTCTGGTGACAAATCTCTGTCAGAGGAGTTCTGCCTCATGGGAAGTGGGGCACAGCTCTCGACAAAAGTGCTGCATTTTGTCAACTTACTGTCAACAGAACACCTTGGGAATCTGGATGCTCTGCGAGTTTTGTTGCCAAAACACCTGTTTCACCAACAAAACTCTCTAGTGTAGACATAGCCTCAGAGTCACTGTGACAAACATAAGTCAAGAGAGATAGTAGTTCTTGATTTAAATTGTTACCAAACTGCCAAGAACTGAAAGAATAATGAAGAGTTATTTTCTAAAGGTCTGATTCTTCTCTCACCTATGTCACCTTACATCAGCATCATTCTGTTGACCTACCCGTTAGTGCTGTTATTCCTAATTTACAACTTTGTGACCAGATTTTGGCCTGTTTTTCTTAGACTGTTATTTGTTTTTAAGGCTACCTTTTTTTGTAACTTGATTCAAGAAAAGTATGGACTTTTTTGTCTTTTTACTTGCATAAATGGATTCATATACGCAAATATTTCAAGGCCAGAAAGGACCACTGTGATCACCTAGCATAACACAACTCATAGAATTTCAGCAAGTTTCCATATCAAGCCAATCACTTTTGGTTCAGCAACAGCACATGTTTTAGAGAGCCATCCAATATTAATGTAAAGATGTGAAGTGATGGAGAATCCAGATGTGTCTGAATTTGTCTCACTGCAGTTTCATCCATCAGATCTTCTAATGTTTTTGACCATTTCATCTTGCTGCATTTTATGTCCATTTTTCACTAGTGTTAATGATTGTAAAAGGTGCAGGGCAACACAGAAACAGGCACCTGTAAAGCACTGAGGTAACAGCTGTCTTAATTTCAATATGGATACCCTGAGTGGATGATGATATTATAGATAGTTGTTCTAGATGATTCCCATCATCTTACGAACATTGGCTGATCTCAGCAGGCCCTTTGACAGGTGAGGACGGTTCTTTTGAAAAAGAGGGGCCTGCAGACTATCTACACACGTTTTCTTTCTAAAGAAGCTTTGAAAAAGAGCGCTCTTCATGAAACGGGAAAGGAAGAGTGATTTCAAAAGGAGTGCCGCTTTCTCTCTAGTTACTTTTGAAAGAATGCCTCTTATGTGTAGACGCTCCATGGGATCCTTCGAAAGAACTTGCTAGTGTAGACGCAGACATTGTGAAATAGCTTATTCCAAAATAGCGCTGCTACACACAAAATGCATTTCGTAATAGCACTCAGCTATTTCAAAATAGAGCATCTATACACAGAGAATCTATTTCAAACCAGAACCTTTGGACTCACTATGGCTTATATCAAAATAGGTTCTATTCCCTGTCTAAACAGCCTCTATTTCAAAATAGCTGTTTCAAAATAGGCACTATTCCTCATGCAGTGAGGTTTACCTGTTTCAAAAGAAGTGAACAGCTATTTCAAAATTATTTCAAAATAGCAGCTGCATTGTGTACATGTTAGCAAAGTTATTAAGTATAACTTTGCTATGGAGACATACCCAGAGATGAAGTAAGATAAGCTACTGAGAGGCAAATGCATGATAAAGTTATTCTATATCTCCTAACACCTTTCCATTAGAATTTATTTCAGCTTGAACTTATGTTACGTGAACTGTCCAAATTCTGACAACTTGGACAACCACAGAGGTGGTAATTTAGTCTTGAAGGGCTAATATAATGGTCAGATATTAGAATCAGACACAAATTTGGACCATAGCTATTTTACATTATTTTCCTACTCTGTTGAGTCAGTTCCTCCCCATTCTCTAAACAACAACATGTAAACATAAACACCAATTTGTGGAGGGCTTGGGCCAGGTGGTGGGGGAACCTCAGAACATGGAGAGGTGGTGGCTGTGAACCCAAGGGGGAGCAGAACCCCGAGCAGTGTCAGCCTGGGGATCCCCTCCGGCTGTGGGTTCAGGACCCCCCATTGGTGCTGGGCTGGGACTGGGACAAGGGAGAAGTACAGGCAGGGAAGGACTGTGGTGGGATCTGCGTGGGCTGGGGGAGCAGGGGCTGCAGCGGGGTGTGAGTGGGCAGGGGGAGCAGGGAGATCTGGGGGCAGAGGAAGGGACCACAGCCATCGCCCAGGGGATCAGGCAGGGGTCCAGGACACCATGTGAGAAGGCAAATGGTGCGGCAGGTGGGACAGAATGTCCTGCCAGATGCTAGTGACAGTGCTGAAGCTGAACATAAACCAGTTCCAGGCCCATGAATCCCACTCCGTGTTGGCCCTGAGCCAACTCTCCATTGTGCTCTGGATGGCCCACAGGGTGGCATTGTGATCCTGCTGGAGGTCCTTGTATACTCTCCAATGGCCCCTCCAGCTGCGATCTCAGCCTGGTGTCAAGGTGAGGGTTGCCTACTCACCAGAGGGGCCCTCGCCCAGCTCCGATGACATCCAGCAGATGGCCTAGCTGCTGGGGACCAGGTCCAAGCCCAGTCTGAAGCTGCTGGCCTCTGAGTCCAGCTCCAGCATGGTTGCATCTAGGATGCCTCCTCCTTCTCCTGCAGAGGCTCCAGCTGTGGTGGGGAGGCCTCAAGTGCCATGTCAATGCTCAGGCATGAGGGTATGTGTCTCCCCAGACAGGATGCTGTTGAGCTCCCAATAGTATGGGCAGGATGCTGGTTCTGCCCTGGAACATCAGTCAACATCCTGGGCCCAGATGTAGGCCTGCCTCAGTTCCTTGACCATTACCCAGACCCGCTCCATGGTGCGGTGGGGGTGGCCCCATTCACCCAGGATGGTGGCCATCCTGCTGTATGTTTCAGCATTCTGCTGCCTGACTTTGGGGTCCTGGAGGGTTTCCTTCTCCCACTACTCACCCTTACAAGTCCAAAAGGGTCTGAATCTCGACCCTGTGCCAGGATGGGGCCTGCCATTTGGAGCCCTGGGGAGGATCCTGGGACACCACGAGCTGCTCCCTTGAAGGCCCAGAGGGGTCTCAGGGTGCCTGGCATTCTGGCAATGCTGTCACTGAGGTGCAGCCATGAGGGCATGTGGGACCACAGATGGTAGCTCTGCTGCTCATGCACTCTCAGCTTCCTGCCACTGAGTTTCCCAGGCTCCCTGCAGCATTAAGAATGGCAGGAGGCAGGAACCATAGAGCACTGATTGCTCTGGACAAGGTGTCTGCCAGGGCCCCTGCGCGGCATCCCAGAGGCCTATTCTGTTCTCAGAAGGCCCCTTGGAACATCCAGACTGGCATTTTGTTGGCAGATCTCCATCAACAGAGGCGTTCTTCCTCAGGGCGAGCGGGGTACGGGTATCGACAAAAGCGCTGCATGCTATCAAAAGAACATGCTTTGCCATCTGGGCGGCAACAAAACCCTGTAGTCTAGACATAGCTTCAGACTGGTGCCTTCTTTTGTTCTGCCCCATGTGTTTGGAAGACTACACTTGTTGTCAGCCAAACACCACAAACCTCTCCTTAAAACACTACATTGCCACAACTTTCCTACCCAGCTCTCCACACCCAGTGTTGCCTCATATCCTCCCTTTACTGCAATCCCTGAATATCAGGTGTTTCTCTCTATTCACCCCTTCTCTGGACTGCTGGCCCAGGTTGCACTTTGCCTGTACAAGAACAGAAGGTCCTTGGGACAGCAATTATGTTTTATTCTCTGTTTTGGAAAATGCTCTTACATGTAGGACAAATTGTAGTATTTGGCAACAGCCCTCTGAGGCTGTGCTACCCGTGGGGAAGCACTAGAAGATATTCTGCCCCAGAGAACATCTCCATGAACAATCCATTTGTGCTGGTGAAGATAGGGAAATAAACTGCAGCATCTTTTCAAGAGGTTCTGCGCAATATACTTCTCCTCTTATGGTCACTCAGCCAGACCCACTGGCCCCCACCTTCCCTGCTTCTCCCCATTTCCCTTCCTGATCACTTCCTCTCGGGTGGGGCTACAAGCTGCCCTATGGCTCTGGAAAGAACTTTACATGGGATCTGAAGGAAAGAGAGGCCCCCTTCTCCCTCCACTTGCCCCCCCTTCTCTCTCTCTCTCTCTCTCTCTCTCTCTCTCTCTCTCTCTCACACACACACACACACACACACACACACACACACACACACACTTATCTCTCTCCCATGGCCATGTAAGGGAGAGCAAAATCTGTCTCTCACATATTAAGTATAATGTATGATACTGTTTACATAGTACCTAGAAAATGTCACTGGAAATGAAATACTGTTTCAGTGTCCCACAAGGCACACTTAGAAGCTCTTCTGTTTTCAATCATTAGAATAAACCCAGTCAGAAGACAAAAATAAATGTAATAAAAGAAATGAAAACACCATATTTGGTGGTCTGGTAAATCCACTGCAATTAAAATTTTAAGATGGGAGTCTATAGTACTCTGGCCAGGCAACAGCCTAAAAAGTCAATGATAATTGATGTCTTTGTATTTTTTTAACCTCTATTCTTTAAGAATGCTGTTTTAAAACTTGAAAATAAAATCCTCCCCAGAGCTCCAAAAGGCAGGCTCCCTCCTGGCATAGGGCAGAGAACTCATCTTGATGTGATTCAAGAGTTTTACTTAGCAGATATGAATAAATTAGAATGCAATTAAAAGACTTTAAAAGATGCCCTGTGATAACTGACAAAAAGTTTAAGGTGGAGATAAGGTTTTTTTAACTATGGGTGCATCTACACTAGGAACTAATTTGAAGTTAGGCGCTACTTCAAAGAAGCCAGCTGAGAGACTACACACATTTTCTCTTACTTCAAAGTTAACTTCCAAGTAGGGAGCCCAACTTCGAAGTTCTTACTCCATTCCTGGGAATGTAGTCGTGCCCCACTTTGAAGTTTAACTTCAAAGTTCTTTTTGTACTGTAGACACAGCCTATATGTAAGTAGTTTAAGAGAACATTAACATTTTAAAATGTATGCATGAGAGAGAATTGAACTTTTCCGTTAAAGTGAAACAAAGAAGAAGCATTTATGATGCAATGTAAGTCAAGGTCCCACTAAAACTTAACACAGCCCTGTATCCCTCTATCACACATATACTTTAAAAATTGTCCACAGAAAGCTGTTCTTCATTTCAGTTAAGGCCAAACAAAAAAGTGTTACATTTTACACCAAATTTTTCAAACTCCTATACATCAGAAACTTCTTATTCACTTTTCTTTATCACTTTATGTCTGCGTACAGATCACAGAGGTAACATCTAAGTGGAAAGGACCCTACCTCAGCTTTTGCAAAAACAAAATGTAGTTTACAAGGGGAAAGCTGGTTTCTTCCCCAAAATATTTAGAATCCTTATATAGTATCTAACAAACATTTTAATTAATACTGTGGGCCAGAATCTCACTTGATATAAATCTATTCAGTGTATTGAGCTAGCTCAATTTTTACTGGCTGATCTGGTCTTTAAAAGGGAATTACCTGTAGTTATTGATCCTTCATAACACTATAGTCTCTGTTACATAGCAGCATATGGTGGTACTCTAATGTCTTGAGTGGTTCAGGTCCTCTACTGTTAGCAGAATGGGGAGTCATGTAAACAAACTACCAACAGCTACTGGCATTTTAAGTTGTTTAGACTTGTTCTGGGCAGGAATAGATAATACACTGCTTAAATATTGGCCATTTGCTTACCCTAAGGCTCTAGCTGCAGAAAGCATTTGCTGGTAAATGACAATAACATGATTATACCAGCAAACCTTTCTACTTTCTTGCCAGAGCAGGGATTCTGGAATAATTTTTAAGCGGGGATGCTAAGTGCCATTCATCAGCAGCATCAACAACAACCATGGGCTCAGTGCCCATTGGTGTCCAAGGCCTCCCTCACTATTTCCTTCCCTCTTTCCCTGTCCAAAGCAGGGTGGCTTAGTTTCTGTAGACTAATTCCACACCCATCTACTCTATCATCTACCCATTTTCTGTGGGGTCTTCATCTCCTATTCAAACTGTTCATTATGCTGAATACCAAGGTCTTGACTCTTTGTTCATTGTTCGTTCTGCAGAAATGCCCAAATAACTTACATTTTACAACCTTCTGCAGTAGGTTCTCCTTCAGCTGTATCTTCCTATATAATTTCTCATTCCCTGTACGTCCATTTTATTCTCAGGATCTTTCTATAACAACTCCTCTCGAATGCCAATATCCTTCTCTCTGAATCTTGGGTGGGGTTATCACCCATGTCTCACATCCATACAACATGCTGCTGAATGCACATGTTTTCAAGACGCTCAGCTTCATTCCTAAGCTAATTGGTTTCCTCTTCCAGATCTTATCCATGGCCTTCAAACACGCTCTTGCTTTTGCTATTTTGATCACTATTTCCTTCTTACGCTCTACATCACACAGCCTATTGCTCCGCAAACACGTGAACTTCTCTTTATTCTCTAGTTCGATCCCAGCTACACTGATCTTTCTTCCTATATCCTTATCTAGGTTCCTTATTTAAGTGCCATTGGAACAAACTATAGACCCTGTATATAATGGACTCTCCTTGAGGGAGGGATAGTTCAATGGTTTGAGTATTGGCCTGCTAAACCTGGGCTTGTGAGTCCAGTCCTTGAGGAGCCTATTTAGGGATGGGGGCAAGTAGATGTCAGGGATGGTGCTTGGCCCTACCAAGAGGGCAGGGGATTGGACTAGATGACCTCCCAAAGTCCCTTCCAGTTCTAAGAGATGCATATCTCCAATTAATTCTTTAATAGCACCCCCACTACCCTTAATTCCAATACCTATGTGCCAAGATAGCTTATACCAGTTCTCTGAATTATATGAGTTCTAATCAATGCCTAATTTGTTCCAGAGCTTTCTAGAGCTTAGCCACAGCACATCTTGGCAAGTCATAGCCCAGAACCTCTGAGCTTGCTGCATCAAATATGAATGTAAAATATTTCCTGAGCCCCAGCACCTTTTTCATTACAAGTTGAGCACAGGCTATAACAAAAAAAGGACTTTGTTGCTGGCATAACTGGGGCATTTGCCAACACAGCCAGAGGCATAATTTTTTTATACTATTAGCCAACATAGATGTGCCAGCAAATAGTAAGTGCCTCTGAGGCCCAAATGCCTAAATGTTGTAAGGTTTAAAGGTCCAAAATTACTGGACCACTCTCATTCTAGCAACATTGTTCATGTTGGAGAGGAATAAACAAAATACTGATTTTAGAGCTTCTCTTTCCCTTTATGTTATAATTTCTCAATTTTAAACAGTTCTTGACTGGAGTGGAAGTAAATGGTGACCTGAGAATAAAAACAATATAGAAAAAATCCTTCATCACGTGAAGTACTCCAAAAAGAGAGAGGTAATTCTTCCTTCCTCCATCTGGAGTGCTGCAAAGATGATCAGCCCTGAATGGCCTGATTTGGTTGAAGAATTGGAGTGACAAAGATAGGCTTTAAAGACACTAAATCTTGCTCTTTATCATGAAGCATGGCCGTTGCAGATAGGGGCTATAGAAAAGAAAACTGGAAGGTCACAGAGACTTTCCACTATAAATAAATAAATTTAGCTATAGATAGAAATTCCCTATTATACAAAAAAAATCTTAGAACTCTATTTTAATACTGTATGTTTGAGTGTAAGAATTAAATATATATTAGGTAATGTGGCAACAAATTAACAAAGTCTATTTAAACATGTTATTAACTTTACGTAGATGCATAAATATGTTTTTTTTTATTTAGCAAAGTCCTGAAGCACTTGCTCAAGTCCCACTGTCTTCAAATTAAACATACATATAAGAGTTTCCTTAAATTTGACATTCATTGAAACTTAGGCTCCGAAGCACCTATGTCACATTTTAACATGCAGGCACTTCTAAAAGTGTTACCTTTTGCTTTAAATAGCCCTTTGGAGACCAGGGTGTCACAATTACCAAACTCACTACACCTCTCACCCTTTCCTGGGCTCTCCAGGTACACTCTCGCTTGGTCTTAAGCCTCTCACCATCACCCATCTCATTGAGAGACATCAGATGATTCTTTCATTCACAGACCAGGCCCTAGGTTGGAGTTCCCTGTGTAACAGTTGTGAGTTAGCTAAGCAGATCTAACTTATGTCTGGACCCTGCAATTCTGTTCCCTCTGGAACAATGACAGTGCTAGTCAGTGACCAACAAACTCTTTAAGGCAAAGTACCTTTTATTTAGAACAATTCATTTCAGAGAAGACAGAACTCAGCAACAGTAAAATGGATTTTTACCCATGTCTTACCTGGTGTTTAACCATCTTCCATATGGAGACCCTGGTAGGGCTAATTCCATAGACTTCTCCACTGAACCTCTCTCTGTCAGCTTGTCTTCCTGGCACTGATCCTCTCTGGAGAGCCTCTGGCAACTCACTCACTGGAATCAGGTCACTTTCTGTTCATAGGCTTTTGATCTGGTAACGCACAGCTCTGGCAAAGCAAGGTTTGTAACTGATTGGAGGCCAAATTCTTAACAGCTTGTTTCATTGTCTTTCAAATATGAGTTTGCGCCTTCATGCACGGACTTGATTGATTGAGATTATGAGAGTGTATAATAAACATTCCACTACCCACAATAAATTAGATCAAAACAGTCACAAAGGAAATTCTAATAACCCAGTATACAGTAATTTCTCCTCACTGTCACCTGTAGTGTAACTCTTCCATCTCAGTATTTATAACATTATTGCAACTCAGCTCCACATCTGTCACACCATGCATAGGCTAATGTAAAGCTGTAAAGCTTTTCTGTGATTACATAAGTGATTGTAGGAGGATTCACAGGTTGTTTGTCTAATGTGAAATTCTGGCAGCACATTTGCAAGGAAATTTTAATGCATGTGTAGAACCTAAGGATACCCGTTCATTGTGAAGGATGACTTAGTAATGAGAACAATTGTTTTTCAGAATTTCTGCTGAAGGTATTGTCATCAGATAAATAAACAGTCATATGAGAAATGTGACTTATTGTGCTTATAGAAAGCAAAGACTGGCTCCAGATACTCAAGTAAGCCAGAACGGCCAACAATCAACACCTTACATATTACGACTCAAGTTCAAACCTAAAGGCTGTTCTATTTAACCTATCTCCCAGTAGCCTCTAGGGTTCATTCTTCTACACTTCTTTATGTTGAGCAGAACCTGTAATAGCACTGCTAAAAGACAACTGGTAAAGAGGGTGCTTTAATGACCCTACATCAACTGGCGTTTCCTCCATGCTGGAGAAGTCCTCAACTAGCCACTTCCTTGTGCCTCTGGAATGGTGCAAAATAAATGTTGTGGGCCAAAGTTCTGACCGATTGTGTTCATCTCTCCTCCATGCCAAAAGCTCTTTCTGCCCAATACCTCATAACAGGTGTGTCTGTCAGTTGGGCGATTCTTTCTTGGTGATTCCCTTCATAAATCCGTTTTTATTACAGCAATACAATAACTCTATAAAACTTAAAGACAAAAATGTTACCACATAAATTGGTCACAAAATTTATTTATTTTTCTTAAAACAAATTCTCACATTTCTTTATTTATAAATGCACAGGCCAACATCTTCTAGTCATCCCTATGTAAACCCAGAGGCACTGAGACCATTGACAAGGGAGAGAAAAGTCTCTGTTCTACAGCCTTAAGTAAGAGCCAGCTGGCTTTTAACTCATGTGGTAAAGCACATGGCTTTAGCCCTGAAGGTTGCAGGTTCTTTTCCTTCTGCTGATGACTCTGTCGGCCTCGCAAGTGGGGGCTTGTCCACAATGAAATGCTGGCAGGTCTTAGAAGCTTGGGGCATGCTTCCCCAGCTAAGGGAAGTATATAACCCTGGAGGCACTGACAAGGGAGAGTGATGTCTCTGCTTTACAGCCTTAGCTGAGAGCCATTTGGCTTTTAGCTAAAGCTGTAGAGCAGGGACTTCACTCTCCTTTGTCAGTGTCCTCAGTGCCTCTGGGGTTTCACGTATTAACCCTTTAAAAGCTGAGTTTTATTGAGTTTCCTGTTAGGATTATTAGGATCTGTTTCCTTCCTAGAAAACATGGTGTCTCGATCAGCTAACTTAAAAAGTGACCCTGCAAAGACTTAAATACGTACTTTAAATTTACACATACAGGTAGTTTCATTGACTTCATTGGAACTATTCAATGACATAAAGATAAGTACAACATAAGTCTTTTCATGACTCAAACACTAAAATAGATGCACAAGAACAGGATTCTTGGAGGATGAAAAACAATTCCCTGTTGAGTAATCCATTTTTGTGCATAGATATGTATGCCCATGTTTTGCAGTGAGTTCATGTATTGCATATATTTGTGCTTTAACAACCTGATTTGAATACATTACAGTGTAAAAATGTATGAATGTATATTAAATTAACAACATGGACAGGAACTCAAATCCAGAAGGAAATTTCATCAGCTCAGTAAAAATGAAAGTAAGAGCCATGCATCTGTTAGCAAGTTACTCTCAGAAAACAAAATTACATGTCTAATTAACCAATATACTGTCTCTACTGTTCAGAAGAATGTTCAGTCACTCCCCTCCTGCAAAATTGTATAAAAGGTGAAAGCGAGGACAGTTTGTACAAAAGAATGACCACATTCAAGTGCACCCAAATCTTCTGCTTTATTCTTGGAGGTCTGGTTTTTAGCATTGCTGTGGAATAACAATGATGTGGCACAAAGTTCTGGGAGATGTCAAGCAATGGAACACACCAAGGAACCCACTTGCTTTTATAATCTATGTATCTAGTCTGACAAGAACAAATAACCTTGTTTAAGAATATGAGATAGTAGAATCCAGAATGACTGATATTTTTCCTGCATGTTCTGTATGTTGTTTCTGCCTCGCAAGCTCTAAACAAAAATTGTCTGATTTTTTTCCCCCAAAGTTTTTTGTTGGAAGTTTTTACCGTATCTAGAATACATCATGGAGTATTTTAACTTTAACTGAAAAGGATGAGGAAGAAATTGTGAATTTCACCTCCATATTTTTCCTCAAAAAATCGTTTACGTGAAAATTTTCTGAGCAGCTTTATAGCTGGTCAGAATATAGAATATATTTACTACTAACTTTTATGCAGGAAATATTTTCCATTTTCACTGAAATTTTCTTGCAGTGAAAAATTTCCCACTGATTACAGTTTTCATTTCTTTAACCTATAATGATAACTCATTTAATGGCTGGTTGTATAGTTATTCTGTGCGCAGAAACCCCACTGAAGCCCATATGTAAGTCTGATGAATTTGTTCTCTTAAGTACAGTCTGAGAAAGCTAAGCTCTCAAAACACCATTGCATAAAGAGCCAGGATTTTGGCAGCAAATAGCCCCAAGAAGCCCATTGTCCAACAGGGAGACAATGTGTGCTGTATTTGACAGCGAGGCATGATGCTAAGAAATCTCCTGCTTCCTCCAGGAAGGAAACAGTTAGATGCTACAACTATTGAGAATAACTAAGGATGACAACTTCACTGCCTTAGAAGTCAGGAATTCCAGATTTTCTGAGGTGTTTTTTAGAGTTTGGAGAATGACTTGTGGGTGGGATAAGCATGGGATGAGGAAGAGGACCAACGGTGAGGAATTTTTGCCGCACTAAATGAATGGGTGAGGAGTGGCGTGGATGGAACTAGGAAGCAAATAACTGGGAAAGGTCTGGAGGAAAGCATGGAGTCAAGAGGGAAGGAAGGTTTGGAGAAAAGAAGAGAAACATGGCAAAATGACAAAATTATGGACTAAACATGAGTTTGTCAAACATCACCTAAGTCACTTGCATGCAAGCTTGTGTCCTTTGCTGCTCGCCTACTCTGTTTATCAAAGCAAAAAGCAGTCAAGTAGCACTTTAAAGACTAGCAAAATAGTTTATTAGGTGAGCTTTTGTGGGACAGACCCACTTCTTCAGACCATAGCCAGACCAGAACAGACTCAATATTTAAGGCACAGAGAACCAAAAACAGTAAGCAAGGAGGACAAATCAGAAAAAGATAATCAAGGTGAGCAAATCAGAGAGTGGAGGGGTGGGGGGGAAGGTCAAGAATTAGATTGAGCCAAGTATGCAGATGAGCCCCTATAGTGACTCAGAAAGTTCCCATCACGATTTAAACAGTGTGTTAATGTGCCGAATTTGAATATAAAAGCCAGCTCGGCTGCTTCCCTTTCCAGAACAGTGCGATAATTCTTCTTCAGTAACACACATACCTCTAGGTCATTGACAGAATGCCCCATTCCATTAAAATGTTGACTAACTGGTTTGTGGATCTGGAGTGTTTTGATGTCTGTTTTGTGCCCATTGACCCTTTGTCTAAGGGAGTTAGAAGTCTGTCCAATATACAAAGCACCTGGGCATTGTTGGCACATGATGGCATATATGATGTTAGTAGAGGAGCATGAGAAAGTGCCCGTGATTCTGTGAGTAACCTGGTTAGGTCCAGTGATGGTATTTCCAGAGAAGATATGCGGACAAAGCTGGCAGCGGGCTTTGTTGCAGGGAAAGGTTCCAGGACTGGTGTTCCTGGGGTATAGACTGTGGCTGTTAGTGAGGATCCTCATGAGGTTGGGAGGTTGTCTGTAGGAAAGAACAGGCATGTCACCCAGGGCCTTCTGGAGCGTAGCATCCTGATTAAGGATAGGTTGTAGGTCTTTAATAATTTGTTGCAGTGGTCTGAGTTGGGGGCTGTAGGTCATGACCAGTGGTGTTCTGTTCTTGGCTTTTTTGGGCCTATCTTGGAGTAGCTGGTCTCTGGGTATTCGTCTGGCCCTGTCGATTTGTTTTTTTACTTCTCCTGGTGGGTAATTCAGGTTAATGAATATTTGGTAAAGTTCTTGTAGTTTTTGGTCTCAGTCAGTTGGATCAGAGCAAATGCGATTGTACCTAAGAGCTTGACTGTAAACAATGGATCTAGTCACATGTGCAGGATGGAAACTAGAAGGGTGTAGATAAGTATAGTGATCAGTAGGTTTTCGGTACAGTGTGGTACTGATCAGGCCATCCTTGATTAGTACTGCAGTGTCCAGGAAATGTATCTCTTGCATGTTGTTAGTCAACATTTTAATGGAATGGGGCATTCTGTCAATGACCTAAAGGTATGTGTGTTACTGAAGAAGAATTATCGCACCGTTCTGGAAAGGGAAGCAGCCGAGCTGGCTTTTATATTCAAATTCGGCACATTAACACACTGTTTAAATCGTGATGGGAACTTTCTGAGTCACTATAGGGGCTCATCTGCATACTTGGCTCAATCTAATTCTTGACCTTCCCCCCCACCCCTCCACTCTCTGATTTGCTCACCTTGATTATCTTTTTCTGATTTGTCCTCCTTGCTTACTGTTTTTGGTTCTCTGTGCCTTAGATATTGAGTCTGTTCTGGTCTGGCTATGGTCTGAAGAAGTGGGTCTGTCCCACGAAAGCTCACCTAATAAACTACTTTGCTAGTCTTTAAAGTGCTACTTGACTGCTTTTTGTTTTGATAGTGTATAGACTAGCACGGCTTCCTCTCTGTTACTAGTCTGTTTATCTGTTGGTCTGAAGAAGTGGGTCTGTCCCATGAAAGCTCATCACCTAATAAATTATTTTGTTAGTGGTACATGACTGCTGGTTTGTTTTGATAGAATACAGACTAACATGGCTACCTCTCTATTACTAGTCTGTTTATGTTTACTTATATTGTAAAATATTGGGGGCGGAAACCTGTCTGTGAGCAATAGGCCTGGTCTAGCAGCCTGAGCAGAGAGCTACAGGCAATCAGAGAAACACAAGGACTTACTTCTCCATATGCCTCACAGGGAACTTCAAAAGGAGTCAGGAGGAGATGTGACTGTCCTCCACAACTGCACACAGATGATCTGAGTACTGTACATCCTAAAAGATGGTTCAGTCTGTGTGATACATCTTTGAGCTGGGGAGGAGAAGATGGCCAATCCCAATGCAGGACGCTGCCTATCAGTTTATAAGCTAGGCTATGCATCTACATATAACTAATCTGCACACCTTATACTATAAATATAAACAATAGCCCCCTTTGTTACGTGCTATCATTTACTTGCTATGCAATTATATGTATATGGCTGTGCTTCCATCAGTCTCCAGCTGTGAGGTGTTAGTTTTGTGTCTTGGGATGTCAGAGCAGTTCAGATGTGCTTTGCAGTTCTTTCACTGAAATCTCCCACAACTCTTAAAGCAATAAACTTCGCTTGGCACAAGAGACGTAGAAGTTTCCAATGAGATGCATTGGAATTTCAGCAACTGGTATTAATGACTGAGATCATAGCAAGCAAATGATAGCAAGTAACAATTGCACTAAGGACAATAAATCACAGAATGAGTAATTTTACAAGTGTGGTTTAATTTTAATTGTATATAATACTTCATAGTAGGATTTAATAATGGTGTCTGGCACTATACAAAAGCAATGAAGTCTGATTGATAAAAGACTTCACATTTCTCTTTCTGTATTGTTTCTTTGATGAGAGGTGAGGGGGCTATTGTTTGTATTTAAAGTATAAGGTGTGCAGATTAGTTAAATGTATAGTAATGAGGCCATGAAGTCCAAATATGTTGACAGAAAGTTTGCTCCATGAGTAAATGTTAGTAGGACAGGATTATGATTTTTTTCTACATTTTTTCTTTAATTTAATTTTTTCCCTATGATAACTGAACATATGGAGATTCATTTCAGTGTGGGAGTGAAAGTGTGAATGTCTAATTAATTGCTCTAGAAAATTAAAAAATGTTTCTGCATTACTCATACAGGCCATTTGGCTCAAGTGCTGTCTTGTGTTATCTGAATATGGATCTGTTGTTGAGCACTTGATGTAAAAACAGGACAAAAGGTAGATTTTTAAAGCTTCCCTGCATGAGTGAGGGCTCCTGGTGGTGTAGCTGGGCTCCTGGCCAGCAGCCAACAATCTGCAGCTCCCCAGCTCTGAAGGCAGTGCTGCCATCAACAGCAACTTAGAAATTAAGGGTAACAGTACAGCAATCCCCCCACACAATAACTTTGTGTCTACCACACATCTCTTTTTTAGGTCAGAACCTCTACACTTACAGCACAATGAGATATCAGAATTAAATAGCTGAAATTATTGTTTTTAAAATTCTATGACTATGAAAATGACTGAAATAGACCATAGGGCACGAAACTAAATTTCACTGACAATAGCACCAAAGAGGTCAATACTATGTCACCCACTACATTTCTGCTGTTACTCATTGTGCAGTGGTCTTATTATGCTGATGGCAGAGCTCTCTCCTTTCAGCATACAGCAGTTACACAGTAGCTCTTATAGCAGCAGAGCAGTACAGCTGTGCCAGTATAAGTTCTGTAGCATAGACATAGCTATGGTCTGATTTTTAAGCTTAGGTGTGTTAAAGTTTTATTAAATCCATTTTTTGCCTTTCCCAGTAACAAAGTTCTCCAATAGCATAAATAAATCTGCTAGATAATTTATAGAAAGGCAGTTTTGTACATTTCATTTCAATTTCATGTGCTTTCCTGTGCTGCATGAGTTTTAGCTTGTAGATTGTTGATCAATGTGATCATTCTATCTGAGTGTCTCTTTTTTAAAGGGGCATCCTCTCAGAGAGTCCTCAGAGGCCTCTTACCTGAGAGAGAAACAGTTCATTATGAATGGAGCTGCTTAGATTCCATCAGGCAAATAGGAGGGAGTCTGTCTGAAAAACAAATCCCAAAGCATATGGAAACAATTGTCTCATTCCAACATATGCTGGGGAGATTGTGCCACTCAGATACAAGCTTGATTGCCCCATGGAACTTTAGGCTGAGTCACACCAGTGAGATGTGATCAGAAATGTAATGATCAGACACTGTTTTTCAGAAAGGAGCCTTTAACAGCTACATATGGTGTAGGAGCATATTAATTGTTTTATAGTATGCTAAAGTGCATCCTGTGGATTGGGTGTAAATAAAGGGAGGTATCTTTAAATGTACTTAAATATATCTACCTAATAAGAATGTTTTCACCTTATTTTAAAGGGAAAAAAGGAACTTGAGCTATTCTCTTTTTAGGACTTCCACAGTTGATCTGAAGAGACACAAATGCTCTCACAGATTTATACTGGCTATCAACAGCAATTGATTTTCCCAGTAAGGTCTATAAAGGCCTAACTATTTCTTCTTGTAAGTCCTGAATCCTGTTTCCCCAACAACTGATGTACTTGGCAAACACACAGAGTTCAGAAAAACACAGAAATGTGTGTCACATGAGACAACTAAAGCAGCCTAATAAAAACCCAAAGAATATCATCTACAACATGAGAAACACTGTAAAGTATCTTAGAATCTTTACCATATGGATTAAATATGCTGTTTAAGTGTAAGTTATTACTATTATTAGACACGTAGCAGTTTTATATCATTAAGTTGTATTCCTAAAATACATATCCCTGTTATAGTTTAAAAAAATCAAATGAATGCCTTATGATAGGATCCTTAACATATAACTAACTCTCCTCAGAGATTTGACTTTGAATGTATTTATAAAATAATGGTTGTGGAAGTTTATGAAGAAAATTAATTTTTTAAAGAATATAATGCCCGTCTGGTAGACTAGGAGGGGAAATTCACTCTTCTTCCACAATATCATTTATTTTTAAAATAAATATAAATACTAATTTCAGAAGGAAGCAAATAACACATAGACAGAAAAGAAATCAAGTGATAACTTTTCTCCAATAGTTCTTTAACTGAGTCAGAATGACTGCCATCCCTTTGATTTAGAGTAGTACTTTACTCATTGAGTTGTCTTACTGAATTGGTATAATCTTTAGCACACCTGATGTTCGTAAAAAATGCTGAATGACTAGCCCATGAGACTGAAGTTGTCTGTGTATCCATGGTAAAGGCTCACCATGGCTAACAGCACTGTGAATTTCCCATGCTGCCCCATCAACATGCTGTAATGATAACATAGAAAGACCATCTCCAAGAGTGAAAGGGTATTTTATTTTAATCTCCATTCCCATGAATCTTTGCGGCATCTGCAGAGAGAGACATAAGGTGCCAATTTTGGTCAGTTATGGTGTAGGTTTACATGATATATCCTTCCCACTTTTGAGTCTTGATTTTAACAGACACATACATGTTTTCGTCCATTGGGCATTTGAATCATATGAATTATACCTAATGCATGGCATGTGCTACTGTCTTTGGGTTCTTTTGGAACATTCTCAAGGAAAATGTATCAGAGAGGTAACCGTGTTAGTCTGTAGCTTCGAGAACAACAAGAAGTCTTGTGGCACCTTATAGACTAACAGATATTTTGGAGCATAAGCTTTTGTGGGCAAAGACCCACTTCATCAGATGCATGAGTGGAGGAGGGGTTTTAGAGGGGTATTTAAAGAGTGGGGTCCCAGTAGAAGGGAGGGTCAGAGCTGACAAGGTCTATTCAGCAAGGTGGAAATAGCCCAGTATCAATAGTACTTATCAAAAGAGGAAAAAACAAGTTAATATCTCCCCATTAGACTCTGACAAAGGCTCACATTCCCCTGTCTGATCTGACTTTTTTTGAACTCTTTTGATAAGTACTATTGATACTGGGCCATTTCCACCTTGCTGAATAGACCTTGTCAGTTCTGACCCTCCATTTTACTGGGACCCCACTCTTTAAATACCCCTCTGAAACCACCCCCCCAACTCATGCATCTGAAGAAACGGGTCTTTGCCCACAAAAGCTTATGCTCCAAAACATCTGTTAGTCTATAACGTGCCACAAGAGTTCTTGTGGCTCTCGAAGGAAAATGTAAAATGCATAGAATTTGCCTCTCACACCAATTAATAATCTATGGTAGTTAGAGATTGAAAATAAATCTATAAGGTACTACAATACACCTTACTTCTACTGAAATAGTTGTTTTAATTAAACAGTCCCTGCAGTCAACAGCAAAGATTCTGTACTTTAGAGATAACAGTGCAAAAACATGCCAAAAATAGAAAACAAATAGGCATTGTCATGAAGGAAAAAACTGTAAAGGCAGTGTGGAAAAACAGTATTTCACATCCACCTTACATAATTCACAGGGAACTGAAATGTATTTCTCTTTAACACAAATGATGTATTTTGAAATATCTTTTGAGATTAACTTCCCATTTTGCAGTATCTGTTACTTCACAGTCCGTTCATGAACTCTACGTAGGGGGTACTAGTACTTCAGGAAAAGATAACGTCTACCTTATACAGTACAATTCATCATGCTCCTTTTCATGAACAATTTTTACTTCCTGTAGCCTGGACTGTTTCTTAATTTAGGACTGATCATGAAACAGAAGAGTAAAACATTGCACCTTCCCAGGAACAGCCCTCAGAGACATAACTGCAAGTTCCATCCATTTCTCCCTGTAGCTCTTAGGAAAGGGTAAGTTTCTTCAGCCCAGATCTACAAACGCATTTAGTCACCTAACTCCCATTGATGTCAATCGAACCTGAGAACCAAAATATCTTTGACAAGCAGAGCCTTTATCGGGGCCTAGACAAGAGTAGATCTGGGTGGGCCACAGACCAACCAATTAACAACTATCATTCAAACCTGAGCAGGGTAGTGAGGCCACAGTAGCTTAGAGCCTCACTCAGGGACCTGAAATTCAACACAGAGCTATGCTGTGGAACTGCAGAAAGTTATGCTCTGGAAACTGCTTTGTCATATTCTGAGCCACCATGTGTACCAGCTAAGGAGGTGAAGCTCTCATCTGGTGGTACGTGATCAAGAAGGGCACAGGGTATGACACGGTGAGGATCCACCCTCACACAGAGGCACCAGTCAAGTGATAGTGCAGTGAGATCCTCCAAATCTACAATCCCCAAGACTCAGTGAACTTAAGCGAGGATCTGAGCCTAGCCTTGTGGAAGAGGGGTCATCACTGCTGGGTGATTGGATTTGGTTCACTTTCCAGCTCCTGGCTCCTTCCCTCCATGCCAAGCCAAGATGAAGACTGCACAGCAACATGCACACACTGGAGAGCCAGGCCTGTTTTCCCCTCACCCAAACAGCAGGCTCTCCCAAGACAGGTACATGAGCAGGATCTTCCGCACCCCGATGCCTCTTGAGAGCCCTTCCCCACAGAGCTGAGAGCCTGGTTGCTCTCTCTCTCCCAGTCAAGAGCCACACTCACAATGAGCAGAGCCTGCCACATGTTGATACTTCCTTTGTGTGTGGGTGTCAGGCAGCTTCTCAGCCTCAAGGGACCAGGATGCATCTTATACCCTGTTATTTTCTCCTGGAGGCTGTAGCAGCATGTTCCTCCTTAAGGCAGTTTAATTTTTCCTGCTTCTTCCTGCCTCAGACCCAGGGAGTCAGGCAGGCTTGAACTCAGGTGATCAGCCAGTACTGCTGCAAAGTCCACTTTTACTTTTAGCAGGCTAGCTCAAGCTAAGCTAACATGACTCTTATCATTGCCTGCCCAGCACAAGATGTGGTCTATTCAAATTTCCACCCCTAGCATCACTGTTTGTCTTCACCCACTATAATGGCGCAATCTATAGACCATCAAAGACCTGGGTAAATAGTATGCCTGATAAGCAAAGTGAGTGTGGACTCAGGCCTGCTCCCACTCCCTGTTCTTCTCCTTTCATTAACAAATGCAAAATTTGAACCGGGCTGAGCAGGACAGCAAGGTGGGCCTCGTCATAGTTTCTCTTTGAAATTCTACTTGTATCCTGGCTGAAAATGTTGTGCACTTCAAAGTTGCAGATCAAATAAGCTAATGTGTGTGCTAAAGATTAAACATATTGGCAGCAGGGACTTGCTTGTGCTCATCTGCTCAACAAATAGCTGCATATGTTTAAATTAGATTATTCAGAGGAATAGTCTCTCATCCACATGAATTGCTTTTTGATATTTAAAACAGTGGGGATACAGAGGAAGATCTATGCAAAGCTGCTGACCCTCTCATGCAAGCTCAGCAACCAGAGAACTTTTCATAAGGAATTTCTTCTGCCTATTTGCTTAATGGAGATCTGTTTAGATCCCAATTCTGCAATGACTTATGCATACACTTAACTTTATTTAAACATTACAAACAGTCCCATTGAAGTCACTGGAACTAGTAGCCCTGTGTAAGCTAAGCATTTTCATTAACATTTGCAACATCAGGGTCTTAATGTGAGTGTGTTCCCTGGCCATTGCACATTTGCAAGATATGCATGACCTGATGCTTTCCCCTGGGGAATTAGGCATCCAGGAGAGAATGCAGAGAATGTGCCTCTTCAGGCCATACCTTCACAGAAGCTGGCAGAGCTAGCTAAGAAAAGTAGGACAACAGGATATCTAAAAGGAGCTGTACACTCACTCTACACGTTGGTAAGTGGTGTCACTGTACTTCCCCACTGTGTAAGAGCAACTGTAGGTATGTCTGTGCTGCTATGAAATACCCACAGATAGCCTCTGTCAGCCAGCGTAATGCACTCCCACATCATGAAGCCCCAGAGTCTGGGCTCCAGCCTGAGCTCAAACATCCGTGCTGTAATTATACAGTCCTTAGCCTCAGCCCTTCCTGCCTGAGTCAGCTGACACAGGCAGGCCTGGGTATTCAGCTGCAGTGTAAAAGACATCCCGAATGCCACAAACAAGCCTTTAATATGGCCATTTGGGAATGTGGATATATATACTGTGACTGTGCAAAAGAAAAATACAAAAAGTATAGTTAAGGTCAAATATGGACATTACTTACCATCTTTCCTTCTCTTTTATTAACTTTTACTTATTGTCACGCCAGAAAAAGGAAACGAAACTGACAATGCCTAGAAGACTGAACAAAATAAAATGGGACAGTCTCTAATATTAACCTTAAAAATCAAAGAAATTGGAAGGTAAGGTAAAACTTTGACCCAGCCTTGCTTAATGATGTCTAGGTAGTGCAGTAGTCTTTCAATGGTGTTTGAAAATACCAGAAGTGCTGTTGGATGGGATAAGAATAATGTTCCAGCTTTAATTCTCTATGTCCTGAGTTTGTGGGTTTAAGGCAGCTGCATTATCTCAGTTTAGCTCATCTATGAATTTATTTTTCATATGAATTTAGTTTCACTTGTGTTTTCCTCCTTACTGTCTCTTGGGTATGACTTTCCAAAACAGTGGCTTCTGTTTCCAGGTTTATTTGACTATTTTGGGTTTCATTTCCCATATGTTCACATCCACTGGGTTTCATTTTGAGCTACGGGTTCTGAGGAACCCAAAAATTATCCAAAAGAAGCTAAGCAAAGATGCCAAATCTTGCAGAGTTGCAACACAAAGCTCTCTGACAGGACCCTGCTAATTAATTTTGTTGTCCATTGTGTGTGTTTGTAAGTTTTAGGCTGCGTCTACACGTGCACGCTACTTCGAAGTAGCGGCAGTAACTTCGAAATAGCGCCCGTCACGTCTACACGTGTTGGGCGCTATTTCGAAGTTGAAATCGACGTTAGGCGGCGAGACGTCGAAGTCGCTAACCCCATGAGCGGATGGGAATAGCGCCCTACTTCGACGTTCAACATCGAAGTAGGGACGTGTAGACGATCCGCATCCCGCAACATCGAAATAGCGGGGTCCTCCATGGCGGCCATCAGCTGGGGGGTTGAGAGATACTCTCTCTCCAGCCCTTGCGGGGCTCTGTGGTCACCGTGGGCAGCAGCCCTTAGCCCAGGGCTTCTGGCTGCTGCTGCTGCAGCTGGGGGTCCGTGCTGCATATACAGGGTCTGCAACTAGTTGTTGGCTCTGTGTATCTTTCACTGTTTAATGAAAGTGTGTCTGGGAGGGGCCCTTTAAGGGAGCGGCTTGCTGTTGAGTCCGCCCCGTGACCCTGTCTGCAGCTGTGCCTGGCTCCCTTATTTCGATGTGTGCTACTTTGCCGTGTAGACGTTCCCTCGTTGTGCCTATTTCGATGTTGGGCTGAGCAACGTCGAAGTTGAACATCGACGTTGCCAGCCCTGGAGGACGTGTAGACGTTATTCATCGAAATAGCCTATTTCGATGTCGCAACATCGAAATAAGCTATTTCGAAGTTGGGTGCACGTGTAGACGTAGCCTTAGTGGGCAAAGTTAAGGCTGAGTGGGTGGTGTAAATCAGGTGCAGTGAGAGTGAGCAATGAAGAATTCTCTGACAGTTGACATTTTAACGTTTATTGTTTTTTAAAGCTTTGGGGATTTTTGCAACAGTAATACTGGTTTGGAGTTTTGTCTGAGACTACTGAAAGACACTTTTATTCTAAATCCTTTTTTCAACCAAGTGTTTGCTTAGGAATAGGTAGGGATCCACCAAATTCACAGTCCATTTTGGTCAATCTCATGGCCAGAATTTTTTTTTTTTTTAAATTTGTCAAGTTTGTATTTTCAGGTGTTTACATCTGAAAATTCTGGGTTGTAACCTTGGAGGGAGGTTACAAAAGGCTATGGTAGAAGACGGTCATGGGCTTGCCACCCACACTTCTGCCCTGCTGTTGGCACAGGTGTTGCTTTCAGAGCGGGTCAGGCACTCAGCTCGAAAGCCAGGGCCACTGGTAGCAGCAAAGAAGTGAGGGTTGTGTGGTATGGGGTGAGGGGTGGATAGCTTATCGTAAGTCCAGTGTTCCCCCTGGCAGTGTGAGGAGTTGACAGCTGGAGCTGCAGGCTCTCCGCACAAGTGCGTGTGTGTATGAGACAGCTTGAGCCACAGCCTTTCTCCACAGGCAGCTGCCTGCTTGAGCAGTGCAGTTTCCTGCAGCAGGGGAGGAGGGATTTTCCCAGAAGTGGGTCTGATATGCCCTGGAGTGGCCCCTTCAGGGGAAGAGGAAGTCCTATCCCTCCTCTGCCGGGACTACCAAATGCAGTCCTGCACAGAGTAGGTGCCCCTGGCTGGGCACCAGAGTTCAGTCTGTGAGGCATTTTTGTGGCCATGCATTTGGATGGGCCCTAGGTATAGGTATGTGCAGTAGTTTTTTCAAATAGGAATCTTAGGACATGGCTCCGTAATTTATTGTGAGCACAAGGACCTAGCCCTTATGAAGAGCCCGACTGACTTAAAAGGTATTCCATGGAATATGGCAGTGCACCAACATCTACAGAATTGCTGGATCAGGGTCTGAGCCACCAGGGTGATCTACCAGCATTTAAGAATTACAGAATTTTTCACTCCCATCTCCCAAGTTGGGTTTAGATCCAGAAGGCCAGAAGAATGGAAGTTCATCCACTACCCACATAATACAAATGTTCCCAGTAAGCCGGGCATTTGTGAAGCCATTCAGGCAAGATTCAAATGCTGCCCAGCTGGTTACCAGAGTGCCCACAGTTAGTTTTTGTTTCTATTGGTGGTGACATGCACATGCCTTAGTACACAAAACAAAATGTGATCTGCACAGGGATGAAAAGGATTAGAGGGAACATTGCACAATAGGTAAATCAAAATCAGTGGCAGTGCAGCTTCCCCACTCTGTCTCACACCCTGTCATGAAGGAACCACATCTCCAGGTAGTGGAGTATAGCCCATGGTCATTTACTCTTCTGTTTCTCTATTAATTCTATCAACAACTCTGGTAGCTGTGTTGATATTCTGTATGGTGTAAATACCACCCAGTTAGAAAGTCAGACACCCATGCAGTGGAATTCAGATCGAGAATTTGATCTGGTCCTGCTGCCATTACTAATGTGAGTATCTTTAGTCATCCAAATACCCCTATCACAGTCAAATAAACATCAGTTCACTTGAGGTAATTGGGCTACTTTCAAGAAGATCAGGCCTGCCAACAGGTGCAGGTGAAGGGAACAGCTGCCCTGGAGTTTGGTGGCAGCAACTGGAGACCTGGGCCCTTTAAATCACTCCTGGAGCCCCATGCAGTGCACTCCAGGAAGCCCTGGGTGCTGCCAGGTGGAAGTTAGTCCCAGCCATGCCACCTTTACCCAAGACCCCACACCTTCTGAGATTACGGGGCCAAGGTTGCCCTCACTTTGTCCAGAGGCCTGATGAGGCTGTTCGCTCCACTGAAAAGGACTGTTCATTTCTACTTGTTTCAAGGCTTTGTTTGGGGTAACTTTAATAAAAGTCTGTGGATGAATCAGAAAATCAACTACATTGATTACAAGTCACTGACAAAGTAGTTTAAAAAAAAACTAGCAAGTGCCCTCATTTATTTAAGGCCTTTCTGAGGATTTACCAGTTCTATTGTGTGAATTGTTCAAGGAAAATAAAAGTGAAGAGATGGATTTTGCATGTGAAGCCCAATATAGAGTCTACTGAAGTTAACAGGAGTCTTTCCATTGATTTCAGTAGGCTCTGGATCAAGCTCTTAGGGGCTACGTCTACACGTGCAGCCAACATCGAAATAGCTTATTTTGATGTTGCGACATTGAAATAGTCTATTTCGATGAATAACGTCTACACGTCCTCCAGGGCCGGCAACGTCGATGTTCAACTTCGACGTTGCTCAGCCCAACATCGAAATAGGCGCAGCGAGGGAACGTCTACACGTCAAAGTAGCACACATCGAAATAGGGATGCCAGGCACAGCTGCAGACAGGGTCACAGGGCGGACTCAACAGCCAGCCGCTCCCTTAAAGGGCCCCTCCCAGACACAGTTGCACTAAACAACACAAGATACACAGAGCTGACAACTGGTTGCAGACCCTGTGCCTGCAGCATAGATCCCCAGCTGCCGCAGAAGCAGCCAGAAGCCCTGGGCTAAGGGCTGCTGCCCACGGTGACCATAGAGCCCCGCAGGGGCTGGAGAGAGAGCATCTCTCAACCCCCCAGCTGATGGCCGCCATGGAGGACCCAGCAATTTCGACGTTGCGGGACGCGGATCGTCTACACGGTCTCTACTTCGACGTTGAACGTCGAAGTAGGGCGCTATTCCTATCTCCTCATGAGGTTAGCGACTTCGATGTCTCGCCGCCTATCATCGAAGTTAACTTCGAAATAGCGCCCGACGCGTGTAGACGCGACGGGCGCTATTTCGAAGTTGGTGCCGCTACTTTGAAGTAGCGTGCACGTGTAGACGCAGCTAGGGTGAGACATTCAGAGATACCTAGGCACCTTTAAAACACAGATGCATGCCCGGGGGATAGTCATAATTGCCTAGGTACCTAACTTCCACCGCTCCTATTTCCCTCAGAATGTGCGTGAGTTAATCTCCCTTGACAGCTCTGGCACCAGAGAAGTAGTAAAGGGAAGAGGATGATGGCTAGGCCCTCTTACCACCTGTACTACCCACTGAAGCAGTCCTTGCTTCAGCATCTTCTGCAGCTGCTCTTACCAACTGGGTCACAGATTCCTGTTAAAATAATTGTTTAGTAAAACAAAATTATTCCTATGCAATATGAAGAATTTAAACATTGCAGAAAAGTGCTAAGTCACAAGAATAGGAAAGGGAAATTGGCTAAAAACTGATTGTAGTTGTGGAACTGATTTGGCTATTTTTACTACCAAGCTAAATTGCAAAAACTAAACAAACATCAGAGAGACAAATTAGAAATTTGTAAAAAAAAAAAAAAATAAATTCCTTTCAGTAATGCAAGATATTACTGGTAAGAAAGGTTCCAGTCTTGAAAGGCATGGACTGTCTGTAAGAATTGCTGAAGTCAATGAAATCTGAAGAAGCACAACCTCTCAGCAATTGGGTGGTATCTAAGCAATTTTTGAAATAATTTGATGCTCTTCTGGAACAGTGTTTTTATTGGATGCAGTGCTTTATAACTCTATTCTAAGGGCTCGTCTACACTTTTGTGAAGATTGACCCAGTGAGGATTAGGGTTGATCTTCTGGAGTTCGATTTCAGATGTACAAAATCGATCTGTCTGGGGTTGACAGTTGATCCCTCTACTCCTCACGACAGGTCGATGGAAGAAACGCTCCAGTCAACTTTCCTTAGTGAAGACAGTCACAAAAGTCTATTTCCAATATGTTGATTCTAGCTACACAATGGCAGTAGTTAGTGTTGTATATCTTAAATCTACTTTCAGGTCTAGTGTAGACCTGGCCTTAAATCATCCCCAAACATCCTGCAGTAGTACTAGTATTAGATGTGTCTTAAAATGACATTTAAATGTGCTGGGCGATATTATAGGGGTGATATTATGAGGCCTTTTATTTAGTAGGTGTTGACACTTCAAAAAACTTTAAATAATTCAAAAAAGTTCATTTCTAAATACATTACTTATTTTGTCGTGTTATTTGATGACTAAAGGTCAACATTAACTTTCTTTCTTCCAAACATAAAGTAAAAATAATACTGTATTATAAGGTTTAATGTTATATTACAGAGGTGCTCAAATTTACTGACCCTTTGAGCCACCTATGACAATCTTCAGAATTTCAAAAATTGAGGGGGCCTTGTGGGGGCTCAGAGCTTCAGCCCCTGCTGTCCAGAAGCCAGAGGTAACACATGGGGGGACATATAAGGTCATGATACACACCCACGGATTTTTTCTAGTGTTTGCAGGTGTTTCTTGGTCACATGGTGCAGCTGGGCATCCTCCTTGCACTGCAGCTGCTGTGTAGGTGGGGAAAGCAACAGTAAACAACTGATATTTTGGAGCATAAGCTTTCGTGGGCAAAGACCCACTTTGTCAGCTGCATGAGTGGGAGGTTCCAGATGAAGCAGGTCTTTGCCCACGAAAGCTTATGCTCCAAAATATTGGTTAGTCTATAAGGTGCCACAGGACTTCTTGTTGCTTTTGAAGATACAGACTAACTCAGCTATCTCTCTGATACTAGTAAACAACTGGGAGCTGAGGGGAAAGGCACTGCTTTTGCTGCTGCTTTTCCACAGGGAGCTAAGGTGGTGACACGCAGACCTAGCACCTGGGATTTGCAGGGAGGGACAACTGAAGATAAGAGGGGGTCATGCTTGGGAAGACATGACTCAAGCTGAACTGGGGGCATACCTTTAAATCATACCTCTCCCACCCTCCACAGGCACCAGCTGTCTCTGGCAGACGCCTGTAGTCCCACCACCACACTGCAAAGCAGGAGTTCTGCCTTTGCAGTCTTTTAGACAGAGAATGGGAGGGCATGCAGGGGTCCACAAGCCACACTTTAACTCACATGTGGCTCATGAGCTTCAATTGGGCCACACCTCTGGTATCACACAGATCCCCACTTTGGGTTCCTTATTCCTGTGATTAAGGTTTACTGGGTGAAGACCATAGTTTTAAACAGTGCATTACTTATAAATCTGGTAATTATTGAGCTTACAAACTGATGTGATATTTCCTCACCCCTCCTCTCATGACCTCAGTATTTAAAAACAGACTTGAAGCTGCAACTGGCCATGAAAGAAAACAAAGCATTTGTTTATGATGTTAGAGTGATTGACCAAGAATTAAGCTTTACAATTATAAGCAAAGTGGAATGTATAATTGATTTTCTTCAGCTACCATTCCTTGGAGAGAGAGAAAAAAACCACAGAATGAGAACCATTTGCTACAGTGATTCTTAAACGTTTCAGAATCTTCTTGATCTGATAGGGTAGATATGCTAACATTTGCTGAAGAAACCTCGGGCCTGGTCTATGCTTTTGAGCAACATTTTAAAGCCAGCATATACTTCTGTGTAGACAGCACTATGTTGACAGAAGAACTCTTTCATCACCTTGCCTATCACTCCTCAGGAAGATAGAGAACCTCCCATTGGCGTCAGTGGTAGCCCTGAAGCAACATAATAGCATTAGTGGTAGGGTGACTGCATTGCCCTATGGCAAACATGGGACACCAGCCTCCAGGGACAGGTGGGAGTATTGTCTCATATCAGGGCTCCTTGGTGATGGGAGTTAATGCCCCATGGTGAGGGACTGGAGATGGGGGCTCCGCAACCTTCCAGTGAGAGGGAGTGGAGGATGGGGACTCCACAAGCTCCTGGCAGGGATGTATGTGCTGGAAAATATGGGATCAGCAGCCTCCTGGCAGAGGGGGCCAGGGAATGTGGCAGCTGCCCTGCAGCACAGATCCCTGGCAGCAGGGGGTGGCCCATTGGGGAACAGGGTCCCTGCCCCATGGAGGAGCTTCCCTGCAGCAGGAGCTGCTGCCCCAAGGCACGGGGCACCAGGGAACTGGGCAGCTGCCTGCAGCAGAGGCTGTTACCCAAGACACTAGATTCTGGGGAACAAGAGCACTGCAAAATATGGGGCAATTCGCCCATTTTCTTAAAAAAGTCATGATGCCTGTGCAACAACTTAAATAAGAGACTGACCCAATAAAAACTGGACAGATGGTCACCTTAATTTGCAGGAGACAATCTATTGTCCATCTCAAGACAGTTACCCAAAACTGAAAAAAGAGAGGAGCAGGCTATATTTACTCTAATAATAATTTCTGTGAGTCAGGAGAATGACTCAGAATGAGGACTAATGTTGATGCTAGACTGAGAGTGCTATCTAGTTGCTTCTGTGGTGATTTTTGTTCTTTCAAAAGGGAGGCAGTTAGGAGAAGGTGAACTAATATTTGTAAACTGTCCATAGAACAGAATATCACAGTAAGCATCAAACTTTAGGGCTAGATCCTCACTTGGCATACAACTGATATAATTCCCTTGATTTCACTAATTTACTCCATCTGAAAATCTGATCTTAAAAATGAGAACATTGGCTTCAACTATTTAACAAGGAAAAATTAACATTACTAGTGGGAAAAGGCTTAAAAACCATCACAGCAAAAACAGCAGCTCTGGCACAAAAATCAAGTCATAGCAAAGTGAGTATAATGTATTGCCCCAGGCCCTTTAAATCACCACTGGAGCGACACACTGGAATACATGCTCCAAACAGCACTAATGGCTGGCTGGGCGGGGAGGTGAGTTTGCCGGGCTGTGCTGTGGGCAGTGGTGAGGGCAAGCTGCCTGCACCCCACCCCTTCCACCTTTGGCCCTGCCCCTTCCAGGACTGCAGAGCAAGCCCCTCCACATGCAGCCAGCCCAGGGACCTGCAGAGGCTATCAGTTCTACTGCCTCAATAATACATAAACATTTGCATTTTTAATATAATGCCATCCTCAAATATTTTAACATAATGCCATAAGGTTTGCCCAGAATACTGTCAAATCTGTCACGTGGGTTGGAGTGTTTGTGGTAGGCAATGCCTGGCTGCATTGGTACTTTGTTTCCAGTGTACTGGTTAACACGCATTCTCCAAACTTTTTTCATCATCTAACAGATGGCTGTAGAATATTGGTTCATTTTCAACTGCCTCATTTCCTTTTCATGTTCAGTGCTTTCCTTCATTCTCTTATTTTCCTCGTGCAGTGTGGTCCAAGTGTATTCTTTGCTGCTCTTGATAGTGATTGTTCTCATCTGCCTTTCCTCATTCACTCCCACTTTGGGTTCTCCACCAAGAGTCTTGCTCTTCACCTCCTTCAGTTCCAAGAGACTGATGTCCTTCACTGCTTGTTTTATTATTTTCTATTTAGGTTTTGACTTTGTCTGCACAAATTACTTTTCTTTGCACTCTTCTGTCTGTTCTGAGGTGCTCATGTTACTGTGTTGTAGATATATCTGAAAAGGAAATGAAAGAAGAAAGGGCTAATGTATTTTCTTCTGTATTTTTCAAATGCGATGTCTGAAGATAAAAGGTAGCTTGTGCACCAATATAGTTTGCCCCTAGTTCCTTTATTCCTCAGATTTCATTTCTTGTTGGCAGGCTGCACATTATTGCAAAAGGCTGTAAAAAACCTCCTGAAAATATTTTTAAAATAAACTAAAAATTTTGGGTAGAAGATGGAGCAGGAAAGCAGTTCAAAACAAAGTTTTAAAGATGCTTTTTTATTTCAGGCATTTGTAGGTGGAGATTGGGCTCCTGAACATACTAGCTAAAGTTCTCATGATACCTAGAAGACAGAGGGGAAAGAAAGAAACTGTTACATGAGCTAAATAGCTTCTTGACCAAAAATGGGGCACTGGGGCTTACTAAGTAGCTTAGTGAAATAAATAAATGTGGCTTTTGAACTGGTAATAATAGTGTCCCTGTGTGTTTTCACACTTTTATTCTTTATAATTTTGTTGAAAAGCACAATAACATTGGGATGTTTGTGGGGTTCACAGAAGTTTAAGAATGTGCATCCTTTGTTCAACAACAAAATAATAAATGGCCAACAGAGAGCTATGTAGCAGAAATAGGAATCCAATCATAATTGCCATATAGTGGAAGATGAAAATGTGTGTTTGTTCACTTCATGAAGGAGGCAGGATTTCTTTGGATTTTCAGCAGCTGTTCACTCATTAATTGCTAACCAGAAAGAGATGAGGTTGGCAAGGGGAAGAGGAGATACACACAAACTTCCATGGTTAGTTGCGTCCATCACATCAATGGTTGCACCTTTTAAAGCACTAGACCTGGTTCAAGATCGTCCTTTTGCCAAACCCAATACAATGACATCAGTCATAACCAGTGCTTTTTTTATTTAAAAAGAAAAGAGGAGCCCATACTCAGATGGCTCCCTACCTTTGCTCCTCAGCCAGTCCCTGGGGCTGGGGTGGCCAAGGTGCTGGTACACAGTACAGTGACTAAACCTAGTATTTTGCATCTGCCTGTGAAACATCTATGGCCTTCATCATCACAGGATTTGAGCATCTTGTAAAATTAAATAATATCACATCATCCTTGGGAGACAGGGAATTATATTGTTTCCATTTTATGGATGAAGAACAAAAGCACACAGTAACCAAGTGACTTCTACTACACCACACGGGAAGTCTGGGGTAGAATCCATAAATGAATCAAGAACTCAGTGTCTTAATCATAAGAACTTGCTTCCTTGGCCTTTTTTGTCTAGCTAAGAACTGGGAAACATGATACAGCTGTGCAGAACACATCCACCAGTTTCATAAAACTATACCTAGCAATGTAATTTTCAAGTGTCTTGGGAAGTTGTGCTGAGCCACAGTGAAAGTGAGTACATGGAGTTGCAGATGGAATGCAAAAGAATTTCTTGCGATATATATGTTAAATATTTTATTTTCTCCTTCTGGAAAGAAATACAAGAAATAATGTTGACATATTAAACTGCAGGATTTGTCTTTTTCATTATTTTGATTTTTCTATTGACCTCAAGAGATGTGGGGTAAAGTAATATTTTAGCAACCTTCAACATGGGCAGGAGCCAATTACTTTTAGCAGTCTTATTGCAACTGCTTCATAGATTAAGGCAACAAAGTATAACAGAAAATGAAGCACAACCAAGTGAATGATAATAATGTAGTCAGAATGATTTATTTATTTTCTGTTTCTTGAGGGCTACTTTACACGGACTTTGCTAGATTTCATTTGTATGAGGATTGGTTTAACCCTCTAGGTTCCGTTACACCTCTCAGACCTTCATCATTACCATTACATAAGCTTTTACATTTAATTTCTTTTTCAACACTGAGGCTACATCTATACTAGGAGAAAACTTCAAAATGGCCATGCTCATGGCCAAATTGGAGAATACTAATGAGGCGCGGAAATGAATATTCAGTGCCTCATTAGCATGCTGCCGGCCACAGAACTTCGAAAGTGCCACCTTTTGATCACACATGGCTCATCTACACAGGCATCCTTTTCAAAAGGACCTGGTGAATTTCAATCCCCTTATTCAGAATAAGGGGATTTCAGTGTTTGCAGGGTCCTTTAGAAAAGGACCCCCATGTAGACGAGCTGCACGCGACTGAAAGGCAGCACTTTCAAAGTGCCGCAGCAGGCAGCATGCCAATGAGATGCTGAATATTCATTTCAGCGCCTCATTAGTATTCTCCGATTTGGCCATTAGCATGGCCATTTCAAATTTATGGCCAGGTGTAGACACAGCCTGATTTTCAATAGCTGTGGAATTTGAACAACAACTGTGGAGAGATGGGGTATTTATGGCTGGCTAAAAGAACCCAATGAGCTAAACACAATTGGCCATTCATTCCACTGATGTGCGCAGCAGAGAGGTTGATACTGTGTCAAAAAGAAAAGGAAAATTAAAATAAGACAATATAGGACATATATCAGTAATGTGTTTTAAAGACCACTTTCACTGAAAAAGGTGACTGAGTTGGAGAAGGGCAGTGGAAATCAGAGGACTTCTGTGTTCCTGTTCCCAGTGCTCTGCTGCCCCAACTTTCATGGTCTCGGTCATGTCATTTTAGCCCAGATTTTCAAGTCGCCACTAATATGCCTTGACCAGTGAGCTCCATGGCTTGATCTAGTATATCTGAGTATCTGCATCTTCCAAAATACACGTATCTCATACAGCTGGAAGGGACCTCAAGAGGTCATTCAGTCCAGTCCCCTGCCCTCTCTGCAGGAACAAGCACCTCCCTGACAGATATCAGAGGGGTAACCGAGTTAGTCTGTATCTTCAAAAACAACAAGAAGTCCTGTGGCACCTTACAGATTAACAGATATAATGGAGTATAAGCTTTTGTGGGCAAAGACTCATGAATCTGATGAAGTGGGTCTTTGCCCATGGAAGCTCCAAAATATCTGTCACAGGACTTCTTGTTGTTCTCTGTGACAGACTTATTTTTAATCTATTTGCCCCAGACCCCAAAATGGACTGAACTCACAGCCCTGGATTAACACAGTCAGTGCTCCAACCAAAATATCTTCAGGAAGTGTTTGGGATTGATGGTCTGCGACACCAGAAGTCAGGCCTCACGTACTAGAGATTGTGTACGCAGATTAGATGAAGCAGTGAAAATTATTATACCCAGTGGAAATGTTGACTTAAATTCAATGCCTCAATTTTTCTCTCTGAAAAATGGGTGTAATGATGGAGCTATTATCTTACAGTGGAGCAGTCCTTAGTATTTTAAAGTGCTTTGAGATCCTCAAAAATATATGGGATTATTAATAAACAAATTGATATAAGCAGAGCGTTTTAAGGGAATTAATGACTTGTAGAATACCCAATGAGGTTGCTAAAAGCATCTCTAAAACTTCCATTCAGAAATAGAACACAAAGCCGCGGCGGTAGAAGGAAGCATTTCTCTGTAAAAATTACACGTACAGAACTAAAACTGGCTCCACAGGAGGCACCCCACAGGGTTTGCTGCAATGATGGAAGAGAAGAAGGCGCTGCAGAGCTGTCCATGAGCGTGGGGGAACGAAAGCTGCCTCACGGAGAACGAAATTGAAATCAATCCTCGCCCTCTGAGGCGCGGGGAGGCGATTCTGTTGTGCGTTTCAATGAGACATTTACAGTCAATCGCCCTCAGCCGGGTTTGAGGCGTCCCTCTTTCACGCGGTCCAGGCAGCAGCAGGGGCGATCGCATATTTAACTCCTCGCTTTCCGGACTGTGGTCATCGCTGTGATGTTATTTCACTGCAAACAGAGGCTGGCTCTGGTTAGTCAGCCCGCCCGCCACCCGGAGAAGGGCAATCCCCTACCTTCCAACCCCCTGAAAGGAGTGCACCGCCTCCTTCCTCCGCACGCCTCGCACGACGTGGGAACCCTCCCCCGCTGCCAGCTTGCGTTCTACTCTGCCCCGCCCATGCAGGGAGCACCCCCTCTGCTCCCTTCCCTCGTCTGTGCAGTGAGCCCCCCCTCGGCACCCCTCCCCTGCGCAGGGAGTTCCCGTGACTGCCCCTCCTCTGGCAGGGCGCGCCCCCTCTGCACCTCTCCCCTGCGCAGGGCGCCTCCTTGGCTGCCCTCCCAGGCAGTGAGCTTCCCTGTGCGCTATACCCTGTGCAGGGAGCTCCCCTAGCTGCCCCCCACCAAGCAACGAGCTCCTTCTCTGCACCCCTCCCCTGCGCAGGAAGCTTCCCTGGCTGCCCTCCCAGACAGTGAGCTCCCCCTCTGCACCCCTCCACTGGGCAGGGAGCTCCCCTGACTGCCCCCCCTCAAGCAGGGAGGCTCCCTCGCTTCACCCCTCCACTGTGCAGGGAGCTCCCCTGGCTCCCTCCCCCCAGGCAGGGAGCTCCCTCTGTGCACCCTTCCCTGCGCAGAGAGCTCCCCTGGCTGCCCCCCCGCGAGCAGTGACCTCCCTCTGTGCACCCCTCCCCCATCTATGCAAGGCGTTCCCCCGTGCGTGTAAAACCAGCTGCCGCGCGCTACCTGCTCTGCCGTGCGAGGAGCACCTCCACCGCCCCCTCCCGCTCCCCCCCGGTGCGGTGAGCTCCTCTACCCCCGCCCGAAGCACGGGGGCGGTTTCAGGAGGGGGAGGGGTACAGCGTACTGCGCCCACCCCCTCCCCGCGGAGAGGCTCGTGGCAAAGTCACCGACCCGAGCCCGCCGGGCCCCATCAAACGCCCGGGTCCGGCCCCCACACGTCATGGAAACAAGCACGTCAGCGCCCGGCCGCCAATGGGAGAGGCGGGGGGCGGGGAGAGCACCTGGTCCCGCCCACTCCTCTCCGTTCCCGCCGGAGGCTCCGCCCTCTCCTCCCCCATTGAAGGCGCTGCACGGCTGGAGCCCCCTTCACCCGAGCGAGACCCCGTCATGTGACCGCCAGGACAGGGGTAGGCAGCGGCGGTTGCGGCGCGGGGAGGGGGCTCGGCGGGCGCCGAACGGGAGGGAGGGAGGCAGGCAGGAGGGGGCCGGGCGCTCCGCCCCGGCGGCGGTAGCGGTTCCTGTGCGGGGCTGGGCGGCGCGGCGCGGCGCGGCGGGTGCTGCGGAGCCGGGGCTGGCGCGGGCCGCGCCGCAGCGAAGGAGGGTGAAGCGTTGGCTTCTTCCCAGCGAGAAGCCGCTGCCGCGGGTGGGGCCGGAGCCCGCCCCTCTCGCTGCCCCCCCCCCCCCCCCCAGCAGTTCGCAGGGCGGGGGACGCGGGCACCTTGTGCGCCGAGCGGCGGCGGCAGAGTCGCGCTGGGCAGCGGCCGAGGTAAGCAGCGGCCTCGAGCATCAGCGGCCCGGGCCGAGGTAGGGCAGCGCCGCCGGGCGCTGGGCTGGGGCGGGAGCGGCGGCTGCTTGCCGCCCCGGCCCCGTGGGGCGGCTGCTCCGCCCTGCAGTCCGAAGCTGCCGCAGCCGCCGGCGCGCTGTATGGGGGGCGCGGTGTGACCTTGAGGCGGCCGATACGGGGGTCTCTCCCCTTCCCTTCCCCCCGGGCTCGGCGCGGCGGGCGTCGCTGCCGCTCGGGCTCCCCCAGGGAGGGGTGAGTGGCGGCGGCGCGGTGTGATATGTGTGATTGGCGGGGCTGGAGCTGCTCCTCTCCCCGCTGGCGGGGCAGCGCCCGGCCCGGCCACCCCAGCGCTGT
This sequence comes from Carettochelys insculpta, assembly GCF_033958435.1. Lineage (NCBI taxonomy): Eukaryota > Metazoa > Chordata > Testudines > Carettochelyidae > Carettochelys > Carettochelys insculpta. The sequence goes on from NC_134137.1 coordinate 296,096,479, forward strand.
TGGCCCCCGGCTGCACACACCATAGGTAGTGCTTAGCCCTTGTTCCCTGCCGGGTTAAGTAGTTGGGATTAGTCGTCTGCTGTTGCACAGCACGATCCTCCGCAGTCTGCCTCCTTGCTAGCCCTGCGCGGACCCAGCTAGCCACCTCCGGCCGGGGGCGCCCGTAGCTCAGGGTCTCTCGCCGCCTTTGCAGTGGCGGTAACCGCCGACCTTTCGCCGCTTTGTCTTGCGGGCGACTCCCCAGTGCGGGGTAGCTCAGAGCGGGCGGTGAAGTTGCCTCGCCTCCCGTGTCCGTCTAGCTGTTGCGATTTATTCGTGGCTGGGTGGTCTGTGTGGGTGTCGGTCCGGGGCTGGGATAAAGGCATCGGCGCGACGCCGCGGAAATAGAAAGGCCAGTGAGGTTGCTTTTAGCAGCCTGCGGGCGGGCGTTTGTATGAGCAAGGTGGTGTGGTGCTTGTCCTACTTAGTAGTCGGAAGTGCTTCTAACGGTGGCGCTTGTATGACACTGTCATCCTCAGCCCAAGTGGTGTATGTAACCTTTGGCTGTTACACCACGTGAGTTTATGAAAAGGCCTTAATACTGGGAGAGCATTGCTGCCTGTGGCAGAAGGGAGCTCTTGCTTTTCCTCCTGGAGTCTAGGAAAGATGGTGACAGAGAGAATATCATCACTGGTGTCAGAGCACTTCTCTTTCCCTGCTGATGTGAAAGTCTTGAAAGTAGAAGAACTTCTGTTAGGATTTCAGGAAGAAGCTTGATTGGAAACCTAGCTGATAAAGCCTGTGCCTATGACCTTGGGATGCATTTCATTTGTCATATTTTCCCTAGCAATGTAAGTGAGTCTTATAAAAATAACTAACAGTGTCTGCCTTAATTTGACAAAACTAGGACATTTTAAAGCCAAAAATGTCCCTGATGTCTCAATATGACTAGCTATTAATCTGTTGGTCTTTGGATAGTGGCCAATTTTAATGATTTAAACAGCCATTGTGGGCATGAATTAAGGATGGTGTTCTGAACTCAACATAAAACTTGTTACAGCATAATCAGTTTCAATGTTTCTTTTTTGTAAACTTAAAGGAAGTTTGAAAGATGTACAGTAATAATTAGAAATATTTTATGTTGACTTAAAAGTCCCAACAAAAGAGCACCAAGAGTCTGAAAATTGTATGCTGCCTTCAGTGTGAAACTTAATTTTGGATATTCAAGGGCTACCTATCAAATCAAAAGCTTATGTTATAAACCAAGTGTTAAGTGAGTGTGAGTTGCTTTAATTATGTTAAAAACCCCTTCCCTTTCCTGTAGGGGAAGCAGTAATTAGTAGCTGGGGCCAAAACAAATTGTGTGTGTGTTCTGGTAGAATCTTAAGTTTCTTAGCAAAATTAGAAACCAAGTTAAGTTCTGGGAATGAAATCTAAATAATATGTATCCTTGCAACATTAATATTTAATCATTTTAAACAGTACTTCTACATGTGAAAAAGTACAGCAGTGTGCAAATCTCAAGGGAGGGGGAAGCTTATTTAAAAACCACTGTATTAAGTGTTTACAGATGCTTCTGCAATTGAGTTTCAAACTATCAAGGTCATTGATTTGCCATTCCCCCCCCCCCCCCCCGTTCTATTTAGAAAGCACTAAGAAGGCAATAAGTCTCTCTAAACTCATTCTGAATGTTTTATAGGTGTTTAAAGCTTTTCAGGAACTAATTCTAAATGCCATAAATGCAAAATTTGAACAAGGAGTGAAGTTTTTTGTATATCTTCAAACCATTGGTGACTGTCTTGGCAGAAATGGCTTCCAGCTTAATAAACTTATGGCCTAATGAATGGAAACTTTTTTTGTGTGCAAAGGGGAAGTGGTCCCTGAAAAGCAGAGCATAAAAATGGCTTAACCCCAACCCAGTCTTTAAAATGTGAAATTGTGGGATGCTTATGATGTTATGGCTCCTTGTTTGCCTTTCCTGGAAGCAGGCTGCTGTGAGGAGTTTTTTTCACATAGGTAAGAATTCCAGTTGTGCTCAAGTAGTAAGGGACTTGTAGGGTTGAGCCATATGGGTAAAAACACTTCCCCCCTCCCCACAACATGCTAGTGTACCCCAGTTGTTAACTGTGTCACCTTTACTATTAAACTCCTGCTAAGCAGTGTCAAATGTGCTCCTTTTGCTGTTGATAATAGCGAGCTAAAATTTGCAGGGTCTTATGCTCTACCCAATTCTCAATGTGTTTCTGCATATTATGGAGCTATTCTTCATGCTTACCTAAAATATGGTTAGAAACTTAGAGCAGAGTTGTGTCTAGTATGTCTCCTAATTTATAAGCAATATAGGAAGGACCTGTTAGCTGTTAAATTTGAGGATTTTAATTGCTGCTTTATGGCTTAATAGTGTGTTTTCCCTGACTTCTGAAAAATACTGTAAGACCTCTGCAAAGTTAAACTTGTAAATGCTTTTGATGGCAAAACACAACTCTACTTGTCAGAACCATATGAGACATATGTACAGTTTGGCTAAACATTAAGGAAGAGAAGCTGCAAAATAATCAAATGATGGAAGTGCCGAGGACAAAGAAATTTTGAGGTAACAGTGGTTATGATCTAGACACCTGGGATAAGAGTGAAGGAAAACATGAAATTAAGATGCAGACCATCAGATAGTTAAACTATAAGACTTAAAGAATACGCACCTAAGGGATGTGCTAGAAATTATGCTGTCTGAGTAGACTTGGTAAAGGAGTTAAAACCATCGGGAATAAGCATAACACATAGACTTACAAGGTAACCTATAGTCTCTTCCAGTTCAAATTCCTCTCATTAATATAGAGTAAATATTAATGGCATTGAAGCATTCTTTAGACAAATCAAATGTCACTGATCTCAGTACAACAGAACTTCGAGCAGTTGGGTGTGAAGATTTTTGGTGGCTATTTGTCTTGTAATAAATCCATGCAACGTAAGAGATGATACGTTGTTCAGAATATATATTAAAGTAAACTAGCATTAGAATGTTATTGATCTAACTTAGAACTTAGTTACATGAAGAGAAATACTCAATCATGTTGCGTATACATAGTATTTCTAATAGATTTTATTTTAGGAAATGCTGTCTTCATGGTAAAATACAGTGAAGTGTAACAAGGTTGTGTATTCTTACTGCTTGGCTCTAGCTTATAAATGTAAACTTTTTATGACAAGAGAATGTCATACACTGAAGAGATTGGGAGCAAACTAGATCCAGTATGATCTTAAAATGTAACTACATTTAGGCTGTTTAGTAATCTTAATCATCCTTTCAGGTTTTTTAAATGCTGGATTTAAACTGTTGAATTCATATCCTGTAACTCAGGGGTGGGCAATCTTTCTGAGCTGGAGTGCTGAAATTTGACCTTTTGACCTCTATGTGCAGTCTGAGTGCTGGTGATACTTTTTAAAGTCACTAGTAGTCATATTTATAACAGCTTTATTAATTAAGATGCAGAGCTTTACCATTTAGGTGGTTATTGGTAGCATTAGCTGGTCTTTTGTTAAGCTACAGGCAACATGGCCTTAACCAAGCTCCTGGCTCATGGGGCGGAGCGGGGGGGAGGCAGGGCAGGGCTGAGCTCTTTCCTCATGTGCCAATGAAAATCAGCTCTCATGTCACTCTTGGCACCAGTGTCAGGGGTTGCTGGCCCCTGCTATGACCAAGTCTGTCTATTCTAATTTGTGTAGTTTTTTATCAAGTAGAAGACTGTCTTGCTTAGATCTGTGCTGGTGGCCCAAAATTCACTTTTTTAAATGAGTTCTAGGGATCTATAAACCTTACACCCATTTCCCCATAGTAAATAACTTTGTGGAGGTACGAGTTTCTTGCATTTAGTGACCCAAATGTTAAAATAGGGTAAAAATATGTATTCTTTTTTGTCCATCTGGTTTTACAGTGAAGTAACTTTTCCTATTTGTTGGATGCATGATGCTACAGTCTATAAAATCAACATAGACAGAAGTGGTTCATTGACGCCCTTATCCAAAAGACATTTGTTGGCTACTTGAGAATTAAGAGTTCTGCATTTGAACATCGTTTTTATTATATTCTTGGGTGATTTAAACATTGAATGGCTGAGACACTCCTTTCTCATCCCCTGATTTTTATTCTAAATAAGATGAAGGTGGCTGCTGTTAAGGTTCTATTCTTATTCATCATCTCTATATCTTTGTCCAAAAGTAACCCCTATGGAAATTTAAAAAAAAAAAAAAAAGTTGCTGTTGCCAGCCTCCTAACTTTTACCATGCAATTTACATTTAAGGAGGGACCCTGAGGATTATTAACTCAGTCTTAAATCTACATACTTTGTGTCTTAATGTCTTAGAAATTAGAATAGATTTAGTATCTGTGGAATGGGGCAGTAGGGTACAGCAGCATTCTACAGGAGTTTAGGAGACCCAAAGGTAGTGGGAAGTACTATAGCAAGTGGGAGAACTTAGGAAGACTCAGTCACCTAACTGTCCTTGGAACTGGGATAGCATTTTTATATATGAGATCACGAACTCTTGATTCAGATATCAAACTAAGTCGGAACTGATCAACATGATGACTTTTGTATAGGTTTCCTAATACAAGTAGAACCTCTCTAGGGTGGCATCTCTGGGACCAGACCAATGTCAAATGAGAATTTGAAGGACCATGGGAGGTCAACATTGTCTAGTAGCATTACCAACACTTTGCTGCTGATTGAGTTCCTGGAAGACATTTGGGGTAAATTTTAAAGCTAAATAACACACAATACTGAGCCAGGACTGGTGGCTAGAAACAAACTTTATGGGATCACAGCCATGCTCATAAGTGGCCATCTGGCTAACTAAAAATCATGCCAGATTATGACTGTTGCTGGTCTAGAGAGGTTCAGCCTGTACTAGTAGAGTCTCCAAAATGCTAAAAGTAAAACTTGCTGCTAGTCTTTGACTGCAGACACCCTTCCCCGTCTGAACGGAATGATACTAATATTGCTGTTTCTCACCAAGTAATTGTTTAATTATGTCTGCAGGGATGTGACTTCTGTTGTCCTTGATCTGATTTTTAATGTCAAATGCTGGTGCTGAATGTCAGTAACTTTTTTGATCACTTCCTTGATGTAGGAATGGAGCATGCTAGGTTGGCAGTTGAAAGCTCTTTCAGAGGCTATTTGAGTAGAGCCAAAAGAATAAGGAAGAGTGATAGAAGCATGATGGACATAAAGCTGAAAAGTTAGGGAAGTATATTTTGTTCATGAATGTGATGTAGTGCTGAGTAAATAATAACTGTTACCATATTCTCCCCTTCATTTCTATAAAAGTCTCTTCATTGGGCATTCTGCTATTTCTTTGGAGCAGTGTTCAGTCCTGAACTTGACCCGTGACTTATGAGCCATAATTAAATGCAGCATTCCGTTCTTGCTTCCAAACATATGTCAGTCCTCCTGTATACCATTCATTAGGAGTTTACTTAAAATCTCGTATGAAAAATGGATTTGTTACCACTGACTCCAACTTTATACTAGTATATTTGCTATACGCTGACTTGAAGCATTTGTTTTGTGTGTCTTGTCCCTCCCCCCCCCCCCCCCCGAATGTTAGAATTCCGAGCTAGTACGTAAGATCCATAATTTGAGGTGTTAGAGCTGTAATACAGGATGCCAAAGAAGGCAAGAGGTGTGCCAAGTTTGTGATGTATTGTTAAAGCTCCTAAACATGGTTCTTATTTGTTTTCACTTACAATGAACATATGATATGGTAATTGGTGATTAAAATCTTGTACTAACATACAGTTATAATCCAATATTGTAAATCTAACTACCAGTGATCAAAATATGGAGTTAAAAGGAACACTCATTTTACTTGTATTATCCATCTCACTTGTGTGTTATCAGATCACTATTAAGGAAACTTCCTGATTTTATTTTGGGTTAAGTTTTCAGAAATGCTTGACTGACTTAGCTTCAGTCACTCTTCCAAATGAAATTTGAGCACTTAAGCCTGAGTGCTTTGAAAAACTTCATCTTTCTTTTGTTAATTTTCTTGGTGGAATTTGTCACTTACTGGATCTTCCTCCCAGCCCTTTGGGTGGGGATGGAGTAGAGAAAAGAGAACTTTCAAAAGTAGCTTGTAAACCTAGGGACAAGTAATACCTGGAACTGTTTAACTCACTACTTGAAGAGGCTAATAAAGTTAAGAGGTCTTCTTTAAAACCTAAAGGTGGTTGTGAAGACACTTAAAAGTGTGTGTGTGTGTGTGTGTGTATACATATGCACTTTATACAGTCAAAGAATCTTGTATACATGCAACCCTGTATATTTCACACTACTTTAAGTATTGCACTCTGTCTAGTCTCAGCTGGGACCCTTTCTGGGGAGGTGAGGTAAGGCTGGATGTCACTGTCAGATGAACTGAGGCATAGCCCTTCATCCAAACAGATGTGATAAGAACTTGATGCCTTCTATCTTGTCACTTACAGGGGGGAATACTGTTATATCACAGTTATGAATATAACTCCCAAGAGAGGTATAGAAAATATCCACCACCCTTAAACACTTATGTGGAGCCTGTAATCTGCTACCCTAGCTTGTGCCCTTACATCTTCATTTCAAGATAAGGTAGCAGACGAGAATACTACATTATTCAGGTCTGATCAGACACTGTACACCAGGTGATCTATGGAACCAGGGATCTTATTTGCTCTACATTCTTACCCTGCTGAAAAGAGACTTAACTGACAACTTTTCATTACTCTCCACATGTAAAAAGACCGGGGTTATTTGGACTATCGGCATCTGGTTCCAGAGAACCAGATAGTAACAAAGGTCAGGTTGGTCTTGTTCAGATTATATGCTGCTTTTTTCAATGAAATATTCCACTTAACAGATGTCATGAGTAATGTTTGAAATAACTTGGGTAACTATAGGGTTTTATAATAAATACTTAAGTGATTTTGAATATGTAAAGCCAGAAGTGCAGCCCAGCCATAACTGAGTGAGGCTAGGCCTATACTAGATCTAGGGGTCAACCACTGATATGCAATTTTAGCTATACCAATTGCGTGATTAAAATGGATTTATCCGCAGTCGACTTCCGTGTCTGTCCACATGGAAGAAGATTGACAGGAGCGGTTTTTACATTGGCTTTCCTTGTTTCTTGCGAGGAGTACATGGGTCAGTGTCGATTTCTGGGAGTGTCATTTCTCACATGCGTGAGATGAAACCCTGGAAGATCAACCCTCAGTGGGTCAATCTTCTCCAGGGCAGCTCTAGTCCTACTAGAGCTACACTATGTGGCAGGAGCTGCTGCTGCAGGCAGAGGTGCACAGCTGGGCTCACTTCCCACTCCTGGCATTACACTACTTCCAGTCTGGTTCAGGGAAGAGTATAAGTTTTGGTTAGGGCTCAATGATTACTTAATGCAACCTCACTCCTAAAATCTATTTTCTTAAAACCAAGCATTGGGAGGGACGGGGGTGGGAAGCCGGTTTTTCAGCGACAGCGGTGTTCTAAATCAGAGTTTTGAAGGTGGTATGTGAAGACTTCTGCTATAATCCCCATTTTGGGTTGAGGGCTGGTATGAGATAATTTGTTCCATAATGTTTAGATCTGACAGATGTTTATCTAACTTACTCTCTTAGGAATCGCCAATGATGGAGATTCTGCAGTCCCTCCTAGGCAGTTTATTCCAGTGTTTAACCACTCTGACAGGAACCTTTGGTCAATAAGGGAAAACTATCTTGGCGTAGTATAGACTGCATTGTTTGTTGGTAGATGCTCTGGTGTCAGCATATTGAGGTCACGTGTAAGAGTAGCTGTTCAGGCTCAATTATGAGATCCTTTGCCTGAAAACAAATGAGTCTGTAGACAAACAAACAAATGAATCTGAAGACATGGTTGAATTTAAGTGTCTTAATTTTAATATTGCATCTCTTCAGAAAGCTTTTGGGTAACTCATCTTCTACCAGAGGGTTCTTGGGAGGAGTTCTCTAGGGTGTCCTTTTTTCCTCCTCTCTTCCTTTGGCAGTGTACAAATATACCATAGGAGAATTAATTAGTAGACCAATGTGAACTTTTTCCAGTTTTGACTGTTTCATAACTCAAATTCTTTTCCTCACTCTTAGGTTATATTTAACTTTTAAACTTTCCAGTAGATCTGAAAAGAGTTTAAACTAATAATCCATTTTTTCCCCATTTGTCTAAGATGAAAGAGGATTAGATTCACAAAATGGCTGGAGGGTAAAATCCCTTTACGTGTTAGTCCAGCCTTTAGGGTGCTAATTTGGGGTGTAAGGAGAGGAGTTACAGCAGTTCACTCCTGCCTGATGTAGAGAAGGAATTTGAACTTGGTGCAAGAAACTTACTTTAGTTGTTGAGCTATGGGAGTGTGTGTTATCTATCTTCCTTGGCCCAAAGATTCGTCAAACTGCCCCCTGAATGACCATCCCTACTGGCTATATACACTCTGGGAAAAGTGTCTCAAGAAGGATTGAGGACCACTTCTGGCCCTCTGTGTGCTCCTCACACACCAGAATAACCCATAGTTTTGTGGCTCTTCGGACTTCCCTACAGTATGGTAGAGCCAAATTCAAATCTCCATATGAGACAAAGAAGGGAATCTAGCCTGGGCCTTCCTGTTCCTGGTGAAGCACCTACTCACTGGAACTAGCTTTGAGTTTTAGCCCAGCATCTCCTCAGCATGTTGCTTGGTGACTCCCACCCAGAAAGTCAAGATGTTCTGACACTGCGGAAATAATTTTGATCAAACTTATTTTTCAAAAAGAAGGCAGACATTCCTGACTTTGCTTATAGTTTAAGGTTAATTCACAACTTTTTTCAGACGATAAATTACTTGCTGAAAAATTTCACCTAGCTCTATTGCTAAAGGAATTAAACACTGTAAGTACAGAGGTGCACACTCTCATCCAAACTAGTTGGGAGTCATTTCTGAAATAGTAGCTGTTCATTGGAGTATACTGTAGTAAGAGCTTGCTGCCTGAAAGTCAATCTGGTGAAGACTTCACTAATGTTAGTAGGATGTGGAGTAACTGGAAGATGCAGCAAATTGTAAATGCCATTTCCTATAATTAGTTAAGTAAAGCAGAGCCCCAGGCAGACTCACTATAGATGTGGCCAGGAATTAATCAGTTTCTCATGGAACTAGTCCTATAGTGTTCTGTCTAGTGGCTCCTTCACAATTAAACTAGTTAAGTGTACCAGACTGATTTACGTAACCTTGATTTTTAAGTCTCGCACAAAAAAAATGTCCCTCAAGTTGCCAAAGGAGGGAAACCTGATTGCCCTTAGAGTGCACTTAATTTTGGGACAAGCCCCATTGAATTCACTGGCACTTTTAGTTTTCTGAGGAAACAAGTGTAGAATGGGGTTTCCTTTGGGGATGTTTGAGGCTTACTGGCTAAACATTGCCCTAAACAGATGAGGCTTACTGCTTCCGGTTAACCAGTATGGGCTGAAGCAGTGGACTGCCCACAGAGGGCAGGGGATTGCTCCAGCACCACTGTAATGTTGAGGAGTAAAGGGTCTTCAGACTAGCACAGGCACTTCGATGTATCCATGGCTACATGCAGGCTGGCACTTTGAAGTTGCAGTGGAGGAGATTTAGCCTAATGAAGTGCTCCATATGCACTGTAGTACTTAATTACTAACTTCCCAACACCCTAATTACCATGCCTCCTTTGAAGTTGGGAGCTAGTCTAGACACAGCCAAAATGATCTGGGATGGCTATGGTCTGAAGAAGTAGGTCTGTCCCACGAAAGCTCACCTAATAAATTATTTTGCTAGTCTTTAAAGTGCTACTTGACTGCTTTTTTGTTCTGTAAAACATAGTGTGCAAACTTGGTCAACTGTGCACGGCAATAAAAAAAAAAATTGATGTGAATGGCAGCAGTTAGTCTTAACTATAGTTTCGGGCTGTTTCCAGTCTTAAATTTGCTAAAACCAGTGCTGGAGAAAACATTGTGGTTCATGTTCTTAGGTTTAAATCAGGTGTACTTCACTTTCAGTAGACGGAAGAACAGGTTTCAGTTAAAACAATCTGGTTTAAACTAAAATTTATGCACATGACCTCTTATTTTAAATGAGTTTTTAACCAAAGCTGCACATCCTGCACACGTGACTGGATCCATTGTTCACAGTCAAGCTCTTAGTACAATCACATTTGCTCTGATCCAACTGACAGAGACCAAAAACTACAAGAACTTTACCAAATATTCATTAACCTGAATTACCCACCAGGAGAAGTAAAAAAACAAATCGACAGGGCCAGACGAATACCCAGAGACCAGCTACTCCAAGATCGGCCCAAAAAAGCCAAGAACAGAACACCACTGGTCATGACCTACAGCCCCCAACTCAGACCACTGCAACAAATTATTAAAGACCTACAACCAATCCTTAATCAGGATGCTACGCTCCAGAAGGCCCTGGGTGACATGCCTGTTCTCTCCTACAGACAACCTCCCAACCTCCATGAGGACCCCCACTAACAGCCACAGTCTATACCCCAGGAACACCAGTCCTGGAACCTTTCCCTGCAACAAAGCCTGCTGCCAGCTTTGTCCGCATATCTTCTCTGGAAATACCATCACTGGACCTAACCAGGTTACTCACAGAATCACGGGCACTTTCTCATGCTCCTCTACTAACATCATATATGCCATCATGTGCCAACAATGCCCAGGTGCTTTGTATATTGGACAGACTTCTAACTCCCTTAGACAAAGGGTCAATGGGCACAAAACAGACATCAAAACACTCCAGATCCACAAACCAGTTAGTCAACATTTTAATGGAATGGGGCATTCTGTCAATGACCTAGAGGTATGTGTGTTACTGAAGAAGAATTATCGCACTGTTCTGGAAAGGGAAGCAGCCGAGCTAGCTTTTATATTCAAATTTGGCACATTAACACACTGTTTAAATCGTGATGGGAACTTTGAGTCACTATAGGGGCTCATCTGCATACTTGGCTCAATCTAATTCTTGACCTTCCACCTCCACTCTCTGATTTGCTCACCTTGATTATCTTTTTCTGATTTGTCCTCCTTGCTTACTGTTTTTGGTTCTCTGTGCCTTAAATATTGAGTCTGGCTATGGTCTGAAGAAGTGGGTCTGTCCCACGATAGCTCACCTAATAAACTATTTTGCTAGTCTTTAAAGTGCTACTTGACTGCTTTTTGTTCTAAAATGGAAGCTTTTTCATGTATGCAAGATGGTGGCTTAATCTAGAAAAGTTGCACTGGTTTAAATTACTTAAAAGATTGTTACAAGGAGGAGGGAGAAAAGTGTTGATAGGACAAGAAGCAATGGGCTTAAACTGCAGCAAGAGAAGTTTATGTTGGAGATTAGGAGAAATTTCCTAACTGAGAGCATGGCTCAACACTGGAATAAATTGCCTAGGGAGGTTGTAGGATATTCATCATTGGAGATGGGTGTCTAACCTGCTTTTAAATATCTGTTGGGTAATTTTAGATGGTGCTCTGCCCTAAGTGAAGGAGACTGGAATTGAGGCCAGAGCTGAGGCTGGCTAAATACAGAAGCAGCTTCCCCTCCCTTGGTGTTCACACCTCCAGATCAACTGCTGGTAGTAAGCCTCACCCTTGCTGACTGAGCTAACCTTGTTATCCCCACCCTTGCTCTGGCTTATTTATACCCGGCCCTGCAGATTTCCAAGACCAGCATCTGATGAAGTGAGTCTGTGCTCACGAAAGCTAATGCTCAAAACTTTTCTGTTAGTCTATAAGGTGCCACAGGACCCTTCGTTGCTGCTTACGAAGGAGTATCTCGCCATCTGTGTGACTCTTTTGATTGGCACCAACTTTTTTAGATGAGTTTAAGACCTTGATTTTTTTTTTTTTTTGATTGCCCATTTAGTAACTGTAGGACACTAACATATGTAGGAGGGTCTTTCAGCTCTGTCAGTAGAGCAGAGGTTCCCAACCTTTCAGTAATATGGTGCACTTCAGTGAGAGACAGTTCCACGGCACACCCACTTTTCAGCTGAACTGGTTGTTCACAAAGGTCGCATCTTGCAACAGGCTGTTGGAGTTCAGATGTGGAATATAAACTGTATCCCAGTTCCCCACTTTCCACATCAGTGTTGAGGACAGGCTCTGACAGGCCATTAAGGCTGGAAAGCAGCATTTCATCTGCCTCCGGGTGAGAGTGGGCTCCTGCAGGGTTGGCATTTCCCCTCAGGGTGGCTGTGCAAAGAGCCACCTTGGGTGGAAGTTGACTTACTCTGCACTAGCTGGCATGGAGTGGTCAATTTCTTCACAGGGTGGCTCTGCAGAGAGCTCTGGCAAGAGGAAATGGATGATATCTCATGGCATGCCAGTGTTGCAGCACCCTGAGTGAAAACCATGCTAGTAGAGGCACTCAATCTGGAGGCCCCAGACCTGACATTGAAAGGAAACAGTTGGCAGAGAACTGTTCACACTCATTCTGGTACTCATTTTCTCACTGACAGTAGCTGGAGCTACTTGTTAAACAGGTCCATTGTTTGGGTGAACATTCAAGTCCTGTCCTGTTCTGGCCCCAGCTCTGTCTGGATCTCACTGAGTGCCCCCACCCCAAGCAGCTGCACTTGGACCCCCACTCAGACAAGTCCTGCTTCCCCAGCACCTAGACACAGACACACACCCTGACCCACTGATCTCAAACACCTTCACCTGATCTCCTGCAGAGTTCCATTTTAATTGGAAACCTGCCCAATTTCTAACAGTGGAGGCTTCAGTATGATCTTCTACCTCAATATAGCTAGTGGCCTTGACTCCCCCATTACACAGGAGCCACATTTATATATTGAGGCCTTCTGCCATGTTTTGCAGAGTTTTGAATATGGTGTGCATAATGTTTGGCACAGAATTCCCTCAAATTCCCACTGTAGGGCTTCACTCTTTTTTCTAATTTCAAATTTAGTTTTAACTGTTGCTTTATACTCCAAGCACCTGAGAAATGGGTTTTGGCTTGTAGCTGCTAATGTAATAACATAGGCTTTTATTAATATTCCTAGAGATTAATTAAGGTGTACTGTGTTTTGGATTTAAAAAAAAGGAAGTTAAATGTGTGGCTAGCAGTGAAGACAATGGCATTTAAGTGCATTTTTTGTGATCTTACTAACCTGTTAGTGATCACTTTCACAGTAGTGCCCCACAAACTGTATTTGAAGTGTTGTCTTGGATAATTCAAATTTTAAGGCCCTCAAATGAGAGCTTTGAATAGTACTTCATGAATTGCTACAATCAGTAGATAAAGCTGAGTTTCCGTATTTTTTCCAAGTGGGTAAAAAATGCCCAAAACTGTCAGTCAGGGAAGTAGGTATATGGTGCTCTGCTTCCTCTTACCAGGTGAAATGTCACCGAAGTGTGTTAATACTGTCTGCCAAACCAGTTCAGTCAATTATCTGAATAAATAGGTTAACCTTTATTGCTTAGTATATGTGAAACCTCAAGTCATTGATTATCCTTTCTACCTGTTGTGAAAACTGTTGAATAGCAAATACTTAGAAATTCTTCTGTTTCTATGAAGCCAAATAATGAAAACTTAGTTAGGAGAGTGGTTCCTTTGGTTATTCAAAGTATAAGAATATTTAGCAATTTTTTTCTCTCCCTCCCCACCCCCCCACGACTTTCAGATCAAAACTTGATCTGCCTTCTTATTTATGATGTCCGTATAGTCCTGTATCATTTTCCTAAACATGTATTTGCTTAACTTTGTGGAGGAACTACTGTCTCTACTGTGACCTACTGATCTTGTCTAAACACAGAACTGGTTTTAAAACTGATTTTAGTTAATCTGATACAATTTTAACTTCAGAAATCAGCCTCAGTTCTAGTGTTGCCCATGTGCAAAATAGTACCAGTTTAACTAAAAAGTAGTTCTGAAGTTAAACCTCTTCAACTATTGTGGTCTTGAGTAAGAGGTTGACAGTAAATCAATTTGATTGCAATTACAATTAAATTTTCTATGACATTGCCTTAATCTCTAAAAAGGGGAGAAGGAATAGTGGCCATGGCAACAGAACTTTGTATACCTGTATGCAAAAAGGCCTTTGCCACATCAACTGTTTTCTCTGTGTTTTCCCTCTTTCTATTACTAATCACCATTGTAAAATGGCTACGAATGTTTAACTGTGCAGGGAAAATAGTCACTGAATTTGGACCGTGCTGTTTTCCTAAATAGTCAATCTTGTTTCTAAAACTTCAGAAATGTTTTTTCTTGACACCTGTAAAGCTGAAATAAAAACTCCTATGAATTATCTGCATAAAATGAGGCAATGAAAATTTTCAAATTTATTGGAGAAACACAAGTGTGTATAGATTTTGATACTTGAAAAGATGTACTTTAATAAACCATAATTTTTTTCCTGATAAAAGGCTGAGTGCAGTTTTAATTGAAATTCCTATGCTCTTGCAGCTTGAATGTTGCAAAACAATAATGCAAGAGAATTTTTTTGCAAGCTGAAAGTGGAGATGGTATAACTTAATCTGTCGATCAAAGTTATAATTTTGTAACTTAATCTGTAAATCAAGGTTTTTAAAAAAATATTTTTGACTGGTTTTCAAACTGTTGGCAACACCTAGCACAGCAAGCCTATAAGTGTGACAACCTTCTCCCCTTAAAATTAAAAAATGAAGGGAAATAGTGGAGGGCTTGGGGTTGTCAACCCCATAGAGCTGATACCTCACAGCCCCCACCTTCCTGAGCCCTTAAGGGGTGACAGTTCCCAATCTGAGAAGCACTGTTCTTAACAGGGTAATCTTAATATGTAACTTGCTGCCTTTCTCTTGAAAAAGAAAGCAAGGTTAGAAAACTGTCAACTGTCACCAAAACAACAATAATGCACCATCTTCCTAACTGCTCACTAGATGCAAACTGCTGATGCATACTTAAATTTTCAGTGCAAATGTAATTGTGGAAGATTGAGCTAGTATCCATTCTAGTAATAGTGGCTGTAACTCCAGATCTGTTGCACAATTTCTTAACACCGTTTATTTACGGCAGTATTTTAAACCCTTAGTCAAGGATCAGGACCCATTTTTCCTTCTGAGCATACAGGAAGATGCTTAAACTCTAGAACAAGATGCACCAAGTGAATAAAAATAGGTGGAATAAGATACAATACTGAAATGAGCACACTTCATAGTATGCCGATTCTGTGCTTAGACATTAACTGACAGTATTTTATAGCAAAAATTTCTTAAAGATTTATGCAAAAAATGAAATGCTTCTAAGTAAAAGTTGGGTTCAGGGTGAATTGGTTGAAGTCTCTCTCTATCATAGAACTGGAAGGGATCTTGGGAGGTCATCAAGTCCAGTCCCCGGCCCTCAAGGGAGGACCTATTTGTCCTAGATCTCTAAATGATCCCTTCAAGGATTGAACTTGCAACCCTGGGTTTAACATGGTAGTGCTCTAACTACTGAGCCCTTCCTCTCACACCCAAAAAGGTGGGTGGGTGGCTGTGTAACAGTTTTTAAAAAAAAAAATTGAGTGACTGCTTAAATTATGCTTTTTTTGCATAAGCCCCATTGAACTTGCAGGCACTTCTGTTTGAGTAAATGGGTATAGAATGGGGGTACCCTGGGGAAAGTTGAGCAACTAGACTTATGGCATCACCATTATGGCCCATGGTCATGATGCCCCCAAATAAGGGGTATGTATTATGCAATATAAAATAAGAAACATAACTCTGTGGCAACCAACAGTTCTAGATTCTTATTGTAGCTTTCTGTACTGCACACTTTAGTGATGGAGTTTTAACCTATTTGACTCATTAAACAGGCCATAAGGGTTAGCTAAGCTAAACTTTTTTTCTAGCAACATCCAGCACAGAAAACAGCTTGCGTATTTTCTTGTCAAATCGCACTTATACTGAAATATATTTGTGGGTGTGTAAATATAAATTTTAATGTTTATGTAACAATTAGGGTCTCTTGCCAGAGAAACTGTCATGGCTTAAGGGCATAAGTGTGGGGAAAGATAAGCTGTGTGTGTACTGAATATTGCCCTCCCTCTTTCTTACTAGTCCGGTGTTTCTCAACTTTAAGTACTTGTGAGGGGTTGTGTGTTTTTTTTTTTTTTTTTTTTTTTAGTACCCTCAGACTTCTCTTGCATACCCCTAAGGGTACATCTATCAGATGAGAAGCATGGTCCTAAGGTAATCTGGGGTCTTGAAACAAGTGCCATTCAACCTTTCCAGGTTTCTGTACCTCTTACTTAAAAACTACTTAAAAACCATGCAAAATATAATTAAAAAAAAAAACTACTGAAACCTTGTTGACTTTCTACCATCTTATCAAATGAATTGGAATTGGAATTGAAATACTTTACCTACATTTCAGTGCAAGGCATATGAAGCAGTAGAAACAAGTCATTGTCTGAATGAATGATTATTTTAGATTGTAATGACTTTACTCGTGTTGTTATGAAGCCCATTAAAAACTAGGAAAATATCTAGCTGAGTTGATGTCCCCCACCCCCAGGGTAAATTACCCCGGTTGAGAAACACTGTTCTAGTCCACTCCACTGTTCCTTTCTATGCTGCCTCTGTCTTAAGACAGTGTCGTCTTGACCAAGCACAGCAGAGAGAGAGAGGTCCACCACCACGTAAGTACGGGTCAGAAACAATCCTATCCCACTTCTTAGAAATTGTATGCCCATAACTTTCAAAAAGCAAGTGCTTGTAGAGTCTCATAAAAATCAATTAATGGCTCTAAGTGTAGCAGGTTTTTGAGACATTTGAGATTTAACTAACTCATTTTTAAAACTAACTAGTTAAATTTTGAGTTTTTTAAATCTTTTTAAAATTTGTCCCATTTTAGGTTGTTAGCACTTAAATACAATACCTCAAAGTACCAAAATAATATTCAAGAACTTTTGTGCTTGGCTTTCGTCTGTCTTAGGTTGATTTGGTTACCATTTTGCATTCTTTATCACCTGACTTGCGTTAATAGTTACTCTTGCTTCACAGGAAATAATCCATAGAAAGGCTAAGCTTTCTCTTTTTTTTGGAGCGCTGTTGCTTTAACACCCCTTGTGCCCCACTTAAACTGCTAAATAACATTGCAAAACAAGAAGTCCTGTGGGACCATATAGACTAAGATATTTTGGAGCAAAAGCTTTCATGGGCAAAGACCTGCTTCATCAGATGCTCCCAAGGAAAACATGAATGAGCACTTATGCTCCAAAATATATTAGGCTATAAGGTGCCACAGGACTTCTTGGTTGTTTTTTGAAGGTGCAAACTAACTCAGCTACCTCTCTGATAAATAACGTTGAGTGGTGGTCTTCTGTTACAGCAGTGATTCCCAAACTTTTCAGCATCAGCCCCTCCCCCCCCGAGCTTTTTTGAGACCTTCACACCCTCCACCTCTTTACAGTCCTTCAGCCCCCATTAACTAAAAATTCATAATTTAAAATAAACAGTTGATATAAAAAAGTTTAAAATTAAAAATAAGCAGTTTTCTTGGCCCAAAAATTTAATAAAAAAAAACCCAAAAAACCCCCACATTTTTAACATCAAACACCAGACACAACATGATTTTAATGTGAAGGATGATGCTGCATTTTCTTCACAGTGAGGAAATCCTAGGTTTGAAAGATGAAAGTGTATGCAACACACAGTTTTTGACATCCAGTAGATTTTTTTTCATTTTTAATGTGAGTAAATTTGAAAAGCTTTTTTTCACAGGGGTATAATTACAAAAATGGAAGAATAATATGTAGCACTTCTTCCCTGACAGCCCAAGCTGGGGCCAGCCATCTGAGCCCCGCAAGCCCCTCACCCAAGCTACTCCCCTCCCCCAAAGCCATATTCCCCCCCAGCCCTGCACTCTTATCCTATCTCCCTCCCTTCCCCTGAGCCAGACTCCCCCAGCCCCCTTCTAACCCCATCCTCCTCCCTCCCTGCCCCCCTCCCCCTCAGCCTGCACTCCTTTGCAGATGGTAGCTAGCTTCATGTGCTGGCAGCCAGCTTTTCATAGCAGCTGTGCTGGGTTGCCCACATAAAATAGGGGCTGAGAGCTGGAAGGAAAGGCTGGCTCTTTCTTGGAGTAGGGGGAGATGAAGGGGGGGGTGGGTCTGAGTTGTCTGTCCCTCCCCCACAGAATTTCTTCACACTTCCCCCATGGGGCATGCCAGGAACATCTCTCTCAGAATGCCATTGGCTGTCTGAATGAGGGGTGTAAAAAATCATAACCAGTAAGAGTTAGGTTTACTGTTAACCACCAGTCATGAAAGGCTGCTCTGGACTGGCTAGCCAGAGCAGGCCATGGCCCTCTCCAACTCTATAAATGGTTAAACAGTTTAATTGTTTAAATGGCTAACTTTTTAAACAGTATTTTCATCCCTAGTTTGAATAACAGCATCAATATGGTGAAGAAAAAATTCTGTATAGGCCCTGTTGCATACTGGAAGTTGGTGTTAGAAATCAATTACTTGATATCCTGACCTATTATTTTAAGCTCAATTGTGGCTTAACTTGCTACATGCTAGAGAGAAGGAATCATTGTGTGCACACTGTCTAGAACAGGAATGGCTCATAGAAGTATTATGCGGAAATGGAAGACAGTAATTCTTCCTCCCTGAAGTTGGAAGCAATATCCAACTAAGTTACCTGCTATTTAAGTACGTGTGTGTGTGTGTGTGTGTCTGACCTTGATACAACACAAGTTAATTCTCCATATACAGCTCTTCTGTCTCTTATTTTCTTGCCAAATAAATAGGGTGACAACAGGAATTTGAAATTGTTTGTTCGGTAAAGTCATCTCACAGAAGCTTGTAAGGAACCTGTCTTCATTAATAAAGGCAACTTTTTTCATCCATAATGCATGACAATTACCTGAAAAGGACATGAGCTACTAGGATCCTGATGTGGTTAAAAACCCTAGGTAAACATTACTTAACCTTAACAAAGGAACATTGCCAGAATGGAATTCAGTAATCTTATTTTCTTACAGCATCTAAACTAATTTTAGTTCCCTGGTTCCATGCAATATGCAACTTCAATGAAACTGTTACAAATAGAGCCATACAAACAGGAGAACAGACTGCATATATGTTTCCATCCAAAGAGTAAAATATAAACTTTTTTTTATGCTCTCAATTGCTGTAACTTGGTTTTGCAACAGTAGGGTCTTTCAAGCTTGGATTGTTTTGTCTCCAACTGTTTACATATGTAATTGTGTTGTCTAACTGGAGACAAGCCAGTTGCTTTGCTGATTAGATAGATGACATTGGTTTACTTAGTATCTTATCTTTACTAGAATGGAATGGTGTGTGCACTCTTTTGTAGTGTGCACATATGCCTCCATTTTCTATCCTTCTATTCCTAAATTGAATGATCTCTTGTGTTCTAGTACCGCAACTCTGGTAGGTTGCAGTATGCTGTACTTATTCTCCCCAGATATATATTCTGATGTGACCAAAAGCACTTACTGTTACCATAGTATCTGTTCCACAGTGATTGCATGACCATTTTCACACTGAGATATTTAGAACACATGACTTGAAAACATAAAACATCATATGTCTAAACTAAGGCTTTTTCAAAATCGACTACCCTGAGATGTTTTAAGTGGGCCTTGCTTTCCAGACAATCCTGAGAAGCCATCCTTTATAGTGTCAGAGGGATAGCCAAATCACTCAAAAACAAGAAGCCCTGTGGTATCGTATAGACTAACAGATATTTTGGAGCATAAGCTTTCATGGGCAAAGACCTGCTTCATCAGATATGTCTGTTTTGAAAATGAGGCCTTGCTCATGTACTTCACATTGCGCCCTTCACATCACTGGGCATTCTTGAAAATCTGAAAGTCTGAGTGAACATACATCTTGGAAGGAATTAAAAACCAGCTAAGTATTAAATTCTTTCATGTGGCCTCTACACACTTCTACTTGTGGAGTTAGACACAAGATTGAGATTCTAGAATCAAATAGAGAAATACTTTGTAGCTACTCTATACTCTGGGAGCCCTGTGTAGGGGAAGATAAAAAGAAAAGGCATTTGATGTCACTCCGTTTTATCTTGGCTGCTGAAGTTTAGCAAGTTTGGTTTGTTTGGGTTGTCAGTACTGCTTACTGGAATCCAAAGAACTGCTTGTTGTGGTAGTTATGCCTCACAGATGCTGGCACTTGCATGCTAATTACCTTGACAAACCTCATGAAGCCATGGGCATTTAACATAGCTGACTAAAAAGACCACTTCAAGTGGCTCTTTAGTCTGATGGCTACCAGATTCTTATGGGTTGATGGTCTAGTGTCAGACTCTACACTAACTCTGGGGGGGAAAAAAATGCATACTTGGACTGCCTGGGCTCTTGTGAAAAGTAGGGGCTGCTACTCCTACCCAACTTTCCTTGTGGTCTCCCTGTCCTGAGTTGTTGTTGTGCCTGTATCAGGTATTCATAAGTTTTCCCCAAACAGAAGTTGGTTGAAGAGGGCACTGATGTAAGGCTAGATATTCAACTTCAACGGTACTGTAAAGAAGCATTATGTAGTAAAGTCTTTGGGAACAGGAGTCTCAAAAGAAACTTTGGAACTTTTCTTCATTTTCCATAACTTTTTTTTTTTTTTTAAAATTCATTGGTAGCACCTTGCTTAACTTTGTCAATTTTTTTTTTGGTCTTGGACTTAACTGCCATATCAGCTGCTGGGAGCTCAGTACTGCTGCTGCTGTTAGCCTGATGTGCGTGAACATATTTCCATGGTCTGGGGGATATGTCTTGCCACTTGCTTACAGGGTGAGCTGCAGACATTCTCTAAGGAGAGAATTGTTAACTGTTCTGTGCTATAGTTCTTCAGAATGTTTATGGAGTCAATGACTGTGATTTATTACTGCTTTCCAAAGTGTAGTACCCAGAGGCACTAAGACCTCATCTGGGATGGGTGAAGTTTCTGCTATACAGCCTTGGCTGAGAGCCAGCTGGCCTTTAGCTCATGTGGTAGAGTGCAGGGCTTCAGACCCTATGCTCACAGGGTCTATCGCTGGGGCCCACAACCTGGGTCTGTTGACGTTACAAAAGGAATGAGCAAAACAGGATTTGAATTGTCACAAACCTGAGAAGAGCTGTGGCTGCTGCTACCTCATGGGAGCCTGAAGAAACACAAGACTGATGTACAGCCCCAAAGGATGCTATATGAGGGTCTGTTCTCACATACACCTACAGTAGGCTCCACCATGCATTTTGGACTCATTATAGGGTAAATAATCCTTAGTGGCTGTGAAATGTCTTGCCAGTATCCCACAAATGACTTAATTTACATCTTGTCTTCACTGAAGGCAGAGGGGGTAGGGGAAGGTGTTTTACTCAGGTTAGTCACTTCATATGAAGTATTGATTATTTCAACACAAGTTAGCAGGTTGAAAATGATTGCCCAGCTAATACGCTGACTTGAGTTAATAGTCTTTTTTTTCCCCCGAGTGAAGTTGTGACTTAGTCCTTTTCTACTATTGCCTTTTACCATCAGTCTATTTCAGCTACTCAGATTGCATAGTTGAGGTTGCCATCTATATGTGCGTGTGCACACATGCATACGCATCCCAGTGTCTTCCAAGCAGTTAGGTCAGCAGGGGCTTCTCTCCCAGTGATGCAGGCTACTCATCTCATTTCACTGGCATCAACGGGACCACTTTCAGAGATTAACACAATAAAATCGATGCCTGGTGGATCGATCACTACCAGGTCAATCTCCAGCATACTGTAGATATGCTCTTAGATCTCAAACCTGTGTACTCCTCTAAGTTATATGTTCTTCCTGGCAGGGCTTTTTTGTAGCGTGCAACTAAAACAATGTAAAATGCAGCTCTCTTTTTACGTTGAAGTTGCATTGGAGTAACTGACTTCAAAACTGGTCTGTTTTACTTAGTGCATCCCATAAGTCTTGCTAATGTAGACTCCTGTTATCCAGATGGCTAGGGGACAGCTGAAAATGGTGGGTAACTGAGCATGCAGTTAACATAGTGGGAGGGGTGTTTAGGGAGAGGGATAGGAACACCGCAGATTGGGATAACTAGGGTTTTTGGATTAAAAGAATTTAAATCACTGGGATTATACTTGATACTTCAGTAGGAAAGGGAATTTTTAACTATCCATTTTCAGTTTAAAAATTTAAATATGTGGCCAAAGTCAAGGGGTCTTCTGTTGTATTAAACTTGATTGTAATGAAGGAATTCTGCAGTAGTTGGGGGCAGGGAGCAGAAGGTGCTGGCTGTTGAGAGCCACTTAAAATGTATCTGCTAATCTTAACAGAACACAACTAATCTCTTATTTTACAGGGCTCATTCATGCTACTACAGTTAAGTTCAGGTCAGTGCACTTATTATGCAAATTCCTATTTTCCGAGGTTTAAATCTTGGTTAGAAAAACTGCTGTCAGTCAGTTTTAGTATACTGGATATTTATGCATGAGGGAACTCTGCTACACATTTTCAGCTGCTCAGTTACTATAAAATGCAGTTAAGATCCATAACTTCTACTTGTTTCTTTCTCAGCTGTCTGTTTAATTTTTTGTTTTTTCTTTACTGATATTTAAAGCAACTATATGTGAAACCAGGAAAAACAATGTCTGTGCTCCCTCTGGTGGTTTTTCAAAAATCAGTTAACTATCTCTTGTACTAAGGGTATGGTGACACATACATTGCTGATGTGAAACAAGATTATCAACTAGCTATGTACAAGTCTGACTTCTTGCACACCATAAACCATTCTTTACAGAAGCTGCTCTAAAAGAATGAAATACACAAAGAAAATTAATGTCAGCTGATTTTAGTTGAATATTAAAAATATTTCTTGACTCAGGCATCAGACTTGTAGTATATCATCATAGATGTCAACATTTTACAGCACAGTTTACGATTAAATGTTGTGGTGGTCATTCCTCATTTATAAACTGTTTGCAGGGAATAAATGTTGCTTATCTGTTTTTCTCTCCAATCAGCTGATAAAAGGCACCAAAATCTGTCTCTTGATTAGAGATGCACCCTTTTTAGTAGATAAGGGAAAACATAAATTGCAGGGAATAGGTGCAAGCTACACTAGATCTTTGAAGAGATTCAAGTTGATTCTCCAGGGGAGAAAAGGGAGACTGTCCCTGTAGGAGCGTGCATGGTACAGAGACAGTGAGTACTGTGTGCCTGTTCTCTTATTTGAATACAAATGCCATGCAACACTTGAATCAACTTATACTCTTTAGAAAGCTGTCTCTCTTGACAGTTGGTACAGTGTGCATTCTGCAGTAAAAAGTGCACATCCTTTTCGATTTGAAGTTTCCTTCCCTTCCCTGAGGAAGGAACAGGCATGAAGCTGTTTAAACCATTAATGTGTAAAAGTTGCAGATTCTGTCTTGCACTCCCTCCATCTGTATTGCTGTCATCAGCGAATGAACTAGGACAAGTACCCACTCTGTCACTTTGTGCTCTCCAGCTTGAGTGAAGGAGGAGGTTTCTTTGGCACAGACCATGATGATGAGACAGTAAATAAATATTTTACTCTTCGTGCAGAGAGGAGGGATCTCCGATACTTGTGATCCAGGAGAAGTTGTCTTTTCTAGAGCCATAAATCCTGGCAGTATTGGAATTCTTCAGACTAATCTCATAAATTGTGTTAAAGTGAGTTTCTAGTTAGAAAAGATTTCTGAAAAGGTAAGTAAACAAATGTGGTTCAAGAATTGATGCCTTCAGTGGTATAGACCATAAAATTTCAAGCTCAGACTTCCAGTTAGTCAGCAGTACCTGCAAGTCCTTAATTATTGTGAAAATCCTGCTCTAGGAAAGTTCAGCATAAAAATGTATGCTTGTTCACGAACATATATTTTATACTAAACCTTCCTAGAAATATTATTGATAAATATGGAATTAAGAATTGTATACAGTAAAACCTAGCTGTAGTGGACCCTGTTTTACTGGACACTGGTAATAACAGACATCCGCTAGCCTCATCGTCCCCCCCCCCCCCCCACCAAAGAGTACCATACTGTACGCTACGGTACTATAAATGGCATCTTTCCAGAGACACCACCAGTACCCCTGTGGTTAGAGCTACTGCCACTGTGGGGTCCCACCCCAGATCTATGGCAGGGATCACAGCCGTGGGGGGTGGGGCAGGAGGGACACCATGGTGACTCAGCCAGAGGAGCCCCCGCACTCCACACTGAGTGCAGACAGCTTGGAGCCTAAGGAGCTGCCATGCTTAGGGCAGAGCAGTGGTAGCTGGGAGCTGGGGGAGCAAACTCTTGATGTCAACCCTCAGATGTAATGGACACCCCTCCTCCCCATTAGTCTGTTATGTCAAAGGTTTACTGTACGTCTTCCTCGGTTCACATTAATGGGTGGGTGAAAAGGTTACATTAAGGTTACATTACTTTTTTAGCTTTCCTTTAACCTGTGCTCAACTTGTCTTAAGAATAACCAAGCCCTCTGAAGCAATCCTACATATCTAAAGAGTAATGTTTATTTGTTTTGTTTCCAGATGACTTGTTTCAGTATTTGTACTTATTCTGCTGAAGTATATCACTAATACTTTCACAAATGTTATGCTGTAGTTTGAGATGATGCCAAAGCTATTAGCACTGAAAACCAATCGGGTACTTAATGTGTGCCTGAAACAACTTTCACTGAATTCCCAGTTGATTGTAATTTTGCAGAACATAGTGCAGACATTGTGGTTTTGGTGCAGGGCTCTCCTGGGAGGAACAGCTGAAGCTAGCAAGATGAAGAGGTCACTTGGTTGGCAGAATGTCCTCTTCAGCCTGTGGTACATGCTGCTGGGGGATATTGCTTAATTACACAGCTGTGTTACGAGGTACTGCTCCAGAGACTTTCCTCCATGGTTCCTGTAGCAGTGGGGGTTGGTGCCTGGGACTGGTGGGGGACACAAAACCACATGTTTTCCAGGATTGCTCAATCAGGGGTTCAAGTGTACTTGTTTTCCAATGCTAATAGAAGTTGATCAACAAAAAAGAAAGCTGTGTGGAGTAGAGTTGGTTTGTTAGCAACGGCCAGTGTTCAGTCTGGTTCCTGTGAGAGGTCTTTTTATCAGTGCATATTTTCAGTAATGAGTTAGATGAAATTTTATCGGCTGTAAGAGGGGGACTCATTAGAGCACGGGGCAGGCAGAATGGACTATGGGATTCATACTGAACAGATATAAAACATAAATATGGCTTATTAGTTCTCAGTTATTTGATGCCTGTCCCCAAAGTGCACATATTGCCACCCAGTTCTGATGGCTCAGTGGAGAACAATGGTGGCTGCAGGGCATCTAGCTGTGAAAGCATTGCTGTGCCACAGCAGCACATAAGTGTCAATGTGAAAAGTGATATTCAGCAATACCACTTCTCACAGTACACTTGAGGGATTGCAGGGCAGGGACAAGAGCCTGGTTCTCAGGCTCTAGCTGTTCCCTTATCCCTGCTTTCTCAGTGTGCGCTGCCCCTTTGAGTCCTAGTCATCTGGGGCTGAGACAGCCAGAGCTTTTTTTTTTTTTTTTTTTTTTTTTTTTTTTAGTTAAAGGGGTTGGGGGAAACACACTTCCTCCCCTCTAGGGAGGCACAGCATGTGGTCTGAGACCTGCTGGCTCTAATTTGCAGTTCAGTCATCAAAGTGAACTCAAATATATTTATCACTTAGAATGTTAGAAATGCAGTTCAGCACTTTGAACAACTGACTGTTAGCCCTTTTGGAGTCCTTAGTACAATTTACTGCAGATAGCTAGATGAGTTGTGTAGCAAAACATCTCTGCCTCAGAAAAGGTCTAATTTTAAAAAATGATCTGCTTATTCTAGTACACTAGAAGTGAAGGTCCAAGACACATGCAAACCATTATCCTGATGCTGGCCAAAGCCTCACTTGATGTTACTGCTAATGTTGGGGGACAATAGGTTCTTCCAACCCCACCCCCCGGAAGAAACTGACAGTAAATTGAACTGGCAGAAGAGTGTACTAACATGGATTATTGGAAGGAAGAGACGAGAAAATATTGCCTGTAGGAAGGGTGGGAGGCAAGACTTGTTCAAACTTTTTTCCCAATACTGCGTCTCTTAGCACACAGGGCTTTTTATTCATGATTGCTGTTGGGCAATGTATCAACTGCAGTACTTGCTTACGTAGAAAACTACTAGGAAAGCTTTTGCTGAATTTTTAGTTATCCTTTTAATTAAAT
Organism: Carettochelys insculpta; assembly: GCF_033958435.1. Lineage (NCBI taxonomy): Eukaryota > Metazoa > Chordata > Testudines > Carettochelyidae > Carettochelys > Carettochelys insculpta. The sequence continues at coordinate 296,122,638 of NC_134137.1, forward strand.
TTAGCAGCGGTGAATAAGTCTCTGGAAACATGCGGTTCCATGGGTAAGCTAATCATAAGCAGGTGTAGTGTGGTTTATACAATTCCACAGCCATAGATTTAAGGGTGTCGCTCTCCCTGACATGACAGGTGAGGACTTCCTGCTCCCTGTTACAGGCCTTCCAGGTGGTGGAAATTCTATGTGGATGTCAGAAATGGGTCAGTTTTGAGTTTCATTTTGAAAGCCTTTTTTCATGAACAGTGTGATTACCAAATGTGATAAATCTAGAACAAGAACTTAGATGTGAGTGTTTAAAAAATTAACTTCATACTTTAACACAGACATGTCAAGCATGTACCCAAACATAGGAAAACATGATTCTCAGTTAACAGTATTATCAGAAAATGCTCGGCGCACAGTACTTGATAAGCATTTAATATCTCTTTGAAACAGGAGTGCTTCACATGTATCACCACCCAAAAAAAGGGGCGGGGGGCAGTTCGGTGGAAGTGTTTTGTACTTGTATTATGTGAAGAGTTGTAAGGAGCTACTGATTATACTGGATGCTGACCTTTTTAAATTTCTAGAACCCATCTATAAATGGTATGAACATAGTTACGTAAAGTGCACTATATAAAACAAGGAATTGCAACCCCAAAGTAATTTCTCACAAAATTCCCCCCTTTAGTGTCATCTTTATGTCTAAAAGTTATCAGTGGAGAGAAGACTACTACTAGTAGCTGAAACTTTTTGGACTGTGCCAGTGCTGGGGATGAAGTAAAACACATTGCTTGTCACCTTGCATGGTATTAGAATCACCTTAAACTGAATTTGATCTTAGAGAAGTACATTGAGCAGCAGGGGAGGAAAAAATGGAAGTGCTGGAACAAATGAGACTTACCCTATTTTAAATATGAACTTGAAGAATGCTGCTTCTATAGTAAGCCTGAAACAGTTGAAATATGTGAGGCAATGTTTCCTCTAATCTTTTCCATCCGTAGCTGTCTACAATTGCCTACATAAGAGGCCTGTCAACAAAACTAGGGAGCGTCCACACTACAAATGCATTCTGTCTAGAATCTGTCGACAGAACACAATTTCTACAAGTGTCCCTGTGGGTGCTCCACAATAGGTGTCGGGCTCGCCTGGCACCACAGATCGGAATTCTTCCAGCAGTTTCTCCTGGATTGCGCATGCGCCAGCGCGCGCCACTCCCTTGCGCGTCCCCGGCCACGTGCGCAATCCGGTCCCCGCCAGTTCCTTCTCAACTGCCATCGGCTGCAGACGGAATCTGCTCAGGCTACGGCCAGAGTCAGATTAGCTAGAGTTTTACGTGTAAGTTTTTTTTCTTTTCTTTCTAAAAAGAAAAAAAAGAGAGAGAGAGCAAGAGTATAAAAAAAAAAAAAAAAAAAAAATAGAGAGAGAGGAGCGGAGAAGATGCGTGGACATGAAGGCCAGTAGGCCTCCCGCTGCTGCAGGCCGGTGTCCACGACGGGTAAACGGGCATGAATTAACTGCTAAGTGCCCTATTAACAACAAAAAGACTCACCATGATGTCCTCTTCAGGCAAAAAAAGTGAGAGTCCTGCCACGAAGCTATGCCGGCCTCTGATGGGCATAGTGAATGCATTCGGTGCCTGGGGGAATCACATGTTACCCAGAAGTGTTCCCGCTGTGCGAAGCTCACAGCCAGGGCCAGGAAAGAGAAATGCGGTTTAAAATGCTCCTGTTTGATAAGGCTCTCCAGCCCGACTTGCCGGAGAGGCCTCAACCGGAGGAGTCCTCTGGGCTCCACAAAAGGAAGGCGGCTTCCCTCACCCCCTTGGTGCAGAAAAGGAGGAAGCTCTCCCCAGCCTTATCCCTGCCGGTGGTCTCAGTGAGCGGGATGGGCGGAGCACACAGCCCCCAGCTGCATACTCAAACAAGTGGCAGCGCATGTGGCAGAGGCTGAGCCTCCGATTACAAAAAAAGCCGGCACGCGCGGCACCTAGAGCGGCGGCCAGGCAAGCGCCGGAACCAGCGGCACCGACCCCTGCGGCACCAGCGGTGCGGGGCCAACAGGCACGGAGCCTGCAGGCACCGGAGGACGTTATCTGCACGGCACCGCAGCTGAGCGGGCCAACAGCGGGACCGAGATCTCCGGCATGGGAGGGGGCGGTGCCAGCCCCCCAGGGGAGGGGAAAGGCAAGAGCAAAAACCTGGCACCGCAGCCCTTCTCCGGACAGGGCTGCAATGCTGCTATCAACAAGCCCTCCCCTTATGCTGCACACGCCACCTAGAAGATCTGGGTCTCCACTGGCCTATCCAGAGCCGCCGCCTCCATTCCTCCAACCTACGACACCATGGCTTGGGCCACCTTCGCCCTTTCTGGGATTGGATCCCTTGGAGTACTATCACAAACCAGCTTCACCGTTATCTGTATCGTCGCGGAGATCTCTCTCTCCCAGCCATCGGGGGTACGCATGCCAAGAGTGGTCCAGGTCTCCGTCCCCGGGTCCGTGCTGCCATGGTCGTTCTTATCAGGCTGGACATAGACACCCCAGGCCTACACCTAGGGGCAGGTCCCCCCCCGGCCGTCCAATACCCCCGTGGACACTCCTGGCCGGGGACGGAAACACAGCTATCTCAAGGAGAGTTAATTTTAGAACCCTGAGACTTTCCTTCGCAATCCTCCAGCGAGCAGGTGTACCATCGACCACAGGAACATGAGAGTTCGAGGGAGGTTTACCCTAGTGGTTCCTCCTCGTCCTCCCCTGACGAGGCCACGGCCCCTGGGGACGTTGCTCCACCGGATGACCTCAGACAGTTTCAGGAGCTGTTTAAAAGGGTGGCTTTCACGCAAGACATCCACATGGCAGAAGTGCAGGAGAAACATCACAAACTCCTGAAAAATTTGAGACCCCCGGCTTCATCCAAAATTGCTATCCCGCTGGACGAAGCCATTATGGAGTCTGCCACTACCATATGGCAGACCCTGGCCTCTGCTCCGCCTATGAACAAGAGAGCGGATAAGAAGTACTTCGTCTCAGCGAAGGGCATGGAGTTCCTTTTCGGTCACCCACAACCAAACTCATTGGTGGTAGAATCGTCTCGGTAGAGATCAAAGACTTCTCAGTACAAATTGGGGGGGTTCAGACAAAGATGCCAAGTAGCTAGAGCTGTTTGGCAGGAAGGTATATTCCTCCTCCACCCTGCTATTGAGAATGGCAAACCATGCAGCACATCTAGCGAATCATAATTTTGATGATTACTCCAGGCTTACTTCTCTCATGGATTCTCTTCCGGAAGATAAGAAGCCGGTGCTAAAGGCAATTGTGCAAGAGGGCTACGCAGCTTCGAGGACGGGAGTCCAGATCGCCCTGGATGTGGCGGACACGGTGGCACGCTCAACGGCTACAGCAGTGGTCATGCGTAGAGAATCCTGGCTCCAGACATCAGGTATCCCAAGGGATCTGCATGGGAAGATTGTGGATCTTCCCTTTGACACGCAGAAGTTGTTTGCAGACTCAACCGACTCAGTCCTCCACTCCAGTAAGGACTCCAGAGCTACACTTAGAACTCTGGGTATTTACACCCCTCCACATAGGAAGAAAAAATATTACCCTCAAAGACGATACCTGTACCAACCACAGCGTGCTCAGTACCAATGGGGCTACGACCAAGGACGACATCAACAGCAGCAACCGTACAGAACTCCCAGGCGACGTTCTCAACAAAGCCATGCATCCTCGGGGCAGGCCCAAAGGCAACAAGTTTGACGGGCATGTCGAGGGCTGTGCTATCACCACCATCGCGCAGTGCCATTCCCAACTCATGTTCCATCATCGCCTCTGACCGTTTCATTCCCAATGGCAAAAGATCACCACAGACAAATGGAGATCATAGCCACGGGTTACGCGATCCCCTTCCAGTCACTCCCACTGCCAAAACCTCCTCCCAGGCCCCACCTCGTGACGCTTCCCATGAGGCGAGACTCAAACAGGAGGTGGACCATCTTATGTTCATAGGGGCGGTGGAAAGAGTGCCGGAGCAATTCCAGGGGAAAGGCTTTTATTCACGCTACTTCCTCGCAGAGAAGAAAACAGGAGGCCGGAGGCCCATCTTAGATCTTCGGGGCCTCAACCGGTACTTGCGCAAACAACGTTTTCAGATCACAGTCGCCTCCATACTCATGGCACTGGATGATGGAGATTGGTTTGCAGCCCTCGACTTACAAGATGCTTACTTTCATATAATGTTCCACCTGGCACACAGGCGCTTCCTCTGCTTTATGGTCGGCAAGGAGCATTTCCAGTACAACGTTCTCCCGTTCGGCCTCTCCTCGGCCCCCAGAGTCTTTACCAAAACCCTGGCGGTGGTGTCAGCCTACCTGCACAGACAGGAGATATTTATATTCCCATACCTGGACGACTGCCTATTAAAAGGGGCCTCAAAGGCAGAGGTCCTACGCATGATACGCGTAACAGCAGACATGTTTTCTTTGCTGGGCCTAGTCACCAACCTCGCAAAGTCAAAGACCGACCCCACACGACAGAATTTATAGGGGCACGTATAAACTGTATTGCAGCAAGGGTGTATCTACCCGATACCTGCTTTCGCGCCATCAGTTCGCTGGTGCATGTCTTTACATACAGCCCCACGGTGCCGGTCTTAATGTGCTTGCAGCTGCTGGGCCACATGGCAGTGGAGACGTTTGTGGTGTAAAAAGCCAGATTGTACATGCGCAGCCTACAACATTGGCTGGCGAGTGTCTACAAACCGGCATCCCACGCTGTCTGTCTGCAGGGTGGTATCGCCCACGACAGAGGTGTGCAGATCCCTGCAGTGGTGGGTAAACCCCAAGAACCTGCTAACAGGTGTACCCTTTCACCAACCAGAAATCTCTATTTTTCTTACTACCGACGCTTCCCATATAGGATGGGGAGCACACATCAGCGACAAGGTGACGCAAGGACTATGGTCCACTGCGGAACAGTCAATGCACATGAACACTGCTCTGAGCTACAGTATATTTAACGCCTGCAAACATTTTCGAGACCACATACGGGGCAAAATAGTCGGGATCAATACAGACAATACCTCCACTATGTTTTTGTATAAATCGACAAGGGGGAGCCTGATCCCATGCCCATGTGCGGAAGCAGTCCGGCTGTGGAACTGGTACATCGCCAACAATATAACATTGAAAGCCTCGTATTTGCCGGGTGCTCACAACGTGAAAGCAGACCAGCTGAGTAGGCGCTTCGCACTCACGCACGAATGGCAGATCCGCTCCGATCTGCTACAACCGATCTTTCACACATGGGGGTTTCCCCAGATCAACCTGTTTGCCACTCAGCACAACAAGAAGTGCCCCCAGTACTGCTCCAGGGCAGGATTGGGGCAGGGGTCCTTGAGGGACGCATTCGCGATTTCATGGAAGGGCCCCCAACTTTACGCGTTCTCCCCCCCCCCCCCCCCCCACAGTGCTCATCCACAAGGCCTTGCAGAAAGCCAGAAGGGAGAGAGCCCGCATGATTCTAGTAGTCCCAACGTGGGATCGACAGCAATGGTTCCCCTTGCTTCTGCACATGTTGGACCACCCACCGCTCCCCCTTCCGGTGGTGCCGGACCTAGTCACGCAGGCCCAGGGGTCCATAGTGCACCCACACCCTCAAGGTCTGCGCCTACAAGCATGGCTAATCCATGGCTCAGCTCCCTAGAAAGCACATGTACGGAGGGAGTGCAACAAGTCCTGGAAAGTAGCCGAAGGACCTCCACCAGGAAGATCTACAAGCAGAAATGGACTCGATTCACTGCCTGGTGTTCTGCCAAGCAGTTAGCTCCCCTTGACGTTCCTATACCTGTAATACTAGAATACTTATTGGACCTCAAGAGGGGCAGGCTTTCTCTATCCTCGCTAAAAGTCCACTTTGCCGCTATATCTGCTTTTTGGGATGCAGAGGAAGGGCCCACGGTATTTGCCGATCCTATCGTTACCAGGTTCCTGAAGGGGCTGGTAAACCTGTACCCCCCTCAGAAACCGCTTCCACCATTGTGGATCTTGGACCTGGCGCTCAGCATGCTAGCGGGCCCACCGTTTGAACCCTTAGCCACAGTTCCCCTACGTCTCCTTACGATAAAAACAACCTTCCTCTTTGCAATTACATCAGCTCGCAGGGCGAGTGAGCTCGCAGCAGTTATGGCAATGCCGCCCTGCACAGTATTCTCAAGTGAGGCGGTAACTTTACAGCTGCACCCAGCCTTTGTTCCGAAAGTTTCTTCAGAGTTCCACCTTACCGAACCAATAGTTTTACCCTCGTTTTACCCGAAGCCTCACAGCTCCAGCAAGGAGGCACGCTCACATCTCCTGGACGTGAGGAGGGCGTTGGCCTTCTACATAGACAGAACTAAGTCCTTCCATAAAACGGACAGACTTCTAGTCTCTCTCGCTCCCAGGCGAAAAGGAGAGGGTCTCTCTTCACAGAGAATCTCAAAGCACATTGTGTCCTGCATAAAAATGTGCTACAAACTTTGAAAGATTCCTTTGCTGGCCCCGCCTAGGGCTCACTCCACCAGGGTGGTGGCGGTGTCAACAGCCTTCTTCAAGGGCATCGCGTTAAAGGACATCTGTAGAGCGGCGACTTGGTCATCCTATGACACTTTCGCCAAACATTATGCACTACATCGGGTTTACCAAGAGGACACCCGTCTGACAGCAGTCCTTTTGGGGGCAAGCTGCACATAAACCGATTTACCCACCACCTTACTTGGGTTACTGCTGGGTAGTCACCTATTGTGGAGCACCCACAGGGACACTCGTAGAAGAAAGAGAAGTTACTCACCGTAGTAACGGTGGTTCTTTGAGATGTGTCCCCGTGGGTGCTCCACCACCCGCCCATCCTCCCCGCTTCGGATCTCTGTTTAGTGTTTTTCAGGAGCATCCGAGGTGGTTGGTCAAGGAACTGGCGGGGACCAGATCGCACATGTGGCTGGGGACGTGCAAGGGAGCGGCGCGCGCTGGCGCATGCGTGATCCAGGAGAAACTGCCGGAAGAATTCCAATCTGCGGCGCCGGGTGAGCCCGACACCTATTGTGGAGCACCCATGGGGGGACATCTCGAAGAACCACTGTTATTACGGTGAGTAACTTCTCTCTCTTTTCCATGTAGAGTTAGGTCTTGAAAGTTTGAGGCATAGCACCTCTGACAGAAAAACAGGGAAGACGCTTCAGGGGGCCCTCTGACAGAGGGCTTCCAGTTCACCTGGTAGCCCTTCTTTGCAGAACTTCCAGTTGGCTGTTCTGTCAACAGAAGGCTTGGCACTCTGACTGCTCTCTGTTGACAGGGGGAGCCCCTATTAGATGTGGATGTGTTCTGTAGACAGAGGTTCTGTTGGCAGAATTCTGGCAGTGACTTCTGTAGACAGAACTTTATGGAGTAGACCCAGCTCGTGTGTGGGATAAATTTCTTATGTGCACCACCAGTAGGAACATAAAACCCTGGCTTTGGGTGTTCTTCTAAACAGCAGCTGAGTGGCTTTTGGAGCCCTCCTGAGTGGACGCACAAGTGCCCAGCTTATAGGAAATACTGGAGACAGGTAAGAAATTGTCCTAATTTATCGCTTAACTTCCCATCAATATGCTCACTAAGTGGGTGCATGGACCCAAAAGACCTCCATGCATAGGACATCGTGTACTCTGTCAAGTGCTGCATCAAGAATGTTGCTATGAGTTGTCAAAAGATTGAAAGGAGAAATGAAGTGAATTTTTTTTTTTGCTATTGCAAACTGTACCTCAGCTGGCATTCATAAATTGCCTTACAGAGGCTTGAATGAAGGGTTGAGCAAAAATACACCAACAAAACCTTTAATCTGGTCTGCAATGATTCTCTGTGCTGCTAATATTGCACAGCCCAGTGGGGTGCACAAGCAGGCTTCCTGCCTGTCACAGCCTTACACCCCTCTGAGTGGTCAGCTGCTGGGGCAAGCATGTCTGCATGCCTCCTGGGGGATGGGGGGGGGCTGCCCTGCATGCTGCCCCCTACACCTAGCATCGTCCTTACAATGATTGTTGGCCAGTTTCTGCGGGTGCATGAAAACTCCTGTGCACCCCCAACCCTCCAAGGATTGTGCTGAGACACACTTGCCCCAGCAGCTGGCAACTTTAGCAGCATGTGGAGCTATGGCAGGCAGGCAGGCAGCCTGCTTGAGCAGCTTTCTGGGTCACTGGCCAGGAGCTTCCTACTGTAGTTGCCTCTCTCCTGAATCTGGCACTCCTTTACACACCCTACTTGTCCAAGGTCACAACCCCCTCCTGCACCTAAAGCCCATCCCAGGTGTCACACCATCTTCTGTACCAAAACCGTCACAGACCTTGCATCCCAGTCCTGCCTGGAGCACCCTCCTGTACCTAAGCTCTGTCCCAGCCCTCGTATCCTCTCCATTTAGTGTAGTAGAACAGTGCAGCCTGTGACTACTTAAAATATTTTTGGAATGGCCCACCTGCAAAACTTCTTGCCCATCCCTGTTCTAATGGGTGGGGAAGTGTCCGGGATGGTTGATGCAGAGAATAAGGTCAGAGAAATAGAAACCATGAATGAGATTGGAGATGAGCAAAGTTTAGCAGAAACAATGGCTTTGTCTTGTCTATCCGCAGAAGCGAATCCACCTGCGGACCCCTAAAAGGTGCAAAATATGTAATGCTGAGAAAAGCAGAAGTGTTGATTTCAACAGTAGCAGGTGTTAAATATTTACAGAGAACCCTTTTTGTTCTGGAGTACGTAGAAGTTTTAAAGGATTCATAGCTGATACCAAATGTGGGGAAAACAATACATGTGGCCATTAATTTTTTAAATGGTGAATTGGTGATTTCAATATAACTGTGTGTAAGCACATGGAGCATGAGCCTGCCATTCTATCACACAGCTTTATGTATGAATGCTTGAATAAATGGCAGGTTTACAAAGCAGACATGCTCAATACATGTCTCGTGAGCAATCTACCACAGCAAGTGGCAATTGGAAAGTTGGAAATATCTTACTGGAGGGCATTTGATTCTGCTTTTGAAGACCCTCTCCTTATTCTGAGGGTGCTTGAGGCATCTGCAACAGTCTAAAGGTCATAAATGTATTACAGGGACCTAACCAATGCTTAATGAGAATTTACTAGACCTGGAGTGTGCAAAATGGGGGATGGGCCCACTGGGGGGGCAGTGAAATTTCATAAGGGGGCTACAGCACAACTGGCTGTTTCAAGTTCATCCACCTAATTAGAAATGTCATGTTACTGTTTTTGTCTGTATTCACATTCATATACAGATTAACATTTTTACTTTCTATATACTTACATTTTTACATGTGCCAAAAGGGTTTTTGTGTGGTTATAACCAAAATGTCCATTTGGATTATGTTACACAGGGTATGGGTGGTGGTGGGGGCCTGTTAATTGCAGGGATGAAAAGTGGGTCCTGATGTAAAAAGTTCGCTCACTCCTGTGCTAGACCACAAGCAGTCAATATAGTCTAGCAGCATTACTAATGCTTCCAACACCTACTCCTGTCTTAGACATTTAGGGGTAAAAAAACAACAGCTAAATAGCAGCACAGAACACTGAGAGCCCACAATAGTGGCTATAAAACTTTATGGGACCACAGGAAACTTGACCACAAGGCTAAGTAGCCATCTGTCTAACTAAAATCATACTGGATTATGGATGTTGCTTTTTGAGAGTGCTGGGCTAGAGAGAACTTGTAGAAGAATTCATGTGTGTACCAGTTTGAAGACCTCCATTATGAAACGCTTAGATCTATGTTGATGAATGTCTCTTCCAAGAAGTGGAGAAAAGTTGCCACCGATCAAGAAAACAGGCTGGCTGCATCTACACTAACTTTGGAGGAGAAATGCAAATAAGGGAGACTGAAAAGTCAGTGAAGTGCTGATTTTACAAATCCCTTGTTTCATTTGCATAATCTCCTGCAATTGTGTTTCAGGAAGAGACTTTTCCAAAAGCAGTAACAGCTGTGTGAACAGGGCTCTTTTTGGAGTGAGGGGAACCTGTCTTTGAAAGAATCCTTCCTATTTTTTTGATTGGGTAGGAGAAGAAGGAAAGCTCATGTAATAACATTCAGTTTTTAGGGTGCTGTAGGACTGAGTGGTGGGTGGTTGGATGGTGAAGCAATAAACCAACATGGCTGTCCCTCTGGAACCATTGACCAAGGGTACAGCTTACGCCTACCATCAAGAGGGCAGCTTCCTGAGCAGTGGAATGGCTTGGAGATGGTCAGGTACACTAAAACTCTTCTGCTCTGTCAAGCATGCATTACTTTTCAGGATGGACTGATCAGATCAGTTGTTTGAAATATCATGCGGTCCCACATAGCTCTGTAGCTAGTCAAATGCTTATGTGCAAAAATCAGATGCTTACTACCCTGTGAACATTTGGCCAGCAGTCTGCATTGTACAGAGATGCATGAGTGTGGTCCAGACGAAGATCAATTGGACAGTGTCTAGAAGTGGTGTCCTAGATGGAGATGATGCTGAACAAATAACTTATTGATGATTAATGTTTAAAGTCCTTCATGTCATGACTAACTTTCCCTTGGATTACAGAGGGTCAGTGTCCTTTTTTAATGTAAGTAATGCACCTTATGTTAAAGTACAATTTTAAGTATTTTTTTTAAATACATTTAGGCTTATGTTTGTTACCATTGAGTTTGTTAGGAAAATGCATTTTTTAAAGGATACTTTGATGTTAAATTATCACTTCTCACCAGCCAGTTGATCTATAGCTTGGAAAGGGGGCAGGGAGCAGGACACATTTAGCTGATTCATGGAAAAATAGTTTATAATGTTAATCTGAGAGAATCTCTTTTCCTAAATCCTGGATGAAATGCACACACTGTTTGTCCTGTCTGTTTTTGGTATAAAATTTTATTAACTATTTACCAGCCAAAGCAGGGCTTGGTCTAGGCTTATAAATTAAGTTGTTATAACTTTCTATCACATGTTTGGAAAAGTCCACATACTTTAGCAATTAAATTAAGCTCACTAAACCCCAGCTGCAGGCAGTGCAAAGTCAATGGACGAATTCTTCGGTCAACATGTCTACCACTTCTTGGGGAGATAAAGTACCTGCACTCAAGGGTAAAGCCCTCCCATTGGCATAAGTAAATTCATCAATGAAGAGCTGTAGTGGGGCATCTGTGCTGTTGCAGTATTTAAGCATATGTAAGCCCTGAGCCTAAAATGAAATGGGCGGTAAGAATTTCAGAAATAATGAGTATCAGAGGGGTAGCCAAGTTAGCTTGTATCTTCAAAAACAAGAAGACATCACAGGACTCCGTTTAACAAATAATGAAGTATGTTTAAACTTGCTCGTGCTCTAGCTTATGCAAGTGGCAGACCAAGAACTTTTATATGGGTTAAGTATTTAGGTAACGGATGCTGTTTTGTGTGTGTAACTGTAACAGGTATAATAGGTTACAGTTCTGGAAACTGGCAGTGATAGGTGATACTGCTGTTGAAAAATATCCTCTTGGTACTTTGCCCAATCTTCCTCCTCAGTATGGAGGGACCACAGTTAATGTGTGCTTTTTTTCTTTTGTAACAAACTTAAATTATTTAGAAAGGGGTTAAAAAGACTCATTGAATGTGTAGTTTGTAAGAAACTGCATTAACATTCACAAGCTAAAATGAAAGTAAGATCTTTGAAATAGAAAAGGTGCTGGTAGGAAACGTGACTTACTAATAAAGGTTCAGTGTTGAAGTGGTCTGTTAGACAGGATCTTCATCTAGACATACAGTTATGGTTTTCAAGATAACTTGGATTTTTTTTGATGTTTAATCCTATATTTTAATGTTTTTTTTATTTTGGTGAAAAGCATAAAAGGAGCAACAAGCAAGCAAATGTTCCAATTTGAAATAAAGATGGTTCATTTAATTACACCCTTGTTAAACTAGAAAGCATTGTAAAAATTTTTTTCTAAAACAATTGCCACTGTGCATAACATGGAATAAAATAACCAAAAGGTGCTAAATGTAACTCCATTGAGCCCATTTCAAAACAACTTTAGAATGCAACGTAAATTTCTGGGGCGGGGGGGGCAGCGGGCGGCGCACTGTGGAGTGGGGATGGGGTGTGTACCTACAAGTAGTTTAGTCTTTCAAAACGAAAATTTGAAGGGGGGAATGTTCTTCATATAAAACCAATGGTTGGTTGGGGGGTGTGTGTGTGTGTGTGTGGTTTGTGTGTTTTTTTTTTTGGCTTCTCATATAAATTTAAGTAGGTGACACCACTTTTGAAATTTGTCCAGATCAGGCAGTGGCACTAATTTTAAAGGAATCTTTCGTACATTGGCAGATCTGTTTCTTGAGCTGTTACTATGAAATTTGTGAAACGACTTCAGCATTGAAAGATTAACTTTTCTGCAGGGCATAATTAGAAAGCTTCTTTCAGAAGTTGGTAAATTTATGCTTCATCCAACAGAACGCCCCAAAAAAATTGCCTTCTTCAAAATGGCCACTGCTCATTGGGAACAGTGGGACTGCTGACACAGGCTACCTCCAGTTAAGATGTCAGCTTTGTTGCAACCTGTGCAAGAGGAAGCCTGGGCTATCCTTATTGAAGATGGTAGTGGCGTTCTTCTTTATCCAGTAGAGGTGAAGATGAGCTGTCCTTGACATCAGCCCCTGTGCCATACAAAAGGGGGGCAGTGTTTGGAGGAGAGTATTACAAAGGAATCTAGGGCTAACTTAGGACAAGGCAACTTTCTCCCTTACTCGCACCTATTTCCAATGGTAGTCCACTCAGCTGCCAGGTGGGAGGCTTGCACTTGGACATCTCCAGGTTTACTTTTAAACATAAAGTATTCACCAGAATTATTTCCTGTTACAGGTGCAAAACAAGTCCATGATGGAGCTCGTGGGGGTTGGGAGAGAATTCATGGTTTAGAGGGTTTTTTGTGCTAGTCCACTAAATACTTCTGTCGTCGTCATTGTTGTCGTCACTTTCACTCTTTCCTCCTGTTCCCACTCCCAGATGCTGTTTACTGTGTGGATGTGCCCTGCTAGGGGAAAACTTTCCCTTTCACCTTCCACCCCCCCCCCCCTTCCAAACACGCATTTTTTTTGTGCAATCCTTTTGGGTTAAAATTTTAGTCTTAAAGGCACAAAGATAACCTATTCTGCCTATTGCTCTGAGACCTTCAATCATGTCCTGTGTGTGCATGAGTTGGTGGAGAAGAGAATATTCCACTGTGCTGTAACTCAGTTCTTATGTGGTTTGGTATGTGTGTAAGAACCTTAAATATTTTACAATGTTTTTTCCCATGTGTACTGCTCTACAATATTCCTTTGCTATGGAAAAACCACTTAATTCAGGAAATCAAAAACAAAAAAAGATTCAATTGTTCAGTAAGGCCAGTAATGTGAATCATTGTATGAACCTTTGTTTGAATGTGATTGATTTACACTGTGTAGACTACATAGAGAGCAGTACATAATTTGAGAAATTACAGGGCCACAATCACTGTTCTGGAGAAGTGTTCCTCTGTGCCCCTCCACTTCTGTTACCTCTGCAGATGTTTTCATGAATGTACACCAGATAGAATCATTTGCTGATGGCTATGGGAACTCCGGTAATCATCATTAGCTAGAGCTCTTTTGAGCAGTTGCCCAAGTGCTCAGTTTACATGGAATGCTGCTCTGGAGCAGAATCTTCATCCTGGTCTGCTGCTTACCCAAATTAGAAGAAGCAACACACAACTCTCTCTCCTGTATCTCCCTACTTATAGCATGTGATATAGAAATGTGTTGGGGGGAGGGAGAGTGGCTGGAGCATGATGTTGGGAATTCTGCTTCTGCTGCTTTCTCCTGTAGGAGAACATTGCAACCTTGCACAAGGTAAAATACCCCCAGTATCCTCTAACCTAGGACTGACCATATTTTTGAGTAGTAATTTAGTAGGTGCCCTCCTGCCCTACATAATTGCATGTGAATTATTCTTTGCTAGAAGGAACCCCAGGGCTTAATGAGAATGCATTGAGCTTGAATTCTGCTCTCTTGGACTTGAACAGTACACCTGAGCTGCTGATCCTCCTTCCCTTTGATGCAATAGGTGGTCAGTGGGGTAGTGGCAGAGGAGGAAAAGAGCATTCCTGTACCTGGGAAGTTCAGGGAGGTGAGTCCCATAGACTAGTTTAACAACTTAAATTTAAAAGTTGCAGAATGTGGTTCAAGGAACAAATTTTGCCCTTGTTTAAAGTATCAGAAGTTGCAATGTGCTTTTTCTTTGAGTGATGCTTGGAATTAAGTTTTTATACCAGTGGTCAATGTTCTGAACTGTTTCTTTAATATAATGCTTTAGTTAGCAATCTTTATTTCATAGTTTTACCAAGTCTACTGGAGACTGCAAATTCATAGTGGCTTTTAGTGTAACCTCTTTTTGGAACAAAAAGCAGTGAAGTAGCACTTTAAAGACTAGCAAAATAGTTTATTAGGTGAGCCTTTGTGGAACAGACCCACTTCTTCAGACTATAGCCAGACCACAACAGACTCAATATTTAAGATATTTAAATACTTAAGTCTGTTCTGGTCTGGCTATGGTCTGAAGAAGTGGTCTGTCCCACAAAAGCTCACCTAATAAACTATTTTGCTAGTCTTTAAAGTGCTACTTCACTGCTTTTTGTTTTGATAGTGTATAGACTAGCACGGCTTCCTCTGTTCCTTTTTTTAGATACAGTTGTACCTGATTGGTCAAGCTGTATTGAACAAGATTAAAGAAAAGTTCAAATCACTTGCATTATACAAGCGCTTCATTTCTACATGTATTATTAAGATACTTCAATTATATCAATCCTGTGGCTTAAGGGTTCTCTTAAAGCTCTCAACTGAAGAAAATGTTTAAACACTTAAGGCTTTTCTGCGCATGGTGCTAGTGAAAACTCTGACCAGGTTTGTTTCTTATGGTAATGTAGGTATTCCATCTCTCTGAGAGGAGGTAACCGTCTCCACTGGAGACGATGACCTGTTGATATAATGCTATCTAAACTGGTAACTTGGGTTGGTATATTGTGCTGCTTAAAGTGTAGGTGTTCCATATCACTGAGTAGTGCAGTTTCAGTGACACAAATTTATATAATGTAGCTCAAATTTAGATCCATGGTGTCCGAACAGTGGTGAGGCAGTAGCCAGGTGCAGGGTTGAGCCCAGCAGGTCTTCATTAGGCCAGCTCCCCACCAGCAGCCCAGTAGGACCCTCAAGCAGGCTTGCAGCCTACTGCACCTACACACTTGTTTTTTTTTGTTTCCAGAGCGCCTAGGTGGTCTCTGCATCCCATGCACCCTTTACAGGGGGCCCTCCTCCCATTGCCTGTACTGCAAGCATGGCCCAGGCAGCTCTCATTGGCTGGAAGCTGGCTAATGGGGACTGCAAGATTATATGCTGGGGGGGGTGGGGACAGCCTGTGAAAGCTCTCCCCCATTCCCCAAGGGCATGCAGCATGTAGAGAGCACCTGGCTGCTGTAGTTGGTCCCCTTCAGCTGCATAAGTGCAGCAGACAGAGCCAGCCAGAGGTTCCTGCCAGGTCTCAGGATTGTGGTGGTAGGGCTGGATGTTTCCTGTGAGTTGTATTTTGCTCACCCCTGCAGATCTCATGAAGTTGCTAGCACTACTCCCTTTCTGAGAGAGAACTCTGGGGTAGATAGTTTGAAGGGTAGGGGAATAAAGGAGTTTTTTTTTTTTTTTTTTTTTTTCCTTGTCACATGTGGTGGAATGGACTTTTCCAGTAGAGAAGCTTTGACTTGGTCAGATGTGTAACTCACCTTTTCTCTAAAAGCTTGCTCTGTGGCCAGATAAACATTTTTTGGAAAGGTTACCAGCTCTAATGCACTTCATTCAGGGCTCTGTGCCCTGTCTCGGGAATTGATTTGTAGATATGAGGGTTCATGTATCAAAGCTATCTGGTACAATAAATTTGCTCCATTAGTTGCTTTAGAAAATCAGGATATGGACCTACATTGTAGTTGGGATTGACTCCTAGTTTGCCATGATATCCACACTGTACTCACCTTCCAACTGCCCCTGGTGAAGTGTGGCTCAGTGGTTCAGAGGGCGGCGGCGGCAGCAGCAGAATAAGCTGCTGCTTGCTCCACCAGGTGAACGGGAGGCTGGGAGAGGTAATGCCCTGCAGCTGTAGCAGCTGCTGCTGCCTCCAGTTGCCAGCACCCCTGCCCTGCCCCAGATAGTTTGTGCCGCCTTTCCAACTGAGGACTGGGGTGGCTGCCCCACATCGACCTATGACCAGGACACTTTGCATAATACCCTTTTTAATTGTGTGAAGAGCATCAGTACATTAGGCATTGCAAGTGCCATTGTGCTTGTACATTTTATGAAACTGAATCTGAAATGTTACGTTTCACGTTAATTGTAGCAGTCTGCTGAGTTGCTGGCCATCCTTAAACTTCCTAAAATCTGAAAGTTTTTAACTCTTAACAGGAGTCATCACAACCCTAAATGTACAAAGTCCTTAACTTCTCTACAGCTAGCTTTCTTCTTCCCCACTTCCACGGTCACTTTGACTTACAGACTTTAAATGAGTTTCCTGCATTTTTAACTCTTAATTGATTTCTACCTTTGAGCAAATAAGCAAAAATATTGTGTCTGTAGAGGAAGGTACTGCCATGAATAGTTGACTTCAGAACAGACTGAAGGACTCAAGGTTCCTGGCAAATGGTTTCCACCAATCTAGGGGAGTGATTTTATTCAGAACATTATTAGGTGTGCACTGGTTTGGCTCCAGCCCTGAAGTTTATTATGACTAGTGTAACTGAAGTGTTTGTGAGATACCTATACTGAACATGTCCTACAGTCCTCATTTAATTCAGTATTAAATACTTTCAGGTGAGATACTTCCATCTTCACAAAGTTTTGAAACTAGACTGGTTAATAAATTTTTTTCAAAACAATCAACCACAGAATTCCATCAAACAGCTTGAGAGAGTTTGGATCCTCTGTTTCTTCAGTGTTAAACATTTTTCATATCTTCTGTTTGTCATGCTTGCAGCAGCATTGTCTGTCGGTAACAGGGCTGGATGTGAGCATTGAATTTTTGTTCCACTTACTATAGCTTTCAGTGCCTCAAATATTCTGTGTGGGCATTTGTGATTGTATGGTTTCTGAAGAACATTCAAACCCATCTTCTGTTGTCGCAAACAATATTACTGGACTATCATGTACATTGTTCCACCCACTTCTGGCACACTCTTGAGGTTCCTTCTCATGTGCCATATTTAGCAATCCATCACCAATGTCTGTGCTTGCCAGGTGGACTGTAGCCTGGTTGTAAGGACTCAGTCATGTCAATGAAGTGTGTGTTAATATGAAAAAAAAAGTGGCTTAAATTACTGTCTTAATCTATGGTGTCTTCTTGTTTGGTGGTCCTTAATACAAATCCACACACAGTTGTTTTACTGCATGATTGATATCTTTTTTTGGTTGCAGCTGGTTAGTTGTGTCACTGCCTCTAAAAGTGCCAAGGGACGAGCTCCAAAGTTACTGCAGATATACAGTCTCTTATAAGTAAATGAGATGCTGAAACAAAATTCAAAAAATATTTTTAAAAACTCATGCATCTTACTCTGAATATTTTTTAAAGCAAGGATGCTACTCCAATTCCAAATTACCAAAAAGATGAGACTACACTTGAGTGCACTTACATTTGTAGCAAGCCCCCCTGAACTCACTTGCACTTCTGTTTCTTGAGGAAAATAAGTCTAGAATGGAAATCTTAGAAAAGCTGAGTTTATACTGAAGTAAAATGAGTACTCTTCTGATATAACCATTACGGTCTGTGGCCAATATCTTCCAGAATAAGAGACATCTATTATGTTACACAAAATAAGAAAATGACTTACAGGGAAACTGGCAACTTTAGATTTTTTTTCCTTGTTACAGCTTTTGTACCATACACTTGGGTGATTTTAGATTTTTCTAAACCTAGTTAACTAATTACATGAGCGATTAAGGATTTAGTTTAGCTAACCTTTTTTCTTTTCTAGCAGCAGCCAAAAACAACAAACAGCTGGGGAATTTACTTGTTAAATCATTCTTAAACTAGCAGGCATGCACTGTTAAAAGACTAATGCATTATAAAGTGAACTAAAGTTGGTTTGTATTGTGGGTATCGCTGAAGAATATTTTTCAGTGCTTTCTCTCAAGAAAATTCCTTATGTTTCATTCTTGCAAGTAGGCCCTGCATCTCCTTCTCGCTCGGCTTAAATTTGATGTGTTTTCCTTCCCTGGGGGAAGGAAGAAATGTTCTTCAGAATATGCCCTGATGGGGTCTCTTACACCCAGAAGCCATGAGTGTTTCCACGTCAGAAGTGTACGGGAAGACTGGAACCTGTGTGAACTGAATGTCTTCCTTCTGTCTTTCCAGTCCACTCTACCATTGCTTTCTACTCTAATATCCTTTTATGTATATTGTCTAAGACTGTACCTTACCTAACTCCTTTGCCTTATTTGGCTCAGCTCTACAATCATATGAGCCCAGAGCAACAATCCTATCTGGCCTGTGTCTGTCTTGGCAGACTAAAGTTTTATGTGCCAGAGATATAGAAACTCAAACCCCAGAATTTTCAAGAAGCAAAAGCTGGTAGTTAAGCTCAACAGACTAGAGCAGCATTGTATCCGAGAGGTAGCGGAGGTAGTCTGTATCTTCAAAAACATCAAGAAGTCCTGTGGCACCTTTATAGGCTAACATATTTTGGAGCATAAGCTTTTTGTGGGCAAAGACTTGGATGCATGGGGGGAGGGGGTTCGGAGAAGGATTTAAAGAGGGAGTCTCTGGCCCTCCCCTTTACTGAGACACCCTCTTTAAATCATCCTCTGAACAAACCCCCACTACAAGCATGTGACAAAGTGGGTCTTTGCCTATAAAAGCTTATGCTGCAAAATATATTAGCCTATACAGTGCCATAGGACTTGTGTGTTTTTTTTTTTTTTAGAGCAGCATTGGACAACTTATGCTTGTAAGAGGGACACGAGTGGCCCTCCATCTCACTGGGCCACAAGACTGTCATGACCAAGATGGTCTGCTGGGATAGGGTAGTTCTGCAAACTGCGTTAAAATATCTAGAATTTACTGTGGTGTGCAGTTTGAACCATAGCCACACTTCTGACTGGATACAGGGAGCACACACGGCTCTCTCACATCAGTGTGTGCAATCAACATGCAAGTCACTTCATGCATGTCTGCTTTATGTTCGTGTCATAGTTTTGTCTACCACTACAACTTTGGATGGAAACCAGCAGAATCTGGTAACCCAGCACAGGGGCAGAAGTAAACAATAAATGGCAGGTCACACATTGCCCACAACTAGCCATTAATTTGTCTTATGAGCCTGTAAGTATAGGTTTAGCATGTGTAGGATGAGATTTAATTGTACATATTTTTAAAGGGGAGGAAATAGTATTTTTAATCTTAATCCTTTTTTAGGGTCCCATGCATGCATGCATGCATTCATTCAAATGCCTTTAATTCTGGATGGAATATCCCCTTCATTTTGAGGGGGGAAAAGGACTGCTACTTCACCTTTGTTCTCAAATCTGTCTGGACTGAGACACTTCTGTGAGGCCTGGTCATGCCAGGTTCAGAATAGAGATGGCACTGAGCCATGTGTTAGTGATGCAGGCAAGTTTTGATGCTTTATCCAAAATGAGATCATGTATAGGTGCTGGTTTTGACGACTGCTGACTTACATTCAGCAGCAATCACTTCAGGTGTCCAGCTTTAGGTTTTCACTTTAGTGCATGGTGATAGTAGGGATTCATGGCAGGGAGGTAAGGGGCAGGAGGCAGAGGGAATAGATTTTGAAGATCTTTTTGTCGGTGCTCATGTATCAGTTTTCTGTGTTGTAGAAATTCTATTTTGTTGACCAGAAAGCATGCATGATGAGCTAAGATGGGCACAACGGTTGGTGGTGAAAGTGGAGTGTGATGTTGCTTCCCTCCACTGCCCACTTCTTTAAATCCATCTAGGGACTGCTGCACTGGGTACATGTGGCCTGAAATAATTTGATTAAGCCCTCCCTTTTGATGCAGTTTCCTTAATAGACAGTGGCTCTCATCTCTTGTCAAGCTTCTTATTCTTTTCAGAGGAAGTCATGATAGTCTGTTGCAACAAAAAAGAGAAGTCCTCATGGCACCTTAAAGACCAACAATATGCCATAATTTTAGTTTTTTTTGTTTAAGGTGCCATTGGACTTGTGGTGTTCTCTCTGAAAGGCAACAAAGAGGTTGAACCTCTCTAGTCTGGCACACACTCATCTGGCAACATATGTAATATGACGTGATTTTAGTTAGCTGGATGACCTCTCACCATGGTGCGGCCAAGTTTCTTGTGATCCCATAAAGTTTGTTTGCAGCCATCATTCCTGGTGCTCGATGTCTTGTTCTGCACTGGTCAGACCTGAGGGTACCAGCCTACAGAGGTTCAACCAGTAGTATTCATCCCCTGAGCCAGGGCAACATATCTTCAGGAGAGCCAAGCTCAGTCTTGGTTTGCATTTCATCTGTGTGGTCAAAACTGGCCTTGCAAGCTCTTATTTTTCAGTGTAGAACTGACCTGTATTGTAAGTCATTAATGAGTGTGTACATGATCTGATACAACAAATGCCTAATGCCACTAGGCCCAACTACCAGGTACTCATCCACACCTTAATTCCTTAACTGCACATCTGTCATCCCCTTAACAAGTCGGAGTTGCTGCTTGTTACTCTGTTAAAATGAATAAACAATTTATTTCTCTGCTGAGTCAAAGGCTAAGCCTATACTAGGCTCAAAGTTGACTGCAAGTGACAACTTGAAACCTTCAGGTGTCTTAAGTATTCTGGTATCAATTTAGTTAGAACTATATCAATTATTGTATAAATTTAGATCCAAATTCATCTCTTTATAAACAATTGTGTGTGACTTAACAAACTGGACTTCTATACTACAGTCAAAAAGCAAAACACAGGCCTTTGAGCAGTTCTAATTTCAGAGGAAACACTCCAATATTTTAAAAAAAATGCATATGACTTTAGGTTTTTGATACTCTTTGTAAAAAGTCACTAACAAAATTTTGAAGTGACATTATCCTTCTATATAGAATAGTTGCTAGCAAAGCAACTTTTCATCTTCCCCTTCCCCCAGACCTCCCTTATCACAAGGATTGCTTTTTATACAGCAATTTGTATCGTGCTAGGACTTTCATGGAACAGAACAGTGCCTGCCCTGAGGATTTTAACCTAATTTGTGCGCACAGGTTTTTTAAAATATCTCCAGATAAAACAGGATTTTTATATCCCTTATTTTAAAATTTAATCTTTTAAGCTTGAAAACTTGGAGATATGAGTTCAAGTACCTAGATGCAGTGCTTACCTGATTGCCAGCTGTGGGTTCACAGACTTGTCTGTTTGAACTAATTAGATTAAGTGAGAGGCTTTTCCCATAGTAAAGCTGGGCTTCTGATAATGTTCAGTTGAAGGTCAAATTCTTCCCAGAGAGGAGCATCAGCTCAGCCTTAAAACCTGTAAGCAACTTTGTGATATAGATTAGGAACTGTTAAAATAGTTGTTAAAGGATATCTAACACGCTTTCTCATTTGAACAGCCATGCAATGTTTGAGTAAATTGACCACTGCTGTGTGAGGTTTGGTCCTGTCTTTCATCTGTATGTATTCTTACTGTGTACTGTAAATTGGCTAAATATGGTGATTTTTTTTTTTTTTTTAAGGGTAGGGGATCAAGTATCAGAGGGGTAGCCGTGTTAGTCTGGATCTGCAAAAGCAACGAGGGGCCCTGTGGCACCTTATAGACTAACAAATGTATGAGCATAAGCTTTTGTAGGCAAAGACCCACAGGACCCCTCATTGCTTTCAGAGGTAGGGGAATTACTTGGTGCTACTGCTGCTTTACCCTTGTATTTTGCCTTGAGCATAAGTCGTCTACAAGTCTCCTCTACTTTGCTCTGTCTTGGGACAAAACTTCTAGCAGGCTCCAGGAGTAGAGAATTCCGTGACAAGACATCATTTTAGCTAAAACTCCAATGGTGTTTCAGAGATTTGTCTCCTGTGTGGTATATTGGCTTAGTTGCATCCTGTCTTGAAAGAATATATGTTTATCCCCCATCTGCCTACTGTGGTTCTTGAAGTGTCATCAAAAAATTTTATACTGGTCACTGTCTTTTATTTTACTGAATGAGATGGCCTTTGGTTCTGATTCTATAGGGCAGTTTCTTTTGTTCTGTTTTATGAAAGTAATACTTTTGTTCGTGTCTGATCTCTCATTGAGTGTCCAAAGTATGAGCCTTCCTTTCCTTGAGTGGTATTTTCTAAGTGTTGCTTACATATACCTGTATTTAAAAAAGTAGAATCCCTCAGGAAGGATGGGTGAGGCTTTACTTGTGTTGAATTATATTAACTGGTATGGCTGAATGAGGTACTATGGTTTTTGTCTCATGCACATTAATTTGTATGCAGCTGGATCTGTAGTGACCTGTGTCTCTTGAGTTTGCCTTTTTGAGTTGTTTATACTAATAAAGCCCCCAGCTTTGACCCTCAAAGGCTAAAGATTAAGGACAGTAAGTCGTTGCTGACGGCCATCTAGGAAACTTCTGTCTTTAATACCCTGCTGTATTCCTTTCTGTGGATAAATGAGTCAGTTTCTAGGCCTTCAATCTGGTACCTTACATCAGCATTATATATTCTTAGTTCTTTCCTCTAGCAGTTATAAAATATAACTTAGCTTGGTTGCAAGTAGTCTGAAATTTACCTTAAGTCAATAGTTTTGCAGTGAAATGATTGAAAGCTTTTTAAAGTTTAGAACTAATACAGGTTAAAAGTCTCTCATCCAGCACCCTCAGGACCTGACTGGTGCTGGATGAGGGCATTTGTTGGACAACATGAGGTCAATGTTTTCTAGCATACTACTGGCACT
This sequence comes from Carettochelys insculpta, assembly GCF_033958435.1. NCBI lineage: Eukaryota > Metazoa > Chordata > Testudines > Carettochelyidae > Carettochelys > Carettochelys insculpta. The sequence continues at coordinate 296,145,566 of NC_134137.1, forward strand.
TCCACTGCTTACTGGGCTCTTAAAAAATATTTAGGGATAAATTAGAGCTAAGTAACAGCATTGAACCAGGACTGGTAGCTGTAAACAAACTTTATGGGACCGTGGGGAAACTTTGCCACATCCATAAGTGACCGTCTGGCTAACTAAAATCATGCTGGATTACGGAGTTTGCTGGAAGAGTTTGGGTTAGAGGTTCAACCTGTATTTTATTTAATCTTTAGAATTTTCTCATTTAAAGTTGTGCAGTGCATGTGACTTCAGAATGCGTAGTCAACTTTGCCTTAGTTCTCTGTACTGTTTTAATTGCAATAAAATCATCTCTTGCTCTTAGAAGCAAATTCTTGGAATTAAATAACTTCAGAGAGGTGGATCCAAACTAAGCTGAATACCTGGGTGTAAGATGCTATATCCAGCTTGAAGAGGCATGACCTGGGTTTTTGGTCAATTGTGACCTTGGGCAAATCCCATTTCAGTGGAGAAACTGAGGCAAGGGATAATGATACTTGCCTGCTTTTGAAAAGTGTAATGTAAAAGTACATTTGTCATTTCATCACTTATTTTAAGTGTAATGCTGAAGGTTGAAAGCTAGCTCAGACACTTTTATTAAAATCAAATTACTTAAAGCAGTTCTCCAGGTGTGATGTCAAAGTTCACTTTTTTTTTTTTCTGGTTACTTTGGAAGAGGCCTACTGCATCTGGTCTGGCTATGGTCTGAAGAAGTGGGTCTGTCCCATGAAAGCTCACCTAATAAACCATTTTGCTAGTCTTTGAAGTGCTACTTGACTGCTTTTTGTTTTGATAGTGTATAGACTAGCATGGCTTCCTCCCTTACTGCTAGATGTTTACTCTTCACTTGTAGTTTATTTGCATCAGAAATGTTAGGTTTTTTGTGTAGATACTATTAAAGCTGAACAAAGGTTTCCCTGAGATGAACAGGGAGGCTGAGTACTAGTAAGCAAGTAACAAAACATGTGAATGAATGAGATGTCTGTCTTTAAAAAAAAAAAAAAAAAGAGAGAAGGCGGGGGGGCAACTGCATTCAGTGCACTCTGAACAAGCAACAAGATTATGCTGAATCAAGTAAATGTATAATTGGCCTGCTCATAGGAAGCCCTTTTATGATAGCTATCATTTGTAACAAAAATTGTGTGTGAAGTAGAACCCAGATCCTTCAGAGGCTTGTGTCTTGTGGAGTATCCAAACCATGTTTCAGTATTACCTGAGTACTGAAGAGATCATAATTCACAAAGATGTACAATGGGGAAGTGAAAGTGAAGGCCAGGCCATCTGATTTAGTTCTGGAAGGAAGAAGTCTCATTAAGTCAGGTTTTCCTCTGAGAAATCTACAAAGCCCTGAACTCCAGGACCTGAACAGGTTTTTACAGTCCCACAAGCTTCGCACAGTGATATGTTTATGAAAGATGGCAATGTCTGGGTACTGTGGAAACTTTTTTCCCTGGTGCTTCTATAGTTGGCTTGTATTAGTAACATCCAGAGACTATGGTAAGATGCGATGCAATACTGCTACATGCTGTACCTATAGAAAGAGGCAATCCTAGCTCTGAGTTTACTAATGTAAGAAACAAGTAGGTGTAACAAATGGAGGAAATGTAAGGACTGAGGGTTGTGGGTAGTAAGCATGAATGTGAGAACTAGGCAGGGTTATGAAGGCTTTGTATGCATTTCACAGACCTTGAAGACTCAAGATGTAAGCAAACTTCAGTCTATTATAATTGACAATTTATGAATGCATTAAGGTAAACATGGGTCTTGGGGGATTTGAAGGACAAGTTGAAGGTTGATATCTAATACTGCATGAATGTAACTTACACTTATGCTATTTTGATGACCATTTAATGTTCTTTCAATACAATGTTTAGTAGATGTAAATGACTTTGTTTTCTCCTAGATTGTACACCTCCTCTGACTAATTTTGAAGAAAAGACTCACCATGTGACGACATTCAAGATTCCTTTCTGGAAAGAGTTGCTGATGTCGGACACTTCTCTCTGGGTGATATGTATCTGCTCATCTGACTGTCTTCATATCTAAAGGATTTATTTTACTTTTGGAAGTATTTCAAATAGAAAATTTTGTTCCTTTTTTGGGAACTGCTTCCTCATAGTAAGGACTGTATACATCATGGGTGACATGGCTAACAACTCAGTTGCATACAGTGGGGTAAAAAATGCTGTAAAAGAATCTAATCATGGAGACTTTGGAATCACACTTGCAGAGCTACGTGCTCTTATGGAACTACGATCTACAGATGCATTGCATAAAATACAAGAATGTTATGGAGATGTGTATGGTATCTGTACAAGATTAAAAACTTCACCAAATGAAGGTAAGTGTAGTGTGGCAGCATGTGTCCAAATCATCTATCTTTAAATTAGATTTTATAATTTGTATTCAGAATGAAAATAACTAGTGCTAGGTTTTGTTTACTGATGTTAGCAAATATCAAAGCTCAAGTAGAGCATCTTCTGTTTACTGATTTTTTTTCTGTTATTTTAGATGTCAGATATTACAGAAGCAGTGCCATGATTCACAATTAAACAAATCTATCTCGTATTGCTGAAATAAACCTTGCAAAAATGTGTTGTCTTTGTTTCTGACAACTTTCAGACTCGCTTTTAGCCTGTAAGTTAAGGACCTTAACCTGTGTGAACCCAGTTTCTTAGCCTAGTGGTGATTACTTTGGAAAAGAACTCATGCCTTCATTGTGTATGTTCTAAAGCTTATCTGAGTTGATGTATTGCTACCTAACTGCCCAAGATGGGGGCGGGGGGGGGGGAGGAGGAATGTTTTTTAAAGCATGGACTTCTTCAGTTGAAGTGTAAACCATGCATGTTTTAATTTTACATTTTTGAAAAACTTACAATTTTAAAGCCTTGCTGCCAGCACTTTGGAAATTGAAGGATCTCAAACACTGCATTTATTACATAGTAGTAGAGTATGTGATTACTGCTATGTATTCCTATAAGATGGTGATTAGAATCGTTTGTTTAAATTGAAATAAGAGCTTACTGTTGTGTTCTTCTCCTGGCTAGTGGAACAACAAAAAGTGAAAGTTGTATACATGTGTGGAGTGTCTTGTGGTACTTTAATTAATCTGGGTGACTAGCTTTCTGACTTTACTGTGGGGATACTTGCTCGTTACCCATGTTACTGATTCTGCACTTGCCTAGGAGTCCAGGAGCATATGAGGTCCTGTGCTGAAATACTTGGAGTCTTTCCAAGTAATTCATGTCAATTGTAGAAGAATTTGTCACTTGAGGGAATTGTGGGAAGGGCATTGAAGGATTATAGGCAATCCTTTGCTTGTATTCTTGCTTCTAAAGGGTCAGGGTCTATTGAGGAACTGAAGCCCCACCTCTAATTTGTAATTAACTCTTCAAAACCTCAGTGAATTGTCCGGTGAATACATTCTTGGAAACATCACCTAATAAATAAAATTGTTAGTCTTTTTTAAGGTGCTACAGGATTGCTTGTTTGCAAATTTCAGCACTGTCAATACAGGAGATGGGAGGATAGGAAGGGTATACATAATGGGGAAACAAGGGAGAAGGGTAAGTAAGATTAAACGAACAAGCCTGCTAGTTCAATAAATTCAATACACGGTTGTGTGCCAGAGAAATCCTCTGACACTGCACAGTTTATTCACTACAGGCCTTCCTGTATTGCTGAGGCCTGACTGTCTTAAGTGATTAGAGGCATATTAAAAATCCTTAAAACTTGCCTGCTTTTTTTTTTCCAAGATATTCATGGATACTAGACTAACAAACCACTAGACCAAAGGTTATTGACCTTCTAACCCTCCCACCCCACCCTCTCCCCACTATGTCCTTTCAAATGGAGGTGCAGGTCCTTTGGAAATCTTAAACTTTAGTTTGCAGACCCACAGGGGTCCATGGACCACAAAGTCAAAATTACTGCACTAGATAGTCGGGCTAGCCATAATCTTTCATTCTTGTACAAGTGTCCGCGTGGGTGCTCCACAATAAGTGTCAGGCTCGCCTGGCGCCACAGATCGGAACTCTTCCAGCAGTTTCTCCTGGATCGCGCATGCGCCGGCGCGCGCCGCTCCCTTGCGCGCCCCTGGCCACGTGCGCGATCTGGTCCCCGCCAGGTCCTTCTCAACCACCATCGGCTGCAGACGGAATCCGCTCAGGCTACGGCCAGAGTCAGATTAGATAGTGTTTCTACGTGCACATTTTTTTTTTTTTCTGGCTTAAAAAAAAAAAAGAGCAAGAGAATTTCAAAAAAAAAAAAAATATATATACACATATAAACAAAGAGAGAGGAGCGGAGAAGCCGAGTGGACGTGAAGGCCAGTAGGCCTCCCCTTGCAGGCTGGTGTCCGACTCGGGTAAACAGGCATGAAGTAAGTGTCAAGTACCCTATTAACAGTAAAAACTTACCGCAATGTCCTCTTCAGGTTTTAAAAAGTGTGAGTCCTGCCGCGAAGCTATGCCAGCCTCCGATGTGCATAGTGAATGCATCCAGTGCCTGGGGGAATCACACGTTACCCAGCAGTGTTCCCACTGTGCTAAGCTCACAGCCAGGGCCAGGAAAGACAGAGAAATGCGGCTTAAAATGCTCCTGTTTGATAAGGCTCTCCAGCCTGACTTGCCGGAGAGGCCTCAACCAGAAGGGCCCTCTGGGCTCCACAAGAGGAAGGCAGCTTCTCTCACCCCCTCGGTGCAGAAATGGAGGAAGCTCTCCCCAGCCTGATCCCTGCCGGTGGTTTCAGCGAGTGGGACGGGTGGAGCACACAGCCCCCAGCCGCATTCTCAGACAAGCGGCAGCGCAGCAGCGCATGTGGCAGAGGCTGAGCCTCCGATTACAAAACAGCTGGCACGCGTGGCACCTAGAGCAGCGGCCAGGCAAACACTGGAACCGGTGGCACCGCCACAGGCAGCACCAACTCCCGCGGCACCAATGGTGCAGGGCCCACAGGCAAGGAGCCTGCAGGCACCGGAGGACATCATCCGCGCGGCGCTGCAGCTGAGCGGGCCGAGTGCGGTGCCGACAGCGGGGGCCGAGATCCTCGGCACAGGAGGGGGCGGCGCCAGCCCCGCAGGAGAGGGGAAAGGTAAAAGGAAAAACCCGGCACCGTATCCCTTCTCCAGATAGGGCTGCACTGCTAGCAACAAGCCCTCCCCTTATGCTGCACACGCCACCCAGAAGGTCGGGGTCTCCACCGGCCTATCCAGAACCCCCTTCTCCGTTTCTCCAGCCAATGTCACCATGGCTTGGGCCACCTTTGCCCTTCCTGGGACTGGATCCCTTGGAGTACTATCACAAACGAGTTTCACCGCTATCTGTGTCATCGCAGAGATCTCGCTCTCCCAGACATCGGGGGTACACACCCCAGGAGTGGTCCAGGTCTCCATCCCCGGACCCATGCCTGTGCTGCCATGGTCGTCCTTACCATGCTGGACACAGACACCCTGGGCCTACACCCAGGGGCAGGTCCCCTCCTGCTGCCCAATACCCCTGGGGACACTCCCGGCCGGGGATGGAAACACAGCGATCTCAGGGGGAGTTAATTTTAGAACCCTGAGACTTCCCTTCGCAATCCTCCAGCGAGCGGGTGTATCATTGGCTGCAGGAACCTGAGAGTTCGAGGGAGGTTTACCCTTGTGGTTCCTCCTCATCCTCCCCAGATGAGGCCACGGCCCCCGGGGATGTTGCTCCCCCGGATGACCTCAAACAGTTTCAGGAGCTGTTTAAAAGGGTGGCTTTCACGCAAGACATTCACACGGCAGAAGTGCAGGAGAAACATCACAAACTCCTGAAAACTTGGAGACCCCCGGCTTCATCCAAAATTGCTATCCCGCTGGACGAAGCCATTATGGAGTCCACCACTACCATATGGCAGACCCCGGCATCCACTCCGCTTATGAACAAGAGAGCGGATAAGTACTTTGTCCCGGAAAAGGGCATGGAGTTCCTTTTCAGTCACCCACAACCAAACTCACTGGTGGTTGAATTGTCCCAGCAGAGATCAAAGACTTCTCAGTACAAATCGGGGGGATCAGACAAAGATGCCAAGAAGCTAGAGGTGTTTGGCAGGAAGGTATATTCCTCTTACACCCTGCTATTGAGTGGCAAATTATGTGGTACACCTAGCGAGCCATAATTTTGATAATTACTCCAGGCTTACTTCTCTCATGGACTCACTTCCAGAAGATAAGAAGCCGTTGTTAAAGGCAATTGTGCAAGAGGGCTACGCAGCTTCGAGGACGGGAGTCCAGATGACCCTGGATGTGGTGGATACGGCGGCACGCTCAACAGCTACAGCAGTGGTCATGTGTAGAGAATCCTGGCTCCAGACATCGGGTATCCCGAAGGACCTACAGGCGAAGATTGTGGATCTTCCCTTTTGACATGCAAAAGTTGTTTGCAGACTCAACCGACTCAGTCCTCCACTCCAGTAAGGACTCGAGAGCTACACTTAAAACCCTGGGTATTTATACCCCTCCATATAGGAAGAAAAAGTATTACCCTCAGCAAAGACACTACCCATACCAACTGCAGCGTGCTCAGTATCAACGGGGCTACGACCAAGGGCGCCATCAACAGCAGCAACAGTACAGAACTCCCAGGAGACGTTTTCAACAAAGCCGTACATCCTTGGGGCAGGCCCAAAGTCGTCAAGTTTAACGGGCATGTCGAGGGCTGCACTATCACCACCATTGCACAATGCCACTCCCATCTCTTGTTCCATCATCGCCTCCGACCGTTTCACTCCCAATGGCAAAAGATCACCACAGACAAATGGGTGTTTGGAGATCATAGCCACGGGTTATGCGATTCCCCTTTCAGTCACTCCCACCGCCGAAACCTCCCTCCAGGCCCCACCTCGGACGCTACCCACGAGGCGAGGCTCAAGCAGGAAGTGGACCACCTTACGTTCATAGGGGCGGTGGAAAGAGTGCCGGAGCAATTCCAAGGGAAAGGCTTTTATTCACGCTACTTCCTTACAGAAAAGAAAACAGGAGGCTGGAGGCCCATCTTAGATCTTTGGGGCCTCAACCGATACTTACGCAGACAACGTTTTCGGATGATTACAATCGGCTCCATACTCACGGCACTGGATGATGGAGATTGGTTTGCAGCCCTCGACTTACAAGATGCTTGCTTTCGTATAATGATCCATCCGGCACACAGACGCTTCCTCCGCTTTATGGTCGGCAAGGAGCATTTCCAGTACAAGGTTCTCCCGTTTGGCCTCTCCTCAGCCCCCAGAGTCTTTACCAAAACCCTGGCGGTGGTGTCAGCCTACCTGCACAGACAGGAGATATTTATATTCCCATACCTGGACGACTGCCTACTGAAAGGGGCCTCGAAGACAGAGGTTCTGCGCATGATACGTGTCACAGCAGACACGTTTTTTTCACTGGGCCTAGTCATCAACCTCGCGAAGTCAAAGACCGACCCCACACAAGACAGAGTTTATAGGGGCATGTATAAATTCTATTACAGCAAGGGTGTATCTACCCGACGCCCGCTTTTGCGCCATCAGTTCGCTGGTGCAAGTCATTACGTACAGCCCCACGGTGCCAGTCTTAACGTGCTTGGAGCTTCTGGGCCACATGGCGGCAGTGACGTTTGTGGTGTAGAACGCCAGATTGCACATGGGCAGCCTGCAACATGGGCTGCCGAGTGTCTACAAAGCGACATCCCACACTGTCCGCAGGGTGGTGTCGCCCACGACAGAGGTGCGCAAATCCCTGCAGTGGTGGGTAAACCCCAGAAACCTGCTAGCAGGGGCACCCTTTCACCAACCACAAATCTGTTTGTTTCTTACTACCGATGCCTCCCACATAGGATGGGGAGCACATATTGGCGACAAGGTGATGCAAGGGCTATGGTCTTCTGCGGAACAGTCACTGCACATAAACATACTGGAGCTCAGAGCAGTGTTCAACGCCTGCAAACATTTTTCGAGACCACATATATGGCAAATTAGTCGGGATCAATACAGACAATACCTCCACTATGTTTTATATAAATCGACAAGGAGGAGCCCGATCCCATGCCCTATGTGCGGAAGCAGTCCGACTGTGGAACTGGTGCATTGCCAACAAAACATTGAAAGCCTCGTACTTGCTGGGCGCTCACAATGTGAAAGCGGATCAGCTGAGCAGGTGCTTTGCACTCACGCACGAATGGCAGATCCGCTCCGATCTGCTACGACCGATCTTTCTTTCATACTTGGGGGTTTCCCCAGATCGACCTGTTTTGCCACCCAGCACAACAAGAAGTGTCCCCAGTACTGCTCCAGGGCAGGATTGGGGCAGGGCTCCCTAGGGGACGCATCCATGATTTCATGGAAGGGCCCCCTACTTTACGTGTTTCCCCCGCACAGCGCTTATCCACAAGGTGTTGCAGAAAGCCAGAAGGGGGAGAGCCCACATGATTCAAGTTGTCCCAATGTGGGACCGGCAGCAATGGTTTCCCTTCCTTCTGCGCATGTCGGATCGCCCACCGCTCCCTCTTCCGGGGGCGCCAGACCTATTCACACAGGCCCTGGGGTCCATAGTGCACCTGCACCCTCAGGGTCTGCGCCTACAAGCATGGCTAATCCATGGCTCAGCTCCTTAGAAAGCATATGTACGGAGGGAGTACAACAAGTCCTGGAAAGCAGCCGAAGGACCTCCACCAGGAAGACTTACGAGCAGGAATGGACTCGATTTACAGTCTGGTGTTCTGCCAAGCAGTTAGCTCCACTTGACGTTCCTATACCTGTAATACTAGAATACTTATTGGACCTCAAGAGGGGCGGGCTTTCCCTATCCTCGATTAAAAGTCCACCTCGCAGCTATATCTTCTTTCCGGCATACAGAGGAGGGGCCCATGGTATTTGCCCATCCTGTCGTTACCAGGTTCCTGAAGGGGTTGATAAACCTGTACCCCCCTCGGAAACCGCTTCCACCATTGTGGAACTTGGACTTGGTGCTCAGCATGCTAACTGGTCCACCCTTTGAACCATTATCCACAGTTCCCCTGCGTCTCCTTAAGATAAAAACAATCTTCCTCCTTGCAATTACGTCAGCTCGCAGGGTGAGTGAGCTCGCAGCAGTTAGGGCAACGCCGCCCTGCACAGTATTCTCAAAGGAGGCGGTAACCTTACGGCTGCACCCAGCTTTTGTTCCGAAAGTTTCTTCAGAGTTCCACCTTAATGAACCAATAGTTTTTACCCTCGTTTTACCCGAAGCCTCACAGCTCCAGCAAGGAGGCACGCCTACATCTCCTGGATGTGAGGAGGGCATTGGCCTTCTACATAGACAGAGCTAAGTCCTTCTGGAAAATGGACAGGCTTCTAGTATCTCTCGCTCCCAGGTCAAAAGGAGAAGGCCTCTCTTCACAGAGAATCTCAAAGCACATTGTGTCCTGCATAAAAATGTGCTACGAACTTCAAAAGAGTCCTTTGCTGGCCCTGCCCAGGGCTCACTCCACCAGGGCGGTGGCAGCGTCAACAGCCTTTTTCAAGGGCATCGCGTTAAAGGACATCTGTAGAGCGGCGACTTGGTCATCCTACAACACCTTTGCCAAACATTATGCGCTACGTTGGGTATACCAAGAGGACACCCGTCTGTCGGCAGCAGTCCTTTTGGGGGCAAGCTGCACATAAACCCATTACCCACCTCCTTACTTGGGTTACTTCTGGGTAGTCACCTATTGTGGAGCACCCACGGGGACGCTCGTAGAAGAAAGAGAAGTTACTCACCGTAGTAACGGTGGTTCTTCGAGATGTGTCCCCGTGGGTGCTCCACCACCCGCCCATCCTCCCCGCTTCGGATCTATGTTTAGTGTTTTTCAGGAGCATCAGAGGCGGTTGGTCAAGGAACTGGCGGGGACCCAATCGCGCACGTGGCCGAGGGCGTGCAAGGGAGCGGCGTGCGCCGGCGCATGCGCGATCCAGGAGAAACTGCCGGAAGAGTTCTGATCTGCGGCACCGGGTGAGCCCGACACCTATTGTTGAGCATCCACGGGGACACATCTCAAAGAACCACCGTTACTATGGTGAGCAATTTTTCTCTTTTTCTCTTGCTGTGTTCCTGTCTACTTGGTGTGCTAATCCGACGATGGAGCACCTACTTTGTTTGAAGAGGGTATGTAGCAGGATGGAACACATGTAGCTAGTAGAATTGTCATGCTCATCTGCCATCAAAACTGCTAGAGAATGTCTTTGCCTGGCAACAGAGATATGATAGTCTAGAGTAGTTCATTAAAATTATGCTAAATGGAGCAGGAGAGAGAGAGAGTTTTTATGATTGTGCCCAGTTTAAATTGTTACTCTGCATCTGTACATTCAAAATTACTGTGGTGTATGGTGAAAATGCTGCCACTGATACAAAAAAAAAAAAAAGCTTCCTCCAGTATATTTAAACAGGAAATGATCACTAAAGAATGTTTGTGCTGAATGGCTCCACAGGATCAATATAACTGTAAAACTAGCAGAGAGCTCATACTTGAGATACCTACTTCTCTGTACAGACACCAAATCACATTTTAAATAGATGAGTAATGGGAAGACTAAATTCCTGTGTACTTACACAGCAATTTATACATCAATTCCACGGAATGACTTCAAATTTCTTATGGTAGTTTGATCTACAGAAATAAAATTTGCCTTTTGGCAAAGGCCTAGTCTATATTACATAGTATATCTGACCGTTACCCAGTAACAGTCTGGCATTGCAGGCTTCCAAAGTGCTGTCACCACCTGTTTGTCCATTTACCTGCACTCAAACTGATATAAGTACCTTGTTTAAAATGACTTAGAATAATCTTATCCTCCAAAAGGCATAGTCATAGCTGACGACTGCAGTTGACATGGTGCAGAAGGATACGGCATAACCTGTATCAACCCTAACAGTCATCCAGCACCTGTCCCACAATTCCCCATTCCCTGAAAGTGAGTGCTCTGGTCAAATTTTGAACTCTCCTGCTTAGGGGGATCAGAGACTGGATACCACTATCCCCTTAATTTTCTGCATGTTGTTTTTGAGATGCCTTTTTCTGGTTACCCAGCTGGGCAAGCATACCTAGTAGATGACTCTCTTGTGTACAGTTGACCAAATGAGCAACTCCATGGGTGCACAGGGTACTAGCTGTGCTCTTGCTGGTAGTGGACAGGAAGTGTGGGAGTTCCCAGGCCTGTGGGGAGAAGCTGTGCAAAGGCAGTTGCAGACAAGCCATATACACGTGGCTCTCTAAAACCAGATAGCATGAGTGATGTAGGCAAATGGGTACAACAGTATCAGCTGGAGTATAAAGTGAAAGTGATGGGACTTTTCCAGGGATACTGCAAGATCAGGGAGTACCACTATAGATTTGATGCTGTACTGCACACCTGCTGCCTCAAGGGAGTGCTTGCCATACTTGGCAGAAGCCATGGAAGACCATTGTGGATACTTTGGAAGAGCTCCAGGCATAGACCCCTACCATGAGCATCAAGGGGAAGAGTGGAGGAGATGTGGTAGACTCTAGCCATGCTGCATACCAGGACCTGCAGGCTCTATTGCCATAAATAAGCTAGCAGCACCTGTTAGTAGGTGCCTTTTATGTCCTTTTTTGGTAGTGAGACCTACCAACTCATGGGTTCTCAAACTGTGTGGAATATCTGGAGGGCTGCTGGAGCCTGAGAGTGGGATCACCTAGCCTTTACTTTGCCTGTTGGCTCTCTGGCCTTTCAGCTCAGCCTCCTAGCTAGGTAGGCTGGAGAGAATAGGACATGTTCCATTAGTGGTAGAACAGAAAGAGGGGGAGGGTGTGTGTGTGTGTGTGTGTGTGTGCGTGTGCGTGCACGCACCACTGTGCTAATATAACCACCACCATAACCTATGCTAAAGGCAATATTCAGTATGCATTGCCTTATGCTTAGGCCTATGGCATAGACTAAGACTGTATAACTTAGCACTATCCTGCTTGCCCTTTGCAGACTTTGCTCGCTGGGACTACAAAGCAGTACTTTAATATGCTTCAAGCTGAAGTATCGATTAACATTTCTTACTAAAGTGTTTTATAGGCATACAGAAAACCAAGTTTTGAAATCCTTTCCCTTTCCGTTGTGACTGTAAATCTGGTAACATACCTGTCTGGATTTTTGCCAGCTGCTTGTGGAGCTGCCGCTTTGAGGGTAGTCTGCTCCAAAACTGCAGAATGCCTAACCATGATGAGGAAGAGTTCTGAGGGATTCTGCCAGCCAGCGTAGCATCACATTGTGAACTACGGACTTGGAGAAAGATAACATGGGAAAAATGAACTAGGAGTTCCTTTGGACAAGGAGCGTTTTCTTAAATTCAAACATAGGTTGCAAACCTTGGTTGACTTATACATATGAACGTCCCAGACTCCACTTTCTTTGCCCTTCTTGTAGAATTCTGTGCACCCCAAGACATGCTGTCATGTGGGGTGCATCCTTACTATTACCACCACCACTCCAATCAGAGGACGGCAACAAAAACTTTAGCTTTACATACTGTTATCTGAGAATCCTGGTTCATGTATTTGTATCTACTATGGACTGCATTGTGCAGCCAAATGGACATAATCTATCTGGGTAAATATTTGAAAATTTTAACATTGCCTCTGGGTTTTTTATATATTTGGATAAATATTAATTTACAACAAATATTACATCATGCATAGCAGCAATGAAAGCAGAACTTAGAAGTGCATGTCAACTACCACAGAAAGCATAACTTCACAAATTTTTATATATATATAATAGCACTAGTCAAAGCTCCAGTGCCATAGATCACTACTGTGGACGATTATTCAAGTGCTCTTTCAAAACCCCCTCTCATTGCATAGCTTCACTCTGAGCTCTTTTAATACCCCCGTGCCTGGCTATTCAGATGTGGCATGCTGCCACTAGGGCAGAGGTGGTGATTTCCCTGCTTGTCCTCACAGTAAGCAGGATAAAACAGACAGTTGACTATTAGGATATTTTTTCTTACTGAGCTCCAGCCTAGTGCACACTCCAAATGCCACTTGAATTTACCAAAAGCACATTCAACTGTCATTCTGCACTTACTGAGCCAGTAGTTGATTCTTTGGTGTGGTGCTATAGGGATGGTCTGTGTATGGCCTCCTGAGTCAGGGAACAAAGGAATAAGCTACACTCCTCAATCACTAGTGACGCTTTTAAATATTGCCATTGGTTATCTGCGTGTTCGGGGTTGGGGGGAAGGATCTGCTTGTAGCTTTTGGAACAGTACTGTGTTCTAAAAGTACAGACCTCCTTGCTGAACCCTTCTTGATATCCATATCTCTGGTGATCCACTAACCGTAGAAGAGGTGCCAAAATATGATATACATGCACTCAGATCCACCTCAGCTTGGAAACCCTAGTGCTGTAAATCCATCTGCAGGTTGCTGAGAGCCAGCCCTGTGTGTAGGGGCTGTTATCTCCTACCCAGTCTCATAACCGTGGCTCCCATTATGTACTGTCCAACTCCAAATGGCTCCCCATTGCCCAGTGGCAATTTGGCATTGCAGGCTTTCAAAGTACTGTCACTACTCACTTTACTGTAAATGCCACTCCAGCTCTAAAGCTGGATGTGCTCACACTGCTGGATTTGTGTGCTGGCCTCAGCTGATGGGCATATGACCCACTGGGATGGTTGTGTTGTGTTGCATTTTGCATTGATGCACTCTCACTGACATGGCCCCTGACTAGGACACATCACTTTCCTGCCTCACAGGCAGGGTGATAGAGAGCAGGGGGACTGAGGTTCAGTGCTTCCGTCTTTTGGGGGCCCAGTGTGGAACTGAAAGTGTGTGGTTCAGGATTCTGTGTGTGGGAGGGGGTTGCTAAGGAGCAGGTGTGGAGTCTGGATGGGAGGGAGGGTGAATAAATGGCCTGGGAACAGCGGGGGAAGGGGTCACGAGTTGGCTGGAGGTTGACAGTAAAGGGTCATTGTTTTCTATAATCCCCTCCCCCCACTATTCTATCCTATTCTACACTTTAAAGAATGCTGAAACTGATCCTAAAAATGGATTGCTCATAGTACAATTAAAAGTGTTAATAGTTCCATCCCATAAGGATTAAGTCACTTGTGGGGGTAGTTATGTGCTTGAAAAAATGCTACTTTAAGCAAATTCAGTTTCCCCTTGAGAATTAATAGGGAGATCAGGTTCCAGGGAACTTTGTTTTCCCCACTATAGAGATATTATATGCTTATACAATGTTTTTAAATAATTTTAAACAATGCTGTAATCACCAATTATGAGTACAAACTTGGTTGAGGCCAGTGTGTGGTGGGATTTAGTGCAGAGGCTTGCCCTGTTCCCCAGCTGGAATGCTGGGCAGGTGCAGGGAGGTTAGCATCCGCCTCCTAACCCTGCACCCTGGCTGAAATGTCAGGCAGGCAGAGAAGGCGAGCCAAACAACCTTTTAACAGAATATTACAAACTTTAAAATGAGTGTACTCTCTAATACATCAATCTAATAAAGCAGTGTTTTACTGATACCCCTGTAAGTGAGGAGATGCTATACAGGAGACTGCATACTGGGTCAGAGCAAAGGACTGTCTAGCCCAGTATCCTATCTTCTGACCTGGCTAATACCAGGTGCCCTAGCGGAAATAAACATAACAGGTAATCGGATGATCCATCCCCTGTTGCCCATGCCCAGAAGAACTGGCAAAATTAAACCACCCACATACTAGTAAAGCCTTGACCAAACCTTTACCTTGTACAAACACTTCCACTACCTATAGCTACAAATTAACATACAGGTATCGGAGCTATTACCATCTGTGAGTATAGTGTTAAACTGTGTAAAATTACTTAACATAATGTGTAAATATGTAATTGTCTTGTGGGGAAAAAATTTTCCTGGAACCTGACCTCCCTATTAATTCTTACTGGGAAATTGGATTTGGTTATCAGTTTTACTTTAAAGTAGCATTTCAAGTGCATAATTACAATGTTAAGCAAAGAGGTACTGTACCTAGAACTGCTGCTTTGCTTAAAATGTGTATATTGCAAACTGAACAATGGTAACTTGCTGAAAATTTTGAGGTAAAAACACAAGCTTGAAATTACAATAAGTGTTTCAGTGGAAACACTCAAACAGGTTAACTCAAAACATGACCTTAAATATAGAAGTTGAGTAAATTGCAACCTGCTCTAGTGTAATACTGGTTACACACAATGTAGCGTGCTAAAGCTGATTGGAGAAAAGTTAAGTAATTTGTAATGTGAAATAATCCAAGTGAATATGGTTCCTATTGGATTAATACTAAACAAGAAACTGAAGGATAGAAATAAAGGACCAGATCGAGAGATCAGAGGGGATGACAGGCAGAGTTCAAAAGAGCTAATTTGATCTTGAGATGCATAAACAGAGGAATCTTCAGTAGGATTGTGGCTTTTTTTTACCTTTTTGTTTGGCGCTGACGTGACCACTGCTGGAATATTAAGTCCAGTTCTAGTGTCTACAATTCAAGAAGGATGCTGATAAACTAGAGACTCTTCAGGAAAGAGCCATGAAAATGATTTAAAGTATTAGATAACCTATGTTTAGTGGAAAAATTCAAGGAGCTTTAGTTAATTGAAAAGATGGTTAAGGGGTAACCTGATTAAAGTGTGGAAGTATGGGGAACAAATGTGTAGTGGGCTCTTGGATCTAGTAGAGAACAGTGAAAAACAGCCAGTGGTAGTAAACAGAAGTCAAACGCAGACTGGGAAGAACATATAAATTTTTAAAAGGTAAGAGCAATTTAACCAATGGAACAAAATGCCAAAAGATGTAACGAATTCTCCATTGCCTGATCATTTTAAAATCAAGGCTCAATCTTTTTTTTTAAACAGATGTCTGCCTAGCAGTTGTTTTGGAGAGTGCTATGGACTGAGTTATACTGGTTAGACTAGATCTTATAAGGCCTCTTTCATCCTTATGTAATATAGGAGAAGTTCTCAGTGCCTCACTTCAGTCCTGCCTAAGAATATATATTTATGCTAGAAAATATTCTGTGACTATAACTTTCTATGCAGTGGTATAAACAAGGGAGAAATTGATTAAGCCTAAATTTGGGTAGGTTTGTGAATCTTTCCTATTTTTTTTTTTTTTTTTTTTTTTTTTTTTTAACCTCAAGATTTTGAAGACTGCTGGGACTGGTGGCAGGTTGAGGAGCTGGCTGAGTATAGCCACCTTTCATTGAAAATAAAGCTCTTATAAGAATCATCCTTGAAAGTGTTTAATAGACAGACAGTATCTTGCTATATTCCTGCATTAAGTTAGCTGCAGTTCTGTTGTGTGACATTTCTGGCTTATACTGAGTTTCCTGAATGGGAAGTACATATGATGATTATATTCTGTAAAAATCCCTCTGAAATTACCTTTTTTTTCCTTTTAATATTTAGGTCTTAGTGGAAATCCAGCAGATATAGAGAGAAGAGAAGCAGTGTTTGGAAAGAACTTTATACCTCCTAAAAAGCCAAAAACATTTCTTCAGTTAGTATGGGAAGCACTACAGGATGTTACCCTCATTATATTAGAAATTGCAGCCATAGTGTCCTTGGGCCTTTCTTTTTACCAGCCTCCAGGAGGGAATGAAGCATGTAAGTAAATCTTGACACAAGGAATAATACATAAATTGCAGTATTTGTGAAACTTCAGTTCTATTTATGTAAGCGTGACTCTAATCAGCCAGTGTCAAAACAAAAAACAGTCAAGTAGCGCTTTAAAGACCTAGCAAAATAGTTTATTAGGTGAGCTTTCGTGGGACAGACCCACTTCAGACCAGTGGGTCTGTCCCACGAAAGATCACCTAATAAACCATTTTGCTAGTCTTTAAAGCGCTACTTGACTGTTTTTTGTTTTGATAGTGTATAGACTAGCACGGCTTCCTCTCTGTTACTAATCAGCCAGTGGTCATCCAAGAACTTCCACATTCTAACTAATTTTGCTCCCAATTTCACTTCCCTACTGGGGTAAGACTAGCCTAAAAGCAGGCATGTTGTTTGCCTTTACATAGCAGTTCTGGTTTTCTTAGGTCATATCCTGTGTTCAATTTCACATTTGACTTTGAAGTGGTGCCATAAATAAGCTTTAATACTTTGAGTGGGGCATAGGCAGCAGAAGCTTCCTGACTCTTCAAAAGCCAATAGACCACACTGTTCTGGTTTTCATGCAATGAAATTCAAACAAATATTTAGCTTTTCTTTTCTTGAGGAGACTGAATGAATAAGCAGGGTTGTTTCTGGACAGCGTTCACCAGGCTTTTTCCACTGGGAACTGGCATGTCTAGCAGTCTTCTGTTTCTCACTTGTAAATGATAGCTTATCCTTGTCTCTGATCCTCCAGTCCAGACATGAAAAGGTTGTTTGCCTATTTGCTCGGAACTGTTAGATTAAAAACTTCAGCTCTTGCTTTGGATCAGGCCTTCACTAACTTGACAGACAATGGTGATTTGATTTTTTTTTTTGCTTTAACAAATGTAAGCTAGAATACAAAGAAATATTCACTAAAATCAGAGAGAGATATATGTTTCCAGCCTGGTTCATTCATCCCATTCCAAGACATCTTTCTTGAGGTTGTAGAAGCTGACCCTAGTCATTAAGACAAAGTGGAGCTCTGTCCAGGCTACATAGATTAACTTGGCTATAAGTTCTCTTTTCCTTCCTAAGTTTAGTTTAAACCATCTAGTTCTTGTACCAAATGTGGTGTCAGATCTGAATTGCCAAGCCCTTTTCCCTCTATTAAGCCAGTTGTTACAGGACTGTTATGGAATCTTTTTTTTTTTTTTTTTTTTTTAAAAACTCTTCAGACCTAAGGGGGGAAAATAACCAGATGCTCTGACTGAATTTGAATAAACTTTGCTGCTTTGGAAACTAGCATAAGCATCAGCTAAACAGAGTCAAGGATGACCTCTGGAAGCAGGGTAGATTTGTTTTAAATAAAAGTAACGTAAACCACTGATCTAAAACTCATAATTTTAAATCAGCGAGCAAGATGTTTTATCAGTTTTTAATTATTTTGTGTTTTGTACTTCAGTTTTTCTGAAAGTTAATTCTGATGAGTTGGTAAGAATTAAAATGTTGGTTAATTACAACTGTTATGCTAAATTTAGTGTATTGCTTGTCAAGAGAATGCAGTAGATCTATAAACATTTAAGTAATCATGTTGATTGAGTAAATCGTATCTGATTTGTGTTGTGTGTATTAGATGGAAATGCAAAATTCCAAAAAGGCCTTTAAAAATGTTTATATTAAATATAGCAAATGTGATTGATCATTTTTTCTTATGTAACTAAGTTAACATATTTCACACTTAAAACTGAAAAGCAGTAATTGTAGTTAGTGAACTGAACTACTAGTTCTAACATTTGGAAGGATATGGTAACCAGAAATCATCAGCTCTCATCTCACAGACTGAAAGAGGGAAAACAGACTTTTCTGGGGGTGGCTTTTTTTTGTTTTTTCTCCCTTTCCCTTCCCCATTTTCCAATTGGTTTCTTAACTTTGAATATACTGGCCACTAAACCAACCTAAATGAATAAACTGAAATGAAGAAAGCTTTCTCTGTACCTTTTTAGAAAAGGCTGCTATTATAGTGTTACTACCAACTTTCATTCCAAGTGCTTAATCAGTGCCTTCTACTAGCTCAGTGATTTCACTTTTAGAAAAAAGTCAGCAACAAATGTGCTGATCAACGTAAATTAAATTTAAAATTTATTTTGATGGATTTCACCAGTTTAATCCTTAACCTAATTTATTAATTTAAAAACAAATTTTACATAGATTTTTTTTTTAAAAGTCAAATTTTTTAAAAATCGAATTTTTAATGGCTTTTATCCACCTAGCCTCATGCTACTTGAGATAATAGTAGTTGTTAAAGCTCTGAAAGAATAACTACTTTGGTTTTGTTTTGACTTCGACTGCTTCAGAAATTGTAAGAGTGTCTCCTCGTTCAGTCTGAGCAGTCTTCCAGAACACACTAGTATGCTCCTCCTGCTGCCGTTTGTGTGGATGACAGAATTTAACTGTTCAAATCATCAGTCCAAAACAATTTTCACAACTACCTTTTTATATTTTGTTTAGCATGTCTAGCATTGATATCCTGCCCAAAGTGGCTTGAAGACTTAAAACTGAAATTTTTGCTAAAATGCGACTTCTGTGTATGATGGGTTTTCCCCCAAATTGTAAAGTAAAATCTGCTATTGCTGCCTTTTATTCTATTATATTGACATTTGAGGGTGAGGAAAACACTTCTCAATTTAAGAAAAAGATGATAAAAATTTTTCTGCTCTAGAAGACTTGAGGTTGGTTCAGAATATTACTGGAAATCTAGATTAAAGCAATCCTGTTTTATGCCTAATATATTTTTAATATTTCATTGTGCACCAGACTAGAAAAGATGTAGTGCAGTCAAAGGTAGACAAAGCAAGACTGGAAAATACACTGGCAAGCTCAAGAGCAACATTTGGGAGAGATCAGTGTCCACGCAGCACATACATCGCTGTAAAGATTGGACAAGTACTAGGGTTTTCTGCCCTTCTGGAATTGTACCTTTTGAATGAGCTTCTAGATATTAATCTAGCTCATCTCTTTAGTAATCCTATATCTGCTAAGCAGCTGGCAGGCTTAAAGCTCCACCTCATTTTAGCTGCTGGGACAGAAGTGTTCTTCTACCTTTCTTGCTTTTAGAACTTCCTTTTAACTATTTGGGGTGGATGAGTGGGAGAGTGAAAGGGGAGGTTAAATATATACTCTTGCACTAGTCTTCACGTTCTCTTGGAGAGCAGGAAAGGTTTTGGTCCTGTGGATCTTCCCTGAGCTGCTCACAGCTTTCCTTAAGCAGCTAGCAGAGTGAAACAGGCATTCTGTTTCACTACTGGTAAAGCTCTGAAGGTAGTAGGGCAACTGACCAAAATCTTGTCAGTGAGCAGCTGCTGGGTAAAAGTGAACAATAAAGATTTCCTGGAGCTGACTTGAGAAATATATTAAATGTGAATAGGTATTCTTTGCAGTGAGAAGCAGCCTTAAAAGTTTTCAAACTTAAGTACTTAACCCCAGACAGCAAAATAAATGGCTTGATATTTTTAAACTGCTGAGTATCCGTAATTCCCACTGAAGTCTTTTTGCTTTCCTGAGTTTCTGAACTGTACCGTCTCACTTCATAAGATACTATTTGTTCCTACTCTCTAAACTCTGAAGCATTGACTAGTTTCAAGTCTTGCTTAGACTTCAGTCTGAAAGATTTTTCTATGTAAATTTCTATGTGAAAGTTAATATGGATTACAAAGGAGTTTGTTTTTGAGATTTTAAAAAGTCTATGATTTCTTACAGTATGTGGAGCAGTGACTGCTGGTGAAGAAGAGGAGGAAGGTGAAACGGGTTGGATTGAAGGAGCTGCAATTCTTTTGTCTGTAGTTTGTGTGGTATTGGTAACAGCCTTCAATGACTGGAGTAAGGAGAAACAATTTAGGGGGCTGCAGAGTCGCATTGAACAAGAACAGAAGTTCACAGTCATCAGGGGTGGACAAGTCATCCAAATACCAGTAGCTGACATAATTGTTGGGGATATTGCACAAGTAAAATATGGTGAATATATAGTTAATTGAATTGTTTAACTTTAATAGTGTCTTTTGAGTTTGTAGTTCTTCTTCATTGCTTTGTATTGTAGGTGATCTTCTGCCAGCTGATGGTGTGCTAATTCAAGGAAATGACCTTAAAATTGATGAAAGCTCACTGACTGGAGAGTCTGATCATGTTAAGAAGACTTTGGATAAAGATCCTATGCTACTGTCAGGTATGTGAATATAAATATTGATGTCCATAGACTGGAGTAATTGATAGGCTACAAGTAACCCTGGAGCTTGTGTATTTCTAGACTTCTGGCTTGTACACTATTTCCTTGTCAGTGACCTTGTTTGAAGGCATTTCTATCAGGACTTTGCCATCAGAGGAAAGATCTAAAAAAAGTCTGTCTACTATATTTTTGAGAGATGGTCTGTCTGTCCAAGAAATCTTAAATGGTAAGAGGTAAAACCACTGAATTTGGTTTATAGCTTCCTCTTGCCTTAACTTAAAGCAAGGTAAGGGTTTGGTTGTGCCAGGAAAATGGAATGTGCCTGGCTTGGGATTGCATCGCATAAAACCATGAAGACAAGACAAAATCACCAGGCAGGTGATGTGCTGTGTGGAAGAGCCCCATGTCCCAGTCTGGGACTGCCCTAGCAGTATGCCTCTTACCCTAGAGGTGCCCTTTGGGGAGGGTGGGGGAGCTGCTTCCCCCTCCACCCGGATTCATACAGACATTACTAGGTGTTTCCCCCTACTCCCTGAAAGAGGGGAAGTACACAGATAGCTGCATTCCTCATTCTGGCTGGGGAGCACAGGGGTCAGACAAACATGCATTTCCCCCGTGGGGGACATGCACTCCTCCTGGCTGTGCCTACTGGAGCTGCTGCACCTATATAGTGGTGCTTCTCACTTGGCCAAAAGCTACTGCAATGAGAGGGGGCTGGGATAGTTCTCTCTCGCTGAGGCAGACTGCATATTGAACCCCTCACTTTGAGACCCATACCAGAGCAATGATTTAAATGAAGGAGGTACACTTTATTTTCCCAAAACCAAAATTAAATCTTCTAGTATTATCTATTTTCACCTGCAAGAGACTGTGGTCTAAAATTGACCTGTGTCCTTGTTCTTTCTGACATGTAAATCAGATGTGAAAGCTCATATGTTAAAAGCTGCATTTAGCCATCCCTGTACTTACCAGACAGCTCTGTGAACCACCACTTTTGATGGTCATTGAAAGTCTGGTTCATAGTCTAGCTGTTGCAGGCCCTTCAGGCTCCACACAGCTTTCTGGAAGTGGCAACAGGTCCCTAGTGCCCCTTGGTAAAGGAACAGTTATGGAGGGCTTTGAGTCCTGGCCTATCCTTGCCCTGCCCTGCCCTGCCCTGCCCTGAACAATGGCGGTTAAGCATCTGTTGGCTTGCAGTGGTGGACAGTGGACTTTTTTGTGGGGCAGTGTCTGCAGGTGGAGGCAAAATGCAGAGATATCTAGCTACCTCTCCACCTAATAGCCGCACAAACTTCTTGTAGGGAGTCATGTGAGGTGAGCAATGTCCAGATCTGGCACCCCAAACTCCCTCCCACATGTAAACTCCCTTCCAGCTGATGCCGTTTGCCGCTTCCCACATTGAAAGCCCCTCTCTGAGCTTGAACCCTGCACCAACTCTGCTCTCCCCGGATTCCCGTTCTGCAGCCTGAATCCCTCATTTCTGAACCCACTCTAGAACCAGCATTCCAAGCCCATTGTTCGTTCACCTCCCTCACACAATCAGTCAGCTTCAGCCAGATGTACCCTTCCACACTCCAAACTTGTAGTTTAACAAAATATTTGACTAACCAGCACTCCTGATTCCTCAGATATGCTGGATGATAAAAGCTTAATTGTATTAGACTTTTTGAGTTTTACCTTTTTTAAAATGCCAGCAATATCAAGTCTGGTCTGGTCTTGTTAGAGGATTTGTTGGATGGCTCAGTGTGTTTGTATGCCCTTGCACCTTTAATTGAAAGGGCTAAAGCGTAGAAGCTTTATGAATAATGTTATCCATTAACAACATTAACCAGGGAGGCTAAATGTGTGAAATAAAACCTAAACAGTTTAGAAATACCTTCAACGTTGTCTCTTATGCTTTGTCAATTCTTGACCATTTTCTCATATTCTGGAGACAGATAATATGAAATTTCAAAGCACAAGCATAGCCACAATATTTTGATCCAGGGGAGTGGGTAGAAGCTTTCAGCTTTGTATTTTACAGAAGTGTGCTAAGCCTCTTAATGGTGGCTTGTAAAGGAATAGAGCATGCCATGTCACCACTTACCAAATCCTCAGCCATTTCTCTTAACTGAGAATTTTTTTCTAGTTGTTAGAAAAGGGAGGAGGAAGAAAATTCTTGGATCCACAGCTCTGTCATCTGGCAGTGTTGCTCTTGCCAAATCACAGAAGTCAGTTTTTTTCCCCTGTATTTACAAAACTCAAATCTTATCTCTCAGGACTAGTTTGCAAAGTACTCTGAAATTCCTGGGTGAAAGTAGAGTTAAGCTTGTGAGAATGTTAGTGATTAAACTTGGGAGGGAGGGAGCAAACATCCAAAGATATCGTAATTGTCATAAAACACTATTATAAAAACCAGCAAATACATTGTAGTTTTAACTTTAAAAAATTCAGATGTATTAAGATGGAGAAATGACGAAGTTTTAGATGTTTGGAGTTTCACATTAATCTTTCTTTCAAAATCAATTTACATTTAAGTTTAATGTGCAGCATTCTTTTGAATCCCTTGACTATATTTTTCTACCTTAACATACTTGGACTTTTTTAAAAAACTTAGTCCCAACTTTAAACTGCTTAATTTCATAAAGCATGGTTTTAGAAATCTGACATCCTTGTAGGGTATTTATATCCTGAACTCCAGATACATATGCTTAGCCTAATTTAAAATGTTTTTGTCTAATAGTATGATGTATTTCGCTGCTAAGATGGTGTTTCTTTCTTAAGATCTTGCCTTTTCCTGAACTGTTCAGTTGATATTAATGCTAGTTTTAATGTAACTATTGGCAAATTAAATTAGATTTACTTGAGTGTGATTCTTAATTCATTGTTGGGAGTAAGCTGAATGACAGCCTGTAAAGAGAAGAGTTTCTGTTTAAAACAAATTGGAATGGGAGGATAAAGTTCAGGAAAACTACTATCGAACTACTCCCCAGAACAGTGTCTAAACTCTTCTACAACTTAAATTAATATAGTCACTTGTTTTATGTTGAAAGTATTCGACTCCTCTGCTCAAAAAAAAGTGTGTAGGTATTCCATACCTTGTGTGCTTCTGAATTCTCAATTGATGGGGCAATTATGAATATGCTTTCCAGGACTCTTTAAGACTGGCAGTTATACAAAACATTTACAGTTAGAGAAATTTTCATCATTTAAAGGTGACTTTTTCTGTTGATGTAGTGAAGATTTTATCTTACTGCTTTGTCAGCAGGCTGCTTCACACTTTCAGGGGAAAAAGTATTAAGATGTACTCTTCCTCCCCCTGCCCCTCAGGCACCCATGTGATGGAAGGCTCTGGAAGAATGGTAGTTACTGCTGTAGGAGTGAACTCTCAAACTGGAATTATATTCACTTTACTTGGGGCTGGAGGAGATGATGAAGAGAAGGAAAAAAAGGACAAGAAAAGTAAGATAAAATTTCAAAGGTCTGAAAAATTGAATATTTGAACTGTCTGAATGGAAGATGGGACGTAACACATCAGGATCTTTTTTTAATTGTATAAAAGTACTGTGAAATGTGTTTGTACTATTCTTAAATAACCTGCTTACACTTTGAATAGGCTGCTTACAAATTAAGAAAATATATAGCACAGAAATTTTAAAACCTATATAGAGCTGAGCATTATGTGTAGTCAGATTTTGTCCAATTTTAATGAAGTGTATGGATTCAGTGAGAGACTTAAAGCCCGTAAGAGTTACAGGGACAAATACAATGTAAAATGTTTAAACCAATTTATGTATTGTGCAACTTTCAACTTTATAAAGGAGGCTGATTTTGTGGTTCACCTGCTTCACAGCACGTGTTTCTTCATGATAGTTCACACTAATAGCTTTCTATTTCTATTTTTGGCAGAGAGATTGAAAGTCACCAGATTTTTTTTCCCCCCTAGTGAATTCTACAATTTTTACGTTGAGTAGAATAAGTTTCAGAAGACTGGAAATTATAGTTGCATGAATGCCTTTGTGGAAGTGGATAGGACCTGAGAAAAATTAAGAAAACTCTGTAGTAAGATTCTACATCTTGTCAGATGAACTCTCCTTATTGGAGATTGGGCTGAATGTTTGCTGATTTTCTTAATCTGTCACTTTTGCTCAGGATTTTTTAAAGCTTTTATATTATTCAGTCCTGTTTGACAAGGTTATTCCGATTTACAATGGCCTCTGCAGAGTACCTGTTCCCATGTAATGTCTTGCAGCAAAAAATCTTACAGCACGGCACCTATCTCAAGAAGACAAATCCAATGTAGAAGAGTACTTTACTTTACAAGAAGTTGGCTTCGTGCTCCCCCCGCCCCCCCCCCCCCCCAATATAACTTTCTGTAACTTCAGTTCTGGCAACTGGCTATTGGAGCTAAGTAACAAAAGATAAACATGATGAGTCCTAGAAGAGGTAATGGTTAAGGCCATCACTGTCACAAAGGGATGTCTTTACAGGAAGTTAGGAAGGACTCGAAGCAAAATAATCCTCTCAGAAGAATCTGTATAAATTCTCATGGGGATGATACTTTGGCTTAGGATCTCTGAAAGTTAACTGTTCATATCTTAAAATTTCAAATTCCTTTTGAGGTACACGGCTCCATATCTAAGTCCAGAAACTTCTCCAGAACTCATCGGGGCAGATTACTATGGCGAAACAAGTTTTGGAGGGTTTGCAATGTTAGTCTGTTCAAGCAAAAACAACTGAGTCCAGTGGCATGTTAGAGCCTCACATTTTGTTTGTGTGTGGTGTTTTTTTGTTTTTTTTTTTTTTTTCCCCATGAGCTGGATCTGATGCATCTGGCCCAGGCCATGAAAATTTACATCAAAATAATTTTTCTCTTTTTAAGATGCCGCAGGACTCCTCTGGCTTATGGCAGAACAGTAGCTGAAGATACCGTGGCTAATTACAATTCATTTGGAACCTTTTTATGATCGCTCAGTGCACACAGTACTTTTTCTCTTACTAAACCTGTTTCTTCTTACTCCTGTTACAAATCAGCAAAGGCTTTAGGCAAAGCGAGCTAATTCTTTCCTCTAAGAAACAACAAACAAGTAGTAGCCCCTTGGTATGGAGGAGTTGTTGTAATGTGGCAAAAACAAGCTCATGGGTGCGTGTCCCCTCTTCCTTCAATGTTCTATTCACGTTAGCCAAAGCAGACTAGGAGAAACAGTCCTTTTGGCAAGTAGCGCACTCCTTTTGTTCAATATTGTTTTGTCCCTATCTATAGTATGAGAATTTCTAGTCTTAGAAAGAGCAGTCTTTCTCAAGTCTGGAAATGGCCATCTCTGAATTCACTCCACAGTGCAAAACTGCAGAGAAGTCCTCAGTCCAGATACAAGGATTCAGAAATCATGAAGAGTGTTCTGAGTTCTTTTTTTTACTTCGTAGCTGAAGTATCCAACTTTCCAATTTCAGACAATCCATTTATCAAGCCAGCATTTGCTGTGGTAATAAAAGCCCACTTGACTAAAGTCATAGCTTCTTCCAGGGCAAAGAGGATACTCAAGGCAATGCCCTGGTATACATAGGTAACTAAACAGCATGGACTAGATGTTAGCCTTTGTCTGGCACATGCTGATTGCTGTGGTGAGTTTTTCTCCCACCCAGATAAACTTAGGCTTATGGTAGAAACTACGGCTGTATAGCCTAGAGAATTAAACCACAGGCTTGACTCCTGAAGTAACCAATGGGGTTTTCTCTGCAGAAAATATAACTTAATCTTCTGTCAAAGATGTTACAAATAGACTTCCAGTACTGGCTTTGGTGTTTATCAGTTTTTAATTAAAAATCCTTTTCATTTGTTTTGTTTCCATTGCCCTGATAAACATGGTTCAATAGTGCATTCAGATCTGTAAATGGATTATCCTAAACTAGGAATGTCCAAATTTTGGTTCTTAAGTGCAAATGATAAGAGTAGATACTCATTCCTGAAGAGCTCTCCTTCCCTCCATTCACCATTGAGTGAAGAGCAAAGTGGCCTTTGAGCTGCTGCTCATTTTAAGAGGAAGCTGTGTAGCCTTCCCAATAGGAACTGGGAGGGTGGGGAGAAACCAGGCATCTGGTGCAGGAGATGCTGGAGCTCTCCAAAAAGGGCAGTAGGCTGAGGGATAGGAAGCAGCAGTGGTGGTCCTACCAAAAAAGAACAGTTGCAGCAACTGATCTTTGGATCTTTTTTTTTTTTTGTCCCCACTGCAGCTGACTTCTAGGAGGGCTAATATGGCTTTCCTAACGCACAACTTGATGTGAAACTAGCTGGATTGTACATACTTGCTCAGGTAGCCATTTTGTAGCTTATCTTTAATGGGTATCCATACAAATTTCTGGCATTCTTTTTGTCACGGGTAACAAGACACACAACTGTTAATCAAAAGCAGTCTGCTATATTCGTGGATACAGGACGTTAAGAAATAAGACTGTCCTGGTAGATACCTCCTGGAAAGGGAAGGTTGTTGGAGGCTAAGAAAAGGTTAGGAAAAAAATATATATTTAGAGATCATCTGACAGGTTAAAACTTAGTCCTGCCCAAATGCATGGAATTAGACTAAAAAAATGTAGTGAGGTCCTTTCCAGTCTGCATTTGTGGCTCTGAATGTCAAAATACCTACTATCTGAATCTTGAGTCTCATCTGTGGCATTGCTAAAGCATTATTACATTTATGTGGTTTCAGTTTTGGCAGTTACCTTTCAGCTCATGGTTCAGCTCTGCTGCAGAGCTTGATAGCATAGATATGTTAGGAGTGTGAGGGGGTGGAATGTGTAAATGCCTCCCCTAGCTGACATAACTATGCCTGCAACCCCCTCTCCCCCCATGTTTTTCCAATGGAGTGCTTCTGTCTGCATAATATCCTCCTTGGAAAGCAGTTCATCTATGCTAGAGTTCTTTTCAGTTATGGTGCATCTCCATTAGGTGGCTTTGCTGGCATACCTACACCAGCATAGCTATGCTGGTAAAGCAGCTGTAGTTTAAACAAGTCCTGGTACTTAACAGTTCAATAGATAGTCTTGGGGGAATTCTGTGCTACTGTGCAATGCAGAATTTTTGCAGAAATTAACGTTGAGTGCTGAATTTCCTTTCCTCATCTCAGAAAAGAGTTGCAGTGGTGATGGCTGGACCCCAAAATGCCCAGCTGGCCCAGAGAAGGCACTTCTAGACGGTGTGGGGAGGGAAGGAAGTTTGGAGTTAGAGCAGGGTGTGTGTGAAGGATGAAGGACATGGGTCTCGGGCTCCTCTGTCTTGTTAAAAAGGTTGGAATATGTTTTGTGTGTAGTCATATTTATATACCAAATAGTTTTTATATTCTACATACTTATTTTCTTGTGCATGTGGAGAGGGTTTTTTCATATGATCATAACCAAAATTTCTGTTGGTGTGGATTACATTAGATTGGGGGTGAGGTCGGGGGTTGGGAAGAGTGAGGCTGTTAATTGCAGGAATGAAAAGTGGGGCGTGACATAAAATTTGCTCACCTGTGAGTTAGAGGGTTCCTGGTAGCCTCAGTTTTTTCTGCACATCCTGAGGGAAGGAGACAGTAGCATGCAGCAAATGTCATGAAAGCCGAGGACGTAGCATCAAACTGTGTGTGTGTGGGGGGGGGGGGGGGGGGGGTTGGAGTGGGGTTCCCCCCCCCCCCCCGTTCCCTTGGCTCATGTATTGCGTGGGGAAAGCATTCAGCTGGGCTCTGGAGAGTATGTAGGGGACAATATGGTCTGCTGTGCTTCCGGCTGGATGTTCCGTTGAGAGCGTTTTAATCTGTGGCCATGATTTGCTGACAGAATTTTTGTTCAGTAGCTGCCTTCCAACAGTAACTTCTGTTAACACATCGCTGTAGTGTAGACATAAAAGCAAGCAGGAGCAGACTGAAGTTCAAAATAGGGAAGTCTAAGCTATCTCTTCTGCTAAGCTAGGCAGATAAACCTAGCATGGATACTTAGAAATGATTAACCTGCAGCTTGATGGTCAGTTTTATAAAACAAAAATTTTGATAAGTGGCTTAAGTATTCAGTCAAATTTTCAACATTTAAATTGAAGTTAATTGATATGAGAAATAATACATTACAGAAATAAGATTTGAGCAGCCTAGTGTTTTTAATGCTTTTACATTGTAGACAAAGATGGATCTTAAATTTCCGTTGTCTTTTTTTTTCTTACAGGTAAAAAACAAGATGGAGCTATTGAGAATCGTAACAAAGGTAAGTAAAACTGAAAAACATTTTGCTTTTGCATGGCAAAATATCTGTTTGTCTTTTATAAAAATAGTGTTCATACCATCATCTGCCTTAGCTGTACAAAATAGTTTGTTTAAACATTTACAGGTAAATGTTGCCATAACCTAACCAAAAATGCAAATATTAAATGTCTCTAATCTGTGCCCAGTGGTAAGTTCCAAAATGCCATAGTTGAGCACCTAAATGGAAATGACATTGAGTCCCTTTAGATCATGTAATGTGGTGGTGGCGGTCTTGAAGCCTATTTTTCCTTGACCAAAGATTGCTTGGGTGGGGAGGGGGCAGAGTTTAAGCAGCTGGGAATGACCGGCTTCAAGGACACTACCAAAATGGATTTTAATGGGAGCTGGGGTTGCTGAAGATGTGCATTTAACACGGATTTTAGTGATTCCAGGATCTGACTGAACTTGGTAATTATTAATTCGTATACATTTATCCATACATATGTCCCCTATATTTCTAAACTTAGCCAAAGCTCAAGATGGTGCAGCCATGGAAATGCAGCCCTTGAAGAGTGAAGATGGTGGCGATGGAGATGAGAAAGACAAGAAGAGAGCAAACTTGCCAAAGAAAGAAAAATCAGTTTTACAAGGCAAACTTACAAAGTTAGCTGTCCAGATTGGCAAAGCAGGTATGATTAATAATAATAATAATAATAATAATTAAAAAAAAAATCTTTGACACTGAACAATTTTGGTGTCAGTGTTCTGAAATGTTCTGGTTGCCCTTCTCTTTTATAACTTACTCATATGGAGGTTTGGTTAGATCACTTCTTTTTAAGAAAAAAAAAATCTTTTCCAGTATCGCACAACCTTATTTGGTAGGAGCCAGTAGTCAAGTTAAAGCGGATAACTGCTAATTTTAAAGGAAAAAAAGGTAGAGAACTTGAGTGTGCCTTTCTCTCTGTGATAAGATGAATTCTTGTATCTCTAGTATTATGTTCTTTAAGAAAGTACAGCTTTAGCAAATTGGTTTCTAAGGTGATAGCATGTAGAAATATTTGATAAAATATGCCATCTTTCACAGTACTCACTACCAACAGACACCATTCCTAGAAAACTGCATTTGACTGCATGGCAATAAGATAGTAGGGTCTGTTACCTGTTTATCTGAGCAGTGGGAATGCAGATTTCTAATGTTGACTGTATTGTTGAATGCAAAAGGAAAAGGTCCTATTAGAGGCATTCTTCTCTGATCTCTCCATGTGAAGTACTTAAGTGGCATTGTTATAGGTTAATTGTTTCTTTTCTGAGTATTTTGGGCATGGTGGTGTATTTTCAGGTTTGAAAGTCTGTTCCCACCCTAATCAAGCAGGTTTTCTGTGTAAACTTCATTTTTGTACTGCACAGAGACCTGCAGGCTATAAAGTTGTTACTACTGAAGTTGAGACACTTCGCATTTTTGACCTGCCCTTTGAAAATGAATGGGGAAATAGATGTGAGATGCCATTATTGAAGTCGTTTTTCCCTTAAATTGATCAGTAATGACCTTGGAGCCAAGCATTTCCTAGACTCGATTGATTGATACCCTGAAGTACAGCTTAGGAGTACTAGCTCTGTAGTCTCATCAGCATCAGAGTAACTAGCTCCAAGGTCATGAAAGTATTATCTAAGCCAAAAATTTAAAGCAGACCCTTTTTGGGAGGCAGGAGCAGCTTGTCATACTTGAGGTTTGTTGAGTTGGATTTGGAAGCATGTCATTGTATCCCTGCAGTGTCATTGCATGTCAGTCTTCATATGATACTTCATTAGGCATGATTACTAATAGATTAGGTTTTTACTTATGCTCTTTATTTTCTTATTACTGTAGACTAACACAGCTGTTCTTTCTTCCCATCCCCCCCTTGCTATTTCAATATTTAGGCTACATAATAAAAATAAGCCTCATAATTTTAGCACAATAGTAGCTTGTTTAGAAGCACAAAATAAATATTAGGCGAACAGTGGCTTATTTGCATGGATGATAAAGCTAATTCTTCTGTTTCTGAAGAGAAACTAAAAATGTTATTTTTTAAAAGTACTTAATCTAAAATGACCTGTTCATAGCTGCATTGTCCTAAAATTGCACCAAAACATTATTATTAAAATAACAGCAACAAAGGGTCCTGTGGCACCTTATAGACTAACAGAAAAGTTGAGAGCATCTGAAGAAGTGAGTTAACTCACTTCTTCAGATGCTCTAAACTTTTCTGTTAGTCTATAAGGTGCCACAGGACCCTTCGTTGCTGCTACAGATCCAGACTAACATGGCTACCCCTCTGATATTATTAAAATAAGGCATTTCACAGAGGAGTAGTTTCTTGGTGTATACACGATTATGCTTATGGAAGAATTGTGTGCACATCAAGAGAAACACATTGCACATGGTTTAAAATTGTCTTTGTAGCCAAAGTTTCATTCAGTAATTATACTAACGTGTCATGTGTAATTCCGTTTCATCAGTGTGTTCAGTTTGTTTTTTTCCTTTTGTAGGCAATGTTTTAATTGACATTTGAGCTGTTCACTCTAACTTTTGTGCCTTTCACTCCCTTGTTTAAAATCCCCTTTTTTTGGGTTGTCTTCAGTTTCTGTAAAGAGATCATCTTCCTGGTGTCTTAATTCTACTTGAACTCTCCTGATCTTGCTGAAGTGTTCTCCTTTGTTTCTCTCAATTTTGTCTGCTCTTGCACCTGTTGCCATAACACATCTAACTTCCTTTTCTTCTTTGTCACTTCTCTGGAAACTTTTTTCCTGTAGGCAAGAATGTCACTCTCCACTAGTGTAAACCATTCCTCTGACCCCAACTCTTATTCAATCTACCTCCCTATCTCCATTCTGTCATTTGCCTTTATGCATAATCATCTAGTCCTGTGTTTGAATGTATTTTCAATGGCCATCATTGTGATCCCCCTACAGTCTAGCTTCTATTTACTCTGCTGAAAATGCCCTAACCAGTGTCCAGGTGTGAAATATCGGTATCTTGTTTGCTTTCATCCTCCTTGATCAGCCCTGCTACCTTCTATGCTATTCTTTCTCCTGAGGTAGGGTGATCATATTTCCTTATGTGAAATATGGGATACCTGGTAAAATTGCTTGGAGTTAAGCAAGTTCAGTGGCAATCCCATCAGAAGTGTGCAGTACAGACCTTCAAAATAACACTAAGTTGACTGAGCACCCACTTAAAAGATGACAACTGCATTATTATAACAATAGGTAAAAATTCAAAATTACTTTAGAAGTGCCTGCCTTGTCCTCATCTTGTTGTCCTCCAGTGTGTGAGAGGGCTGGTAGTGGGGGCCAGGGGCTGCAGAAGCCAGAGTAGGGGGCTGGCAGTATGTGGAGAAGGGCTGGGGCATGGGAGTGAGCTGCTGGAAATCAGGGCTGTGTGTGTGCAAGGGGGCAGGAGTCAGGACAGGAGGCTGGGAGCAGGGAAGAGACCTGGGACTGGGTTCTGGAACAATGTAAGCTATTTGATATTTTTGCAGCTGTATAAAATGAATGAAGCCTACTAGGGCAGTCCCCTACCCCACCCCTGCATTTGAGTTCAGTGGGTTTATAACCGAAATTATACCCTTTAGCTTTCAAAGGGAAACAAAATATTATTCCATACCTATTGCCTTATAGTACCTCACTGTATTCAGTACAGCACCGCATACTTTCTAATATCATACACACTGTGTGCCAAGCCCAGTGCCAAACATTCCAATACCCCACTCTGTAAACAGGATTTTCAGAGCTTGTAACTTAAGCTCTCGTGAAAGGTACAGCACTGAAAGGCTTGAAAATCCTCACGCCTTGATCTGATGTTGCCACCCACCATCTCCCACTGAAATCTTCCATCATGGGTTTATCTCTCCCAAACAGTGACTTCAGCTCCCATCTAATGACTAGGCGCAGCTGCCCCTCTCCACCCCAGAGATGCCCAGGCCACATGGTGCCTTTGTTTCATGGTGGCTGCCTTGCTCCCCTGCTTTGCAGTCCTGGCCTAGGTAGTTCTCCCATTCCCCAGGGCAGGGCCAGATTAAGATAGGAGCTGCTGCCTAATGGTTCAAATACACCTCCCCAAACAAATGCTAAAACTTGATGGAAATCATTTACCTGGAAGTCCAACTCTAACTGAAAAGTCAAACAGGATTTATGGTCAAGTTCTTCCAGTTTTTGATTTACTGTGCAACAAATAGTAAAGTAACACAGGGTATTCTAAAACTATATCGGTTTCCAGTAGCTACAAAATTCCGAAGGAATTATGTTCTAAAGAACTTTCCCTTCTAAACCCTTAACACCTGTGCAAAGTAGAGCAGCCAAACTCCCTAGCCTCACCCTATTTCTCCCAACACCTTACTTTTTCTTCCACCTCCTCTCAAAGGTAATGGTTGGGGATACTGTTACTCTAGCCTTTGAGGGTGCAGGCAGAAACAATAGAGGTGGGGGGTTAGCTTCCCTAAAGGGGTGGGGGGGGGGTTCCACCTGCCTCAGCAATTTAAAAGGTGCTGGGGCTCTCAAGCCACTTTAAATTGTCTAGGGTCCTAGGCATTTGCCCCATCCATCAGTGGGACAGGCTGAGCCCCCTCCCACACTCCAAACCCCTGGGCCCCAGCCTGGAGCTCCCTCCTTCTGCATCCCAGGCTCTACCCTAGAGCACCCTTACCCCCATCTCACACCCTAGCCTTCTGTCCCAGACTGGCGCTCCCCCCACTTCTATATTCTGAACCCATGATTTTTGTATTCACCCCAGATTCTAGAGGGGCCCTCAAAAACTAATAGCCCTCGCCTCCAGAAGAGTTAATCCAGCACTCCTCCATGATTCACTTTCCTTGTCCCCTTTTTCCTATCTCTGCTTCCTTCTGAGCCCTGTCCCTACCCCTTCATAGGACTCCTCCAAACCCATGATCTCCTGTTTAGCCCTTAGCCTGGATCAAACAACCCTTTACTCCAGAAATGTGCCTATTTAAGCTGTCAGTGGGCTACCAAGTTAAGCACAACTACCCAGTGGCTGCCCCCTTGTTCTCCACCATAGGGCCCTGTGTGCGCTACCCAAATCCTATTACCTGCCAGCAGTGTGTTAGGGGACTATCTAAGATGCAGCCTCCTCTGCCTTTTTCGTAGGCAATGAGAGCAAAGAATGCACAGCAGCCTGATTCTGTCTTCTGACAATCTTGCCCATTGCCCTGTGGCTGCTGGCAACAGCGTGTTTAAACAATCTGTTTAAAGAGCCCACATGGCTCTCCAGCTGGCTCTTGAAACAGACAGCCCCTGCTGCTTAAAGCACTGTCTCTTTAAAATTCAAGTCCTTGCTTTGCATCATATGGGAAAATTAGCCTGTTTTAAAAAGTTGGGACACTCTCCAGGGAGAAGAAGGGACAGTCCTGGCTAAAACAGGATGGATGGTCACCCCATCCTGAGGACTCTTTTCTCTTACCCATAAATCTGTCACTCCAATGTTTGGCCATGCCTTTTGTGATGACCGTTCCATTACGTAGATGTATAAAGTGTAAGTTTTTATGTATCCAATAAAATTTGTGTATTTGGTTTTAGTCTGAAAATGACTGGCTTTTTAAGTTTATTTTTGGCACTTGCATTGCAGATAAGATGTGGCTTTTTTAAATAACTGCTTGTCCTTTTTCTTCTTTTAACAAAAGGTTTGTTGATGTCTGCAATCACAGTCATTATCCTTATCTTATATTTTGTAATTGATACCTTCTGGGTTCAGAAGCGACCTTGGCTTGCTGAATGCACACCAATTTATATTCAGTACTTTGTGAAGTTCTTCATTATTGGAGTTACAGTCCTGGTGGTGGCAGTACCAGAGGGTCTTCCACTTGCAGTCACTATTTCACTTGCTTACTCTGTAAAGGTATGTGTAAAAAAAGCATGCTTAAAGGTAGGTGGGCACATAAAACGATTCTAAATCAGGCAAGAAGGAAATTGTACACAGTTAAGTGTCTTCATTGGAGATTGAGGGACTCTTGACTCATTCTTGTCTGTAGTACAGTACAATGAAAAAACATTGTGCTGAGTTGCTATCTAATCCACTGTATGTTAACGTAAGTCATGGGTTCCTAGGGGCAGTATAAAATTAACTTAGTAGTGTACTTGACAAAGTGAAACATAATGTTTCTGGTGCATAGAGTTGGAATAAAAAGACTTCTGTCATATGTGCATGTGCACATAGTTTATCACTCTACCATGTTTGTCATGTCCATAGTACAATAGGTTGTGTAACTTAGAGCGTGTGTTTAGGGTACCAAGTTGAGCTAAATAAGCTTTCATGTCTACCACTAATAGGCAATGCAATGCACAAGTATAATTTTGTAGATTTAGGTCAGAATTGATTGCAATAAGCTTTCACAGCCTGCCTGGATACATGCCAATTGTTTTCTTAGCCTGTAATATTGATTGTAGAGTATCTGCTACCTCTAAACTTCAGATTCTTTTTTCTGTATTTTGTTTTAATACAGTCAGGATAATTAAAGACTGAACACTGCTTTGAGACTGGCTTAGTGTAAACAGTGAATTTTTCAGATAGTTCTATTTTATATACCTTTATTGCAACTTTGATATTTCAATTCAATAGGCCACTTAACTGCCTTGTGGGAGCTAGAAAGATTGAAACCAAGATTTTGAACTAATGCCTATAGACAGAATTCCTGCCCTACCTTTCTGCACCATCAATCTCTGTGGTTTGATTTTTTTGTTCAATCTGTTATCGCAAAGCATTCAAGAACTGAAATATAACTTCACTGACACTTCAAATATTTGAAATACAGTGAACATCAACTTTTTTTATTTTTCTTAAAATTGTAAGATGTGTGAATACTTGGCCTTTTAAGCTAAAAAGGAAATATATCAGAGTCCTGTCTTGCTTTCCAATCAGTGAATGGAGCATGCTGTAATACAAGCTAAGTATTTTAGGTGTATGCTAATCTTACTGGCTACACGTACAACACAGCAGTCTATCGACAGAAGTTACTGTTCGAAGAGATCATCCAGCAAAACTTCTGTCAACAGGTCACATCTACACATAAAAGCAGATTGAAAAAGCAATCCGCTCTGACAGAATGGCCAGCTAGAAGCTAAGCAGACAGGACTGCCTGGTGAGCCAGAAGCCCTGTCCATCTACAGACGGCCCCCAGAGAGTCTAAACACCCTTTTTTTCCTTTAGCTAATCTTCTTCCTCTCTGCAACAGTTTGTTGAAGTGCTGAGGGTTTTTTGGTCGATTTTTAAGACCCTCTAGTGTAGACAGCCTCTATGTAACATCATAATTTTAACAATTGGGGCTGAAGGAATGGCTCAACTTCCCTTTTTTCTTTTTAAAAAATACCTGTAATTCAACACTGTCGTACAATAAACATTCATCTTTGGAAACAGTTGAATATTCCTCTGATCGATGAGGAATAGATGCTTGAACAAAATGTGTTTTTGCTTAAAATGAAGGGTGTTTGTGGAACTGGTCTGCTCAGGTACCAGATTCTATTAGAGTAGCAGTATAGCTTGTGTCTCAACTTGAGTAATTTGGCTTAATATTCTAAGTATTGTTGACTTCTCTACTTATTCAGCAAGGCTGGGTCTACACTGGCTGCAAAAGATCAAATGCTTAAGTTCAATCTTCTGGGGCGCTGTTTAGCACATGCGCAAAACGCACATTCAGGGGTCAGTGTTGACTCTGGAACTCTGTACAAACTGCAAGGATAAAGGATTGTTGGTGGGAGGAGCACTCCCATTGACATTCTGCAGTGAAGACAAGGACCACTGTCGACGGCTGTAAAATGGATTTTAGATATGCAATTGGTGCACCTAAAATTCCGTAGGTGCCATCGACATTCATGTAAGTGTAAATATAGCTCTAATGTTGACATACATTTAAATGCAGCAGAATATGGACTCTGGCTCTAATAGATGTGTTTAAAATGCAGTTTGTGGTATCATATATTTGGGTATATGCTTTCTGGTTGACTGTCTGTCAGTATTTGCGCGGCTAACCTAAGGCATCTTTTTTAAAGAGGCCTGACCTTCTGAAGGTCATATTAGCACTTTCTGAAGATTCAATACCTTAAGAGAGAGAGGGCTTTTGAAAATTGAAGTGCTGGTGATAGTTGTTCATATTTGTTTTTTTCTTCATAGAAAATGATGAAAGATAATAATTTGGTGAGACACCTGGATGCTTGTGAAACAATGGGTAATGCAACAGCCATTTGCTCAGATAAAACTGGGACATTGACCATGAACAGAATGACGGTGGTCCAGGCTTATATCAGTGAAAAACATTATAAAAAAATTCCAGAACCAGATGCTATTCCTGACAAAACTTTAGGTTATCTTGTGACAGGAATTTCTGTTAATTGTGCTTATACATCCAAAATACTGGTAAGTGAATCTTTTTTTTTAAATAGAACAGTGTAAGAATAAAAAGCCATTCATCTTAGTGCTTAAAGAAACCACAGTACAAATAATCTAACTACTACATAACCACTATTTGAATGTGTATACACTGAGTTGAGGGTGAGCCACCTTTATCCTTGCTGTAATTTTAAGATACCTTAATATTTCAGTTGATTTGGGGGCCTAATTCAGAACACACTCTCTCTCTCTCTCTAGCTTACTTTACAGTTGGTAGTATTTTGAATTGGTGATTTGCGAAATGCTGGCTTGAGGAAGCTGGAGTTCTTAAAACTTTACAGCCTAAGGGCTATCTCCTCTGTTAGGAAAGCATTTAGCACATTTGGGTGCTGCCACAATATAAATATGAGAAGGGTGTAGTGTGTTTACTAGATGAAATGAATTACGCAAGTACAAATATTGGAGGGGTAGCCG
The DNA here is from genome assembly GCF_033958435.1 of Carettochelys insculpta. Taxonomy (NCBI): domain Eukaryota; kingdom Metazoa; phylum Chordata; order Testudines; family Carettochelyidae; genus Carettochelys; species Carettochelys insculpta. The sequence goes on from NC_134137.1 coordinate 296,183,379, forward strand.
TGTTAGTCTGGATCTGTAACAGCAACGAAGGGTCCTGTGGCACCTTATAGACTGACAGAAAAGTTTTGAGCATGAGCTTTCGTGAGCATCTGATGAAGTGAGTCTGTGCTCACGAAAGCTCATGCTCAGAACTTTTCTGTTAGCTTATAAGGTGCCACAGGACCCTTCATTGCTGCAAGTACAAATAGTGACTTCATTATCCATAACTAAAAAGGATTAAATGCAGTGTTTAGTTGAATAAGTGCATAGATTATGGGTCAATAACAACCATCGTTGTTCAGAACCTAACTTTTTTCACCATATTGAGCATTTGTGAATGAATATTTCAGTACCTATATCACAAATTTGTTGCTCAACTTGATAAATATTATATAAAGTATAAATATTGCACTTTTTTAGTTTACTGTGTGTAGCAGTGTGATTCAGCAACACCCCACCAATCATGATCTCAGGAGCAGTGCTCCCCCTAATCTTTCTATCCCTGTGTGGAATAACCTTATATGCTCACAGAAGCATGTATGAATGTGGACCACCAATAGAAACACACAACCTAGATATGCAGCATTTGAATTTCTTCTGGCTGGCAGCACAAGTACACAGGTTACAGGGAGTACTGCTCAGGAGATAATACATGCCATATATAATGTTGGAGTTGCCTACTGAGTAGCTAGAAAATTTGTGGTGCATATAGCAGAGTATGGCTTACATGCCTTAACTACTTAAACCAATTACGAGTTTGTTTCAGTACCATCTGTATGTTGGGGAGAATCAACTCTGGTACATAGCTAAATTAGGACTTTTTTCTGTGGAAAAAAGATGTTTGCTATCTGAAGAGAAACTTTGGGGGAAGTTCTCAAAGTAATCAATACTATAGAGGGTAAAAGCATACTTTGTGTAGTGACTGAGTCTGGTTTGTCTTGTGCCAATGGCTTGGGACCCATAATATGCTCTTTCAGGAAGAATGAATGAAATAATGCTGCAGTACTTGTGAAAAGGAAATAGCTTTAAACTTCTTGCTAGATCCAGTAAGGGTGTTACCATCCACTGTCCCATGTCATTCTTTGTACCCACACTACCCTCAAAGACAACTTACAGAGAGAGAAGACGCATCACAATGCCTTGTCTAGACCAAACTACAATTTCTAACTCACTGGTATCTTAGTATTGTAGAATCCTGTGAAAAATACTAAGCCATCTGCCTGTTTGAATTTGTTAATGCTGTCTGTGTCATGTTAATCTGCAAGAGCATGTCTTCTAATTCACAAAGGCAAATGTTGTCCAGGATGTATAGATTGTATTAGGCAGTTGGTATCAACTGAAGAAAAATCTCAAAAGGGCTTAAGTCTTTTTAAAAGCACTACAAAAATCAACATAAAATGAGTACATTGATATGAAAAACTTAAATGGGCAATCTTTTACCAGTTGGAGGTGTTTCCTGCTGTGTCTGCCACAGGGACCTGTTGGCTCAATGATAATGAGTATTTTTATTGATGTGTATAAAAATGGTAAAATTTACAGATGGGCCAAATTGGTGGAGTGGTAAGTACTGATGGGAATAGGTCAATGTAATATAGACCAACCCAGATTTCTTGATGATGATGGCTCATTTGAACACTTAACACAGCCAAATTCCAGGTCTTACATTTACCTAAAAAGAATATGGATTAGGTTTAAAAGATTCCAGCAGTGTATTTTGAGGTGGGGGAGTGGATGATGGGATTTCAGTGGATAACAAACTGAAGCTGAACTCACAGTACAGTGTTGTAGCTAAAAAGTCAAACTACTTCACAAAGTAGAGTCAGTCAAGGAACTTCTTGCCAGTGGATGTTGTAAAGGCCAAAAGTTTTTTTTTTTTAACTGGATTCAAAAAAGAATTAAGTAAATTCCTGGAGGATAGGTCTACAAAAGTGATTAATCGGGATGGTCAGGGATGCAACACCCTACTGGATGTACCTAAACATCTGACCCCCAAGAAGGTGGGATTGGACAACATGGGATAGCTCACTCAGTAATTGCTTAATTCTGTTAATTCCCCTCTGAAGCATCTGGCATTAGCCACTGTTGGAAGACATAATGCGAGTGTGACCCAGTATGACCATTCTTTTGAGCTCATTTGCTGTATAAGTAGAAGAATAGTGAGGCAGGAATAATGAAGTGGCTATATATCTGTGTGTGGCATTAGTGGGACCGATATTGGAATATGGCGTCCAGTTCTGTGGTCAGTAGTTTAAAAGGGATGCTGAAAAGTTGGAAAGGGCTAAGAAGAGAGCTAAAGATAGCTTTGAGGTGTGCAAAATATGCCTTACAGTGAGACTTAAGTTTAGAGAACGTTAATGGGTGACTTCATCATGGCCTATCGGTGCCTACAAAGTGAAAGATTTCATAGGCTCTTGAATTTTGGATTCCAAATATTCTGCCTTTTGATAAACTAAACTTGGACTAGAAATAACTTTAACAATGAGGGAATTTAAGAACTGGAACAACTTAGGTTGGGAATGGGGATTCTCCATCTCTACCTTTAAATCACAAGTTGAATATCTTTTTCATAAGTATATTGTTAGTTGAAGAAAAGTTATAGGATTGGATGCAGAAACGAAGAAGGGATTTTTTTTTTTGGCCTCTTACAGGGTGTTTGAATCAATGATCATAAATGCTTCCTTTCTGGCTTACAATTTTATGAAAGCCAGGAATTTGATTTCTTTTCACTTTAATCAGGGCATTTGTGAATAGAGACTTAACACACGTAATAAGTGACTTTGAATTACAAATTCAGCAGGTCATAACAGATATATTTGGTTTTAGGCTAACAATTTTTCTGGTACTCTTAAATTAGCAGTTCTCTAGTAATGTTGTATACTGCAAACTAGAATAGAATTGCCTCCTTTTTATCTTTACAGCCTCCTGAAAAAGAAGGTGGCCTACCACGTCATGTTGGCAATAAAACAGAATGTGCCTTGCTGGGATTGCTTCTGGATTTAAAACGAGATTATCAGGATGTAAGAAATGAAATACCAGAAGAGGCACTGTACAAAGTATACACCTTCAACTCAGTCAGAAAATCAATGAGTACGGTGTTAAAAAATTCTGATGGCAGTTTTCGAATATTCAGCAAGGGTGCCTCGGAGATAGTTCTTAAAAAGTAAGGTTAATGCAACTCTTGGATTACTAATGGAGAGAAAGCTGTGCTAGTCTATATACTATCAAAACAAAAAAGCAGTGAAATAGCACTTTAAAGACTAACAAAATAATTTTAGGTGAGCTTTCATGGGACAGACCCGCTTATTCAGACCATAGCCATACTAGAACAGACTCAATATTTAAGGCACAGAGAAACAAAAACAGTAATCAAAGTGCACAAATCAGGGGAAAAAATTATCAAGGTGAGCAAATCAGAGTAGAGGGGCAGAGGGTAGGTCAAGAATTAGATTGCATGCTTGGCTTAATCTAATTCTTGACACCCATCTCCCCCCCCCCCCCCTCACACTTTGATTTGCTCACCTTGATTCTTTTTTCTGATTTGTCCACCTTGATTACTATTTTTGGTTCTCTGTGCCTTAAATATTGAGTCTGTTCTGGTATGGCTCCGGTGTGAAGTGGGTCTGTCCCATGAAAGCGCACCTAATAAATTATTTTGTTAGTCTTTAAAATGATACTTAATGGCTTTTTCATCTTGGATTACTGTCTGGTAGGCATGTGAAAATCTTAGTTTGTCAATTTCTTTTCCATTTGAGAACAGTAAAACTGTTAACTGTATGCAAAAGTATTGGCTCTTGTATGTACTGGGTGCCACCAGAGTTGATTTTGGGATATATATTCCTTTTAATCAAGAAGTTGACAACCATCTGTAATAAATTTTCATTTTCCTGAGAGCTGCTCTTACGGTATTATGCCTTTTTCACACAATGGCTTTTTCCTATTTTTTTTTCCTATTTCAATGACGCAGGAAACAGTAAAGTAGTTTTAAGAAGTTTCTCTTTCCTTTTGCTTCCTCTATAATCATATTGCAGAAGAAGAAAAAAGTGCATAAAAGCTGAAAAATGGTGCAGGCAATGGTATGCTTATATCTAACCAACTTTTGAATCTGCTTCTGAGAGAGGAAGCAGGTAAGTGGGTGGAGCAGAAGGCTAGTCCAACCACAGTTCTATTGATTTAGGCTCAAGCAAATTGTAAACTCTAGATGAAAACCATTGCCCTAAAATTCTCAAAATCGTTGCTGGGCAGAAATAGAACCAACAAACCGTTTCAACCCACAGCCTGAGAACCATTGTTTACTCCTTTCCTCTTAAAATAAAATAATAAAAAAGCCTCTCTGAAACAAGATTGCCATCGTCTGTTTGAGCCTTCTTTCTCTCAGATGCATCAGCCCTCATACCAGTTGTCTTCAGTCTTGCCTGGACAGCGTCAGAGTTGAAGTGAACAGAACCAGAAAGCACACTCACTTTGACAGTCATAAGCCCCAGAAATCCTTCACCCTATAATCTAGACCTCAGGCTACTGCCTAGCCTGCTGTGAACAACTGACTCAAGCAATGGCCAAATTTTTTAGGGAAGGGCCATGCTTCTGTATGTCAGGCATAGATCCAGACCATCACATCAACCCTATCGGGGCTTAAGAGGATGAAAGGAAACGAAACAAAAGTTAATGCCCCTATCAAGTATGTGACTCAGTCATGATAGTTGAGTTCCCTGATCTAAATGTTAAGCTTCTGTGTTAGAAAGGAAACTACTGCTCCCTCATATGCCGACCTGTAACTGTTTTCCCTCCCCCCCCCGCCCCCGGTGATCTACTGATCAGGAGTGTACTCAGTAGATGTAATTTTGCTTTTGCTCTGTGTCATGGTTTTGTCTCATAAAAAGTTTAACTGGATGCAAAACTACAGGGTTCAGGTTTTTGCAAACAGATGTCCATCTGAAAAAAACCCTTCTGTCCTTCAGGAGACCCGTAGAACTTGACATGAACACGATCTCTTTGGGAATCTTTAGCTAAACATGTAAAATTCTGAAGCTTCCATGGAGGAACAGGAAAATCTGAACCATTTCCTTGGCAGTATTGCTAAAACCTGACTGTCTCCTTGAAAAGAGTTTTATTCTAGTGTCTGCTAGAATGTTTTTTGAGAGCTAGTTATAGAAAAGTCTTGTAGCTGTTTGCAGATTTAAAGTTTTACCTTGCTGAACTTGTAGTGAACAATGATTCTCTATCAAACTGGCCAATATGAGCATTCCTATACAGGTTTTTTTTTCCCACTCAGTAGTAAGATTACTGATCTAAAGTCTTGCCTCCTCTCCATTCCACTATGCTGATTTTTGATTTTTTTTCCAGTAGATGGAAATGGATTTGATGTTTCCTTGGTCACTTTCACATACATGTGGATATAGCTGTTGAACAGATCTGTTCCACTCTGATTTCAAGCTAAGTCTCAACAGAGTATCACAAATCATAACTATTTAATTCCTGACAAAATTAAAAGATCTGTATCTCAGCACCTAATGTTACCCAATGTTGAACAATGGGTGTCTACTTTTTTTTCCTGTTTTGTTTTTGTTCTTTCTCAATGAGTTTGTGAAAGAAGGGTTGAGACCTCTAGTCTGGATGGGGAGAGAAGATATGAAAACTTAGACGGCGTATGCAGTGACCTGAAAACAGATTTATTCCACAGCCTTATGAACAGTAACAAAAGAAAATGGCTGATAAAGAAATCTCTTTAAAAATCCAGAGATTAAATTATTCTGGGGATATTAAACTACTTAACCATTGACTTCCCACTATCCGCCTGGCTCTTTCTATTACTTTTAGCGAGGAGTTTGGCTCCACTTCCTTAAATATTTAAGAACCAAAATGTTTGACTGCTTCATACCAATATTTAAACAGTTGTACATCTTCCCTTTATCTTGCTTCTAGACTCGACAAAGCATGAGAGAGTTGTCAAACAGAAAATTCACAAACTGAGCTAAATTCTGTAGTTAGACTATAGCCTTTTAGAAATTCACCAGTTTGCATATATACTTTTTAGGGCACTCAAAATCCATATTATCTATAATGGGCTGGGGATTTTGAGTTGGGTACGTTAGAATGTTTAGTACATACAACTGCAATAAATGCGTTTAAGGTGCTTTTTAAATATTAAGTCATACTTCTGGAGTTAGTGTATATCGTATTACAGTGCAATTGAGATACGTATAAAGTTGTGCTTTTTTTAAAAGTGCTGTCCTGGCTGAGGTAGAAGCACATTTTTCTATTTTCTGGCAATGTGAAATCAAACCCTTCTACTCGGTGTTGGGTATATTTTTGACAGTTATTTTTCCTCACCAATCAGATCCTCTAACATCCTTCTGAAATTATCTGCAATAGTGACTTTTTTACAATAGAATTTTGATCAGTTGGTGCTCTATTTGAGGTATTTCAAGAGATGAAGAAGTAAACTTATTTAGTGATAAACTGCTGGCTTCTGGATTGTTGTAGGGCTTTCCTTTTGTAGTATGACTGAAGAGAATTTATGGTTCAATTAATAGATTATTGGCTAGACTGCTTACTGTTGTTTAGGGTGAAGTCACTTGTTTACTGTTAAACATTTATCAAGTCTTTGCCAAGTTTGTTTAGATTTCCGGTGTGGGTAATTCAAAGCACAGAGGGCACCCAGGACTTGGGGAAGGATGTAACATGAGCAAAAAAAAAAAATGTAGTTGTAAAGCTCTGGCCTACCAAATTAACCGGTCTAAGCTAATCTTAGTCAAAACTGCAGTGATTTTTAAATCAAGGTTGCTATAAAAATTTCTAACTGCCTATAAGACATTTGAGTGTCAAATGAAATTAAGTACAACATAGTTTGGTAAACGCAATTGATTTTTTTTAAATCCCAACTCCTCTACCACCTGAAACATTGATCGAGTTCTCATCTTGTTCAAGAGCTAGATTTTGCATTCTGGCCAGCTGGGTCTATTAAAACACCAATTTAAAGTTTTAATTCTTTGAAGGTAGTATTTGTTCATGCACTCAATTATCATAGCTGCCACTTTTGGGCATTGTGGGGAGCTGTTGGCCATCCTGCTGTGTATCTCTAACTAGAACACAAATACAATACAGAAGTTAATATTTGTCAACTTCTGCATTTTAATTTTTTTTCAGGGCCTTCACAATATAGTGTCTAGATGAGGGAAATGGGGGAAGGTTAAATAGCACGCTGATACTCGCCTTCCTTTGCTCTTTGGAAGGACACTCAGAATTTTTCCTTTGAAAACATGATTGTTTATGCTTAAGACTAGTGCTTGCCTTTATGTGGATCTTAATCTGACTATAAGCTAACTTTTTGTACTTGATGTTTAACCACCTTTTTGATTTGTTCTTTTTAGGTGCTTCAAAATATTGAGTGCTAATGGTGAACCAAAGGTATTCAGACCTAGGGATCGTGATGATATTGTAAAAACTGTGATTGAACCTATGGCCTCCGAGGGACTCAGAACTATATGTCTAGCATTCAGAGATTTCCCAGCAGGAGAACCTGAGCCAGAGTGGGACAATGAAAATGATATTGTCACTGGTCTTACATGCATTGCTGTTGTAGGGATTGAAGATCCTGTGAGGCCTGAGGTAGGAAGAACTGTGAATTCACTAATGCTTAACCTGTATTTTTGTTAAAATCTTCACCTATATTAGTTAGCCATCTGGTTTATTGACATTCTTTACAGGCCCATTTGTCAAGAGTCTCACTAATTTATTATGCTTACGGTTACTTATGTGGTGAAAGGTGGTCCAGAAACCTGGTGAAAAATCTCCTAGATGGAGACTATAAATTATGAAAATGGTTTCATATTGCTACTGTGTGTCTTTGGAGCCATCTAGGCCGTGTCTACATGAGCCCAAAACTTCGAAATGGCTACAATTTCAAAGTTTACTAATGAAGCGTTGAAATACATATTCAGCGCCTCATTAGAATGCCAGCAGCTGCGGCACTTCGAAATTGATGCGGCTTGTCCAGACGGGGCTCCTTTTCAAAAGGACCCCGGCAACTTCGAAATCCCCTTATTCCTAACAGCAGATAGGAATAAGGGGATTTCAAAGTTGCCAGGGTCCTTTTGAAAAGGAAGCCCTGTCTGGACGAGCCGCGTGGTGGTGGCGAGCAGTGTCAATTTCGAAGTGCTGTGGCTGCTGGCATTCTAATGAGGTGCTGAATATGTATTTCAGCGCTTCATTAGTAAACTTCGAAATGGCCATTTGCATGGCCATTTCAAAGTTTTGGGCTAGTATACACATAGCCCTAATGACCTAGTGGGCAAGTAGGAAAACAGAAGAAGCAGTAAGTACTCAGTAATCATGCATTCACAAACTTGGGTATTAAACATTTATTTAGAACCAAATAATGTTGGTCATTATATTCTGTATCTGCTTCACTTAAAAACTGTTTTATATAGGGCCTCAACCATAAGGGAGAAAAGATCACTTTGGTAGATCGTTTCAGAAGAACAGCATGTCCTTCAAAATGCATTTTGTCCAAGTTGAATCTCTCTAGTCCAGAACTCTCAGCTAAATTCATGCTGGATTATGGAGTTTGCTATTTGGGTGACAACTTATGGGTGTGACTAAGCTTTTGCCTGGTCCCATGAGGTTTGTTGACTGCCACCAGTCCTGGCTCAATGTTCTGTGATGTTCAGCTGTAGTTTACCCATAAATGTTTTCTAAGAGCCCAGTAAGTAGTGGAAGTGTTGGCAATGTGCTAAAAGAATTGGTCTACCGTCCGGCAAATTCTCTCCTCCAGCACTGGTCTGGTCCTGAGAGTGCCAGACGAGAGAGGTTCAACATGTATAAACAGTGGATATCAGCCTAAATTCCCAGGTGGGATTTCAGTCCAATCTGGTTGAAAAGTGAATGCTACAAACTAGTGTAATGACAGTTGGAAGCTGATGAAATCTGCAGAGTAAACGTTGGTATTTGTTTCTGTAAACTTTAAGCAATGGTGGTAAAGTGTCATGAGCCTGGTTGCAGATGTTAAAAGTATTGTGTGTGTGTGAAATACACAATAATGGTCACTTGTGGTTGTCCAACAGAAGAGGCCCTATAAGTTATAACAAAAAGAGAAAAAAAGTAGTTGAAAGTTTAAATTTTGTGGATGAAGTCTGAATGAACACATGAATTTCCAATATTAGAACACCACCTTTGATTGGGTCAGCTGTTGGGAACGGAATGAAGGATTCTTCTTCGAGTGTCCCCGTGGGTGCTCCACAATAGGCGTCGGGCTTGCCCGGCGCCGCAGATCGGATCTTCCAAGCAGTTTCTGCTGGACCGCGCATGCGCCGGCGCGCGCCGCTCCCTTGCGCGCTCCTGGCCATGTGCGCGATCCGGTCCCCGCCAGTTCCTCTTAACCGCCGTCGGCTGCAGACAGAATCCGAACTAGGCTAAGGCCAAGTAGCGTATTCAATGACTTTAACTGTTTTTCTTTAAAGTTTTTTCAAGTACTTAGGCTACTGCAAGTTAGCCGGTTGTTTTTTCAAAAAAACAAACAAACAAAAAAAAACAACAAACAAACTACAAGTGGGACAGCTTCAATCCAGTCCCAGTAACAAGCGCCGGAGGCCAGGAGCATAGGGCCATCAGCCCTCCTGCTGCGGCAGGCCATCAGAAGGGGAAAACAGCACAGAGAAGGTGCTAAGTACCTGTTTAACAACTGAAAGACTCACCAACAATGTCCTCTTCAGGATTTAAAAAATGTGAGTCCTGCCGAGAGGCGATGCCAGCATCTGATGGGCACAGTCTATGCATAAGGTGCCTTGGGGAGTCCCGTATTGCACAGAAATGCTCCTTCTGTGCTAAATTAACAGCCAGAGCAAGGAGAGACGGAGATGCGGCTTAAAATGCTGCTTTTCGACAAGGCGCTCCAGCCAGACGTGCCGGAGCGGCCGCAGCAGGAGGGACCCTCCGGGGCCCATAAAAGGAAAGCTGCCTCCCTCACCCCATCAGCGCAAAAACGGAGGAAAGTCTCCCCAGCCCGATCCCTGCCTGCAGCAACAGCGAGCGGGATGGGAGGAGCGAGCAGCCCCCAGCTGCAGCAACAGCTGATCGGCGGTGGCATGGAGAGCCACGTGGAAGCGGCTCAGCCTCCAATAATCAGCCAGACGCCCCGCACCGCAGGCAGGGTGGCGGCTAAACAAGCGCCAGTACCGGCGGCACCGCCGGCAGCGGCACCGACCCCCGGGGAACCGGCGGTGCAGAGAGCGCAGGCACGCAGCCTGCAGGCACCGGAGGACACCGCACGTGCGGTACCACCCTCGAGCGTGCCGAGCGTGGTGCGGACGGGGCCAGGATCCCCTGTACGTCAGGGGGCGGAGTTACCTCCTCAAGGGAGGGGGAAGGCTGCACACAAGAGGAGGCATTGCAGCCCCTCTCCGCACAGGGCTGTGGAGTTGCTTTCTCACAGCCCTCCACTTATGTTGCAGACTCCAACCAGAAGGCAGGGGTCCCCCCTAGCCTACCCGGAGCCCCCTTCTCCTTTTTTGCAACCAGCCTCACCCTGGCTGGGACCACCTTCACCCTTCCTGGGGTTTGAACCGCTGGACGATTATGCAAAATCGCTCTCTCCAGTGTCTAGACGATCTCCCTCCCCCAGACGCACAGGGTATGCACCAAGGGAGTGGTCTAGGTCACCTTCCCAAGAACAGTGCCTATACTGCCATGGTCGCCCCTACCACGCGGGGCATAGACACCATCGGCAGTCTACTAGGGAGAGATCCCCACAGACGATCTCGTACCCCGAGGGCAATCGCGACCGGGGACAGACTCAAGCATCTCAGGGGGGACTGGTTATGGAACCCCGAGATTTTCCCTCACAAACCTCTAGCGAGAGGGTGTACCATCACCAGCAGGAACCGGAAGGGTACAGAGAGACGTACCCCAGCGGTTCCTCGCTCTCCTCCCCGGATGAGGCTACGGCCCCGGGGGATGTCCATCCTCCGGACGATCTCAAACAGTTTCAAGAGCTGTTTAAGAGGGTGGCCTTCACGCAAGGCATCCAGACAGCAGAGGTGCAAGAGAAACACCATAAGCGCCTCAAAAATTTGAGACCTCCGGCCTCCTCCAGAGTAACAATACCGCTTGATGAAGCGATCTTAGAGTCCGCCACTACGATATGGCAGACCCCTGTGACTATTCCGCCTGTCCAAAAGAGAGTGGATAAGAAATACTTCGTGCCGGCGAAGGGCATGGAGTTCCTGTTCAGCCACCCACAGCCAAATTCCTTGGTGGTGGAGTCGTCGCAACAAAGATCAAAGACATCTCAATTCAGGACAGGGGGAACAGACAAACATGCCAAGAAGCTAGAGCTGTTCAGCAGAAAGGTATACTCCTCCTCCACCTTAACGTTGCGAATGGCAAATTACGCAGCGCACTTAGCGAACCATAATTTCGACAACTATTCCAGGTTAATCTCCCTCATGGACTCGCTTCCAGAGGACAAAAAGCTGGTGCTCAAGGCCATAGTGCAAGAAGGCTACGCAGCCTCGAGGACGGGAGTTCAGATCGCCTTGGACATTGCGGACACAGCAGCACGTTCCACAGCAACGGCAGTGGTGATGCGAAGGGAGTCCTGGCTCCAGACTTCGGGTATACCGAGGGATCTGCAGGCAAAGAGAGTCGACCTTCCCTTCGACTCGCAGAAGCTGTTTGCTGAATCAACTGACTCGGTCCTTCATTCCAGTAAAGATTCAAGAGCCACACTCAGGACCCTGGGGATTTACACCCCTCCATACACAAAGAAAAGGTACTACCCTCAACAAAGACAGTACCAGCAACAGCGTCCCCAGTACCACAGGGGTTACGAGCAAGGGCGACATCAACAGAACCAGCAGTACAGAACTCCCAGGCGACGTTCACAACAGAGCTGTGCGTCCTCGGGGCGGGGCCAAAGGCCACAAGTTTGACATACAGATCCAGGGCTGCGCCATCACTACCATCGCACAAGGTCATCCGAAGCAACTATTCCACCATCGCCTCCGACCATTCTACGACCAGTGGCAAAGGATCACCACAGACAAATGGGCGCTGGAGATCATAGCCATGGGGTATGCCATCCCCTTCCAGTCGCTCCCACCGTCACGACCTCCACCCAAGCCCCACCTCCAGGAGGCCTCCCATGTAGCGAGGCTCAGGCAGGAGGTGGACCATCTCATGCTCATAGGGGCAGTGGAAAGAGTGCCGGAGCAACTGCAAGGGAAAGGGTTCTACTCCAGGTACTTCCTCACGGAGAAAAAGACAGGAGGCTGGAGGCCCATCTTAGACCTTCGCGGCCTCAACTGGTACCTGCGCAAGCAACGTTTTCGGATGTTCACAATCGCCTCCATCCTTACAGCACTGGACGATGGAGACTGGTTCGCAGCCCTCGATTTACAAGACGCGTACTTCCACATAACTATCCATCCGGCTCACCGGCGATTCCTCCGGTTCATGGTAGGCAACGAACACTTCCAATACAAGGTCCTACCGTTTGGCCTCTCCTCGGCCCCCAGAGTCTTCACCAAGACCTTGGCAGTGGTGTCAGCCTACCTGCACAGACAGGGGGTATTTATTTTCCCGTATCTGGACGACTGCCTGCTCAAAGGGGCCTCGAAGTGGGAGGTTCTGCGCATGATACGCGTCACAGCAAACGCGTTCTCTTCACTCGGCCTGGTTATCAATCTGGCAAAATCAAAAATAGACCCCACACAGGACATAGAGTTCATAGGGGCTCGCATAAACTCGGTTACAGCGAGAGTATATCTACCAGAGGCTCGCTTTCGGGCCATCGGCTCCCTCGGGCAGGTCATCACCTTCAGCCCTACGGTGCCGGTCTTGACGTGCTTACAGCTGCTGGGCCACATGGCAGCGGCGACGTTCGTAGTACAGAACGCCAGGTTACACATGCGCAGCATGCAGCACTGGCTGGCGAGTGTATACAAACCGGCAGTACACACCGTTCACAGGGTGGTGTCGCCCACAGCGGGGGTGCGCAAATCCCTGCAATGGTGGGTAAACCCCAGGAACCGGCTAACGGGTACCCTTCCACCAGCCTCAGATATCGGTTTTTCTCACTACAGATGCCTCCCTTATAGGGTGGGGAGCGCACATGGGCGAAGAGGTGACTCAAGGACTGTGGTCACCCACGGAACAGTCACTACACATAAATATACTGGAGCTCAGAGCAGTGTTCAACGCCTGCAGACACTTTCGAGACCATATACAAGGCAAAGTCGTCGGGATCAGTACAGACAATACCTCCACCATGTTTTATATAAACAGGCAAGGAGGAGCTCGATCCCGTGCCTTATGCGCGGAAGCAATCCGCTTATGGAACTAGTGCATTGCCAACAATATACTCTTGAAAGCCTCATACTTGCCAGGTGCGCACAATGTGAAGGCAGACCAGCTGAGCAGGCGTTTTGCACTCACACACGAGTGGCAGATCTGTCCCGATCTGCTACGGCCGATCTTCCACGCATGGGGTTTTCCCCAGATAGACCTGTTTGCCACTCAGCACAACAAGAAGTGCCCACGATTCTGCTCCAGGGCAGGACTGGGATGGGGTCCCTGGGGGACGTGTTCACGATCCCGTGGAGGGGCCCCCTGCTTTATGCGTTTCCTCCCACAGTGCTGATCCACAAAGTCTTGCAGAAAGCCAGGAGGGAAAGGGCCCGGATGATCCTGGTAGTCCCAACGTGGGATCGACAACAATGGTTCCCCCTACTCCTGCGCATGTCGGACCGTCCACCGATGCCTCTTCCGGTGGCGCCGGATCTGCTCTCACAAGCCCAGGGGTCCATAGTGCACCCGCACCCCCAAAGCCTGCGACTGCAAGCGTGGTTAATCCATGACTCAGCTCCCTAGAGAGCACATGCACAGTGGAAGTACAGCAAGTCCTAGAAAGTAGCAGGAGGACTTCCACCAGGAAGACCTACAAGCAGAAATGGACTCGCTTCATGGCTTGGTGTTCTACCAAACAGCTGGCCCCCCTTTTGGTGCCTATACCTACAATACTAGAGTATTTACTGGACCTCAAGAGAGGAGGACTCTCGCTATCCTCGTTGAAGGTCCACCTTTCCGCCATCTCGGCGTTCAGACACGAGGAGGAAGGGCACACGGTGTTCGCCCACCCTATGGTTACCAGGTTCCTCAAAGGGTTGGTAAACCTATACCCCCCTCGGAAACCGATTCCACCTTCGTGGAACTTGGACCTGGTGCTTACCACGCTAATGGGACCACCGTTCGAGCCCTTGGCCACGGTCCCCCTCCGCCTCCTTACAATAAAGACTACCTTTCTTCTTGCAATTACGTCAGCTCGTAGGGTGAGCGAGCTCACGGCAGTGCAGGGTGGCGTTGCCATGACTGTTTTTTCCAAGGAGGCGGTAACCATACGGCTGCATCCAGCCTTTGTTACTAAAGTTTCTTCCGAGTTTCATATTAACGAACCTATTGTTCTACCCTCGTTTTATCCAAAGCCTCATAACTCCAACGAAGAGGCGCGCCTACACCTCCTGGACGTGAGGAGGGTGCTAGCCTTCTACGTAGACAGGACCAAGTCCTTCCGGAAAACGGATAGACTCCTAGTCTCCCTCGCTCCCAAGTCGAAAGGAGAAGGTCTCTCCTCGCAGAGAATCTCAAAGCACATTGTATCCTGCATAAAAATGTGCTACGAGCTCAAAAAGACTCCTTTATCGGCCACTCCCAGGGCTCATTCCACTAGGGCGGTGGCGGCATCCACAGCCTTTTTCAAGGGCGTTGCGTTAAGACATTTGCAGAGCGGCGACCTGGTCATCCTACGACACCTTCGCCAAACATTACGCCCTTCACAGGGTATTCCAAGAGGATACCCGTCTCTCTACAGCGGTCCTCTCGGGGACAAGCTGCACATAATCCGATTACCCAGCTCCTATCTTGGGTTACTGCTGGGTAGTCACCTATTGTGGAGCACCCACGGGGACACTCGAAGAAGAAAGAGAAGTTACTCACCGTAGTAACGGTGGCTCTTCGAGATGTGTCCCCGTGGGTGCTCCACTACCCGCCCATCCTCCCCGCTTCGGATCTCTGTTAGTGTTTTGCAGGGGCACCCGAGGCGGTTGGTCGAGGAACTGGCGGGGACCGGATCGCGCACATGGCCAGGAGTGCGCAAGGGAGCGGCGCGCGCCAGTGCATGCGCGGTCCGGCAGAAACTGCTTGGAAGATCCGATCTGCGGCGCTGGGCAAGCCCGACACCTATTGTGGAGCACCCACGGGGACACATCTCGAAGAACCACCGTTACTACGGTGAGTAACTTCTCTTTTTAATCTGGAAGCGTATATCTCTACTAAAGATAAGAGCAAAGGCCTTTATGGCTGTTTCTATACTAGACATAGCAGTCAACCACCAACACACAATTTTTAGCAATGGGAATTGTGTAGCTAAAATCGATTTGTAAGTGGTTGATGTCCATTTTACATGGAAGAAGTTGACCAGGAGTATTTCTCCTGTAGACCTTCTTTAATCCTTGGAACTCCTCATGAGTAACAGGGTCAACTTTGACCATGGAAGCGCCATTTCATGTGTGCCTGTAACAAAACCCCAGAAGATCAACCTGCCCCAGTTGATCTTCCGCGGTAGCATAGACATAGCCTATGTCAGAGGTCCTGGAATTTTTGTAAACCTTTTTATGAAGTCCCAGCATTAAAAATGGCCATAGAGTTGCATTGTTACTATAGGTCATGTCAAGAGTACGGTGCATCTTCTTCAGCAATAGAGTATGGCCCTCCAAACTTCTATTACTGTAATGGGCCATTACTTGATGGTGCTAAGACACATACTAGGCAATAAATGTGAAAATTACAACTTTTTTTTTTGCATAAACAGGTACCGGATGCAATAAAGAAATGCCAGCGTGCTGGTATAACTGTACGCATGGTCACTGGTGATAACATTAACACTGCTCGTGCTATTGCTTCAAAATGTGGCATTTTGAATCCTGGTGAAGATTTCTTATGCTTAGAAGGCAAAGATTTCAACAGACGAATACGTAATGAAAAAGGAGAGGTGAGTCTCTACAAACCTAGAGAATAAACTTGTCTTGTAGTGTTTTACCTGTACAGTATGGCTCATATGCATTCTTTGTGCAGATAGAGCAAGAGCGAATAGATAAGATTTGGCCAAAGCTTCGTGTTCTTGCAAGATCTTCACCCACTGACAAACACACATTGGTAAAAGGTAAAAGTATATATTCATTCAATGTTTTGAAACTTCAGAAATGTTTTTACTGGATTCAGGCTTCTTAAAAATTAGGCTTGCCTGTTGTATCTCTTAAAATGTGGTTAGCTTAGTACTTGAGATCACATCTCACATCCCTGTCCTGTTACCTAAGGAGTACTGGGCAAGATTCTAGTAGGTATCTATCAGGATCGATTCTTAATTTAACTAGGAAAAGGTGAGCTTTGCAATGTTGCTGACTAAATTTTACCATTGAGACATTTCTTCTTTGGTCGAATGCACCTACTTCCCCATACTAACAAGGGGCTGGAGCCAGAAACCAGAGCCAGACATCTGAAAAAAGCACTATAGTCTGGCTGTTCCACAAACTGGTAATTACTAATCCTGAAATGCAAATCCACTGTTTGTTTTCATTTTAGGTATAATTGACAGCACTGTCTCAGAGCAGAGACAAGTTGTAGCTGTTACTGGTGATGGTACTAATGATGGTCCAGCTTTGAAGAAAGCAGATGTTGGCTTTGCCATGGTATGGTTTCTAGTTTCTATGCATTCAGTGTTTTAAAAGTAACTAACTATTTTTAGCTGAAGGCTAGAAATCAATCTTTCTTGCTGTTAGTGTCAGGTGACTTGACAGCTGAAAAAATTTAGTTGTAGCTTGGTAGCCCACTGAAGTGCCAGAAGTAGCCTTGACAGCTACCACTTCAGTCTTTCTTCAGACTTCCTTACCTTCAACCTATAAATCTATATAAAAGCATACATTCCAATCAATTTTAATAATTACAACTAAAGTTGTTTGTTCATATGTTCATTGCACCCTCTTGTGCTGCTTTTGTCATGAGATTAGTGGTATTGTAATTTAGTGCTTGTCAGGGTAAATAAAATGAGTGATTTGAGCAGTGTGTTGCAGTTTTCTGCAGGAATAATCTTAGGTCAACAACATACTGTTTCAGCTTTGACTGAAGGAAAACTTAGTTCTAAAATTTTGTCAGGGATCTCTTCCAGTACTTTATTGATCTTTCTTATATAATTTGTCTGAAGTTGACCTGTTGGGGATGAAATTTTAAATGAGTTTTGTGAGGAACTGGAAAAGGATTCAGAAAGTGTCAGATACATGGGATATAGGGTCTTTGGTCAGAACGGTGTTTGTGGATAACTAGACCTATTGCATCTGGGGACTCCTCCCTTGAAGAGCTTGTCTTGGGCCAGAAACTTTGATTGCATGCGTGTAACAGTTTCTAGGATTTTTTTTGTTTGTTTTTTTTTTAAAAAGAGAAGCTCTAGCTCACATATGAATTATTTGAGGCCAGTTCTATGTCCCGTATTATGCAGGTGGTTGAGACTAGATCAGAGCTGGGCAAAGCACAGCCCGCCATGTTCTGCAGCTCAATAGGGTACTCACAGGCTGTATGCCTACTGCAACCCCAGCTATGCCTCTCCTGGAAGCAGCCTGCTGCCTCTACCACATGTGTAGGTGTGCCCCTTGGGCAGCTGAATGTTTTGTCTATAGTCATTTGGACTGATCCTGTCATGCTTTATATCTCTCTTTAGATTAGAATCTGGGAACTGTACCTTCCTCACTATATCCTGAGGTGGTAGGGAGCAGCTGGTTTGCAATCTTATTCTCCAGGATGAGTTTTCCATAGCTTACTATAGAAAGTTTCAGACTTTTTATTCAGTTATTAATTTTGGACTGAATGCTTCAGGATTAGCCAATATAGATAAGACTCCATATCCTTTGTCTGTTTTGGAGTCCATTGTTACCTGATGGATGTTTAATCTTGGTCCCCAGTTGACTGAACTCATAGCACCAAAGCTGTTTTTTTTTGTTTTTTTTTTTCCCAAGAACAACTCCTAAATCCATTTTTAATTTTAACTGACTTATAAGCCCTTATTGGATGTGGTGTTGAAAAGAAATAAGGCTTTGAATGGACATGGAGGCTGAACTAATACTTTTGCACCAAGGCTTTCTTGTCAGATGGGAGGAACAATTATGCAATAAGAGGCTTGTGTTACTTTATGCTTACTCTGTGGATAAATCAAGAAGTCAGTTTCTAGGATTTTCCCTTGGTACCCTTTGACTGAAACTACATAATGCACTAAAAGCTATATGAAACTACTTGATTATTTTCTATACTATCCTCCTTTATTTGGCACTTATTTACTCTTTCTGTATGGGCGTTTTTACTAGCTTCTAATTTAGGTTCCATTATTTATAGTTTTAATTTTCACATAAGGAAGGCAATTTTACATACATTTAATGTAACATAAATTCATTGTTCCGAAGTCTTACAAGAGAGGTGAATCTTGGGATTGCTGTTGAGTGAGGTTGTGGAAAAGAGTGGATTCCTGGAATTAACAGTGCCCCCTCCCCTGCCCTTGAAATTACTTAAATTACAAGGAAGGTTAATTTTAAACCTATCCTCAGTCATGAGCTGTTAATGTAGTCCTTACAAAATTGATACCCCCTTCTAAGCATCTAGACTTGAGTTCAAATTTTTTTTTTTATGGCTACTTGTCAAGGTTAGAATTCTGACACCGCTTTGAAGATAAGAATGTATGTCACGTTATCTCTGTGGAATATAGCATCAGGTAGATCTGTTTCAAGATCCTGAAGCTTTTTTAATTTAGGATATTTTTAAAGGCTGAAACTGACACAAATGCTTTTTACCTAGAATAAAAGCCGATACATACACAGCAAAGTTTCATTTGGGAAACCAAAACGATAACTCTCAGACCACACATCACTTTTCAGGAGCATAGCTTACTATTGTATTGATGCCAACATGTGAAAATTACTTGTTTCATCTGACTAAAACAAGCATTTAGTCTATTGCATGCCTAATGATTCTGGCATGACCATCTTCAGCCATACAAATTTTAACAAAAATCTGAAACATGAAAAATTCATAAACTGATATATAGCAGTAGTGTGACCTATATTTTAATCTTGATACAGGGAGTTAACTTCTGGGAAGATTGTTTGTTTGCATAAATGGTCACTAAATACTGCTACCAAAGGGTCTAGTCTTTTGCAGTTGGGGGTGTGGGAGTGGGTATATTCAGATAGTCTTCCTTGAAATCTGTGAAGTCATAACTAAGCCTCCTACAGCAATTTAAAAAAAAAAAATTTAAGCGGCTAAATCTGATCCTTGTTAGCCAATGCTTGTGCATTATATATATGTACACATTTGCTTTATAAAACAACCTTGCTATGAAAAGTACACTTCTGACCATATGAAGTTAATTTCTACCTACCCATATAAATGAGCTAGATTTGGAGCACAAGCTGCAGAACTGTACATTTGCACCATCTGGTGGTTCATAAAGACTTCACGAAGTGAAACAAAACAGCAGAAATGTAGCACTTGAACAAAATGATTTGTTTGGTGATGGCTTATCACCCGAATAAATCACTTTTAATCTTTGGAAGTGCTACATTTCTGCTGTTTTGTTTTGTTGGAGTACAGGCTAATACGGCTACCTGTGTTACTATTCATTAATGCTGAGTCTACATGTGCTGCTTCTTCTGGAAGCAGCATGGTAATAGGCTGTTCAGAATATGCTAATGAGGCACAATGCAAATTTCCCATACATCATTAGCATATCAGCACATGGTTTGGAGTCCAGAGGAAGCTCTTCCAGACTCCAAAGTACATGTGGGGAGACACGGCCTGCAGGGATCTTCTGGAAGGACACCCTCCTTCTGGAAGCCCCTTCTTCCTCAAAATTTTTCTGTTTGGGAGCTGCATAAATTTAGGTAATAGATGTCAGTGTTTATTCTCAGTAACAAGAAATGACAAATCTGTGGTCAGTGTAATCTTACCTTTTTACAATTTTTTCTTTTAGTGGACAGGAAAAAGTATGTGTTTGCTCAGATTAACCTGTGCAGTACCTTTAGAAAGCTCCTTTAAATATCAGAACACGTGAATTGCATCACATAGGGTGACCATATCTTCCCCACCCAAATATGGAACAAGGGGAATGATGCTGTCCTGGCCAAAACAGGACAGATGGTCACCCTCTCCTGGAGTCAGGTGGTGGCTGCCGTATGGGGGCTGTCATCCTCCCAGTGAAACTCCCAGCTTCCACCAGCTGGGTGGCTGCTATGCTGCTGCTCTGGCTCCCCCAGCTGAGGGAAGCTGGAGGGCCCAGGGAGGCAGCTTTGGTGCAAGTCCAGCTCCTGGCTCCCCCAGCTGGGGGAAGTTGTGAGGTAGCCACGCTGCTTTGCGGGTCTGGGTCCTGGCTTCCCTAGCCTGGGAGAAACTGGGGTGGGGGTAGCCATGGCACAGGTCCATCTCATATGGGGCTGTCCTGCCAAAACTAGGATGGATGGTCACCCTATATCACACTTCATCTGCTGAATTATAGTTTTATTTCTGTGATGTTCTTTCTGGGGTAGTTTCACAGTGGGGATTGCAGAGCCTGAATAGCGCTTAGACGCTTATAATTTTGATATAAATTATCAGGAGAAACACTGAATCACTAATTTCTTTTCGAGATTACCGTGCCATTGCCTCTATATATAGATATAGATATAGATATAAAATAAAAATAATCTAGGCTTAGAGACCCCTGCTGTCTCTGCAGACTCCTGCTTTCACTAAAACAGCAACTGATTATCACTGCCTGTATACTTGTGCTGATATACATGATGGCAAACAGACTGCTTCTGTAACAAAACATTTAGTAGAGAGAAACTTGGATGGGAAAGAAAATTTAACTTTTCTGATTTCTTTGTTTGGCCAAGCTAGGCATCTGCGTAATAAACTATTTCCTCAGTGCAGATATGTGGGCTATTTTGTTTTTCAAAAAGTACATCAGGAATTCCAGGCTTATCTAGTAGTTCAAAATAAAAAATGAAAAGATGCTTGAAACAAAACGATTTATTGTTTGAGCACATAAGAGCTTAATCTGATTAAGCATGTAAAATGTGTTTATACTTTGGTACTTGCCTCAGTGAAATACTGTTCAACTTTTGTATTTTATTGATTTAAAATAATTTGGTATCATTAACTTCAAATTTCTCTTGCATTTCCAATTGTCACCTCTTTAGATCTTTTTAAGGAAACCTGATGGTTTTTATTCCACCGAAATCGATGTGACATTAAATATTCTACTTTTTGTTTAACAAGTTCTGTAGTAGAAGTGTAATTATGCTAAATATCAGTTATTCAGTGTTCCTATGTATGTTCTTCCTAACAGGGTATTGCTGGAACAGATGTAGCTAAAGAAGCTTCTGATATTATTCTCACAGATGATAACTTCACAAGCATCGTTAAAGCAGTTATGTGGGGACGAAATGTTTATGACAGTATCTCCAAATTTCTTCAATTCCAGCTTACTGTCAATGTCGTAGCGGTAATTGTTGCTTTCACAGGAGCATGTATTACACAAGTAGGTACCAGTGGTAGCTGGTTTTTTTCCTAATTTAAGGTCTGAAAATGTGCCTGTTTAAATGAACACTTACTGAAATCCTTTTCAAATCACCATTTTGTGTGGTGTCCTAAAGAATGTACTACTCTTTGAAACGCTACACCAAATTTCCCCATAGCAAATGTATTTTAGTGGCTGCAACTTGTTCAATTCTAGGATATTTATTGTGTTATCTATTGGGAAACGTATCATTTTTATAGGATTCTCCACTTAAAGCTGTGCAAATGTTGTGGGTAAATCTCATAATGGACACATTAGCATCTCTTGCTCTGGCTACGGAACCACCTACTGAATCTCTCTTGCTGCGGAAACCTTATGGTAGAAATAAACCTCTGATCTCTCGGACAATGATGAAGAATATTTTGGGTCATGCATTCTATCAACTTGTGGTAGTCTTTACACTTCTCTTTGCCGGTAAGAATATTGTAGCTCTTACAAACCCTTGCTCGTTTTTCAGAAACTAAAGCAAATTTATTACAGCATTTGTTTTAATCATGTTAATGCCGACCATTATACTTGTTGACTCATGATACTGAGGTAATCTGTTTTAATACACAGGTGAGAAAATTTTTGATATTGATAGCGGAAGAAATGCACCTCTGCATGCTCCTCCTTCAGAGCATTACACTATTGTATTTAACACATTTGTGATGATGCAACTTTTTAATGAAATCAATGCCCGGAAAATCCATGGTGAAAGAAATGTGTTTGAAGGAATCTTCAACAATGCCATCTTCTGTACTATTGTTCTAGGCACATTTATTGTGCAGGTAGGTTATTGAACACTTTAGTTTAAATCTTGTTAGTCACATATAAATTGTTTGTGCAGATGCATTTAAAGGTCTGTCGTCATTTCCAAATAAACTGGTGCCAGGTTCATGTGCCTGTAAACATGAACAACCTTTTTTTCAAATAGACCTTTTCAACTTGGGACTTTGTTAGAAAACATAAATGGGCCTAACATATTGAAGATGGTGCCAAGGAAATGAATCAAAATACTAAAGTGACAAATCAAAGCTAATATATTGTGTAAACTATGGTGAGCAAACTTTGTCAGGCCCCAGTTTTCACCCCTGCAATGAGCAGGGCTCCCTGCAACCTATCTAATGTAATGCAAACTGATGGAAACTCAGTTATGTTGATGTGGGGGTGGGGAGAAGGCTTCTGGCACATGTAAAAATATGTAGAATGTAAATTCTTTATTAATCAGTATATACATGCCAATATTCATACATAAAAACATATTTCAGAATTTTAGATGAGATGCATGAGCCTGAGTCGCAGCAGTCGATTAATGCTGCACTCCCCTTATGCAGTTTCACACACATCCCAGGGGGCCCATCCCACACTTTGCACACTCCCTGATGTAAACCGCTTCTGTTACATTTGAAGTCCTAAATAACTAAAATTCATAGTACTTACTACCTACATTCACAGGTTGACTTCTTCAATAACTATCTCTGACTTTCTGTAGATAATTATTGTACAGTTTGGTGGGAAACCATTCAGTTGTTCAGAACTCACAATAGAGCAATGGCTGTGGTCCATTTTCCTGGGAATGGGAACGCTACTCTGGGGCCAGGTAAGTCAACCTTTTTTTGTGTGTGTGTACAAGCTAAGATTTTTTTGAGATGAATTCATGGTTTTGTTATGTATTTGGGTTTGTCCTCTAGGGTACATGTGAGTATTGTATTGTCACCCAAAAGACTACTAAGCATGTTTCATAAGTATGTGAATGTTACTTCATGTGGGGTTAGCAAAGACCTAATTTTTTTCTCCTATCAAGGATCTTCTTTTAATGAAAATAAAAACTGATTGTGTGTGTTGATTTTTTTTTTTTTTTTTTTTAACTTGGGCATTCTCTTCAAGACAGTATGTGTATAGTAGTTATATTCTTGAGCAAGTGGCCATGTTTCATAAAGTTTCAAATGTATGAAAGCTGCTCCTAAATAAGATGTTGAGGCTTATTTGGCTGCATAAATGCATAGAATAATCAATATAATGTCAGAAGCCATACTTGCTAGTAAGAAAATTTAAACTAAGAATTTCATCAGTCTGAGTTAGATCATAGCCAAACTTCACTTTTTAAAAACACATTTCTTCCACTAAAATGCATCTTGAATCCCGTTTAGCTTTTAAGGGTTTATTTAGCAATTTTAGTAGCAGCAATAAGAGCAGTGATGAATTTTAGCTGTATGATTTCCAAATATTTCATGTAAACATCTTGTTAATGTAGAAACCAAATTATTTACAATTTGTGAACCAATATGCATTAAAACTTGGAGATAAATGATATTCAAATAGCAATCCATTATTGTATAGTGACTCAGATTTGTGTAAATTTGTATTTACCCTGTACAGTCTGGTTAAGATGAAAGAATGAATTCATCCTGATAGGATTTTTTGAGCCTTTAGATGGCATCTAGACACCTTCCAGGAATGTAGCTCTAAAGTCCATGGAAACGTCAGCCTCCAATTATACATGCATAGTTGCAGTGGGGAGGGATAGCTCAGTGGTTTGAGGATTGGCCTGCTAACCTGTGGGTTGTGAGTTTAGTCCTTGACAGGGACATTGAGATCTGGGGCAAAAAAAGAAGGGGCGGGGGGGGTCCAGGGATGGTACTTGGTCCTGCTAAGAGGGCAGAGAACTGAACTCTGACATTTCAGGTCTCTTCCAGCTCTGAGGTGTGAGAGAGAGAGAGAGAGACACACACGCGCGCGCACGCACTCTCTCTCTCTCCTTATTCTGTAGAAAGCAACAGCAACAGATGCTATTTAGAAATGTTAGACTAATATTTTTGTAGAAATAACAGTCCTTATCATAGAATACAATGACTGGAAGGGACCTCGAGAGGTGCAGGAAGCATTCAGCTATTCATTGAGGGGTGTTAAGAGGCCATCAAGTCCAGCCCCCTGCCCTTGTGCATCCCAGGATTTGTTTGTTCACCTTAAGTTGAAGGATCAGGTGACTAGATTTGCATCTATTCAGAGTTTTATAGCAGCAGTGAAACTGACTATTCTTAGACTTTTGCAGCAATAGTATTAAAATTAAGTAGCTATAAATGGCCAAGCCTCCCTATCATCATACTGAAAAAACTTAATGTGACTAGCTCTCTTACATGAATAAAACACAGATCCAACAAACTACATACGTCACATGAATTTTCGGGCCGTTAGTCTTTAAATCAAAGGTGTCCAATCTCTCGAGCTTCTGAGGGACTGCTGGAACAATGGAGGCCACTAAGAGCAACTATTTGAAGTACTAAAAATATATTTGCTTTACAAATTTTAAAAGGTTCTCTGGGCTGTGTTTGACACTTTTTAAATTGAAGTTTGAATTGGACACCCTACCTTCCTTCTGCTTCCCACTCTTCTACCCCCACCTGTTGCTGTGAGCATAGGAGGGAAGTGTACCATATCCCCTCCCCATTGCTTCTCCTGCATTAGGTCTAGTGTGAACTTGGAATACTCAAGCAGCTATTGCCCCATCTTTCTTACTACTGTGTCTCAGCAGCTCCCCTACTATGTTGGAGTGGGGGCATGGGGAGAGAAGACTCTAGTACTTGCATACTCTGTATGCTGAAGGAACCATAAGGAGAGCATATTTGAGTTCAGCTGGCTGTATCTGTATGTAGATAGCTCAGTTCACCTGCCTAATTACCCAGGCAAGGCCAAAGGAAGAAAAGGAGACTGAGAACAGCCAACCAGTTATGGCTCCTTGATTCTCTGTCCAGTGTAAGAACAGAACTTGCACCAGCTAGCAGGTCTTGTACAGACAACATGCCAACTAGGAAAAGCGATCCTGGCCATTTTCCCCTCCTTGCTTTAACATTGCCATCTGCCTTGCTTTCTGTTGGCTTCACATCCCATATCAAGAGAATACTCAGCAGGGATCTTGCTCTTACCCCTGTTGCACCACTTGAACAAAAGAGTAAAAAGGAGTGGAGAATGTCTCCAAGTAATGACTTGTGAAACATTTGGCACTCATCCTGAAATGGCTCGCTCCTAGGACTTCCACATTAAAACTAAAACTGAAGTCCTGAATCCCACTTACAAGGAGAAAATTCCTACATGTTACTGGCAAGTCACCTTTTTTTCCCTTCAAATGTTCTAGTAGACCATACAAATAACACAAGATGAGTTATTTTTCTAAGTTTATTCTTGGACTCTTCACTGTAAATGAGAACACTAAAGTTACATTAGGTAATTGTATGCTTTTAACTTAAATTTTCTTCAGCGTGAGTGAAGTGCTTTCATTTTATTTTAGAATTTCAGTAGTGGGAGTTCAGCTGCACACCTTTTGGGGGGGTGGGGAAGGTGATAGTGGGATGAGTTTCTCAGACTTACTGCAGATATTACTGATTTGGAGCACATCCAGCAATACTGAGTGAATAGGGTATCAAGATCTGCTTTAAGCTAAGAGTTTTTTCTGAAGCAGAAAGGTACACTTCATTTTCAACTAATTTTTGTGCAACGTTCTATTTTAAAATGTAGTTTGTCACTTAACACAACTTAATTCTTACACCTCTTTTACTTCATCTCCAGCTGATCTCAACAATTCCAACTAGCCGTTTAAAATTCCTTAAAGAAGCTGGGCATGGAACACAGAAGGAGGAGATTCCTGAAGAAGAATTAGCAGAAGATGTAGAAGAGATTGATCATGCTGAAAGAGAGCTGCGTCGTGGTCAGATCTTGTGGTTTAGGGGTCTGAACAGGATACAAACTCAGGTATGGTCTCGGAAAAGGTAGGAGACCAGTGGCAGTTTTAAGGGTTTTAATTAAATCGTTCTCACTGTCCCCTTTATCCGAAAAAGGTGACCATTTTAAACTGTATGACCTGAGACTTTTCTCAAGATGGGGGTGTATGAATGGCTTTGTAATCCTTCAAGATCCTTCTTTGCTTTCTGCAGCTCTAAATGCAACTCTTGCCTGTGTATCACTCTATAAAAAGTGCCTTTTTTTTCTCTGCTACTTGTGTTATAGATGGGATGGTCCTTTCTCTTGTTCTCTCTCTCTCGCTCTCTCTCTCTCTCTCTCTCTCTCTCGTTGAGCAAGCTGTCACAATCTCTGATTCCTTGCAGATGGATGTAGTGAATGCTTTCCAGAGTGGAAGTACCATTCAGGGGGCTCTAAGGCGGCAACCTTCCATCGCCAGTCAGCATCATGATGTAACAAATATTTCTACCCCTACACATGTAGTGTTTTCCTCTACTACTGCTTCTACTACTGTGGGGTGTGAGTGTGTGTTCCTAAGTGCATGAAATTAACATTTCCTAATTCACACACCTAACGTTTCTCATTTTCTCCTTAGTATTTAAATTCATTGTTCAGGCTTTCATAAAGCTTTATTTTCACAAAGTGGAGTCCTCAAGTCTTTTTTCTTAGAGGGCTAGAGAACAGATGGAACAGTTGCAACAAAAGACTTTAAACATGAAAGCTGTGAGCCTGTATGTACTGTGCCTTCATTCATCCATGTTCAGAGGGACTTTTTAAAAACTGATAAGAAAACTGTTGTAAATTTTCGAGTATATGCCTCTACTGAGTCTTATGAAACTTCATAATTTACTTAATGAAGCATATGATAGTAAACTGGTCCAACAAAAGTAATAACATGAAAATAAAACAATCTAAAATAACATATGGTTAAATGTAAAACGTACTTTTTTCAACACCTTCCTCTGGTAAAATATGCTAATTGTAAACAAATTTTAAAAATGTAGATCAAAAATAAGTGAAAAGAAAAGCTCTAAGTTCACTTCCTGTAGGCATAGTTAATAGACTGAAATCTTTGGTTTTTGTTGGACTTGTACTTAACCAGATGGCACAGGGTTTTTTTAACTTCAGGGAACAGGTTGATTTAAAATGGGCTTGTTCTAAATAATGGTAAATTTAACTATACAGAAGAAGGTGCAGGAAGCATTCAGCTATTCATTGAGGGGTGTTGGAAAGACTGTTAAGATATATTTGAACTGTACACTTAATTTCTTTCAAGTTTGAACAGCTTTCTTTCTAGGTTCATTTGGCCGCAGTACATAAACTTCCAGTGCAAGTTGTTTTTTCAGTCACTTAACTCTGTTCTTTATATTTATGCTCTCTAAGTGGCATCTGGGTTTTTCAGCCTCCTGTGTAAACTGGAAGTGTTCATTCTAAAATGGATACTTTAAATTATTTTCAGCACACTTATATATTTCATATACAACTATCTTATTTAAAGAAACATAAGACTAAATGCATTGGTCAAATGAGTTTACATCCTGTTTTAGTAAACCTGTAATATTTTAAGCAACATTTATTTCCATGCATTCTTATGGTTGACTAAATGAGACTTGGGTAACTGCTTTTCATATTACTTTAGAGATTTCACATTGTTTGGTTAAGTGAAATATGCAGAGACTTCTTAAAGCTTTTCAGGAGTTGTCTGAAGTATGGTCCTCTTGGCTTTTTTTCTTCTTTGAATTCAGATTTTCTGCATGTGCTAGAGCAAATAACCTGTTTTCCATTCTGTAAAATGAGGATCCTTCCCTACCTCAGAGGCTTAACTGTGAGGCTTAATTCATTTGTTTGTAAAGCACTTGGAATCTTTAAATGAGAAGTGTCATATAAATGTGAATCTCTTATTTCAGAGAGGTCTATGGGAATTTTCACTAGTTTCTATCCATATATGGGGAAACTAACTTTGTGTTACATTCTGCCTGTTGAGCAGCTCCTGTTGCAAGTGGCCGTATAGAACCACATAGACCTCAGGTGTACTGCCAGGAAACGCTTTGTTGTAGCACAAAGACTGGATCAATTTGAAACACTGCTTTAGGGAGTGCAGCATACTTTCCCATGTCCTGTCACCTGGCTGTGAAAGCTGGTGGTGCTCCGAGTTGAGAAGAAGCCATGTTTCTTCCCTAGCAATTTACAGGGTCAGTAAGTGTAGTTTCAGTATTGGGCAAACTGACTGAAACTAAAGTAAAGAAGTTATTGGACACCTAGATGAAAAAAATACATTGGAAGAGTCAACATGACTTCTTTTCCTAAAGAAAAGTCACACCTCACTCATCTTTATGAAGTCTCTGAGGCTGTCAACATGCATGTGAACACATTCTTATTAATGTGGCTCAAATGTGTGTGGTAAAGATGGTTATAGCAACAATGAAGATGTATTGGAGCCTAATTCATATAGGTCTAATTAGCATACATTTTCTGGTGAATGAGTGCAGAGGTTGTTTATGCAACTGTTTCTTCCCTTAATACGTTGCACTTGAGAAAATAGTAAAGGAAATGAATTGGTAAGCATTGCTTACTTCAAAGTGACTGCCATGATGTCCTCTCTCTAACACTTCTCTTCTGCCAGGGTGTCTGACTAGAGAGTTCATGCACAAGATTAGGATGAACTGATGTCACTTGAAGCAAAATTCAACCTATTTTTCTTCAGCAGAGAAGTAATTGATTCTGCTTCTCCCATAGGATTATGTTCTTTTCCACTGTAACTGGGACTACACCACAACTTAAAATTTGTTATAAAAGGTACCATAGAATTTATTAGGGAAGTACAGCCATAGCATGCCTACATGTGAGGTGATCTTATAAACCCTGCACACTTCATTTTACTGAACATCAGATTTTGTTGATGCTTTTGATCTACTTGGTTCCACTTAGTCATTTTATTTCTACATGTTAAAACATACCTAGTGAAAGGGTACTCAAGTGAGACATGGTTTCCATTTATTTAATGTAGTAAGTCTTTAATAATGTGGAGATGCAAGTGACTTTTGAATGTGCCAAATAGCTTTATTTGGGTTCTTAAGTCAATTGTTTGTAACATCTTTCCCTGTTGAAACTAGTATAAGGATCTCAACCTTTTAATTCAGTAACTGGAACACTTTTCCGATTGTAGGGGAGTACATACACAGCTTTATTGATTGAAATGTTTGAAGTGCTAGAGAGCTTTTAGATGTGATGGTGCCAAAATCCACTCCTTGTGTGCACCTCTGCCCTAAAAGCAGAAAAGAACTGACCTCAATTGAAGAAAGACATGGCCATGTGTGTATATTGAAGATTATAGTTAGCCAATGACCATTTATATATTGGTGGATCTTTTATCTGAGATGCATTCTTGTGTATATACAAAGGCGATTACTCAAATCTTACAATGGTGGCCTTCACACTGAAATGTGCATCAATTCCAGTACTTGTGTTTGTGAATTTTCATTCAAGAATCTTTTTTTGAAAATGGTATATCTGCCACGTAGCTTGTATGGAGACATTTAAAATGCTTAACTTTTTTTCAATGTTTTGAAAAGCATTGGGAAAACTTAGCTTTGTACGTAAAGGAAAAGAGTTGTAAAATCTAATTTATTACATCATAACAAATTGGGGTACAGAACACATTACTTATTATGGAAAATGTATTTTGTTGTGATAAATAGGTATATACTCGAATATTTACAGCTGTTGTAGACGTATCCTTTGCATGAGTCCTGATGATAAATGTCTAATCATTGACACTCAGTGAACACTTGCTTGGCTTTTTCCATAGTCAGTGACATCGTAATTCCCAGCATGAAAAGTAGTATCCTGTGTGCCCTGAGTATTTTAGCGTTTTCCCTTTGGTGTTAAATAAAACATTCCTCCGTAAAACTTGTTGAATTTGTAAAGAAGTACATTGGATACATGTTGATTTCATGTTTTGAAAACATTTAGCCCATGTCAAGCAATGAAATAATTCTAGCACTACTCTGAATTTTTAGACAGTTCAGTTTTTTTATAGTACAGTTGTACATTTATTCCAACTGTAGATTGGTAGTGCGTTACTAAAATGCTCTTCATTTTTTACAGTTTATTGCAAGTTCCACCACATTACATACAAATTTGATTCACTCATGTCCAGCTGTTTGTGGATTCAAACTCATAAGAACCATATTTGCTATGGTAAATCTACAGAATGCTAACAGATTTTGTGTTTCTTTCATGTTTACAGATCCGAGTGGTGAATGCATTTCGTAGTTCCTTATATGAAGGGTTAGAAAAGCCTGAGACACGAAGTTCAATTCACAATTTTATGACACATCCTGAGTTTAGAATAGAAGATTCTGAGCCTCATATTCCCCTTATCGATGATACTGATGCTGAAGATGATGCTCCAACAAAACGCAACTCCACTCCTCCCCCTTCTCCCAACAAAAATAACAATGCGGTTGACAGTGGAATTCACCTTACAACAGACCTGAACAAGTCTGCTACCTCTTCATCCCCAGGGAGCCCACTACATAGTTTGGAAACATCACTCTGATTGTAAGCTGAATGTTAACACGCTAGCTGCATTGTAAAGAAACAAATTGAAACTGGGTCTTTTCACACATTGTGATGGACAAGATAGTAGTCTTGTCCTGGACTTCAACAGAAGACACTTCTACGAATGTAGATTTATTTTTTTAAAAAAGCTTTCTGCCAGACTTGAGGGTGCTTCTCGGGGGTGGGGGTAATAATGAACTCTGACAGATAAACAGTAACTCAGCATAAGTGACCTGCGGATCATCAGTTGTACTTAATGGTCCTGAACAGTATGTTAGAACTTCAGTTTATCTTGATCCTTTTGAGGGGAGGGCTGGTAAGGGCAAAGAAGCCCTGGATCATTGAATTGATACTTTAATTTCTGCTGTTGGCTGTTAATAATTTGGATTATTTATGTTTATAAATGATACAGATCTGTTTACAAGGTTTGTAGATACTTTTTTGTTCCTGTTCAAAGATGGGAAGCTTCCTTATAAATGATGCAGAGAAAAAAAATTAGTCCTTCAAATACTGCTGTATTTTCAGGAAAAGGGTGTTTCTATTGAAACTGTACTAAATTTTGCCTGCAATTTACTTTGTTAAATATTGTAGATAAATTGCTAATACTAATAGCCAAATAGATAACACTAATGCTTTGTTAAAAAAAAAAACAAAAACAAAAACAAAACAAAAAACACGAGCAGTGGTGTTCTAATGATGTTATGGCCTCTGTCCTAATTAGTTTCTTAAATACATTTACTACTTAATGGTTTTGAAACAACTGTTTAATTTTTAAAAATTTTGAGAAACTTACTGAATAACTTTTTGCTCAGAATTTAGTAGGGGATTGTTTAAATGCAGGACATCAATATGTGATGGAACTTGCTTGAAATACTTTTGTTATCTCAGGCAAAATGGATTAAATCAAAATACATCAACCTTAGTCCTTTTGTTTTTGTCTGAACATGTTAGCTTAGTGCTGTCTTGGTGAATTGTGAGTGGAACTGATTTTTTTTCCTAATCTGTCGAATCCTTCATACAGCATGAGGGCTGTTGGCATTTTGAAAGGTTGTTAGGTAGCATACCTGTTTTTCCTTTTTGTTTTGGAATTTTGTAAAATGAATAAAACTGCCCTTTTAATAAAATAAATATGCAGCGATGGTTTAGATTCACCCCCTCAGCTTCACTGGAGACATTGAAAAGGTAGACTTCTGTATTACTAGTAAAACTAAACTACAATTTCAAGATGGTAACAGCCCCTTTAAAAGCACTTTTATAAATCAGATGTTGGTGACTGCCCTACAGAATGGTGGATGTAAGTTAAGGTACCCAAAAATCTTCAGAGTCAAATGGATACTTCTGGTGATTGTGGATGAAAAATTATCTCAGGGTGAAAAGACTTAATGTGAGTAGTAACTAATGTATTGTCTTTCATTTATATAACTTACTGTATTAAACCCTTCAAAATCCAAATAAAATCAGGTTAGATCACATGGGGTCATCGGACAAGTGTTTGCAGTAGTTTTTGGCACCAAAATAAGGCCTGCTCGCAGTTGGGTGAATAAGATTCACATTGTCTCCACTGATTTGGATTAATGTTCTGCCAAACATCTCTCCTCCCCTGCAACTCAGAATCCCGTTGTTCCATAGCTTTCCTCTTCTGTGTGTAACTTCATCTCTACTGGTCTCCTGGTTTGTTTTTAGCCAGTAAAGCAAATTCAGAATGAGTGAGTGTCCTGGTGGTATTAATTAGCTCAGATAAGTAGTCTGGATATCGACATGGTAGATTGGGGGAGACTGCCTACCTCTTTAAAGATTAGTGTTTTCCTTTCAGAGCTATGGCAGCAGGTACCAACTGATTTTCATACGAGCTGCACCAGCCCTACAAGGATCCTGATGTATGTCTCTACCCTGAAGGTAGATACCAGTTGCCTATGTGTTAGAGAAGGGTATAAAGTACTCACATCATGTTAGTAATGACAAAAGAGAACCAAACAATGTAAAAACTCGGGATGCAAAAGAATTTAGATTAGGAAGACATTACAGTTAGGGTGAGGAGATTTCTCTGAGTTCTTAGAAAACTGAAAATATTGCTTGTTAAGGTTGAAAAGAAATTTAGTGGCGGGGGGGGGCGGGGGCTGGGGGAAGGGCGATAATCCCTGGGGTTTCAAGCACTGTATCCCACTGTCAACCACTCTTCAAACCTTCAGGTGTGGGGTTTTTTTTCTTCTCTCTGTTATGGCCATTGTCTTGGAAAGAAATAGGCTTCCTTTTTAGGCACTGGATATCTGTATTTGATGCTTTTGTATGGAAACTTTCTGAAAACTACTTGGAATACTAGATGTAACTGGAAAAAAGGTAGGAACTAGATAGAGGTCTGACTTCAAATAGACTCAGATGTTTTCCCTACCTAGTTCAGAATAACTTCCTCAATGAATGATGGCTTTCAAATGGAGGAAGCTGTTTTTGTTTCTTAAAACTACCCTACTGTGTGTGATTCAAATAGCATGCTAATTTTTACTCAGTTTAAAATTAAAATCCCCTTGCCTTTCTGTTCTAACAGTGGTCATTCCATTATACATTCTAAAAAAACTGAATTATACATTTAAGCATTTTGGGGGAAAACCAATATGTAAGCTTTGTGCACAAATGATTGCTTCTGATCCTGTTGACATGACATACATTGACTTATAGCAAGTGTAAGTGAAAACTATCAGGAATACTTGTTTAAGAAGGGAAATGCTTTCTTGTGATCTGAACAACCATGACATGTTAAGCTTATAAAAACTATCACTTTTAGCTGCTGAGCCCTTTTTATTAACTTTCTGGTTGTAAGGTTTACTTGTCTTGCTCATTGTAACTCAAATAAATAAATGTGCTGTTCATCTCCAGTCTGGGGACTGATTTGAATGTCAAAGTACAGTTCAAGATTCTGGAAATTGACCATTAGTGCTACTACTGTAATTACTTTGCTCCTAAAAAGTTACAACTTATCTCAATACTGAGTTTATTACCTGCTGTAAAATGTGGACTGTACTATGATCATGCAACGTTGACTTTTCTATTTGTACTGAATTAGCAGTTCAACAAGAAGAATGGTTTAATACAAATCTTGTTTACAACATAGTGGTCAATATAAAGTTTCAGTAATTGTAAACAGGATGAATAATGGGATGTAAAGAAACCTACATAAAGGCAGCAAGTCTTGGTCAAACTGAAATTAAGTGTCTTAAATGTGGCTCTAAGTAGTAATACTTGCTACATGTGGAACCTCTTTATTTCTGTATCCACTTTGTTGTCTGTCTCCAGGACATTAACATCTAAATTGTAGAATAGCCTCCCAAGAAAGGTAACCGAAATGGATTATTCTGGCAAGCCCAAACAACTGCTATATATGTTGTGGGGAACAGCCCTTAAGCAAGGACTTAATATGAACTGGTAGCATTCCTGCTGTTTCATAGCAACTATACTGGATAAGCCTATTATAGGCAGCTCCATGGTTCAACGATTAAGAGAAACTGAACTCTGACTTTATCATTAGGTTTTTAGATTCAATAACCTATTGAAATGAATTGCAGACGTCGCCACCTCTTCAGGCTGCTATTTGAGGCTAACTACAGACCCCACAAGACACTTCATGGGTTTGTATTTGGAACTTGTCCTAAAAGATTGACAAGTGTTTTTCAAAACAGTCTTAAATTCTGCAGAAATTGAAACCACTGGCAAACTGCTGGAATGATCAGATTCACACTGAATTTTGGAATTAAACTGAATAAAATGTCCATCTTGAGCTGAGTAATACTACTTTGGATGGAGAAACTAGTTATTGGAGCTAAATGATTTTTTCCTTCGGAGCGGTACATGGCTGCTGATCCTCCTGTACATTGGAGTCTCTCGCTGCTGTTGGCATTGGCACTGGTGTAACTAAAGTTTTGTTGGATAAACCTGGCCACCAAGGAAGGCCTGTCCTTCTACTTACCTGTACGTGGGTGGCCCAGGAGGTCACTATTCTTTTTTTGCTATTCATTTTCTGTTGAAAGTTTCTGAAAGCCTTTTGGGTGCCTGTTTTTTGGCTTTTTTTATTACTGTCTGTTTTTTCCAGTGTATATGAAGAGTGGTTTTTTAAATTTCTCTGAAGAGCCTGTAGTGGCAATCAAGGAATGGTTTAGTCCATTCCAACTCTGTTAAAGGCACCTACTAAATACCTTATTCCTCAAGGCTTCTTCTGGAGCAGAAGAACGCAAACTGTGGGATGGGTTGGAGGCCCCACATAGAACATGGCAACTCAGAATGCTCAGCTCTAGGCCAAGAAATGTTAAAAGAGCACCAGATGCATGTATGACAGCACCACTTCAGAAATCAGTGTGAAGACAAGGTATTGTGCACCAAAAAAGTGAAAGCTAGCAAAAAGGCTAATCTTTCAGTAGCAGGGACAATGAGTAAAAAAAAGTTATCATTAATGAACTTTGACAGCAAGCACCATTGTCCTTCTCTTCCCTCTCCAATGACTGTACTTGGAGCTGGTGTACTGGATGTTTGTCTTAAGATAAACAGGCCTCTTTCCTCTGACTACAAATGGTCTCTTCGCCTGTTGTCTGACGAATAATTCCATAGACACTTGCCACCTGGTGTATCCCTGTCTTGGATGTGCTTCTAGGAGTCAAGTGTGGGCTGCTTATGGCTTCTGGAAGAGGGGTGATCTCACCCCAGCTATATTTTTACCTTCACTCAGCACCTGGCTTTATTTCCCTGCCGTGCCCTGCTGCTACCCCAGCAATAGTTGCTCAACCATATATTACAATTATATGCCTTTTATGAATAGAAGACCAAACCCTGGCATCAGGCGAAAGTTAATGGCACAACGGGACTGCAAGAAGGTAAAAACAGTCATGCTACTAAAAAAATTGTAGTGGATCAGGCAGATTAAAATGGAGCCCAAGGACCTGCTCTGTAGAAGCAATGGAAGCCTTCACATCAGTAACCCTAGCTAGGATGTCTCTTCTTTGGTGAATGAAGCTTAAAAACCCAAAGTGTGTGTGGGTGGGGGGGGGAGTAGGGGGAGGAAAAATAAAGCACTATTACTATGGAACAAATCTTCTGCAGCTTCATCCGTCACTGCTGATGCTACTGGAGATGCATCCTTTTCTTACCCTAATGGTAGCTGAAGAACAAAGAGATGGTAAGAGTCTCTTGGACAAATAGCAAAAAAAATTGATAGCATCTTCCCCATCTTTCAATATGTATGTCTAGTTGGAGTCTTCCTTGACCAAAAGTGGTGGTAGAGAATCATAAAGGAAAATAGCCTTATCTTGAAGAGTCAAAGGCAAGGAAATGAGGGTAAGGTTTCACTTTTTCTTAGAGAGTCTAAAACAAAACATTGAGCTGAAAAAAATATGTAGAAACAAGTCCACCAGAGAGCTCACCTTGCGATTTGATGTACTACTTCAAGTGACATTACCAAACCTTCATGATTGCCTGCAAGAACTATATTAGTGCCCCTGCCCCACCACCACCCCTGGAGAGGAGGGGATTGAAGACGACTTCCATAAAGGAAAACAAAACTCCATGGAATCTGGAACTTAATGGTTCTGGGATTCTTTTGGAGCTTAGCACTTCTTGGAAGGTTCTATTCTGCGCTTAGAAAGAATCAGAGGCCTTCCAGAACCAGAAGGGCCTGACAGATAAATTATCAGCCTAGGAGCATCAGGATGGAAAACGAGCCTCCTGCGCTAGTGAGTATCTACCCATGATTTTTCTTAGTTTATTGCCATATGGTCTTTTTCACTTCTACTCATCTTGCTACGTATGCTGAAAGAATTCAGGTTGAAAAGTCATCCTTTTAAATGCGCATGCGCACACATTCATGCCTCTAACTGTCTGACGTGGGGAAACTCAATGTACTGCCTCCTCATGCCAAGAGGAAAATGATGGCAGTTCCCCTATTACCACCTTGACTCCTTCTCCCCTAGACCCCACAGTATTGTTTCCTTGGGGATCCTCCTTTTCTCTGACTCTCTCTCCTCTCTTGCTTTCCACTGTTCTAGGACCACATACTGCAGATAGGGTCAGAGATAGGGCACATCTGTATCCCTCAGAGCTTTCACACTGCTCTGCTGAGCCAGGAAATCATTGGGTAAGAGGAGATCCTTGCATCAACACAACAGATCCTTTTGCAAGCACCTAAAATTGCATGAGTTGTGACCAATTCACGTGACTTTTGCAACACTGCTGCCACCTGTCAAATTATATTGTGACTGGTAACATTTGTGTTTACTGCTATTACTAACACCATGGTGGAAAGTGCCAGCTTACGTTTCTTCTCTATTGTCAATTGGTATCAAACCAGCAAGATGGCTGCCATTTCTGTACTGTCTACGTGTATGTGGAAGTGAGTCTGCCATTTCCCATTGTTTTCAGTGAGACTGAAGCCATGTTCACAGGTAAAATGTGACAAAAACTGTGGCAAGAACTGAGAGGAGCAGCAGAAATGCTGTGAAAGATAGGTGAGGGGCAGGAAGAGGGAGAAGGAAGGGATAAAATCTTAGCTCCCCTAGCCTTGGGGAAGGGGAGTCCCCTCCAAGCCACCTAGGGATGCCTAGTTTACATTTCAAGTTTTGTCAAAGTTATGGAGAAAGTACTTCCAGATGCTTTGGGCTGAAATTAGTCCTGTTACATAGTCATGCATAACACAAACTGGCCCTGTGGAGAAAGCAGAGCACATCATTGACTTTTAAACGCAAATTTAGATGTTTTCTAAAATACCGGTCCAATAATTATTTTGAAGATTTTTATGCCCTTTGTTATACAGGTGGTTAGCTTAGATGATCACAAAAGTTCTTTCTGGCATTGGAATCTCTGAATAACTAACCATAGCAGTCAAACTCAAAGCTGAGAATACATGTGTGCACTTCTGGAGGATGGCTATTAATAGAACTAGCAGATTCTTGTGGAATTTGAATGACCGTCATATTGTTGGGAAATGGAAAACTCATTTTGAAGTGTTGTCCTGACATGATGGGGGAAAATAAAGTAATTGTTTTCAACTGCACAGTTACAAAGGTGAATGAAAGTTCCCTAAGCAGTCATTCTCTAAAATGGTGAATGTAAACAGAAGTAATACTATCCTTTCATTGGAAAAGACATCTACAGTTTATCCAGCATCATCAACTAAAACACAATGTAAAATCATCCAAGTAGAAAAATGTACCCTGGAAAATCGTTACTAAGAGTTGTAAAGGAGTCCCTGCAAGATGGCTCAGGCACTCCTAGACTCTCTTTTTCCAGCCAACAAATTATATTTCTTCCTTAGGATAAGGGGAATATAACTGAGACAAAAGTCAAGTTGGCTGAAAACTGGTTGACTGCTGTATGATTTTGTTTTTCTTGAGTGGAAGACTAGTCAGTGAAGATCAGATTTAGCCCATAGAGCTACAGTGACCTCAGAAGCCCTGGTTTTGAGGTCACTTGCCTCATGACTCTACTCCTTTTGCCTTCTGCATCAAGCCTACAACACACTGTCTACTGAGACAGGTCTGAAAAGACAGCTTTGCAACATGGCTTTTAAAAGGAACCTTTTGAGGAAAGCATGGTATTCCAGGGAAATTATTTAACCCCTTCGTCTTTAAAGGTGTCTATAGTCATATTTGACGTACCAAAATGAATGTGTGGAATGTTGTGCGGAATTTTGTCCTTGAATATAGTCCATCTAGCTAAAGCTTTGTCTACAATTCCAAGCTTTAAAAGCTGCTATGGCAGCCCTTTAATGCACCTGTGTGGGCCCAGAATCACCTCTTGGAACTTCCAATGCTCTAGGTAAAGCACCTCTCCAAGGAGCATAGCTTCCAGTGCTGGGATCCTGTTTGCATTGGTGCTTTACAACACTGGAACATGCTGCACTTGGGGAGGTAACTTCTCACATCCCTGGATAGGGGGAAAAATAATACAGCACAATAACTTGCCAGTGTAGATCAGAGCCACTAAACTTATTCATTCAAACCCTTTATTTCTGTACTTATCCTGTAAGGTCACATTGATGGAGGCATCATAACTCAACAGGTAAAAAGGTCTTCCTCAGGTAAGATTCCATAACTGGAGTTCTCTGGGTTTGAAGATTCCACTCCTTTAAAGTGACATTTTGTAAATCCAAAAACATAGCTCAGCAATCTTTCTGCTGGAATCCCAAACATCAAGGATATTGGCATGCATAATTTCAGTTGTCAAGGTTAATCTTGAGTGTGGTTTCGATGTATAAAGTCCTTTTTAATTGAGTGAGGCATGGTGTGGAGACACAAGAAATTTAAACTCTGTATGGATCGTCTATTTGTGACTGGACAGCCTTGATGAGTAGAAAAGGTGGGCAAGTGAAATGGAACATTCACCATGCAATATTCATGTTCTTACAAGAAACAAGCTAAATCTACAGACATGCAGTCTTGGTAAAGGATCTTCAGTTCAATGGTACTGATCTAATTGATTTGTCTACATGGTGTGTAACTTTCTGTCCTGTTATCTCCCTATATACTCTCCCTTTCCTCTTTTGACTACTATTCTTCCTAGTTCATTTTTAGTTTTGGTCAGAAAAGCTCAAAATTTGGTACAGACAAGTATACTTCAAGGATGCATCTACACTTGCATTCCTCTTTCACAAGAGGTATGCAAATTAGGTATAAATTTGCATATTTGACACCATTTGCATATTCTAATTTCAAAAGTTTCTTT
Source organism: Carettochelys insculpta (assembly GCF_033958435.1). Lineage (NCBI taxonomy): Eukaryota > Metazoa > Chordata > Testudines > Carettochelyidae > Carettochelys > Carettochelys insculpta. The sequence goes on from NC_134137.1 coordinate 296,222,977, forward strand.
CTAAAGAAGAAAGCCAGTGTAGATGCTGCTCTTTCAAAAGTAAACCCCATCTTGAAAGAATCCTTACTTTTGAAAGAGCAGTATCTACACTGGCTTTCTTATTCCGAAAGATGCTCTTTTGAAATTAGAATAGGCAAATGAGGGCCAAATGTACAAATTTATACCTTATTTGTATTTTTGATTCTCATTTGCATACCTCTTTCAAAAGAGGAATGCAAGTGCAGATGCACCCCAAGTGTTGGTTTCTTATAGTAGTTAGAGTGAAGTTCTAGCTGACTGCATCAAATGATTTGGGACCTGACCCTACTGGTAATCAACAAGTGTGTTCCTTCTTGAAGAATAACTGACAAGTAGGATTTACTTGTTTTGCTGTGTATGTATCTTCGCTGCTGCTCCTTTCCCCTTTTTAAAACCAGTGGTTGCTCTCAGTGAAAAAGCTTGATTACCCTTTTAAAACCCAATTCTGCATACCTTGCTTTTAAAACAAAAAAAAAAAAAATTCCAAGTATACCTCTCACGCTGCCGGGATCCAAATAAGGGGAGTGATTTTTTTCATAAGCACACAATGACACAACTCTACATGTAGGTAGCTTAAATTGATGTGGAAATCTTCAGCAAAATAATATATAGAAGTAGCTTCATGATCCTGCATTGCAGTTTGGAATTCTGTGAAACAATCCTGCTCTAGATGTGTGGGAGGTGGAAAGGCTGGTCCAAACAGAATGATGCACAAGCTAGAATTTAAAAGTATACTCTTGTGCTGCTCTTTTGTTAACAGTAACAAAGGTGTTCCAAGTAAAGATCAAAGGCTCTTGTTACAAATATTAAATCTTGATGCACCTGATTAATGGGTCTTCAGGTATGATATAGCTTGTTTCCAACTTCTGAGCCCTAGCCTTAAAGGAGGAAAAAAATCTTTTTGCATTGTGGAAAGTAAGCATTCATAGTCCTGTTCTGTAGTTATGGTAGACTGTTATGAGTAAGCAGGGCTGGGATCAGTTATATGGTGACCCTTCTTCCCACTGTGAAGTGGGATTCTCATGTTGCACAGGTGTAAGTCTTGAAGTGGCTCTGGACCCCAGAGAAGCAAAATCAAGTATTTTTCCAGGCATCACATTAATGTTAACGGATCAGTCACGAGATCCCCAGGCTAGGAGAAAGTTTAATGGCTGGTTAAGCGTCCACCTCTGTGAGGACCCCAAGTTTCTTCTAGTGCTTCTATAGGATGTAATTCCTCCCCCATCCCACCCGCGGCCCGTGTCCTGGCAATGTGTAGGCTTGCAGCTAAACTCGTTACCTCAGGGAAGCCTGGCCTCCTGCCATGGTATACTGGGAATTGTGCTTGTCCGGCTTTCAGCCTATAGACTGTTCTGTCATGGAAAGGCCTATTTCCTATGCAAACTTATCTTCCCTTTCATCCCTACTCAACCTTCCTTCCCTTTCATCAGAAGGCTTGTCTTTTTGGCTGGCTAGACTCCAGAAACAGCTCCTGGCTTGCAGCATGTTCTGAGTCTCCAGACACGCTGCCTTGCCCTTGCAATTCATGGCAGGGATCTCCCCTTTGGACTTCTGCAATGTGCCCACAGTTGTGCATCGAGTACTTGTGGGATTCCCCCAAGTACAGCATGCGGTTCAAAGCACCAGGTCTACAGGGCCATTCAAGATTTCTTATTGCCTTTCACTGCCATCTGTGTACATTCTTCACCCGGTACTGCTATCTGACATGCCTCTTTGCCAGCATCTCCCATGCAGTTGACTTGTTGATGGTGACATTTCTACCAGTGGCCGGTAGAAGTGCTTGTACAGCCTATTCACCCCACAGACCAACAGGATAAAATATTGTTTTGCTTGCTCCAGGCAGAAGCATGTTTAGCAGCTGTGTTTATGGAACAAGCATGGTTGGATAACAACATGCAAACATCAGATGTGAGCAGGGTAGACAGGCTCACCAAGGTGGATGATTAAGAGGAAACATTTAAAACTATTGAAGATTGTAAAGGCAGTATGGAACTGGGTGCACAGTGGAGGCAAGCTTCTTGAATCTGACTCCTTGGCATGGAATTTCAAATTGTAGCCAGGAAGGCCACTCTCATGAAGCCAGGAAATATAGAACAGCTACCGTTAGACTGACCACGATGTGAATGTAGACGCTTCCTGACCTGTGTCAACCCTAAGTAAGTCGCCCATGCCTTGTATTCATTTAAGGAGGAGATACCATGTCACAGTAAGGGAGAGCTTGCATTGACCCAAGACACAATTTAGTACAGACACATGCACAAGTAGGTCAATGCAATGCTGCTACATGCATTCACCTATGTACACATGTAAGTAGCATTTTGCAGTTGGGAGCTGTGTGCCAACCTAACTTGCATTGACTGAACTTTATATTGTAGATGTGGCCTGAGTCTTTTTAATGACCTATCTGACTGAAAACTTCAGGGACTCTAGTGATATTACAATGATTAACAGCAATTTTCAATGGATTTCTATAAAGCTTGTTGCAAGCAGGTGCGAAAGCTTTAGAAATGTGTGGGCTTTTTAACCTTTTAAAAATAGCAAGATAACATACAGGGAAATCCACAGAACCTAATAGGTCTTCAGTGTGCTTTGCAGCATTGCAGTTTGCCTACATGTTTGGCATACTTTACACCACACTGATGGGTGTCACACACGTGGGGTGTATGTAATTATACCAAGTGCTGCCAAGTTGTTAACTGAATGCATTTTGCTCTTCCCATAATTCTTTTCACCCATGTCATGCGTCCCACAAGATATTGCAAAACTGAAGATGGCTTTGGCAATAGAAAATAGGAACCTTGTCAAAGCAAAGATTCATGAATATTTTGTACCAAGTACAGTTAGGATGTACTTCCATGGCTCACCACCCCTTGGAATGTAGCATTCAAAATGAGAGACTGGGGAAGTAAAGGGAAGTAGCAAGGACAAAGCTGGCACAAAAAAGGGGATCAAGCTTAAACTTTCCATGGTGTGTAATCAGTCCTATTTGTCAAATAATGCTATAAATATTGCAGGCTGAAAATGCCTACCTTTGTGTAGGTGTGTTCCAAGGTGACCATATGCTGAGGATTGTGGGAAATGTCTCCTGTGTACTGCTTTGCTTTTTAGACAATGTCTTGCTAAGTGAGGTTATTTGGGCCCATCAACATTTTAATGCTAAAGAGTGTATCCAAACAATTGGAGTGAGAGGGAGAGGGCTGACCTGTCCAACATATAAAAATAAATGCCTACCCTACCTGCACTGCTGGGAAAGCCTCCTAGTATGTTTCTTTTGCTTCAGCTGCAGACTGAAGGAAAGCATTGAACATGATCAATTACTCTAAAGGAACAGGGCTGGCTTATTTGCTGAGCTGTGTCTCTAGCCTGCAGGATTCTCTCGGCTGAAAGTTTCTCTTTCCCTGAAATACTGTGCTGGCTGTGGCCTCAGCTGCACAAGCTGCACATGAGTGATGGAAGGCAAGCCCAGGAAAAATGGGAAGATAAATAATTTGCAAGAGGCACATACTTCCTCATTTAAATGCATCACTAGGATCTTTGCATCGTGTGGTACCTGCAGCCAGACTCGTTCCTTTCTTTTGCTCACGTGAAAGACGTGAAACATGCTGACAAAGGAAGGCTCTTCGAGTGCTTGCTCATGTCTATTCAACATAAGTTTGTGTGCTGGCCACATGCACCAGTGCTGGAAGATTTTTCCCTCAGCAATATCCATAGACCTGTTCCAGAACCAGTGGGAGTAGCATGCCCACGTCGCACTGTAATGGGCATTGTCATGGGGGGTTGCTCCTTGCTCAGTTTCTTTTTGCTGCCAGTGACAGTGCTTGGAACTACCTGCTCCAACCTCAGCTGTAGCCTTTTGTCTTAGGATTCCCTTAGTAGGTTGTAAATAGTTTTCCCTCATTATTCGTTGAACTTAGTAGCTTAGTCCCTTTTAGGGACTTGGCTTGGGCCTGGGGTATGCCCCACTCCTCTGGCTTTAATCCATGTGCCAGCTGTGGCAGGTCCTCTCATCCTCCACTGAGGTGGACAGAAGAATCTCTCCCCGCCCTCCTCTGCTCCCCTCCACCTCTTCTCCCCCCTCCCACTGTAGCCCAGTCCAAGCATTGCCAGAGATCAGTAGACCTATAGATGCACACACCTCCTGACAACTGGGGCATGCATGCATGCAGGTCATCACTCAAGGGACAGATCCTCACAGGCATGGCACAGCTCCCCATACCACCATTACTCACTGGCACAGCACTCAGTGTGACGATGAGGGCGGGGGAAGGTCCCAGTTCCATTTGATGCCCAATACCAGGATATCCTCTTAGCATCAGTCTCCAGACCATTGTTGGTACCCCAACCTTTCACAAATCCTTCTAGCTGTTTGTGGCCTATGCTGAATGTATGAAGGGTCTTCAGGTATCCTTGCACACTATTCCAAAGTGGTGCTCCTCCTGTAGCAGTACATACTACAACTTGGCAGGTGTTCAGCTGCCCCCCATTGGTGTGGGCACATTTTACCAGGGTGCAAGCCTCTTCGGCAGTCTTCCTGGCTCATGGTGCTGCTCAGGACATATGCAAGGCTATAACGTGGTCTTCAGTACTTACATTCCCATCTCATTATGCCATCACACATCAGGCAGAGCCAACACTGGGTTTGGTAGAGCTGTGTTGCTTTCAGCATATCCTTTAAACTCCTACCTGTCTCTCTGCAGCTACTGCTTGGAGTCGCCTATGTTGAATGAACATGACCAAGCACATGAAGAAAAAGCAGTTAGCTGTTTTTGTAAGTGCTGCTCTTTGAAATATGTTACTCGTCCATTAAACCTCCTTCCACTTTCCCTCTGTCAGATTTTAGCAAGAAGGAAGAGGGATGAGGGTGCCTATCATCACCCTACATAGCACAGCATATGCACTGCACTCTAGGGGGCACTAGAGCTGGTCCCCTAAGGATGCTGCGAAGAGAATCTTGTGGCATGGAACGAGCGCACAGACCTGCATGGAGTGGACATGAGCAACACATTTCCAAGAATATCGGTCACAAAAACAGGAAACTATCTTCTGCTTATTTTTACATGGTGCTTTTATTAGGAATATTCCTCTCAAGACCGCTGAGTCTAACCATTTTAATAAGATATTTATGGCTGCGGAGTGTTATGTTTTAGAGTTTAATCTTAGATTTCCACTTAAACACAGTGCAAAATAAAGTACTTGAAATTAGTAGTGCTAGCATTAAGGTCAGCTGGGCACAATCACTTTGCCCCCTTGTGCAAATACATAATTGATACTCCTTGATTACATGATCACATAGTATTCTCTTCCTCCCCACGCCCAGGAACTCTGCCTCATATAGAGAATGTTATTTGTATTACCATAGTACCTACGAGCCCTAGTCATGCCCCAAGACTCCACAGTACTAAGTGTTGTACAAACAGAACTTTCTATCATTCTTTTTATCTTCCACATATTATGTGCATCAGCCTTACTTGCCACACCTGCCCACTGTATTGAACTCTGGCACTCAGTTCAAAACTTCTAATTTGTTCTTACCATTATGTGAGTGATTCACCAATGTTAATGAAGTATCTTCACCATTACTTAGGCTGCAATGTGACACTGCACATATCTGCTGGCTTCTCCTGACCCGCCTATGGGATTGGAGCTGCACTTCTCTCCATGCCTCCTGACTTTTCATACAAACTACAAGATCTCATCAACTTCCTTCAGGTACTTGCCAAGGCAGCCATCCACTATGCCAGGAGGAAGAAGCTAAAGTGGACATTCTGTGACGGTCTTGTCTCTTAAGTCATGTTGCCAGTTAGTTCCTTTGGGGCACTGTCTGGGGTTTTTTACTCAGTGCCCCCTGTTGTTCTCTGGTTTTTCAGTCTCTTTGTTCTGTCTTGTCCCTGTCTCTTCATGTGTTATCCCTAGTGTTCAGTTGTATCCTGGGTCCAATTTCTCCTTCCTGGGGCAGGCTTAGATCCACCTGTTTTGAGTACTTGTAAATGATATATAACATACCTTCCATCTTCTGAAACAAATGAAGTAGGGGGTCCTGCAAACAGCCTCTTTCATAACTCAACCCCTCTTCACTCTCAGAACAGGGCTACCTGGTACACTGAATGAGGCAATCACCCTGCAACAGAAGTAGTATGTGATGCAATTACACTTTATTGTAATGTACATGCATAATTATAAAGAAACAAATTACATTTTATGAAGGAATCTTTACTCCTGGAATTTCCAAACTTTTGGTTTATTTGATGTTGTAACCTTACTATTTTAACATAAGTACTTTGAATGAAATTTCCTTTCTTTTGCAAATACCTGCTTTTTATATTTTCCTTTTTTTGTCAATGTAGAACTACCCTGGCACTCAACCTGAGTCATCAAAAGGGTTAAGCCTTTAGATGCACATCAGACAGCTCTCTGAATGCATTGTACAGATACATTGAGATGGTAGAGGAATGTAATGACACAAGACTCCTGAGTTCAATTCAAGCTTTTGGAGGATATATCCTTCAGAGATTGTCTCTACTGCTCTGCTCCTTGCTCACTCTTGTCCCCATCTCCTCTCTAAAAATACCCATCTCCATCACCAACTTCCTTAACTTCCCAAGGGAGGCTAGCTCAAGGTACTCAAACTTCTGGTCTGCAAACCATCTATGACCCAAATAGTTCAATCCAGCTGCGAATCCCGTCAGCCTCGTGTGTCTACTGGGTTCATACCCTTCCCCCAAGCACAGCCCCCACTCTGCTCTGATGTGTCTTCCTGCTCTGCTCTGCCCTCCCTCTCCTCATTGCACACCTTTCCAGACACTCCTCAGTTATGACAATTTTATGGAAGAATGTTAGTCTATCAATTACTATTTGATCTAGAGTGGAAACACAGGAGAAAGGAAACAGCACAAATATATATATCCTATTACTTTCAAGACACTTTGAGTTATTCCAGGTTAATGTCTTCAGCAAAAGTCAACTTGCCTATAAACTGGGATTGAGTCCTTTTGCCATTTTAAGATAACCGATTTTTTTTCCTGAGCTTAAGAGGGGCATTTGAAATGCTAGATATTTGAGAAGGAAAAATGGGAAAGTGCTTTTAGAGAGAATATTTGAAGACAGCCATCCTGCAGAATAGCCATTAGGTGGCACACATGATCAAGCATTGTTGTTCACTTACTACTGATGTAAACTTAATCATTATTCCCTAATAAAAATGACCATCTCGCACTCAACACTATAGTACTGATTATGAATTGTAAGAAACTGGGATCAAAAGGAGATAACATACAAGATTCCTGAAACTGGTGGCTGAGTCTTAATGATGGTATGGTGCCAAATGGATCAGAGGGGGCAAAAAGTCATTAGAAATCTTTTTTAAAAAAAAGAAGTTTCCCTACAGCTTCAAAGGTACTCATGTGACTTAGTGTTTATGGCGTTTCAGACAATGTAGTCTACACACTCACTTCTGTTTTTAATGTGACCTATCTAAGCACATTTCGGTGGTCTTGAAATGGAGATCTTCTTTTAGATCTATATATGGCCTCTAATTGCACAATGAATTCTCTGAAGTATTTAGACAGAGAAACTGTTGTTGTTTGAGGCATGGTGTTCATGTCCATGCCAGCTAGGTGCATGTGTGTTCAAGGAAGCTGGAAGACTTTTGCCTAGTAGCAACTGTTGGGTCAGCCTAAGTGCTCCCTGGAGTGGGTGAGTAATTCTCTGGTGATATTACTGTTAAAAAATCTTAATAGGATTTATCTGCAGAAAATTCCATTACTGACACCAACCCCATTTTCAGAAAGTTGTAGCAAACGTTCTAACAGGTTCAGGCCCATGTGCACACAGAATAAAATTTTCAAATTCTCATGTGGCATTCAGAACAAAATTGTTTGTTCATCCCTTTGTACATTGTGATTGTCTCCTGCACAGGATGCTTCCTTTTGATTGTTGACTTAGTCCTGTTAGGTCAACCCAGCTATGTCACTTTGCCATAGCTGTTTTAAACACTCCAAGCAATGTCACTAAGCCAACTTAATCTAGTGCTGTCTGTACCAGGGGTCAACAAAAAACCTACTTACCATCTCTTGAAAAGGGGATTACCCATGCTGATGGGCAGGTGTAGAAACTACTTTCAATGCAGATGCTACTTACACTGAATGAGTGGTTTTTCTACCGGCATAAGTAATCCATCTTCCCAGAAGCCATTAAGTAAGACCAAAAGATGATTTTTTTCCACACCCCGAGTGATGGAGGTGAATCAACCTACCTCTTTTTTTTTTAAACCCTCAGCCCTTGTGAACATTATAATTTTGTTTAGGCACTGTAGACTTCAGCACCCTCTTGCCTAAAGCTGCATCAGCTGAAACTGACAGGTGCAAAAGCAGTACTTGAGCTTCACCAAATGATCTGAAACTGACTGTCCTTTCAGCCAGGATATAGCTATATCTTTTAGACTGGTTTACAACTAAAACTATATAAATAACTGATTTTTTTTTTCAATTTGCTAGCAGTTCTAACAAAAAAACAGTTTGTGAATTTTTCAGGTTCGAAGAATTTTGTTTCAATTATTTTAAACCTTCATTTAAGAGAAGTAAAGGAAATGGAGTCAGAGGTGGAAGTCCCTCTTATTTTATGTGCACAGGAAATATCACCTGAGATATGGGGCACTCAGCTTAGGATTCTTGTGCTGGAGCAGAGACTTGAATCTATTCCACTGCTAGGATGCTGCATTAAACCCCAGGCTATAGTCCATTTTGGTGTGGGTGTCTCTCTCCTCACCCCCCCCCCCCCAAACCCCCCATTAAAGCTGTTTCACTTTATATAAATAGTCTAGGCCACAATGAGCACATGACTCCAGCCCAGTACAAGGGCATTCATCTAGGCCAGGGATTCCCAACCTATGGGTTGGAACCCAAACATGGGTCGGGATCAGATTTAAGGGTCACCAGCAGTTTGGTGCTGCATGTGGCTCTTAAAGAAGCCATTTGCAGCTGCTGGATGTGGCAGTATTAAGAAGCTATCTCTACCAATAGAGAAGCAATTATGCATTACAAAGGCAGCATCTCCGCCTTTGATATTGGTAGCCATCCCAGGCAAGCCACATTAGAGTCTTGCAGTAAGTAATTTTCGCCACCACTCCACCCTTTTCCACTGCTTCTATATAGCTGAGTTGTCAGTTTTCATTTCTTGTTTGTATCTCCCCACAACCTTTGAGTGTGACTCACCCAGCCCCTCCAGCCTGAGTGTGTGGTTTAAGCTGGGAGAGTGGAGTGGAGGGGAGGGAATAGTTTGCAGGTGATGGTCTTCTCCTCCCCCACCCCACAATTCAGGTCAACCATAGTAAACTAATAAACATAGTAAAGTAGCAGAAATGTAGCACTTTAAAGACTAACAAAATTATTTATTTGTTGATGAGCTTTTGTGGAACCGACCTGCTTCATCAGATCAATTTCATTTCCAATACAGACTAATAAGTACAGAGGACCAAAAAAATTGCAATAAAAACTGACATCAAATAGGAGTGAAGGAAGGGGGTGAGAGGTGGGGGGGATGTGAATTGTCCTGTCTGAGATAATTACAAGCATCAAAGGAAGAGAAGCAGTCCTTGTAATGCAACTCTCTTCATACCATGTGTTAATGTGTCAAATTTGAATATGTACTCTAACTCTCAAATCTCTTGCTCTGTTAAATTCTTTTTGTTCCAGGACACACATTCTCAGGTCTTTAACACAATGGGCTGCTCCATTGAAGTGTTCACTGACTGGCTTATGCGTATTGAGTTTCTTGATGTCTGCTCTGTGTCTGTTTATTCTTTGGCGAAGGTCTGTCCAATGTAAATAGTGTCAGAGCATTGTTGGCACATAATAGCATATAATGTTGCTGGATGTGCAGGAGAACGTGCCTTTGATCTTGTAACTAACATGGTTAGGTCCAGTGACAGCATCTCCAGAATAAATATGTAGACAAAGTTGGCAGTGGGGTTTGTTGCAAGGAAAAGTTCCAGGATTAAAATTATTGTGGTGTAGCCTGTGATTGCTGGTGAAAATCTTTCTTAGGTTAGGAGGTCGTCTACAGGAAAAGACAGGCCTGTCACCTGGAGCCTTATGGAGTGTAGCATCCCGATCTTGAAGTAGCTGGTTTCTGGGTATTCGTTTGGCCCTGTCAACTTTTTTTAAACTTCTCCTGGTGCGTAATTCAGTTTTATAAATGGTTTGTAAAGGTCTTGTAGTATTCAATCTCTGTCAGTAGGATCAGAGCAGATGTGATTGTATCTAAGGGCTTGACTGTAAATGATGGCTTGTGTGGTGTGAGCTGGATTTAAGCTGAGGGCATGCAGGTAAGTGTAGCAGTTGGTGGGTTTCTGGTAAAGGATGGTGTCAATATGGCCATCCGTGATTTTTGTAGTGTGGTATCCAGGAAATGTATTTTTTGTGTGGAATAGTCGAGGCTGAGCTTGATGGTAGGATACAGGCTGTTAAAACAGAAACATCAATTACCTCATGCATTACAAGGACTGCTTCCCTTTCTTTGATGCTTGTAATTATCTCAGACAGGACAATTAACATCCCTCCACCACTCTCCCCCTTTCTTCAATCCTATTTGATTTGTCAGTTTTTACTGCAATTTTTTTTTCTTTTGGTTCTGTGTACTTACAAATGTTAGTCTGTATTGGAAATTAAATTGATCTGATGAAGTGGGTCTGTTCCACAAAAGCTCATCACTGAATAAATCTTTTGTTAGTCTTTAAAGTGCTACATGTCTGCTGCTTTGTTTTGGTGGAGTACAGACTAACACAGCTACCTCTCTGTTACTAATAAACATAATGTATTTTCCCTTTTTCTATGAAATAACTACTATGAATACATAGACAGGAGGGGGACATAATTTTATATTTGCCTCTGGCACAATAATTAGGTAGTTATGGCACTCCCTCCTCCCCTGGTTTTGAATCGCCTTGGGTCGCCAAGTCTTCCTGAATTGTCAAAAAGGGGACCTTTCTGGAAAAGGTTGGGAACCATTGATCTAGGTTCCACATCCTTTCCCAGAGCAAGAACTCTCACCAGGAAACTCTCTCTCTTGTCCCGGGTGAGTTCCCCAACATGGACCTATTGGCTACCCATGCCATCTTGTGAAATTAGTCTAAAAGAGTTCAACACTTTTTTGTAGGAAAAAATTGTTCTGGCATTTCTAAAACTTGTTTCAAATAAAACAGTCTACTGAAAGTGACAACATCACAATGTTTTGGTCAACATGAATTTTGCATTTTTAATTGAAAAGATTTTATTAAAAAAAAAATTCACCTAGCTCTACTTACGTCACTGGCACCCTATTTGTCAGCTGGTAACTTTGTCTCAGCTGCAGCATTTTGTCTCCAGTTATGGAGAACTTAAGATTCTGTACCTTGAGAATGGAAAGTTTTTGCATATCATGCAAACACCCCTCTGGATGTCAACTTTATGCCAAAGTTATTTCTGGTGTTCGGGCAAAAAAGGAAGAACATTGTGGAAAGAGGAATTTACTTTTGATATTTATATTTGTGAAGCCCCCATGCTAATTTGTTATAACTGACAACAGTATGAACTATGGTATAAGTTACTTGGGTAATCAAGAATTCTGCTGAGGCCACCACTTTTATATATTTTATCATTAAACAAAGTCATGCTATTTTGGGCACAGAATGGGCTCAGAATAAATTTACTGGATGTAGGTGATTACATTTTCTTAAATGAGAACCAAGGATACAAACTTTTTGTCATAGCATAGTGTGGTGTATTTGGAAATAATAAAACTTTCTGCTACTCCCATTACCCTTTCTATTAGAAATGGAATTTCAAACAACAGCAACCTTACTTTATTGCACCTGCACTACAATAAAAACACTTTTCCACAAGAATCGTGTTCTTGTTTTCCCTAGAGTGGTGCCAAAATTGGAGCCTGATACCAGGCATGTCCCCATTCTCCCCTGTCCCACCATCCCAGTTTGACAACACAAAAGTAGCTGAGGTGACCAAGGATGCCCTGGACTGCTGGCCTTAACTTCCATCCTGGCTCTGGTGGAAGACTTTGTGGGGGGAGTAGGTTGGGGGAGGCCTAAAAGGTCATTGAAGTGGTACCTGGCACTGTGGGGGCCATGGTGCTGATGAGCAGTGCTGATCCTGGTGGGAGGTTGATGTGTGGCTCTTGCTTCACCTTGATTGCCCCCAATTCCAGCTCTGATTCTGAGGTGGCTGTAGGATGACCACAGGGGCAGCAGGACTTCTTGGCACTAATTGAGTGGGAGGTATTTCTGGTCTGGTCTGTCTGTAGAACTGGGAAGGGGAAGTGCCAGGATATCATTGCCAAATTGCCTCTAGAAGGTGCCCTCTGCTGGGCTGGTGCCAGCCAGGAGAAGGGTGCTGTTAAATGAAGGAGGTCCTGCACTGCCTGAAGAGAAGCTTCTCAGCAGTGGAGGGCATGTGCATGTCTTCAGCTGCCTCAGGAGAACACCAAGGGTGGGTGCTATGGAAAGCTGGTGGGATGTAAAATCCTGTTTAATTGGTTAACCAGTTAAACAACTGGACTGGAGCAAACCTCCCCCGGTCCTCCTCCCCCCCGGCTCTCCCACTAAGACTGCTGCTGAGAGGGCTGCAGGCCTAATGGAACTCTCTGGCTGCCCTAGGCTCCTCTAGTCCATACTGGTTAATCTTTATCATCCCTAGTCAGCATAAATTATTGTATATCTATGCAAGAGCTAGGGGGGTTATAGATTCAGACCAACAGCACACCATGGAAACTGCTTTTTTTTTTTTTTTTTTTGGAATAAATCTGATTTTTACGTGCTTCCTTGTCTTCAGTCTCTTGCATAAAAGTGTGAAGAATAATAATATGCAATTGTGTAACATGCTGGGCTATATCCTAGACCCAATTCCTAGACTGACCGTTTATATTGAGAGGTATCAGAAATGCCAGCTGATTGAGCTTTCTGGGTAGTAGATTGCCATTGCTTCCAAGTCTTATGCAGCTCTAGGGGGTCTTTTATGTAAATCGACTCTTAAAATCTATAGCCATGTGAAAATTATTTCAGCTTAAAACCAACCTACCCTGCAGAGATAAGGGTAACACATGGAAAGTGGGTAGGTCACTGCGAGGGCTGCAGCTTAGAGGACATATGGTAAGAAAGGTGGATGGAGAATTGTTAAGGGACAATGGCAGGACTACTGGCTTTGATTTTTTTTGCCTCCCTTCCACTAACCTAAAATAGTGCTTTTGGACTAGGATAGGAAAAGGCATGTGATACAAGAGAGTCAAAAGAACTCAGGCAGGTTTAAACATGAACACTCAATTGTGCAGGGGAAATAAACTGAAACACATACCACTCTATGACAGGGGCCTGAAGAAGTTAGTCCTGCCCAGAATATAGTCGGGCTAACCCACCTGTGAGTAGAATGAACAGGCTGCACATTTTCTTTAAATCCTTCTTTCTTCAACCGCTTTGTTTCTTCTATTAAACAGTATTGTGGTATTAAGAACTGCATCAGCTATAGGATCCCTAAGAGAAGGACTAGGCAGACACTGAGCCACAGTCAGACCCCCATGGCAAGCAGGGTTTATTGAGTAAGAAAGCTACAGTATGGTGGGGGGGGGAAGAGGCCAAAAGTACAGCAGACTTCATAACAGTGCCACGATTTTCAAAGCCAATGATTTTTACTACTCCCTCCCCCTTCCAGCCAATGTTTAAAGGGTCTGGGTTTCTGAGAGTAGGTAATCTGTCCTTTCTAACTTATAAATGTCTGTGTGTATTGGACATGAAATTGATCTGATGAAGATGGTCTGTCCCACGAAAGCTCATTACTGAATAAATCTTTTGTTAGTCTTTAAAGTGCTACATTTCTGCTGCTTTGTTTTGGTGGAGTACAGACTAACACAGCTACCTCTCTGTTACTAATAAACATAATGTATTTTCCCTTTTTCTATGAAATAACTACTATGAATATAGAGACAGGAGGGGACACAATTTTATATTCTTGCTTCTGGCACAAAATTAGCTAGTTATAGCACTCCTTCCTCCCGTTTTTGAATTGGCTTAGGTCACCAAGTCTTCCTAAATTGTCAAAAGAGGCCAGAAGTGCAGCAGACTTCATACCAGTACAATTTTCAAAACCAATGACTTTTACTACTCCCTCTCCCTGGCAGCCAATCTTTAAAGGGCCTGGCTTTCTGAGACTAGGTAATCTGTCCTTTCTAACAATGCAGAGCCCTTGAGGTCACCCAAAATCAGCCTCCCAGTCTCACCCTTGCAAGCCGGGCTAGAAGAGCGTAACTATATTCAAAGAGGACAGCCTGAGAGGGAGTGCATCTGTAGCAGTACCTACCCAGGCCCATTGTGTTAGTGTGTTACAGGGCATCTAGCATATGTAAAGGGGGGTGGGTGTACAGACACACTCCCATTCAGTATCAGAGAGGTAGCTGTGTTAGTCTGTATCTGCAGAAACAACAAAATGTCCTGTGACACTTCACAGACTAACATTTTGGAGCATAAGCTTTGGTGGGCAAAGACCCTTTTTATTGTATGGAATTATGTATATCCCATAGAACTGAAAGGGACCTTGGGAGATCATCGAGTCCAGTCCCCCTGCCCTCCCAGCTGGGCCTAGCACCAGCCCTGACAGATTTCTTTGAAAATCTATTTGCCCCAGAGCCCTAATTGCCCCTCCCCACCTCACAACCCTGGGTTTAGCAGGCTAGCGCTCTAGCCACGCAGCTGTCCCTCCCCCGCTTCCTGACCTGCTCCATCACCCTCCCTCTGAGGCCGGCCTCTCTTCTGACAGGCTAAGCACGGTGACCGCAGACTGGGCGGCCTATGCCCTGAGGGGGCCAGAGGCCGCTCCCTCACTCCTACCGCTGCCGGGAGGGGGAGGGCTCAGCAGCGGCTCAGTTCAGTAACAGCTGGGCTCGCGCCACAGGGCTGAGAGCGGAACGGCGCGGCGCGGCGCGCGGCTTTAGGGCCAGAGAGGCAGCGCGCGTGCGCCTCGCTGGGGGGCGTGGTTCCGCAACAGAGGGAAGGGCTGGGAGGGGACCGAGGACGCTCATGGTAACCAAGCAACTGGGCGGGGCCTCTCACTGTGTCTTTCAGAAACAATCGAGTGCCTATGGCATGGATGCGGTACTAAGCTCGGCGCGCGCTTTCAGTATTGGGTGATGCCCTCGACGTGGGGCGGGGGCTGCCGCGGGGGGTCGAATTCGGAGCTCGGCTGGTCGGGTCTAGAGCGCGGGGCGTTTGACTTGGGCACGGGAGCGGTGGCTGGAGCTCCAGCGAAGGGATCGCAGCGCCTACAGCGGGCGGCCCGGCTGGGCCCCTCCCATGGCGTCCGTGCTGGTGAGATGCTGCCCACCGAGCCGCGCTCTGGGGTAAAGAAAGGGCAGCACCCGACAGCTGCCGTGTGCGCTGGGAGGGGCTGGCCCCACTGAGTGCGCCCGGGCAGCTGCCCGTCAAGTCCTGGACCGATCTGCGCGCCCAGCCGGGGGCCCGCGCTCTTCTGCGGCTGCCGGGGGCTGGCCCTGCCCCCTGGCGGGACCGGCTCGGGCTAAGCTCTGGTCAAATGGCGGAGGCTGAAGCCGAAGCCCCCTAGGGCGTGCGAGTCACCGCCGCCCCGCTGGAGCACGTAACATGCCAGTGCCCCTTTTATACTCTGCTCCCCGAGCTCGGCTAGGGGCAGCGCTCCGCTCTCACGGTGATGGGCGGCGGGGGAGAGGGGCAGGCGGGTGATGCGCGCTCCTTCCTGAGCGAACGGATCAGCTGTTGCTTGCGCCGCTGAGACCACAGCCAAACCAAAGTGCCTCATAGCCTGGCGCTTGACTTTGTCGAAGGAGCGCTAACGGCCGGCAAGAGGGGCCTGGCGTGTGATCGTTTTGTTTTGCCTTGTGTATTATTCCTTAAATCTGAGGAAGTGGGTCTTACCCACCAAAGCAAGGCGCCTTACCTAGCGGTGCTGCAGGGCTGCTCGTCCTAGGTCAGGCCACTTCTTTGCGGGGCGTTTTACTGCCCCCCAGGGCCAGTCTCCATAGGGGGAGGGGAGCTTTCAGGAACAGTTGTGACTGTCCGTATTTGTCCGTGTCACGCTGCGGCGACCAGCACGTGTGCCCGGGCGCCTTGGCCACCTCCGCGCTGTCGGAGTAACGCAACCTGGAGCAGCGTTCCCTTTAGGAGACGCGGGGAAGGGGGGAGGTTCCCAGTGTTCTCCTCCTTCTCCATTACGGGATTGAAAATAAGCTCTAGCCTGGGCTAAGCTGTTGCTCGGCCCGGGTTCATACGCTGCCTTAGAGCAACCTACATCCGTTCCAGCCCCGTCTTGGCGTGATCAGAGCCTGGCGCGGGCTAGGTCCTGGGTGCAGGCGTAGCGCGGAGTTCTGATCTAATCACGCCTACTTCTTCCCCAGGAGGATCCGATCTTAATTCGTCCCTTTCGGGGCCATAAAGCTGCGGTCACCGGCGTTGACTTCAGCCCGAACACCAGGGCTCTCGGTGAGTTTACCAGCGGCCGCGCCTCAGTGTCCGCTTGCGGGGAGGCTCAGTGTCGCGCCTGCACTGGGATCAGAGTGGGAGGGTAGTCAGTGGGGCGACTGGCGTGCGATGGGGCTGGAGCGAGAGGCCGGCTCCAGGTGAGTGACCCCCAGCGGGTGCCGCTTGGACAGGGGGCGCGGGGAACCGTAGCCAGCGGGAGGGAGGAGAGTTGCTCGTCGGCGGCGGGGCTGGCCCAGGAGTGGGAGGAGGGAGGCGTCTCTTGCAGCTGGCGGGCCAAAGGCTCTCGGCCCCTTTCTTAAGCGACAACTTTGTGAGCAAACCACGAGGCGGAGGCGAGCGCCGGGGGGAGGGGTTTGTCCCGGGGACAGAGAGGAGGAAGTAAGGCACGAAAGGGCGGGGGCGCTCTGCACGGGAGGCGGGGAGCGGCGGACGTGGGGCGGGAGGTGGCTGCGTTGGGGTTTGCCGCTCCGCATTCCCCCTCCAGACCTTGCATCCGGGAAGAAGAGCGCTTGCTGCCACCCGCCACTGCAGCCTGAGCCCGGAACTGCTGCCCGGCAGCTCAGGAAGGGGCAGAGCGCTGCCACGACTTACACTTCTCCCGCCTGCCCTCGGCCGGTCCGATCCCTTGCAATGAGGATCCGTCTGGCCAGAAGATGGTCGTGGGTTGGCAGAAGCTGCCTGTTGCTCGGCCTCTTGATGGTTGCCTACTTTCTAGTGGAGCTGTCGGTTTCTACCTTCCATGCCTCCTCTGCTGGAGACAGCATCACCAATGGAAGATGGGAGAGGCGCTTTTCTGCTGGACCAGAAAAAGCAGAGGATTTGGCTCGGCCAGTTTATGAAAAAGCCCCTCCTGATTCTTATGCACCTGGAGAATGGGGTAAGGCCACTCGACTACAGTTGACTCCTGAGGAAAAGAAACTGGAAGAAGAGTTGATTGAAAAATACGCAATTAATATTTATTTGAGTGACAAAATATCTCTGCATCGTCACATACAAGACAATCGAATGTCTGAATGTAAAGCCAAATCTTACAACTACAGAAAACTTCCAACTACATCTGTTATAATAGCTTTCTATAACGAAGCTTGGTCAACCTTATTGCGGACGATCCACAGCGTTCTTGAAACATCTCCTGCAGTACTTCTGAAAGAAATTATACTAGTGGATGACTTGAGTGACAAAATATATCTGAAGGCTGAACTTGAAAAGTATATTAGTAACCTGAAAAGAGTTCGTCTGATCAGAACCAGCAAACGAGAAGGACTGGTTCGTGCCCGCTTAATTGGTGCAACGTT
Organism: Carettochelys insculpta; assembly: GCF_033958435.1. Lineage (NCBI taxonomy): Eukaryota > Metazoa > Chordata > Testudines > Carettochelyidae > Carettochelys > Carettochelys insculpta. Next base: position 296,240,776 of record NC_134137.1, read on the forward strand.
TGCTACTGGTGATGTTCTCACATTCCTAGACTGTCATTGTGAATGTAACTCTGGTTGGCTTGAACCACTTTTAGAGAGGATTGCTGAGAATGAGACTGTGATCATTTGTCCTGTTATTGATACCATTGATTGGAATACATTTGAATTCTATATGCAGACAGGGGAGCCCATGATCGGAGGATTTGACTGGCGATTGACATTTCAGTGGCATTCTGTGTCTGATCATGAACGCCAAAGGTGGAAATCTAAAACTGACCCAATTAGATCCCCAACTATGGCTGGTGGGCTATTTGCAGTTAGTAAAAAGTACTTTGAGTATCTTGGAACATATGACACAGGGATGGATGTCTGGGGTGGGGAGAATTTGGAATTATCATTTAGGGTGTGGCAATGTGGTGGTACATTGGAGATCCATCCTTGTTCTCATGTAGGTCATGTGTTTCCAAAGCGGGCTCCATATGCAAGGCCAAATTTCCTTCAGAACACTGCACGTGCTGCTGAAGTGTGGATGGATGAGTATAAAGAACATTTTTACAACAGGAATCCTCCCGCAAGAAAAGAGAATTTTGGAGATATTTCTGAAAGAAAGCTACTGAGAGAGCGTTTGAAATGTAAGAATTTTGACTGGTATTTGAAAAATATATTTTCCAATTTACATGTACCAGAAGATCGTCCAGGCTGGCATGGAGCTATCCACAGCATGGGAATATCATCAGAATGTCTAGACTACAATTCTCCTGAGCATAATCCTACTGGGACTCACGTGTCTCTCTTTGGATGTCATGGTCAAGGAGGCAATCAGTTCTTTGAATATACATCAAATAAAGAAATTAGGTTTAACTCTGTGACTGAATTATGTGCTGAAGTGCCTGAACAAAAGGATTTTGTTGGCATGAGGAACTGCGCAAAAGATAGATCCTCTGTCCCAGAAAATATCATATGGCATTTTAAAGAGGATGGGACTATTTATCATCCTCATTCAGGAAAGTGCCTTAGTGCTTATCGTACTTCTGAAGGTCAGCCTGATGTGCAAATGAGGACTTGTAATGCTGCAGATAAAAATCAAATTTGGAAGTTTGAGAAATAGAATGGCCACTGAAGACATTTCTTGAAGAACTTCAGAGAAATTGAACTAGTGGCTGGCTGGCTGTGCTTTATTATACAGGGGTGTCCTCTGACAGTCCACTATCTACTATACTGAAGTGTACAAAAATGGGTTGGCAAATATTGGGAACTAATATTTAAAAGTGCCTTTTTGTGTGGATTTAAGGTTTATATTTTTCTAAAGTTTTGATTAATTATTGCTCACATTTTGGTTTATATCTTAGCTTTAGGAAAAGCACAACCTGTTTTTAGACCTGAAGAGCTCTTACATTGGGTGAATGAAAATCCTGTTACTTTAATACTAAAGTTAAGAATTTAAAAAAATCTTCAGAAGTTAAGGTTCTCATGGCAATATTTACTTAGCTATATTGCAGATATGTATCCTGATTTAAATTCACAGAACAAATAATACAGTAGTACATGAGTAACTTAACACTGATGTGGGGAAGTAGAACATTAACGTGTTGTGTAATCACTCAGGTGTTGTTTGGGGATCTGCCAACTCCTAAGTGTTTTGAAGAGGTCATTATTTTGGAAAGAAGGAAAGTTTCAAACTTTTTAACTACTTGGAAGACATGCTAGGACTGCCCCTACTTCATTCCCTAATCATATGCCTCTTTCCATGCAAACACCTCTTCTGTCTTGCCTTAGTTCCTAATGCACATTGGGGTGTATTGAAGAACTCTAATGCTAGCAGTAGTGGTACTAGGAAGATGAACCAGTAGTATGAAAATGTTGGCCAGATACAGGTTGGGGGTCGGGGGAAAGAGCCCACAATAATGGGTAACAAACTGATGGCATTTGTCTTGAGTGTGAGAGAGAATCTTTCTCATCTTTGAATTCACAGCACTAGTGTGCTCATCTTGAGTTCTCCAAACATTAGATTGTACTGGATTTCTGGACATTTGTTTATATTCTCAATGCTACTGTTACGTTTACATAGTCTTTCGTGTTCTTTCTTGATTTTCCTATTTTTTAAAGACTATGTAGTATTTTAAATACCAGTATGTTAGGTGGTGAAGGAAAGAGGTGCTGGTGAGGGACTCTCCTTAATGATATTGAGGCACTTGTTCTCAACTTGCAATTGTGGGTGGCATATGCAGCTCTGTGTGTTATATGCATCACATTCACACAATATGTATACAGTCCGTGAGACCCTGAAGATGTGACGTGGGCTACAGCTGCATGCTGATTGCTCCACAAGCAATCATTAGGCTGCATGTTGGGAACTGCTGCATTAAGGTCTTTATTTAAATGTATGGCTTAAGGTTTGACCATCCTGTCCATTAAGTTTCTTAGGTGTGTGATCATTGGATAGCATATTCTAGAAAGAGCACAACGGTATATCAACTGTGTTGCGGGCTCAACATGATTTTTAGGGCATTGGCATAAGCTTTGACAACTCCCGTTTTTGGTTTTGTATTCATCTTGTGCTGCTAGCTGCCAGCTACCAAATCTTATCTTGGACTGACAGCTCTTACCTTTGGATAGAGAACTATGGACATAGACCTTCCCCGGATTTTCAGTGCTTCCTAACGATACGTAGTAGGTGGCGTAGGTCCATCATAGCCAGTGCTAACCAGAAGAAAAGGTGATGTCTCTTGTGGGGGAGAACAAATAGGAAAAGGCTGAAGGACTTCCTAGAATGAGTGAGGCAAGAAGGAAAAGGTTTTTCCTTTCAGAGATGTTTCTAAGGATTTGTGATTGGATGAAAGAAGGGAAATAAGTGGCCAACGAGTTGGGGAAAGTGTCTCTGGGACTGGACTGGAAGAGGGACTGGGTGAAGATGATTCTGAGTTAGGGGCATAGTGCAGAGCTGTACTAACAATGATTGTCAACATTGGTGTCTGAAAGTCTCTGTAATTTATTTTAAAATGACTAATTTGAAATCTGATTTGTATAAATTGATACAGAATAAGGGAATTGTGACATTATATTGATCAACAAGGGACTCCTTGGTACTGAGGTATCAAGGAATACCTCTGAATTCTGAGTCTGGATCCATTGGCACTGCTTTGAGAGATACAGCCCTTGACATGCTGAAAGAGCAAGTTTTATATGGTCACATGCATTTGTGAAAGCCTTATCATAAATACATGTGTTCTAGCATGTGCACTTCCAAATCGATTCATGCTTGCATAGGCAACTGCTTTGTATGTCAAGCATTCTTGTTGTATTGAGGGAAGAGAACTACTGTGTATGCACGCTATGCAATCTTATTCAATTCTAACATTTATTATTTTTTAAAACGTAGCACGTGTTCCTCTTGGAGGACTATTTTAAGAATTGGAAGTTTAAAAAGAAATTAAGCTATGTGAGCAGAAAATAAGAATGAACAACTTTCTTAAATATCACACTTTTTTCAGTGCACTTATAACACAATTTTAAGAGAATTTTCTTATCTCATATTTCACATTTTTTTAAACAGAAAAATAAGAGGAAGGATGTAACACTTCTGCCCAGTAGGCACAATTTTTACAATACTAGAATTGTCTGATAATAGGAAGTTGGAAATAGCAATCTCAGCCATAAGTGAAGCATTGCTACTGTAATCTCTTAATTCTGTGTACAGATTTCTGGAAAGTCTGATATTCTGGGAAACAAAGGTATTCTATATAAATATAATTCTGTCATAGTTTTGGGGAAATACCTGCTGTATGTAGACTTTACACTACTGATTTTAAATTTCTTTAAAGTAAACGATCTAAATTTAACACTGATTCAATGTAATTTTTTAAAAACCGCAATAAAATTGACAATTTGAATGTTGATTAGTTTTCTGGCTTTTGTTTTGTTTTTGAGCTTTGCTGCTTACATTACTTTCTACTAAATTTAGAATTAACTCTAACAGTTTGGCATGCTAAAGTTTAATAATATTAAACCTCTATCTCTCAAAACCCAGTGAAGATTCTGAATTCAAGCAACTTCTCAATTCCTTTAGCAGAAATTTATTTTAATTAAATAGAAACTCTTTGAATACTGCTGTAAGAGCAATTCCGCCATTGTAATAATGAGAGAATATTTAATAGAGGTGTAGTTGTGTTAATGTCCTCATTTGATTTGAATACTTAAGTCCACCTACACAGTAATTCTTTTTACTGTGTCACAACAAGGCAGCCTCCTGATATAGTTGAACATTAAGTAGATGGGACCAAATCATATGTTTTAACTAACTGTACTACAAAAAGGTCAAAGCTGTAGTTCACTCCTACTAAATTTTGTTAAATCCTACTAAATTCACGGTCCAATGTTAATTTCACCATGATAGAATTTTAAAAATTATTCTTTTCATAATGTCATATATTTAAATCTGAAATTTCATGGTGTTATACGTGTAGAGTTCCTGACCCAAAATGAGACTGTGAAGGGGGACTATAAGTCTATTGTAAGGAAGTCGCAGTTTGGCCGCTCTTATTTCGGTGTTGTGGATGGTGGTGGTGCTGTCTTCAGAGCTTGGTACCCAGTTAGCAGCTGCCACTGTCCAGCCACCTATCTCTGAAAGCAGCCCTGCCACCAGCAGCCGTGAAGGAGGAAGACATGGTATGGTATTGTTACTTTGGTGCTGCTGCCTTTGCAGCTGGACACTTGGCCAGCAGCTACTGCTTCTGGGCCACGCACCTCTGATGGTAGTACAGAAGTAAAAGTGGCAGTATTGCAACACCGCTACGATACTCTTGCAACCCCCAGCAACACTTTTCGGGTCAGCACACTCAATTGGAGAAACACTGGTTCCCCTTTGGCATCTGTATTGTGTATGATACAGTTACACAAAAGACCAGATTTCATAAATGTGTTTTTCACAGCTGTGAATTTGACGGGGCCCTATGAGACTGCTGTGGTGTTCTGGGGACTTGGAATACAGTGGGTGTACTACAAGGTGGAAGTCCTTGAGTAAACATGTGCTCAATATGGCCAGTTTATTTTGATTCTAAATTTGGCAGTATTGAAGGTGGAGGAAACCTGTATACTTCCAGAAGAAGGTCCAAATGCCTTTATTTACTGCCAAGGAGGTATCCTTAACTGAGTTCCTTTTTAGTAATAAATATTGCAGCAACGAAATGTATAAGCCTGGTCTTTGCATAGACTACATTCCTTTGTTGGGTGTGCAAGTCTTGTGATTCATATGCAGAAAAGCAAAATGTGCAAAGAAAAATCTGTAGTTAATTTCTATTACTGTTGACTGTCTCTTTAGATACTTAAGTAAAACTGTGGTTGTAATGTTGCTTTTGTCCACAGATAAGACTAAATGACCTTAAAACATGACGTTATGCACAGTCAAGTTTCTGCCCTGTTACAACATCATTATTGGTGTAGAGTAGGCGGGTACTTTAATTAGAATCATGTTCACACGTGTTCCCATATCTCCTTGAGGAGTGTATGCTCCAGACCTGCTCACGTTATAAAGTGTTTTACAAAACTAATCTATGGACAATCTACTGTGTTTAAAGGATGTTGTATGGCGATGTATCATACGTATATAAAGGCCATACAGCATTGAATCACAGTAAATTTTCCAGTGTCCAGGAATACATTTTGTAACAATTAGGATGCCATAGAATCATACGATTGGAAGGGACCTTGAGAGGTCATTTAATCCAGTCCCCTGTACTCATGGCAGGACTAAGTATTATTTAGACCAGCATTTCTTTAACATTTTGAGACCATGGAACAACAAACAATAATTTTTTGTCTGAAATACCTATGAAAACTTTCTTCAAAGAAGCCCTGCGGTTGTCAGACCAAAACAAAAACATACAGCAAAACAAAATGAAGTAGTTTAATCAGGTATCATGCCAATGAAGAAGTAACGTTGTATCAGGTTTTAATATAACTTATTATGCCTTTCCAGCATGACTGTGAACCATTGAGAACTACTCTAGCGCAATGGTTATGCATCCACCTTATGCAGCAGTAGCTCCAGCTGCATTATATTCCCTAGTTTGTATATGAGAAGGTCGTGTGAGGCAGTATCAGAAGACTTACTAAAGATATACCACATCTACCTCTTCTCCTCTATCCATGAGTATTATTAATCTGTCAAAGAAAGCTGTCTGGTTGGTTTGATATGTTTTGTTCTTGAAAATTCATACTGATTCTTATTACCTTATCTTCAAGATTTTGAAATTGATTGCTTAATCAGTTGCTGCATTGTATTTCAGTGTACAGACTAATTCCCCAGAAGCACAATGTTTCGATGGTATTTTAACATTTTATTTCAATTTTGTAGGAGTTAATGCAAGTTATACTATCTCAAGGAAAAAGAAAACATGATCCTAAAAGAGAAACAATTTTGTAAAAATTCTCTGAACTACTTTGATTGGGTAACTCAGGGAACCATCCTTGTAAAGATCACAAAGTCCCGTAAACTATAATAGAGAATTAATTTAAAGGAAATTATTAATAAGTTGTAAAGTACATTTTGCTACATATGAAGAGTGCTAATAAAGTTTAAGCTCCACTGTTGAAAAGAGGTTGTTGCTGTGAACTTCATTAAACATAGATGTATTTATAATTTTTCCACCATGCTGTGTTCACAAAAGACAAATAAGGAGAGATATGCTGAAATATCTTGTATTGTTCTAAGGTACTGCAGAGATTTAGAAGTGTATGAAATCTTACGTCAGAGATGCACATAGTTAGTTCCAATGCCTGAAAGCAGAACTATTCAAACTCTTAGGATCCCCTTGACATTAATGGGACTCATTTGTCTTTCCAGGATTGGGATCTTTGTTAAGGAGGGAAAGAGAGCTTCCTTTTGTTGTCATTGTGCTTGTGTCTCTCTCTGCCTCTCTTTTCAGTTAGGCAGAGATGGAGATACTTATTCATGGCTATTAAAAATGAGTAAATCAGTAAAAGGAAGGAATTAGAATGCGACTTAAAATGCAGGTTGAACCTCTCTAGTTCATCACCCTTGGGACCTGACTGGTGTTCAATGAGAGAATTTGCCAGATCCCAGGAGGTTAATATTGTCTAGCAGCATAATCAAGACTTCCACTGCTTACAGGGTTCTTACAGAACATTTAGGGTTAAATTAGAGCTAAGTGACAGCACAAAACACTGAGAGTCAAGAGTGTTGGTTGTAAACCCACCAAACATATAATTTAGGAAACACTGAACACTGATGTTCATGAACAACCCACAGGTGTGCCATGATCATCTGACCTTTTTTGATATCATGTACTAGTGGTACATATTTTCTGTTAAAACCAGGTACAATATTATTTCTTCATTGTTCTAATACCTGATTAAATTATTTTGTTTTGTTTTTTGCAGTGTATGTTGCTGTTTTTTTATTTTTAAAAAGAAAATTTCCATAGGTGTTCTGCATACAAAATACTATTGTTTGGTGTTCCATGGTCTCAAAAAATTTAGGAAACATAGCTATAAACAAACCTTATGGGACCATGGAAAACTTTGCAACACCCATTATAAGTGGTAGTCTGGCTACTTAAAATCATGCCAGATTATGGATGTTGCCAGATGAGAGTGTGCCAGATTAGTGTGGTTCAACCTGTATGTTAAAGGGTGAAATCAAAGAAGTGAGCCAGTGCTGTGTAATATGTCTGTTCATGCTCCATGGGTAAAGGAAGGTCTGTGGAGTATATTTAATTTAGGAAGTGTTGGACTGTATTTCAAGGGTGGTGAACTCAAATTCTCTCTTCTTCTTGAGGAGAAAAAAAAAGATTCAAAATATTATTAGGAGGGGTTTACTCTAAATAATCAACTTTTGGAGTTAGAAAAGAATGTATCACAATCCAATAAACCACACATCCTCTAACTGGAAGGTCCAGGAAAGAGATTTTTAATCAGAGAATTCCCCAGAAGCCAGAGAGAAAGCTAAGCAGGGACTAGATTTATGGAGAGGACTGTGTAGACTCTATGCAGAGGTCCATCATCTTATGTAGTAGTCTTGCCTTGTGCTATACATGTCACCTTAAATTTATAGCTCTCCCTGTCCTCTCTTGCTTCCCTAACAACTGCCCTTGTTGGTGCATGTCGGGGAGAAAAGTATTAATTTCTTCACATCTTCTGCAACTGTAACGGAGAACCTATTCTCCCTCCTCCTTTCTTCCCACTTGCACTGAGGAAGGAATTCATTGTTACTTCTTTCCTTTCTGTCTTTCTCCTTTCTTAGCATGCACACCCTAGTTTTTGCACACCAGTCATTCCCATTCTTTCCCCATTTTCACTGTTGGCAAGCACTGACCTAGAACTTTACAGGTGGGCTGATGAATGAGCTGGGGCTGAGGAGGCCTGTGGGTGGAACGGGCAATGAGTCAGAACCTCTGGGTGGCCTGGAGGATGAGTGTGGAGGCCTGGTGCTTGCAGCAGGTGTTGTGCCCCCTCCCACACTCACCAGCAGGGGTGGGGGGCGGGAGGCAGTGGAGCTCCTCCTGCTTCTGGCATTTTGCTGGGGTGTGTGTAGGACTGTCTCCCATGCCCGCTGATGGGTAGTGGTGTGACGCAGCTGGGGAGCAGAGTGGGCTGTGGCTGTGCCATTTTAGTTCCCCAGTCTCCACTACTGTTGGTAAATGGGTGCAGGGGGAGCGATCCCTGATGCTGGTGCCACATCTCCACTAATTCCCCCAAGGGGTGTCGCTGGGGAGAAGAGGCTGGGCAGGGCCGGGGCAGAGGGGCATTTCTCGCAGCCCTGGATATGGGGCGGAGTGTGGGGGCTGCTGGTCAGGTGGCCAGTGCCATCACTGTGTCCTTCCTCACCAGTTTCCCCTATTTACCCAACTGGTCATGATTCATGATGCATGATTCAAACCCGGGACACCTTCATCATAGTCAAGGATGATACCATATCTCCATGGGTTCACAGCGTCTGATGTGGGAAAGGAGTATATATGTAGATCAGTTGGATTGATCTCTTTCCCAGATAATTGGACCAACAACTATTGGCCACGTGTGCTACGTTCACAAGTGAGTGAAATGTAAGCACGCCCCAATTGGGGTTGACTATATTTATTAGAATAAGGTTCCAATGAAACCACGTTAGCACATCTGATGAGTTCCAATAAGAACAAAACTGGTCATGTGCTAATGTGGTTTCGTCGGAACCTTATTCTAATAAATACAGTCAACCCCAATTGTGGCGTGCTTATAGTTCACTCACTTGTGAACATAGAACACATGGCCAACATTTGTTGGCCCGATTATCTGGGAAAGTGATCAGTACAACTGATCTACACAAAAATATGTTCTGGAGCTTGCTGTTATTTAACAAACACTCTGTTTCCAGAATCTGTGTTCCAATTTCGGTGACCCCAACAGATATATGGGGTTGAATTTTCAAGTAGAGATTCGGCACAGGCTTATCTCCGTAGAGTTAGGCCAACTGTGCCTTTTGAAAATCCCACAGTAGAACCTCACTTTTAGGCACCCATCTGTGAAAGTTTGGCTCATGTCCCCACTGTGCCTTTAAGGAGCTGAAAATAGAAAGGGTAGTATTTGGTACCCTGTCTCCAGATGTTTAAAATTTTGTTCAGCATTGTCAAGTCTGTTGTTATTGGAATATTTGCAATATTTTCATCTTCAAAATGCTTTGCAAACCTATTTGATCAATAACCTCAAAATTAATATTCTTGTTTTACAGCTGAGAAAAATTAGTGGTGACTTGTCTGAAGTCACAGTGAGCCAATGTTAGTCTCAAAATTTGTTTTTAGGAGTTCCTGGCTTCCAGGCCACTGGACCAAATCTGTTCCTCAAAATAGTGAATAGAGTAAATTCGGTGACATTGGCAAAATCTGCAGTCATTTTGTAGGCATTTTGTGTCATTTGATTTTCATATGAGAAATTAACAGGTTGTTAATGATAGTTGAATGTTTGGTACTGTGTCTGTATCTATAGTACATGTAATTTTAATTTGAGTAATGATTAAAGATTTATTATTACAAATGATCTAACTGCTTGCTTTTAACATAAAATAGCTTTCAAATTATTTCTTGCCAGCCTCATGTTCTGCGGATAGGTTTCTTATGATATGGAGTATGAAGCCACAGTCCAGAGCTTTCAGATTTGTGGGTCATGTGGAAGCTGTAACCAGTGTACAGTTTTCACCAGATGGGCACCTCGTGGCATCTGCTTCTCAAGATCGGACTGTCAGACTATGGATTCCCTGTATGTGAGTGTAACTGAAGTGTGGCTATGTTTTCTGATACTTCAATATTAATATCAGAGAAGCTTCAGGTCTGTAGATTACCCGCTTCATACATCAGGTAGACCTGAGGGATCATGAGAGTCTGGGAACCACTGGAGGCAATAGTCTTCATTCTCTTGTTTGATCTGCAGTTCTGTAGGAGTACAGAAATTAGGAGGCTTAGCTGAAGATAGGCAGGGATGAGTGTGTGGGAGATGGAGGAAGGCTTAAATCTATGCTTGTAAACTCAACAGGTGCATTTATTTAAATGGGAGTTGTATGACTAAAATCCTGTGCAACAGTTTACAATTTAGGGGCAGCCAATGAAGAAAACCAGGACAAAACAACGAGTTTTATTCATTCAACCAAAATTTATCTGTTCCTTTAGGGTACGTCTATGCAACATAGTTATTTTGAAATAGAAGCCATTATTTCAAAATAACTTTGCTAGCTTCTACACAATACAACCACTATTTCGAAATAATTTTGAAATAGCGGCTTGCTTATTTCAAAATAGGCAAACCTCATTGCATGAAGAACAGTGCCTATTTTCACATAGCTGCTTTGAAATAGGCTCTATTCCCTGTGTATACAGCACTTATTTCAAAATAAGTCATAGTATGTCCAATGGCTGTATTTTGAAATAGGCTCTATTGTGTGTAGATGCTGTATTTCGAAATAGCAGAGTGCTATTTCAAAATGCATTTTGTGTGTAGTTACTCTGCTTCGGAGCAAGCTGTTCTGGAATCTCTCTTCTGAAATAGCTTATTCAGGAGTAATGCTGTTGTGTTGACTGACCCTAAAGGCGTGTCTACGCAGCTCTCCCCTTCTGGAAGGGGAATGCAAATGAGTGAGATCGAAAATGCAAATGAAGCACAGATTTTCATATCTTGCACCTCATTTGCATATTGTCATGTGACCACGCTTTCGGAAGAGGCTTTCCTGGAAGCAAAAGGAGCCGTGTCGACAGGGTTCCTTTGGGGGGAAAATAAAAACCCCTGTTTCTGAAAGAACCCATCTTCTATATTCATTTCAGGAAGAAGGATTCTTCTGGAAACAGGGTTTTTTCCAAAGGTACCCCATCTACATGGCTGTTTTTGCTTCTGGAAAAGCTCTTCCAGAAGCATGATTGTTCAAGAATATGCAAATGAGGTGAAATATGCAAATACACGTTTCATTTGCATTTTTGATTGTGCTTATTTGCATTCCCCTTCTGGAAGGGAAGTGCTGTTTAGACGCGGCCTTAGAGAAAAATGGTAGTGTTTTATGAACAAAGTATTTCAAAGACATTTTACAGCAAAGTGGCTAGGGTTTCCCTTCACTCTTAAGCATTTGTTAAACTACTACAGTACATTAATTTATTTTTGTTTCAATAATTAAATCTTCTGAACTAAGCAGCAAGGCAAAGTAATTCTATTTTGTAGTGATAGTTGTCTAAATACATAGACCTCTACTAGGTTAGAAAACCAGGTTTTCAAAATGTCTGTGGGGCTTTGTCTAAAGACCATAATCTACCAAAAAGTAATTCTTATGGTCTTTAGACTTCATGTATTCAGGGAGGAATAGATTAATTTTGATCTTTAGTCAGCATCAGTTAAATTATTATTGAGTTTTATGTCCTTTAATGTTTTACATAATAACCTTGTAATGTATATTTTCAGTCATGGAGAATCTTCAGCCCTGAAAGCCCATACTGCACCTGTTCGTAGTGTGAACTTCTCATATGATGGCCGGTTCCTAGTTACAGCGTCCAATGACAAATCAATAAAAGTATGGAGTGTGCACCGTCAGCGGCTTCTGTTTTCCTTAGCCCAACACACGCACTGGGTTCGCTGTGCCAAGTGAGTGTTGTATTCTTTTGTAGTGGGTCGGTAAAGGAGAAGCGTTATGCACCAAGTGCCTTATTTAGAATTTCAGGCAAGGTATTCTATTTTCCAGAGGGTGAACAGGCATGCAGAAATTTCTGTGAATGTGAATAATGTATCCTGTTATTAAAATGATACAAGTTTAGTGCATAGGCCTGGATTTGTAAGGGTACTTAGGCCTTGTTGAGCTCAGTGTATAATGCCCAACTGATTTAGCAGACAAAATCCTGTTGCTGGTATTTGGGCTAAGTGCCTAGATCCCTGTTAAAAATGAAAGCTATACTCCTAAATCAGTTAGGCTTTGTACGTCAAGCTCAGCAATGCCTAAATACCTTTGAGTATCTGAGAATAATAGATATGGGGATTTTTTTGAAGAAAAAAAGTAACTCATATTTTTACCCTGCTTTATTTATATGTATGTGTGATTGAGTTTGAAACATATGTGTGTGGAAAAGTTAAGTCATAGGATTTACTTTAAATTCCTGTTTCTTGCCACACTTTTCAGATATCAAAGTAACATGGGGATGGTTACAAGTCTAAGCGCAAAGGAGGTTGTTATTTATGACCTACAGAAATGGAAAAGGCACTGGAAAATGTCTTTCAATATATAGTTTGGTTGCAGTGTTTGATACTGTGTTGGTCCCAGGTTATGAGACTGACAAGATAGATGAAGGTAATGTTTTTATTAGATCAATTTCTGTTCATGAAACAGCTGAACTTTGGAGCTGCACAGAAATATTCAAAGGAAGAAGAAGAAACACTGCTCCGTGCAGCTCAAAAACTTGTCTCATTCACCACCAGGATTTGGCCCAATAAAAACACTTAGCATGTTTCCCTCGTGTGTCTCTTTAAGTACAGCAAAAAAAATAGAGCTGGCTCACTACTTAATTACAGAGCAAATTTACAAGGATAATGAGTGGGTGAATTGGTCCCTTTGAAGTACATCAATAATTTGATTCACGTGAGTATTGACATTCAGTACTGAAAATATGACTATGTTCTGATGAACAGCACCTTATGAAATTTATCGTAGAGCACTAGAGGACTCAAAAGGTGAAACAAAGAACAGAACCATAAAGTAATCAGATTTGAAAACTTAGAGGATTATAGACCTGTAGTAGTGCACAGATATTTTTAAAAAAGAGAAGAAACGGTTACAGGAGAAACTAAACTAATAAGTCTGACCTTGGTTCCTGAAAAAAACTGCTTTTAAAAAGAAGAAAAAAAAATCAGATTAGCGAGTCTGGGACAGTTTCAGGCATCAATGGGCAACTAGGAATAAGGAGTGTTCTTCATGAGTGGCCCTCCTTCATCTCATCTGGGCTGTAGTAGCTGATTTGTGGCATTCCATCTCTGGGAGAGAGAGGGAGGAGCAGGGACAGAGCGTGAATCAGCAGATTTGCGGTGTACCAAAAGTGCTGGGAGGGATGGGGAGTAGTAGGAAGTGTGGGTTTCTTGTGCCCCCCTGCATAAGAGTCACATTCAGAAGGGGGGGCGGACAGGAGGACTATGGCCCACAGATGGAATTCCATTGAGTTGCATGTGGCCTGCGGGCCACAGGTTGCCCATCACTGGTTTAAGGCAATTATAGATGGGTCATTGTTAGTTTAGACTTACACATTCAGGAATTTTGACAATGTTTGTTTAATGTCTTTAAAATATTCATGTTACAGATAGTCTCAATTTAAATTTTAAATGTAGAGTTCGAGTTTGGCCCTCTTTTCCATTTGCGTATAACTTTTCTGCACAATTCTCCGTTAAAGCTGGAACTTTCATACTTGGATTCAGCCTACATGTCATTCTACTCCCCTGCCCCTATTCATTCTTATGGGTGTTTTTAATTTTTTTTATTTTTTTTTTAAGATTTTGTGGGTGCAAAAGGGTTTTTTAATGCTAATGGAAGGGGTAATCTTTTCTGCTTAGTTTTACAAACGATGTTTCTCAGGGTATATCTACACAGCAGCCTTATTTTGAAATAAACTATTCTGGAAGGAAGATCTATTCAGAATAGCTTATTTCAAAATAATACTGCTACACACAAAATCTATTTCAAAATATTGTGTCCACACATTGTTCCCTATCTACACAGTTCCTATTTCAAAATAGAATGAAATAGGCACTTACTCATGGAATGAGGTTTACTTATTTTGAAATAAGCCAATCGCTATTTTGTAATAATTTTAAAATTGTGGTTGCGCTCTATAGATTCTAGCAAAATTATTTCAAAATAACAGCAGTTATTTCGAAATAACTTTTCTGTGTAGAAATACCTTCATTAAATGTAACACACTTGTCCTAGAAAATGCCTTTTACTATTTATTTTCTATTCAGTTATCTATATTATTGAATATTTGATACTATTTCTTAAATAGAAACTTTGTTTTATACTTTACAGATTTTCACCTGATGGAAGATTAATAGCATCTTGCAGTGAGGATAAAACTCTTAAAATCTGGGATGCAACAAATAAAGTGTGCATTGATAGCTTTACAGACTATGAAGGGTAAGTGCCATGCAACAGAAAAGTGTGGTAGTACAATATGAATACAATATGAAGTTAATCTTTCATGCTGTCTTAAAGTGAAATTTTGTGAACCTCTCTGTACAGTATTTGAAAACAGACAGAAACCAAAGAAATGCAGCAGCTTTATGACTTTATTTTTTAAGAAGCCAACTGGCTGTCTAAACATGCCCAGCTGTTTTTCTGCCTTGAGGAAGGGCGATCAAACATGTCGTGAAGAGATGTCTGTGTTAGACTTCTGACTACTTCAATCTTTGAATTTCCCCCCAATGTTTACCTTACTGTCTGGGTTAGCTAATGTTAGTGAAGAATTCTTAACTTTTCTCCTCATACTCATTCATCAGTTGACAAGAGGGTTAGTATTCTGCAAGCTACCATGTGTCCTGCCTTCTTTAGCAGTTTCACTGAGTTTTCTCCCTTCACCCTTTAACTTAAAAAATACTTTGAGCTTTGCAGTCTGCCCCTATTTCAGTCTTCCTGCATGTATAATAGCAATAAGTGTTTGATTTTACTATTGAGATCCTGGGAGCTGCTTTTTAGAATGAAATGTTAGTGAATTTTTCAGGTTTAAGGCTTCAAGCACTCCCTCTCCCATTTTTGGTTAGTCCAATAAGCTTGTTCTGGTCATCTGCTGTTTGAACCAATGATGTTCAGATGTTGAAAAATAAGTGTAAACAAATATATAACCAGAGCTTCAGCAGATTCCTCAATGGTCAGACTTCACTGAGCTTTTGGAAATTCTTTCTTTTGTTTTTGACCTTGTCTCTATTCTTGCAGTAGATGCTCAGTACAAATATGTCAATAGGAGACTCTTTCACAAATATGAAGATTATTAAAATAAGCCAATGCCTAGACAAATTTGGGAACTTCCCAAAAATTTACAGTGTATGAGAACCCCGGCACTCTGTAGCCAGTAGGCATCCTTCAGTCTGCATAGACTATGGATCGCGCCCTTTAAAGTTTCAATTGAGGACTTCATTTACAGCGTCTATTGTGACTATTGACGATGTGCCGACCTACTCCGGGTCCCGTGGGTGCACGTGGGGTGTGATACAGCGGGGGGAGTCGGGTGGCCCAGGACCAACCACCCCACCTTTATAGCAGCCTGATATAGTGTAGCAGCAATATGTGATTCAGTGTATTCACTTTAAAACCTAGGTTTCCACAGTATTATGAGTACCAGGAACAATAACACTCCGATTGTGAACACCACAATGCCCTGTGGCTGTTCTAAGTCCCAATAATTCTCTATACAGACCCAGCTAGACCAGCTAGTGGTATTTACCAATAGTGATTTATTCATTTATTCGTAACTACAATTACTTAACACTTGTTATATATAGAGAGAGAGAGAGAGTTATTTATTTGGCATAAGCTAAATACTAGGTTACATATAACTATATATAATTACATGTGACTTACCAATAACATCCAATGCTCCCACATCTCACCAATAACTACGTTACAGCGGCCCTTCAAGTCAGAGATACGGCTTGGTTGGGACCTTTCGTGGTGGTGACGTCCGGGTGATCAGGCCGGGGTCTGCTGTCTGGACTGGAAGTTGCTAGCCTCCGCCTTGTGTCCAGGAGCCCACCCCCTTATTCCTGCTAAATCACCTTTTATACTGTTTCTTACTTGGGGGTTCGATACCTGGCCAATTAAAGCGTTTGTTACCTAATTTGGGCTTTCTATCCTCCCGGCCTGTCAGAACATGTTACAAGATTTCCTCTGTCCTTGGTCTTTTTCTGAACCTCCCCTGGGACCCTCTGATGTTGTACAACCAAGATGTTCTCTTTGGGGGGCTTCCAGCTACTAGCCCCAGCTGTTCTCTTTGGGGGCTTACTATCTGCTTGTCAGGATGTTCTCTTTGGGGACTCTCCAACTACTTGTCAACTTTCTGATTTCTTTCTCCTGGCCTGACTTCAGACCTTCCCGCCGTTGCATGATAGCGTTCCAAGATGGAGTATATGGTCATTCTGCCTTGCGAGTGAGGCCCGGCCACCAGGTGCTCGTGCTCCCACAACTATAAAGACCCACAAAAGAGTGACAGTCCTTGCTGCATCTCTTGCAGATGTGGTGGGTTTCTGGCAAGTCCTTATTGTGCTTTCTGTGCGCTCGCTTCTCCTCTGCTAGCTGTCTGATCTTCAACTCGCCCTTCTGAAGGCCCTTGTGTAACCCCTGCCTCCATCTGCTGCGGTCGCCTGCAAGTTCTTCCCAGTTGACCAGCTCGATGTCTACCTCTCTGAGGTCTCTCTTGCAGACATCTTTGTAACGCAACTAGGGGCGTCCGTGAGGTCTTTTGCCAGAGGCTAGCTCACCATACAGGATGTCTTTTGGAATCCTTCCATCATTCATCCAGTGGACGTGGCCAAGCTAGCGGAGTCGACGCTGCCTGAGGAGGGTGTGCATGGTTGGGATTCCAGCTTGCTCGAGGACGGCGGTGTTGGTCACTCTGTCCTTCCATGAGATTCCAAGGATGCGCCTGAGGCAGCGCAAGTGGAAGACGTTCAGCCTCTTTTCCTGGCGGGCATACAGGGTCCAAGTCTTGCTGCCATAAAGGAGGGTGCTGAGGATGTAGGCTCTGTAGACTTGCATTTTGGTGTGAGTGTACAGCTTGTTGTTATTCCACACTCTCTTGCTGAATCTGGACAGAGTTGTGGCTGCTTTTCCGATCCTCCTATTTAGCTCAGTGTCCATCGACAGGGTGTCAGTGATGGTGGACCCGAGGTAAACGAACTCGTGGATGACCTCTAATGTATAGTTGTCAATGCTGATTGATGGGGATTCAGCAACATCCTGACCGAGTACGTCTGTCTTCTTTAGGCTGATGGTAAGCCCAAAGTCCTTGCACACTTTGGAGAACTGATCCAGCAGTTTCTGAAGCTGGTCTTCTGTGTGAGACACTACAGCAGCATCGTCTGTGAACAGCATGTCTCTGATGAGGACTTCTCGCACCTTAGACTTAGCTTTCAGCCTTGCAAGGTTAAACAGTTTCCCATCAGATCTTGTGTGCAGCAAGATGCCCTCTGTTGAAGATCCAAAGGCATGCTTCAGGAGGAGTGCGAAGAAGATCCCGAACAATGTCGGAGCAAGCACGCATCCTTGTTTGACGCCGCTCCTGATTCTGAAAGCATCCGATAATGCGCCGTCATATTGGATGGTTCCTCTCATGTCTTCGTGGAACGACTGGATCATCCTGAGTAACCATGGAGGACAGCCTATCTTGTGGAGCAGTTTGAACAGACCATCCCTGCTGACCAAGTCAAAGGCCTTGGTCAGGTCAATGAAGGCTATGTAGAGTGGCTTTCTCTGCTCCCTGCACTTCTCCTGCAGCTGCCTTAGAGAGAAGACCATGTCAACGGTAGACCTCTGTGCGCGGAATCCGCACTGTGATTCAGATTACACCCTCTCAGCTGTCTTCTGGAGTCTGCCAAGGATGACGCGAGCGAACAGTTTACCAGTGACGCTTAGGAGGGAGATTCCACGGTAGTTGTTGCAGTCGCTTCTGTCTCCTTTGTTCTTATACAACGTTACAATGTTAGCGTCGCGCATATCCTGTGGAACCTCACCCTCTTTCTAGCACAGGCACAGTAGCTCATGTAGGGGTTCCAGGAGTGTGTCCGCGACACATTTGATTACCTCTGGTGGTATACCATCCTGACCAGGGGCCTTTCCTACTGCAATGCTGTCGATGGCTCTCTTCAGTTCATCCACAGTCGGTTCTTGATCCAGTTCGTCCATTACTGGTAGGAGCTCGACGGCATCAAGGGCTGCGTCAACCACAACGTTCTCGCGTGAGCACAGCTCGGAGTAGTGCTCAACCCAGCGCTCCATCTGTTTGGCTTTGTCAGCGATGACTTCACCAGATTTGGATTTCAGAGGTGCCATCTTGTTCTGGGTGGGTCCTAATGCCTTCTTCATACCCTCGTACATTCCTTTGAGATTACCAAAGTCAGCACAGGTCTGGATGCTGCTGCATAGCTGGAGCCAGTGGTTGTTGGCACAGCGCCTGGCTGTCTGCTGTACTGTTCTTCTGGCCTCTCTAAGCGCTTGCTGGGTACTCTGGCTCGGTGAGCGTTTGTACTCCAGGAGTGCTGCGCACTTCTTTTCAATGACTGGAATCATCTCATCAGAGTTAGCTTCGAACCAGTCGTTCGTGTTTCTAGCTCTTCTTCCAAACACCGACAAGGCTGTGTTGTAAACTGTGTCCCTCAGATGTTGCCATTTGCATGTCGCATCGACGACCCCAGGGCCGCTGAGCAGATTTTCCTGGAGGCTCTCTCTGAACTTTTCAGCTTTCTCTGAGTTTGCCGTCTTTCTGGCGTCAATGCGGGGCCTTCCAGCACATTTAGAGCGATACAGCTTCTTGGGTCTCAGCTTGAGCTTGGAGCAAACTAGCGAGTGATCTGTATCACAGTCAGCACTATGATAGCTGCATGTCAGAAGGACGTTTTTGAGGTTATTACGCCTAGTGATGACCACATCTAGTTGATGCCAGTGCTTCGAGCGTGGGTGTCTCCATGACACTCTGTGCTGTGGCTTCGTTCGGAAGAATGTGTTTGTGATGCACAGATTGTGGTACGTGCACAGTTCAAGGAGACGCTGTCCATTGTCATTCATTTTTCCCACACCGAAGTGTCCTAAGCAGGAAGGCCATGAGGCCCGATCAACTCCAAATCTTGCATTGAAGTCACCCAAGATGTACAGTTGTTCACGAGCAGGTATTTGCACTACAGCAGCACTAAGCACGTCGTAGAACTTGTCTTTTACTTCTGGTGTGGCATACAGGGTTGGAGCATAAGCGCTGATCAGGTGGACAGGACCGGTGCAAGTTTGAAGCGTGATCCGAAGAAATCTTTCTGATCCGCCCATGACTAATTGCACCATTTGTAGAAGGGTGTTTCTGACAGCAAAGCCAACGCCATGCTCTCTGGGTTCTTCTTGGGCTTTACCCTGCCAGAAAAAGGTGTAGTCCTTTTCCTTTAGAGATCCCGAATCTGCGAGTCGCGTCTCTTGCAGTGCAGCGATATCAACTCTGAGCCTCTTCAGTTCCTCGTTGATGACAGCGGTCTTTCGGGTGTCACTGATGGCCTGAAGATCTTCAGTCAAGCCGGTCAGCATGGTCCGCACATTCCAGCAAGTAAGCTTGAATTGTTGATGTTTCTCATTTCTTGTTGATTTTCTTATTGGTTTGCCTGGTGCCCAAATTTCAGTCACTTGTCAGGTTCAGGAACCTTAAGCCTCACGCACCCAGCGAGGCAGGTGAACTGTGGCGGGACAGTACCCTATTGGTTGGGGGCTGCCCAGCTTGAGGTGGGCGGTGACTGTCCAGTGAGATGGGAGGATCTCTCCCACCGTCGAAGGCAACCCCTGGCCCTCATTCTCTATGCCAATCGAGCAAGAGCTTATAAGCGGTATCTCTTGCCTCCCGTGTTGACGCAACGCTGTTCAGCGATGCCGGAGTACCTCTCCGGGCGCGAGCCTGGGCACTTATTATGGAGACTCTGGGCTGCCCAGACACCTGTGTCCCCCTCTTGGCTTTACTGATTATAGTCCAAAGGAGAGGATCACCTCCACGTCTGGTACCAGCTCAGCTGCAGGAGTTGCCGGGACAGTGCCAGAAGTTGACACCCAACCACCTTCGGACTCCACTCCGGATTTTCTGTCAG
This sequence comes from Carettochelys insculpta, assembly GCF_033958435.1. Taxonomy (NCBI): domain Eukaryota; kingdom Metazoa; phylum Chordata; order Testudines; family Carettochelyidae; genus Carettochelys; species Carettochelys insculpta. The sequence goes on from NC_134137.1 coordinate 296,261,077, forward strand.
GGTTCACTCCCTTTGCCTTTCTCCTTCCCAGGATAACCCACAAGGCAGTGGGGTCTGGAGAATGTGGTTAAGGATCCCACTACTTCATACCTCCCTGTCTCCACAGCTCCCTGTGGAGCAATGACCTCATATCCCGGGACCCTCCTCCCTACCTTTCGCCCCCCCCCTCGCCCCCGCCAGCTACCATCATCATAGGACCATCCCCAACCCACTACCCCCATCTGCTCCCATGTCTGCCCTCCTCACTGCACTGGCCCCTCTCCCCCCAGCTGCTCTCAGTGCCCCCAGGTCCACCTTCCCCCATAGCTCTTCAGGCTCTTTTCTTCGGAGACTCCTTTTCCTGGTAGTGCTGCCTTGCAGGGCACAGGTGGAACACCATACCTGAAAAGGACAACAAACACGGGGCTCCTCCCTCGGCTAACTCCCAGAGGCAAACTCCCTTCCCTGTTGGCTGCTGCCCCCTGTTCGCTGGGAGCTCCCTTCTTATAGAGAGAGCTGCTGGCTGGTCAGGCCTGGCTCAAAGCCTTGCCTCTAGTCTATTCAGCCCTTGAAGGCTCACCTGGCAGGGAACTCCCCCAATTCACACCTTGCAAACTGCTCTTCTCTGCACAGCACAAGCTCAGGCACCCACCCAGGCAGCTGATCAAAACTGCCCTTCTCTGCAAAGTAACATAGCTGCACAGACAGACAGACAGACAGACATTCACCCACCAGCTCACCACACAGCCCCTCAAATCCCACACTCACCCAAGCTCCTCTAGGATGCTTTGCCCGGAGGCAAACTCCCTTCCCTGTTAGCTGCTGCCCCGTGTTCGCTGCTCACCTTGGCGTAGAGAATGAGTGCCAGGGGTTGCCTTCGACGGTGGGAGAGATCCTCGCATCTCACTGGACAGTCACCGCCCACCTCAAGCTGGGCAGCCCCCAGCCAATAGGGTACTGTCCCGCCACAGTTCACCTGCCTCGCTGGGTGCGTGAGGCTTAAGGTTCCTGAACCTGACAAGTGACTAAAATTTGGGCACCAGGCAAACCAATAAGAAAATCAACAAGAAATGAGAAACATCAACAATTCAAGCTTACTTGCTGGAATGTGCGGACCATGCTGACCGGCTTGACTGAAGATCTTCAGGCCATCAGTGACACCCGAAAGACCGCTGTCATCAACGAGGAACTGAAGAGGCTCAGAGTTGATATCGCTGCACTGCAAGAGACGCGACTCGCAGATTCGGGATCTCTAAAGGAAAAGGACTACACCTTTTTCTGGCAGGGTAAAGCCCAAGAAGAACCCAGAGAGCATGGCGTTGGCTTTGCTGTCAGAAACACCCTTCTACAAATGGTGCAATTAGTCATGGGTGGATCAGAAAGACTTCTTCGGATCACGCTTCAAACTTGCACCGGTCCTGTCCACCTGATCAGCGCTTATGCTCCAACCCTGTATGCCACACCAGAAGTAAAAGACAAGTTCTACGACGTGCTTAGTGCTGCTGTAGTGCAAATACCTGCTCGTGAACAACTGTACATCTTGGGTGACTTCAATGCAAGATTTGGAGTTGATCGGGCCTCATGGCCTTCCTGCTTAGGACACTTCGGTGTGGGAAAAATGAATGACAATGGACAGCGTCTCCTTGAACTGTGCACGTACTACAATCTGTGCATCACAAACACATTCTTCCGAACGAAGCCACAGCACAGAGTGTCATGGAGACACCCACGCTCGAAGCACTGGCATCAACTAGATGTGGTCATCACTAGGCGTAATAACCTCAAAAACGTCCTTCTGATATGCAGCTATCATAGTGCTGACTGTGATATAGATCACTCGCTAGTTTGCTCCAAGCTCAAGCTGAGACCCAAGAAGCTGTACCGCTCTAAACGTGCTGGAAGGCCCCGCATTGACGCCAGAAAGACGGCAAACTCGGAGAAAGCTGAAAAGTTCAGAGAGAGCCTCCAGGAAAATCTGCTCAGCGGCCGTGGGGTCGTCGATGCGACATGCAAATAGCAACATCTGAGGGATACAGTTTACAACACAGCCTTGTCGGTGTTTGGAAGAAAAGCTAGAAACACGAACGACTGGTTCGAAGCTAACTCTGATGAGAAGATTCCAGTCATTGAAAAGAAGTGCGCTGCACTCCTGAGCTGTGTCTACACGTGCACGCTACTTCGAAGTAGCCGCACTAACTTCGAAATAGCGCCCGTCGTGGCTACACGCGTCGGGCGCTATTTCGAAGTTAACTTCGACATTAGGCGGCGAGACGTCGAAGTCGCTAACCTCATGAGGGGATCGGAATAGCGCCCTACTTCGACGTTCAACGTCGAAGTAGGGACCGTGTAGACGATCCGCGTCCCGCAACGTCGAAATTGCTGGGTCCTCCATGGCGGCCATCAGCTGGGGGGTTGAGAGATGCTCTCTCTCCAGCCCCTGCGGGGCTCTATGGTCACCGTGGGCAGCAGCCCTTAGCCCAGGGCTTCTGGCTGCTGCTGTGGCAGCTGGGGATCCATGCTGCAGGCACAGGGTCTGCAACCAGTTGTCGGCTCTGTGTATCTTGTGTTGTTTAGTGCAACTGTGTCTAGGAGGGGCCCTTTAAGGGAGCGGCTTGCTGTCAAGTCCGCCCTGTGACCCTGTCTGCAGCTGTGCCTGGCACCCTTATTTCAATGTGTGCTACTTTGGCGTGTAGACGTACTCTCGCAGCGCCTATTTCGATGTGGTGCTGCGCAACGTCGAAGTTGAACATCGACGTTGCCAGCCCTGGAGGACGTGTAGACGTTATTCATCGAAATAGCCTATTTCGATGTTGGCTTCACGTGTAGACGTAGCCCTGGAGTACAAACGCTTGCTGAGAGGGTGTACCCCGAATCGCAGTACGGATTCCATGCAGAGAGGTCTACCGTTGACATGGTCTTCTCTCTAAGGCAGCTGCAGGAGAAGTGCAGGGAGCAGAGAAAGCCACTCTACGTAGCCTTCATTGACCTGACCAAGGCCTTTGACTTGGTCAGCAGGGATGGTCTGTTCAAACTGCTCCACAAGATAGGCTGTCCTCCATGGTTACTCAGGATGATCCAGTCATTCCACGAAGACATGAGAGGAACCATCCAATATGACGGCGCATTATCGGATGCTTTCAGAATCAGGAGCAGCGTTAAACAAGGATGCGTGCTTGTTCCGACATTGTTCGGGATCTTCTTCTCATTCCTCCTGAAGCATGCCTTTGGATCTTCAACAGAGGGCATCTTGCTGCACACAAGATCTGATGGGAAACTGTTTAACCTTGCAAGGCTGAAAGCTAAGTCTAAGGTGCGAGAAGTCCTCATCAGAGACATGCTGTTCACAGACGATGCTGCTGTAGTGTCACACAGAAGACCAGCTTCAAAAACTACTGGATCAGTTCTCCAAAGTGTGCAAGGACTTTGGGCTTACCATCAGCCTAAAGAAGACAAACGTACTCGGTCAGGATGTTTCTGAATCCCCATCAATCAGCATTGACAACTATACGTTAGAGGTCGTCCACGAGTTCTTTTACCTCGGGTCCACCATCACTGACACCCTGTCGTTGGACACTGAGCTAAATAAGAGGATCGGAAAAGCAGCCACAACTCTGTCCAGATTCAGCAAGAGAGTGTGGAATAACAACAAGCTGTACACTCACACCAAAATGCAAGTCTACAGAGCCTGCATCCTCAGCACCCTCCTTTATGGCAGCAAGACTTGGACCCTGCATGCCCGCCAGGGAAAGAGGCTGAACGTCTTCCACTTGTGCTGCCTCAGGCGCGTCCTTGGAATCTCATGGAAGGACAGAGTGACCAACACCGCTGTCCTCGAGCAAGCTGGAATCCCAGCCATGCACACCCTCCTCAGGCAGCGTCGACTCCGCTGGCTTGGCCACGTCCACAGGATGAACAATGGAAGGAATCCAGAAGACATCCTGTATGGTGAGCTAGCCTCTGGCAGAAGACCTCCTGGACGCCCCCAGTTGCGTTACAAAGATGTCTGCAAGAGAGACCTCAGAGAGGTAGACATCGAGCTGGACAACTGGGAAGAACTTGCAGGCGACCGCAGCAGATGGAGGCAGGGTTTACACAAGGGCCTTCAGAAGGGCGAGTTGAAGATCAGACAGCTAGCAGAGGAGAAGCGAGCACACAGAAAGCACAATAAGGACTTGCCAGACACCCACTACATCTGCAAGAGATTCAGCAAGGACTGTTACTCTTGTGTGGGTCTTTATAGTCACAATAGACGCTGTAAATGAAGTCCTCAACTGAAACTTTGAAGGGCGCGATCCATAGTCTATGCAGACTGAAGGATGCCTACTACTACTACCTGTTCGCTGCTCACCTTGTTCGCTGGGAGCTCCCTTCTTATAGAGAGAACTACTGGCTGGTCAGGCCTGGCTCAAAGCCTTGCCTCCAGTCTTTTCAGCCCTTGAAGGCTCACCTGGCAGGGAACTCCCCCAGTTCACACCTTGCAAACTGTTCTTCTCTACAAAATAATTTTAGTTTTCCTTTATAAGGACTTCTGCTACCACATCAACTATTTGAATAATCAAGATGATTTGATGCACTTCTGTTCAATGAATAGTCCATATTTCCGTTCAAGGGCTAGATCATGGCTTTCTTCAGCAGTCTCTCCGACAGAAGTAGAATGGGGGGTTCCCAGGTATCTTATCAAGACCTTTGATGTCACAAGGTGTATAGAAGCCTATTATGACTGAGGGGCAAGGTAACACGAGGCTTTCCTTTGGTGTAACAAGAAGATTTTATAAGAGGGAAGGGAACACAAGAGGGGAATCTCTTTTTTTGCTGGTACAGGTAGTGATTATGTTAGGGACACTGTTCACTACTGATGCTGCTGTGGGAAGACCGATTGTAAACTGTTCTGTTTTTCTAACTATCCTAGGTCCATTCTGTTCATTCATCTGACTTGTTCTCAGTCTAATCTGTATGGGTTCCTGCTTTCTGAGAAGACTTGAAGGGGTGTTTGATAATGTCAGTTACTTAGTCTACGTTGCTACTACTGCAGAAAGTCAATCTAAGATATGCAACTCCAGCTACATGAGTAACATAGCAGGAGCTGACATCCCTCAGGCTGAGTTAGTGCAGTGTCTACACTGGGTATGGGTTGCGTGGCTGATGGGAGAAACTGTCCCACCAATTTTCCTTACTCTTCTCATTGGCTACATCTACAGTAGACGCATCTGTCTACAGAAGTTACTGTTGGAAAAGCTGTTCCAGCAAAACTGTTGACAGATCGTGTCCACACATAAAAGTGGATCATCTTTTGACCCACTTTGTTGACAAAAGGGCCCCCCTGGTGCATCTACATGGCTTTTTTGTCAATAAAACCTCAGTTTTGTCTACAAAACTCTCTCGTGTAGCCATAGCCACTGAGTGTAGAGTACAAGGGTTGACCACAGAGTGATCTGTGTTCCATTTGGCAGGTCATCATGAGACCCACTAACCCAGCTGCCTGTGGATTGGTGTCAGAGCATCAATCCCCACTTCAGAATAGATGTAGCATAAATTGTAGTTTGAGTTTTCCTAGTCTGTGCCAGCTGAAACCTCCCATTCTGTTGGTAGAGTTATGATTGTCTTCTTTGTCTAAGTATTTTCTTTAGAATAAATAGCATTCTTCTTGCTCTGAAAGTTGAAAGTGTCTGACTGAGCAGAGTCAGACATCCAATATAGCAGGCATGTTCTGTTTTCCCTGTGGATTAGAAGAATTTAGACCTAAACTAGGGGAATGTGAAGAACTCAAATTACCAGATGGTGAATCACCCTTTAATAATTGTTTCCTGGAGTTGCTAAATCCTGGCACCCACAAGAGCAGAGGCAATTTTTTATTTATTCTTATGTGGAGGGCAGGATCTCATCCAATAGGTGCATATATCTGAATCACTCAATAATAATGCCTATAATCTTATTTGATTTAACATCCTTTATGAGGATAATACCAAAGAAACCAACTAGAGTAGCATTTAACTTAAAAAAAGGGAACTACACAACAAAGAAAACAGTTAAAAGGAAATTAAAAAGGACAGTCACAAGGGACATGCCTGCAAGCTGCATGGAGACTGTTTAGAGACACCATAATAGATATTTAAACTAAATTTATACCCAAGACTTTTAAAAAATAAAAAAAAATGGCGTTTGGGCGGGGGCACAAAAATGAAGAGGTGGTTAGAGGCAAAAAGATATTTTTCAAAATTGAAAGTCAAATCCTCTATCAAGAAAGATAGAAAGGAACATAAACTCTGCCAAGTCAGTTGGGCAGGTCAAAAAAGAATTGAAGAGCAACGCAAAAGGCACAAATTCTAAGCAATCAAAAAGGATCTGTCAAAAAAGATATCTCAAAAAGGATATTTTAGGCAACAGAAATGATTAGGGGAATGGAACAGCTTCCAAGTAAAGAGAGACCAGGACTAGTCATCCTAGAAAAGAGACGACTACCCATCTAAAGAAGTGGGTCTTACATGTGAGAGCTTATTATAAATAAAATTATTCGCCTTTAAGGTGCTACCAGACTGCTTATTTTTTGTGAAGCTACAGAATATCATGGCTACCCTTTTGAGGGTATGTCCACACTAGAGGGTTTTGTTGGCAAAATGGCTGTTTTGATGACAAAACCAGCAGAGCATCCAGATTACCAATGTGTTCTGTTGACATGCAGCACTTTCGTTGACAGATGTATCCCTCACCCCTTGAGGATAACATCTCTGTCAACAGAGGGCTGTCGACAGAAAGCCAGTCTAGATGCTCCAGGGGGACCTCTGTTGAGAGACTGGGCTTCCGGGACATCAGGCAGCCCTGTCTTCTGTGCTTCTGGTTGGCCGTTTTGCCAACAGAAGTGTTGTTGGACAATATCTGCTGACAAAAACTTCTATTGACAAATCCCTGTAATCTAGACATAGCCTGAAACTATTTACTAGGGAACATGACAGAGGTACAGCAAACTCTTTCACATCCAGCATTCTGTCTTCTGGAACTCTCAGGTAACTGGCATTTTAACTGTCAGTAAATTTTAGTTACATTTTCCATAAGTACAGTATAGTGAAAGTAAACACAAATACATGAAGTATAATTTTACTGTGTACAATATTACTATTGTCGGTAAATGAAGTACTCTGCATACATATGTTACTTAATGTCTAATCTTGTTTTTCTTTAGTGTTGTGCATTGCTAGGTATACCTCTCTGTTGTTCAGAATATTTGAATATCTGGCAACCTCCCAGTCCTTGTGCTGCCGGGTATGAAAGATTTTACTGCATTTAAAATCATAAGTTGTATGGAGAAAGTGATTATGGAAGTTCATAAGATAGATAAGTTCATGGAGGATAGGTCCATCAGTAGTTCTCAGATAAGATGTTCAGGAATGCAATCACATGGTCTGGATGTTCCAAACCTCTGACAACCAGAAGTCGGGAATAGATGATGGCGTGGATCACTTGATGATTCATCTGTTCATTCCATCTGAAGTTTCTGGTAGTGGCCACTGGCAGAAAACAGGATACAGAGTAAGAGGGATCATTCGTCTCACCCAGTATGGCCATTCTAATGTTCAGATCCTCTTGAATTTATAGACACTTCTGTTAAAACAGCAATAATCATTACATCTATATTCATGATTTCCATCTAGGTTTGCAAACTTTGTTGATTTCAATCCAAGTGGTACATGTGTAGTTTCTGCAGGTTCTAATCATACAGTGAAGCTCTGGGATATTCGAATGAACAAGTTACTGCAACATTATCGAGGTAAAAGCTCATATAGCTCACAATAACTAAGCCTGCTTATTTAATATATTTTCTTTAAAAGTAAATGTCTGGTAACTTTAAAGGATAGTTAAGTGAATGTTCCTTATTTACATTTTAGTATGTCCTTCTCTCATTTTATGCTGCTGAGAATACTGGTCTTAACTGGAAATTGTTTGCCTCCTAACTCTTATTGAGAGAAGGCTGTTGCAAGTGTTATCAAAATGGAACTAAGAAATGGTCACACAAGGTTGAGTTCATTCAGTTTAACAGTTGATTTCTGAGGTTATCTTGATTGGAAATCCCACTGCTCTTGGATGTGGAGACAGGTGCTGTTTCCTGGTGGCTCATTGTAGAATTTTTTACCTGGCCATTGTGAAAGGGATGTACTGTATTTGGTTCCTGAAAAGGCATGAGCTACACTCCTCAATAACATAATAAGCAGCTATAAGAAAGATGTTGCTTAATAACAGTTAACTGAGAAAGTGTGGTTTAGTGGTTAACGCATGAGATTTGTCTTGTAATGCTAACCATACCTCTCAGTAGTATTCTGGTCTTGGACAAGTTACTTATCCTTTCACTGGCTTTCCATATAGATGTTTCAAGTAATAGTTAATATTTGAAAAATGTTCTGGGAAATAGCTCAGAAAAGAGAAGTATTACTGCTGTTGATTAATCACAGTTAACTCATGCAATCAACTCAAATACATTAATTGTGGTAAAAAAATTAATCACAAGTAATTACAGGTTTATTTACAATATTAAAATGGTTTATTTAAATACTTTTATATGTTTGTCTGCATTTTCAAATATATTTATTTCAATTAGAACACAATGCAAAGTGTAGAGGGTGCACTTTGTTTTTATTAAAAATAAACTGAAAAAATATTTTTTATCTTGTGCAAGTGCTGTAAAACAATCTCTTTGTGGTGAAACTGCAATTTAGAAATGTAGAGCATTTTCATTAGATAACTTTACTCTAAAACAAAACAATGTAAAACTTCAGGACTTACAAATCCGCTCAATACTACCTCTTATTCAGGCAATCGTTTGTTTATATTTATGGGAGATAATGCTGCATGCTTCTCATTTACCATCACCCAGTTCCATCTTTAGTGCCGGTTGAGTCCATCCCCTGCGTGTTCACCAGAACCTACACATGAACTTAATATACCCTTGATGCCAGAGGTATTCATTCCATGTGGTGTAGGAGCTCCTACACAACATGAAGCCATTCTCTTCCCTCAGACAGGGAAAGTTACCAGAATCAGGCCCCTCAGTCCCGGACTCCAGTGCATCACTCCTTGGCACTTGCCCAGGCAGAGCAGCTGTGCAGATCTTTTGAGTCTTGGCCACTAATGCTCAGTGTCTAGAAGTATGGCTCCTCTATGGTCTTTCTTCATGGATACTTCTCAGTCCAAAACCAACTCATACAAATCCCACTGCAGCAGGAGAAGAATGTTCACATCCACACAGGACTGGCATTGTTGCCCAGTTCCATGGTCAGCCCAGCAGCCAGCCAGCCCCCTGCAAAGTGATCCTTTTGGACTCCCAGGTCTCTTCACTAAATCCAAGGTTACAGCCAAGGGCTATTGGGCACTGTCTCCTCACTCATAGTAATTCCCCCACTGGCACCACCAACTTTGGTGGCAGTACAAGCTGGTGCTGATCTGCCAATGCCTTTAGCAGTGGTGCCATCATCAACCACCTGACTTCCTTTCACCTCAGTACAGACTATGGAACATTCAACTCTGGCTAGGCCAAACTCCTCAGAAGGCCTTTTGCGACTGTGGTCAAGGATGTCACACCAGTCTCCTCTCTGGATCCATCCCACCTTACCTTCTCATCCCAACTAGCTCCTTTCTACTTTGCATAGTCTCTGATTACCTCAGACTGATGAGTACTTCACTTGGTAAAGAGGTGAGACTCCATCCAGTACTCTTCCCTACATCCTTCTACCTCCTTTCCCTGTTCCTCTTCAGGGACCCTTCTTATAAGCAACTCCTCATTCAGGAGGTGGAGTCACTCTTGACGATAGGGGCAGTGGAGGCAGTTCCTCAAGAACACAGGGGCAAGGGTTTTTACTTATGTTGTTTCCTAATACCAAAAGTCAAGGCAGCCTCCAGCCCATTCTGTGCCTGCAAGAACTTAACAGATTCTTGAAGAAACTCAAGCGGTACATAATCTTACTGGATACAGCAGGCTGGTATGCCACCCTTAACCTGAAGGACACATGTACTTCCATATTGCGAACTATCAGCCCTACAGGAAAAAACTCAGGTTTGTCATGAACACTCACTATCAGTTTATAGTCCTCCCATTTGGTCTATCTGTAGCACTTTGAGTTTTCACAAAATGCATGGCAGTCATTGCCACATTTCTGTGCAAAAATAGCAAGAAGTCCTGTGGCAACTTCATAAACTAACAGATTTTTTGGAGCATAAGCTTTTGGGACAAAAACCCACTTTGTCAGATGCATCTTTGCCCCAAAAGCTTATGCTCCAAAAAATACGTTACTCTGTAAGGTGCCACAGGGCATCTCATTATTTTTGCGGATACAGACTAACACGGCTACCCCTCTGATTTCTGTGCAGGCACCAGGTACAGGTGTTCCATACCTTGATGACTGGCTCATTGGAATCAATTCAAGAACCAGGTAGAAGCCCATGTAAGATTCATCAAAGTTACCTTTATGGGCTCTTCAACAAGACATAATCCACTCTGTCCCCAGTCCAGAGGATAGAGTTTATTGATGCAGTACTGGAGTCGACCCAAGTGTGGGCATACCTTCCAAAAGTGAGCTTTCAGGCCATGGCTGCTCTCATTCAAGACCTCACACAGTTCCCCAGTACCACAGCACAGAACTGCCTGAAATTACTGGGACATATAGCAGCACATATGTGTGTGGTGTGACATGCCAGAGCCTTCCAGACCTACTTGACAGATGGATAATGATAAGGTATTGCAGGCTTTTCCCCAAACCCCCTGCAGTTAGGTGCACAGTGGGATAGCTACCCACAGTGCACGCCTCTGCGCATCAGTGCAAGTGTTGCTAGTGAGAACACATTCCACAGACATAACTGGCTGAATAAGGCATTGCTTACACTTTAAAGTGACCACGCTTAGCAAGGCAGTGTGGTCACAGCAAGAGCACTGGGCGAGAGCTCACCCAGCATGCCTACCTCCATGAGGAAAGTAGCTAACAGCACTGAGAGCATTGTAGCACTATCCACATTGGTACTTCACAATACTCTAACTTGCTATTCTTATGGGGGAGTGGCGGGAGGATATGTTTTCCACTGTCAGATTAATGTCGACTACAAAGTTGACTTTGTAGTGTAGACATGCCCTAAATCTATTGCCAGATTTGAAGGAAACAGCTAGTTTAGTGCTCTCTGGGGTGGTCTTGATTTCATTGTCTTTTACTTGAAGATCAAGAATAAGGCTGCATCTACACCGAGAGAATATTTTGTAAGACATTTAGCCCGATTTTATCAAGTGCCTGTCTTCACTCTAAATTCCATTAGCTTGATCTATGGAGCACTAAAGTTGACATATTATCAATATCATAATATTGTTGTAACCTGCCAGGTGTAGCATTCAGGTCAAATCTAAAATTCTGAATGAAGGGTAGTGAGGAAGCATCATGTCTTTAAATGGAATTCATAAGCCTCCAGAAATATCCCATATGTGCCCCACAATGCCCCATAGTTCTCTGCTCTGACCTCTTCCATCTCCACTGCTCTCAGGTGTGCAGGAATTAGGCAACAGAGACCATTTCAGTTTGGCACCTGGAAGCCAGTGGCTGTAATTTCATGCTTGTATGTGAGGCTGAGAAATCTTCTTTCGCTCTTTGCTACTAGTGTGCCTCTGGGGTCTGTGATTCTGTGTCTACCTTTCCTAGCTTCCTCCCCACTTAACATCAAGCATGTGTTCCAGTGCTTTTGCATCCTGTTTTGAAAACCTGCCAGTTGGGAAGCCTGAAATCTTTTTTTCTAGCCTTTCCTATCTGCTTTACTACCCTCCCCTACCCTCACTTATAAAAAGCACATCTCTCATACAGGCAAGCCAGATCCTGCCTGGGAAAGCGGGTGTTTGGTTAACATGGCAGGGGAATGAGGGAAATGAACAGTAGGATGATGTCATCGGGTATGCACAGCCACTTGCAGGGCATTTTTTTTCCATGCTGTTCAAGTTAAAATACCCAGAATGCTACTGGGCTCAGGGAACTGTGTGATAGGTTCCAACAATACACTACTGCAACCGTCAATCTTGATGACGTGTGTGTGGCAGCAATAGTTCGATTTTTGTGGGGAGCCTGTGGGAAGTTAAGGGTGCTCAAAATTGAATTTATAAAACTCAGCATTAAAAATTAAAGTCAATTTTAGCTTGTAGTGTACACACAGCCTAAGCATGGTGTGTCAAAGTAGTGCTGAATAGGTTTTTGAGAACTAATTAATTGAACTTGTTTCAGTTGAGGATGATCTGTTTAATAGTTGGCTGAATGTTCTGCTCATCTCTTTTCCATGTTTGTTTTTGGTGAAGCTTTTTTGAGGTGTGGAGTATAACGTAAAATCATTTTTCCCACGTTAGTAGTAGCTATTTTTAATAGCTACAAAAATTTGTATATTAAAATTTTCCAAGTCTTATAGCAAAGACTACTAACCCCCAAATAGCAAAATGTTAACAATAATTAAAAAGAGCCATAGTCAGTGTGATAGTTCATTTAGTGGGGCAAAGAAATGAGATTAATATATGTATATATTACCAAATATGAGGATGAACTCCATTCAGTGTCTGTTGATACTCTGTAACAGGGAGGTCTTACACCGTGTTGTTTGTCCATAACCTCAATAGATTTAAAGTAAGTAGGACATGAGGAACATCTATAGGAAATGAACATGCTCTGCAGCTTACAACATCTGGATCTGATGGATAGTACCATTCCCTAGTGAAGCATGTGTTTAAGCTTTAAGCCTGTGCCTAGTCACAGTGAAGTTTAGCTTTGTGCTGAGATACTTTGTTATATCAGGATGTAGCAGTATAACTAATGGGACTCAATCCTTGTCCAAGGACAGAAATTAATAGTCCAAAAAAAAAAAAAAAAAAAAAAGGTAAAAGCTGTGTTAACCAGCAAGTTCGGCTGACCAACAATGGCCACCAGGGACAGCAGGCCCAGCTCAACTAACCAGAACATTTGATTATCCTTCAGCCCTCATTCCCCAGGAATGCTGGGTAATGAAGCTTGTACTGTATTAATTAAATAGGTCTTTTCTATAAATATTAGTAAATCATCATTCCTTTTTGTCAACATTTTTAATTTTTAGAAGAATGTCATTGGAGTTAAACTCTTCAATATATTTCAATTTTAATCCCTTAGAAACTGTCCTATAGTTTTACAGACTTTGAGACGTTACTATAGCCTCAAGAATTAGAGGGGTAGCCATGTTACTCTGCATCTTCAAAAACAATAAGAAGTCCTGTGGCACTTATAGACTAACAGAAATTTTGGAGCATAAGCTTTCATGGGCAAAGACCCACTTCATAAGAATTCATATTCATTTTAAAAAGCTACATGCTGTGAGAGTCAGCTTAAGAATCCAAGTTGGGCTAATAAGAGGGAGCCTTGTTACTGAATCAGCAACAAAGGGTCCTGTGGCACCTTGTAGACTAACAGAAAAGTTTTGAGCATGAGCTTTTGTGAGCACAGACTTCCAGGCCAGGCCTGCAGATTTCCAAGACCAGCATCTGATGAAGTGAGTCTGTGCTCACGAAAGCTCATGCTGAAAACTTTTCTGTTAGTCTATAAGGTGCCACAGAACCCTTCGTTGCTGTTACAGATCCAGACTAACACGGCTACCCCTCCGATACTTGTTACTGAATGTCCTTTCTTTTCACCTTAAACTCATGTTATTGGGTCTAGGTACCAGAAAATACACTCAGCAGTGTGTGATCATAAGGAGTTCAGTTTTAACAGTATGAATTAAGAACAGAGACTCGCCTTTGCTTTATCATTTTTTGTTTTGTTTTGTCATATATTTTAGTATCATGATTTTAAACATTCTGGATATTAGTGTCTGAATTCTTTCTGTCCCTTGGTAAATTAAACAAATGTGGACAAATATACTCCCACACATGAGCAGGCCTGCCAGGGAAGACAGGGGAAAAAGGAGGCAACTGCCCTGGGGCCTGGTGATTCAAAAAGACTCAGGCCTCCTCGCCCTTGCTATTGCAGTGCAGTGATGGTAGCCAGAGCACCACCCCCTTTAAGTCTCAGCAGGAGCTCGGGGTGGAGCTCAAAGGCTGGCAGAAGGAGGCTAGCCCTAGCCCCTCCCTTTCCACCTGAGGCCCCTCTCCACCGTGCTGTGAGGCCTGGCAATTCTGTCTTTCTCCTTGCACGTGAATGCTTTTTGTAATCAATTAATTGATACGGATTACCATAAAATACAATTATAGTCAGATTATGTTAAAAGTATTTTTAAATTTTAATTTGTTCCCCATGTTAGTTGGAAGACAACTAAATCTGCTTTCTTTATTTTAATAAAAGCAGAGATTACTTAAGCCTTTCAAATTTTTTCTATATTTTGTAGTTTTTTTCTTGTATTAGCATGGAATTGTTATTGCTTTCTTTCACGTTTTGGTTTTTTCTTTCACTAAGAATGGAAGCTGATTTACTATGTTGGGCACTGGAAAGCAGCTACTATCGTAGAAATATATTTTTTTCTATTTCCAATAGCTAATATCAATGTCTGAATTTTGTTTCATATGAATCAGTTCACAGAGCAGGAGTTAATTGTCTATCATTCCATCCATCTGGTAACTACCTTATCACTGCCTCTGCTGATGGTACCCTTAAAATTATGGATCTCTTAGAAGGAAGACTTATATATACACTTCATGGACACAAGGTATAGTACACTCATCTCTCACTATATGAGCACACTTGGTTCCTAACCTTTGTGCTCGTAGGTGAAAACTCATAAGAGGGACACTAAATTCCTACTAAAATACTTGTAAAAGTCTCTGGTTCCAAGTGCTCGGAGTGGCAGCAGCTGGTCTTGCTTTTGAAAGGTAAGTGAACCTGGAGTTGTGGGGGTTAAAGCCTGGCGGCAACTGGGGACATGAGTGGAAGGGAGGGTTAAAACATGGTGGTGGGTGGAGGGGGTTCAGGCTGCTTCAGGTTGAGTTTGTGGGGCCAGTGGGGGGGGGGATGTTTAAAGCTGCAGTGGTTCAGGTGCGTGGGGGTGGCTGGGGGGTGGGTTAAACTTCAGTGGTTTGGGGTGTGCAGGGCCGGCGGGGGGAGGGGGTTAGGTGTCAGCAGTTCAGGTGCACGGGGGGGGTTAGGTTTTGGTGGTTTGGGGTGCATAGGGCTGGTGGGGGGGTTAAATTTCGGCAGTTTGGGGTGCGTGGGGTGGGGGTAAATTTTGGCTGTGCGGGGAGGCAGCGGGGGGGGTTAGGTTTCAGCGGTTTGGTGTCTGCGGGGCTGGTGTGGGGAGTCAGACTGCCATGGGTTGGAGAGTAAGTCTCATATTAGCGGGGGGAGTTCTTTGTGTGAACTAAGGGAGGTATGCATGTTCCTGGTTTAAGCAAGTGCTCGTAAATAAAGTACTCATTTAACAAGGGATGAGTGTAGTTCTTTTTAAACTGAAATGTTAGTGAATTTTATCATATCTACATATGTTTAATAATTTCATTAGAGGAGAAATGACATACTTGAATGGTGCGCTAATTATGGCAGTTTGCCAATATATGACATTTCCATGGGGAGGCGGGAGAAACTCACAATAATGCAACAGAACTACAAAACCATAAGTGATAGTCATGGGGCTACTGTGTTTGTGCTTAATGCTGGATAACAGTTTTCATACTGAATTAATATTTGAAGTCAAGAGGGTTATTTTCTTCAATGATTTGAAGATTAGTTGTTTATCTAATAAATACATATGCTGTATAAGCCATCTGTAGTTAAACGAGGATTGTGTGGCAGTCTTAACAAGAACTTGCTATCTTCGCTGTTCTTTTCTCACTTGCTAATATGCAGCAAGCCCTCCTGATTAAATTATTTATGATCAAGTATATAATAAAGTAAATATAAAGTAAATTAGAGATAGGAAATAGCATTTAGAATTGATTAGGTATTAATATAGGATATAGGATTAGTATAATTAGTATTAATTATGATCCATATATTTTCCTGTGATTTTTGTAGTATTGGTCTTCCTCTCAATTTTAATTTTGTGGAAATGATTGTTGCACTTGGACTGTTTTCTTCTTGGTTGTTTGCAGTGTTGTTTTAGCCATGTTAGTCCTAGAATATTAAAGAGTTTAGATAGGTAATATTTTTTTATTGAACCAATTTCTATTTGTGAAAGAGATGAGCTTTTGAGATACACAGAGTTCCTCCTCTTCAGAAAGTGTGAAAGTTTGTCTCTTTTACGTACAGAAGGTGGGCTAATAAAAATATTACCTCCATCCTCTTTGTCTTTATTAGCATTATATTGTTGTTAGAGTTCTGTTGAACAATAGATGACTACAGGTTGAACCTCTTTAATCCAGAACTCTCGTTTGGCAAACTCCATAATCAGGAATGATTTTAGTTAGCTGGATGACCACTTATCATGGATGTGGCTATGTTTTTTGTGGTCCTATAAAGTTTGCTTTTCAGCCACCAGTCCTGGCTGTCTGTGTTGTAAGCTGTTATTTAGCTGTAATGTACCCCTAAAAGCCTTATATGAGCCCACTAAGCAGTGGAAGTGTTAGTAATGCTCCTAAACTATATGATCTTCCAATGTCTGGCAAATTCTCCCATCTGGCACCAGTCAGGTCCTGAGGGTGCCAGATTAGAGAAGTTCAACCTGTATTTCAATGTGGAGAGAGAGATTGTAATAGAAATAGATTCATTTAGCATATGACTGAATTTACCTTTTAATTTTACAGGGACCTGTGCTTTCTGTGGTCTTTTCCAAAGGTGGAGAAAAATTTGCATCAGGTGGAGCTGATCATCAGGTTTGTTGAAAAGCTTGATGTTCTGTACAAAACAATTATTCTTTCAGTACTTGTTACAGTAAGGGCTTGTCTACACTACCACCTTCCTTCAAAGGAAGGATGGTAATTAGGGTGTTGGGAGTTTACTAATGAAGTGCTGCTGTGAATAGGCAACACTTCATTTAGCAAATCCCCCCCCGACCGTGGCAACTCCAAAGTTTTAAACTTCGAAGTACCGGCACGCGTCTAGCCGCGGCACACCCACTGGTACTTCAAAGTGCTGGGGCAACTTCGAAGTCCCCTTGCTCCTCAAAATTTTGACGAGTAAGGGGATTTCGAAGTTGCCCCGGCACTTTGAAGTACCAGCGGGTGCGCCGCAGCTGGACGCGTGCTGGTACTTTGAAGTTTAAAACTTTGGAGTTGCTGCGGGGGTGGAATTTGCTTAATTAAGTGTTGTCTATGCACGGCAGCACTTCATTGGTAAACTCCCAACACCCTAATTACCATCCTTCCTTCGAAGTAAGGTGGTAGTGTAGACACAGACTAAGTGAATTAGTTAAATAGTGTTTTGAAACATGAGAATTACAATAGACTTATGTGATCCCTTTTGCACGTTTTTAGTAATTGTTTCTAGGTTTGCTTATATGTGTTTTAATTTGTTGTATCCTATACTATTTTTATGCAATAAAATTAATTTTTACTTTCACCAGTTCCAAATGAGTATTACGCTGAGAAACAGAACTACTCTCCATTTTTATTTTATGAGTTTCATATTAGGAGAAAGACACAAGAAATAATGTTTCAAGTTCAAGGAAACAATATGAGTCACAATACAATAATTCAAACAAATCTTTTCTATTCAGAACTGTGAAGCAGGAAAGCAATTTTGCTGTTACTAATGTTCTTCCACTAAAGATGATGATCTTGAAAATGATACACATAGGATGCACGTACGTGTATGCTCACAGACAGCCTGTTTGCCAGCTTGTCCCTTCTAATTGCAGGAAGATACGTTCTTCTTCGAGTGTCCCCGTGGGTGCTCCACATTAGGTGTCGGGCCTCGCCCGGCACCGCAGATCAGATCTTCCAAGTGGTTTCTGCCAGACCGCGCATGCGCCGGTGCGTGCCGCTTCCTTGCGCGCTCCTGGCCACGTGCGCGATCCGGTCCCCGCCAGTTCCTCTTAACCGCCGTCGGCTGCAGACGGAATCCGACTAGGTTACGGCCAAGTTAGCATATTCAATGGATTTAGCTGTTTTCTTTCAAGTTTTCAAGTTCTTAGTCTATTGTTAAGTTAGCCAGTTGTTATTTTCAAAAAAAAAAACAAGAAACAACAAGCGGGACGGAATTCAGTCCAGTCCTAGTAACAAGCGGAGCACCGGAGGCCAGGAGCCTAGGGCCATTACCCTCCTGCCACAGCAGGCTATCCGAGAGGGGGAAAACAGCACAGAGAAGGTGCTAAGTACCCCATTAACAACTAAAAGACTCACCAACAATGTCCTCTTCAGAATTCAAGAAATGTGAGTCTTGCTGAGAGGCAATGCCAGCGTCTGATGGGCACAGTCACAGTATAACGTGCCTTGGGGAGTCCCATGTCACGCAGAAATGCTCCTTCTGTGCAAAATTAACAGCCAGAGCAAGGAAGGACAGGGAGATGCGGCTTAAAATGCTGCTATTCGACAAGGCCCTCCAGCCAGACGTGCCGGAGCGACCGCAGCAGGAGGGACCCTCCGGGGCCCATGAAAGGAAAGCTGCCTCCCTCACCCCATCAGCGCAAAAACGGAGGAAAGTCTCCCCAACCCGATCCCTGCCGGCAGCAACAGCGAGCGGGACGGGAGAAGCGCACAGCCCCCAGCCGCAGCAACAGCTGATCAGCAGCGGCACAGAGAGCCATGTGGAGGCGGCTCAGCCTCCGATAATCAAACAGCCGCCCCGCACTGCAGGCAGGGCGGCGGCTAAACAAGCACCGGTACCGGCGGCACCGCAGGCGGCAGCACCGACCCCCGGAGAACCAGCAGTGCAGAGCATGCAGGCACGCAGCCTGCAGGCACCGGAGGACGCCGCCCGCGCGGCACCGCCCAAGAACGTGCCGAGCGCGGCGAGGATGGGGCCGAGATCCCCTGCACGTCAGGGGGCGGAGCCACCCCCTCAAGGGAGGGGGAAGGCTGCACACAAAAGAAGGCACCGCAGCCCCTCTCCAGACAGGGCTGCAGAGTTGCTTTCTCTCAGCCCTCCGCTCATGCTGAGGACTCCAACTAGAAGGCAGGGGTCCCCCCTAGCCTACCCGGAGCCCCCGTCTCCATTTTTACAACCAGCCTCGCCCTGGCTGGGACCACCTTCACCCTTCTTGGGGTTTGAGCCGCTGGAGTACTATCACAAATTGCTCTCTCCAGTGTCCCATGTCTCTCGACGATCTTGCTCCCCCAGACGCAGGGGGTACGCACCAAGGGAGTGGTCCAGGTCACCTTCCCAAGAACAGTGCCCATGCTGCCATGGTCGCCCCTGTCACGCGGGGCATACACACCACCGGCATTCTACCAGAGAAAGATCCCCACAGATGGTCCCGTATCCCCGAGGGCAATCGCGAACGGGGACAGAGACTCAAGTATCTCAGGGGGAACTGGTTATGGAACCCCGAGATTTTCCCTTGCAAGCTTCCAGCGAGCGGATGTACCATCACCAACAGGAACCGGAAGGGTCCAGAGAGGCGTATGCTAGTGGTTCCTCGCTCTCCTCCCCGGACGAGGCTACGGCCCCGGGGGACGTCCATCCTCCGGACGATTTCAAACAGTTTCAAGAGCTGTTTAAAAGGGTGGCCTTCGCGCAAGGCATCCAGACAGCAGAGGTGCAAGAGAAACACCATATGCTCCTCAAAAATCTGAGGCCTCTGGCCTCCTCCAAAATAGCAATACTGCTTGATGAAGCAATCTTGGAGTCCGCCACTACGATATGGCAGACCCCTGCGACTATTCCGCCTGTCCGCAAGAGAGCGGGAAGAAATACTTCGTGCCAGCGAAGGGCATGGAGTTCCTGTTCAGCCACCCACAACCAAATTCCTTGGTGGTAGAGTCGTCGCAACCAAGATCAAAGACATCTCAATTCAAGACAGGGGGAACAGACAAAGATGCCAAGAAGCTAGAGCTGTTCGGCAGAAAGGTCTACTCCTCCTCCACTCTACTGTTGCGAATGGCAAATTACGCAGCGCATCTAGCGAACCACAATTTCGACAACTGCACTAGGTTAACCTCCCTCATGGACTCGCTTCCAGAGGACAAGAAACTGGTACTCAAGGCTGTCGTGCAAGAAGGCTATGCGGCCTCGAGGACGGGAGTTCAGATCGCCCTGGATGTTGCGGACACAGCAGCACGCTCCACAGCTACGGCAGTGGTGATGCGAAGGGAGTCCTGGCTCCAGACTTCGGGTATACTGAGAGATCTGCAGGCAAAGATCGTCGATCTTCCCTTCGACACGCAGAAGCTGTTTGCTGAATCAACTGACTCGGTCCTTCATTCCAGTAAAGATTCAAGAGCCAAACTTAGGACCCTGGGGATTTACACCCCTCCATACAGAAAGAAAAAGTACTACCCTCCACAAAGACGGTACCAGTACCAGCAACAGCGTCCCCAGTACCACAGGGGTTACGAGCAAGGGCGACATCAACAGCACCAGCAGTACAGAACTCCCAGGCGACGTTCCCAACAGAGCCGTGCATCCTCGGGGCAGGGCCAAAGGCCACAAGTTTGACACACAGATCCAGGGCTGCGCCATCCCTACCATCGCACAAGGTCATCCGAAGTTATTATTCCGACATCGCCTCCGACCATTCTACAACCAGTGGCAAAGGATCACCACAGACAAATGGGTGCTGGATGTCATAGCCACGGGGTACGCGATCCCCTTCCAGTCACTCCCACCGCCAGGACCTCCACCCAGGCCCCACCTCCAGGAGGCCTCCCACGTAGCGAAGCTCAAGCAGGAGGTAGACCATCTCATGCTCATAGGGGCAGTGGAAAGAGTGCCGGAGCAACTGCAGGGGAGAGGGTTCTACTCGAGGTACTTCCTCACGGAGAAAAAGACAGGAGGCTGGAGGCCCATCTTAGATCTTCGAGGCCTCAACCGGTACCTGCGCAAGCAACGCTTTCGGATGATCACAATCGCCTCCATCCTTACGGCACTGGACGATGGAGATTGGTTCGCAGCCCTCGACTTACAGGACGCATATTTTCACATAACTATCCATCCGGCTCACCGACGATTCCTCTGGTTCATGGTAGGCAAAGAACATTTTTCAATACAAGGTCCTACAGTTTGGCCTCTCCTCGGCCCCCAGAGTCTTCACCAAGACCTTGGCAGTGGTGTCAGCCTACCTGCACAGACGGGGGGTATTTATATTCCCGTATCTGGACGACTGCCTACTCAAAGGGGCCTCTAAGGAGGAGGTACTACGCATGATACGCGTCACAGCAGGCACGTTCTCTTCACTCGGCCTGGTTATCAATCTGGCAAAATCAAAGATAGACCCCACACAGGACATAGAGTTCATAGGGGCACGCATAAATTCTATTACAGCGAGAGCGTATCTACCAGAGACACACTTTCGGGCCATCGGCCCCCTCGTGCAAGTTATCACCTTCAGACCTACGGTGCCGGTTCTGACGTGCTTACAGCTGCTGGGCCACATGGCAGCAGCAACGTTCGTAGTACAGAATGCCAGGTTACACATGCACAGCATGCAGCACTGGCTGGCGAGCGTCTACAAACCGGCAGCACACACCGTTCACAGGGTGGTGTCGCCCACAACAGAGGTGCGCAAATCTCTGCAATGGTGGGTAAACCCCAAGAACATGCTAACAGGGGTACCCTTCCACCAACCACAAATATCGTTTTTTTTTTTACTACAGATGCCTCCCACATAGGGTGGGGAGCACACGTGCGAAGAGGTGACGCAAGGACTGTGGTCCTCTGCGGAACAGTCACTGCACATAAATATACTGGAGCTCAGAGCATTGTTCAATGCCTGCAGACACTTTCGAGACCAGATACAAGGCAAAGTAGTTGGTATCAGTACAGACGATACCTGCACCATGTTTTATATAAATTGGCAAGGAGGAGCTCGGTCCCGTGCCTTATGTGCGGAAGCAGTCCGATTGTGGAACTGGTGCATCGCCAACAATATAACCTTGAAAGCCTCGTACTTACCAGGTGCTCACAATGTGAAAGCAGACCAGCTGAGCAGGCGTTTTGCACTCACGCACGAGTGGCAGATCCGTCCCGATCTGCTACGACCGATTTTTCACGCATGGGGTTTTCCCCAGATAGACCTGTTTGCCACTCAACACAACAAGAAGTGCCCATGATACTGCTCCAGGGCAGGACTGGGATGGGGGTCCCTGGGGGATGCATTCGCAATCTCGTGGAGGGGCCCCCTACTTTACGCTTTTCCTCCCACAGTGCTGATCCACAAAGTCTTGCAGAAAGCCAGGACGGAAGGAGCCCCGAATGATCCTGATAGTCCCAACGTGGGATCGACAGCAATGGTTCCCCTTACTCCTGCACATGTCGGACCATCCACCGATGCCCCTCCCGGTGGCGCCGGATCTGCTCACGCAAGCCCAGGGGTCCATAGTGCATCCACACCCCCAAGGCCTGCGACTACAAGCGTGGTTAATCCATGGCTCAGCTCCCTAGAGAGCACATGTACGGAGGAAGTGCAACAAGTCCTAGAAAGTAGCAGGAGGACTTCCACCAGGAAGACCTACAAGCAGAAATGGACTCGCTTCACGGCATGGTGTTCTACCAAACAGCTAGCCCCCCTTTCGGTGCCTATACCTGTAATATTAGAGTATTTACTGGACCTCAAGAGAGGAGGACTCTCCCTATCCCCGTTAAAGGTCCACCTTGCCACCATTTCGGCATTCAGACATGAAGAGGAAGGGCACACGGTGTTCGCCCATCCCATGGTTACCAGGTTCCTCAAAGGGTTGCTAAACTTATACTCCCCTCGGAAACCGCTTCCACCTTCGTGGAACTTGGACCTGGTGCTTAATGCCCTAGTGGGACCACCGTTCGAGCCTTTAGCCACAGTTTCTCTCCACCTCCTTACGATAAAGACGACCTTCCTTCTCGCAATCACGTCAGCTCACAGGGTGAGCGAGCTTGCGGCAGTCATGGCAAGGCCAACCTGCACTGTTTTTTTTCCAAGGAGGAGGTTACTCTACGGCTGCATCCAGCCTTTGTTCCTAAGGTTTCTTCAGAGTTTCATATTAACGAACCTATTGTTTTACCCTCGTTTTATCCAAAGCCTCATAACTCTAACAAAGAGGCACGCCTACACCTCCTGGACGTCAGGAGGGCGCTGGTCTTCTATATAGACAAGACCAAGCCCATCCGGAAAACGGATGGACTCCTGGTCTCTCTCGCTCCCAAATCAAAAGGAGAAGGTCTCTCTTCGCAGAGAATCTCGAAGCACATCGTATCCTGCATAAAAATGTGCTATGAACTCAAGAAGACTCCTTTATTGGCCCTCCCAGGGCTCACTCCACTAGGGCGGTGGTGGCATCAACAGCCTTTTTCAAGGGCGTTGCGCTAAAGGACATTTGCAGAGCGGCGACCTGGTCATCCTATGACACCTTCGCCAAGCACTACGCCCTTCACAGGGTATTCCAAGAGGATACCCAGCTCTCAACAGCGGTCCTCTCGGGGACAAGCTGTACATGATCCGATTACCCACCTCCTATCTTGCGTTACTGCTGGGTAGTCACCTAATGTGGAGCACCCACAGGGACACTCGAAGAAGAAAGAGAGGTTACTCACTGTAGTAACGGTGGTTCTTCGAGATGTGTCCTCGTGGGTGCTCCACCACCCGCCCATCCTCCCCGCTTCGGATCTCTGTTTAGTGTTTTGCAGGAGCATCCGAGGCGGTTGGTCAAGGAACTGGCGGGGACCGGATCGCGCACGTGGCCAGCAGCGCGCAAGGGAGCGGTGTGCACCGGCGCATGCGCGGTCCGGCAGAAACTGCTTGGAAGATCTGATCTGCGGTGCCGGGCGAGCCCGACACCTAATGTGGAGCACCCACGGGGACACATCTCGAAGAACCACCATTACTACGGTGAGTAACCTCTCTTAGTCTGTTACTGCACACATTAATGAGATATTAGAAAATTTTAGCTGAAATGGAACAAAATCTTTTTAGATATGGATTTTATGCAGTGGAAATTAGCTAAAGCAATAGATTTTTGTACAGACTATCAGTTTAATAACTTCAGGAAAAATAAATTTTATTTTTAATCAGTTTATTAAACCAGCAAGTCATAAAATTAATTCTTATCCAAACCTTATATGCAGTAGATTGTGCCACCGTGGATAAATCTGGTCATCGTGAAATGTCACCATGCCTGGTCTTAGGGCTGCTTCTCTAGGTCTTTGTATGGTAAAAGAATAGAAGCAGGCCTGCCAATGGTGGGAAGGGGAGGGGAAAGAGGGCAGTTGTCCCCAGCCTGGTGTTTCTAAGGAGCCCAGAGGTCTGGCCACTACCATTGCTATTTTGGGGGTGGCAGCAGTGGCCAGAGCTCCAGATCCCTTTTAAGTGATGTCACAGCACTGTTCCAACTGTGCAAGGCTGTGAGAATGGGGAGGGGGGGCCACCACCAAGGTCTAGGCAGTGCCAAGGGCTGAATGCCATAGGGCCCACCCCTTTCAGGGCACAGAGCCTGACCGGCTTTGCCCCAGGATCTGCAGTATCTGTTAGCCCCATTGAATAAAAGGGTACAGTTATGGAAGGTGAAAATCATATCACTTGGATTAGAACTTCATACAATAAACTCTTTCATATCCAGCATTCTGTCTTCTGGAACTCTCAAATAACTGACATTTTAACCACAAATAAATTTTAGTTATGTTTTCCATAAATAAAATACAGTGAAAGTAAATACACATAAATACAGCAACTACAGTATAAGTATAGTGTACAATGCTACTGTTGTCTTCAAAAAAAAAAGTACTCTGTACACATTTGTTTCTTAATATCTAATCTTGTGAGGTGTTTTGTTTTGTTTTTTGTTTGTTTTTAAGTGTTATGCATTGCTGGGTGTACCTCATACAATCCAGAATATTTGAATATTTGGAAACCTCATGATCCCAGGGCTGCTGGATATGAAAGAGTTTACTGTGGTCTTTAAAACGCTTCCTCTAGTATTCTGTGGAAACACAAAAAGCAAAAAAAAAAAAAAGAATAAAATCTGTTATTGGAGCCCCTGCATGTAGGCTCAGAACACCATTTTGTGTAAGTGGCACTGGAGAATTAAATACACTGCCAAATATAAAATGTATTGTATTTCATTGGGGGAAGAAAATGGTAGAATATTATTTAAGAACTAACAGAAAACATAGGTTTAAAGAATAAAATTCAAACTAAAGATTCAGGTGCCTGAAGCTACTGAAGATACTCACTGTCTTAATCTTCAAGTGGAGTCAAATGCAAAGAACCAGAGATGTTGCTTCATGTGGCATCTTTTCTAGAAATGACTTGGGAACTGAAAGGAAATTAAAACAAACAAACAAACAAAAGACCCCAAAAACCCCACTGAAATCACAATGAAACTGGAAAAAAAAAATCAAGACTGGCAAATGTTTGAGAGAAATCAGCTCAAACTGCAGCAAGGATATTGATGCCAGAGGAGTTTGCTGGTGAAAAAGATTGAAAATTCAGATGTAAAAGATTTGCAAAAAGTTGTGGTTAATAAGTGAAATTGTAATGAAAATGAAATTAGATGTAACTACTAAAATATTTAAGCATAAAAGAAGGAAATCTAAAAAGCTCATGCAAATGATTTTTCACTTTACTGCTTGATAAAGTGCAATTTTGAGGAGAAAAAAAATTCTCCAAATACTGGAATAGTGAAACTGCTATGGCAAGCTTAATAGTCTTCAAAAGGCAAAATCTTGCTTGTCAGGGAACACAATGTTTTGCTTATCCATACTTCTCAAGAAAATGTGTGGGGCATTCTGCATCTCTTGGAGCTATTAGCTCTTCACAATCATGAGCACTAAAAACTTTATATCTACAGCTTTTTGAGCATTGAATAAATGTCAAAAATGCTCAATTCTACGATTGTCCCCGTGGGTGCTCCACGTTAGGTGTTGGGCTCGCCCCATGGTCGCCCCATCATGCGGGGCATAGACACCATAGGCATACTCCCAGAGACAGATCCCCCCAGACGGCTCAATATCCCTGAGGGCAATTGTGGATTGGGACGGAAACGCAGATATCTCAGGGGGAGTTGATTCTGGAACCCCGAGATTTTCCCTCGCAAGCATCTAGCGAGAGGATGTATCACTGTCAACAGGACCCAGAGGGGTCCAGAGAGGCTTACCCTAGCGGTTCCTCGCTATCTTCCCCTGATGAGGCCACGGCCCCAGGGGACATCCATCCTCCGGACGATGTCAAACAGTTCCAAGAGCTGTTTAAAAGGGTGGCCTTCACGCAAGGCATCCAAACAGCAGAGGTGCAGGAGAAACACCATAAGCTCCTTAAAAACCTGAGACCTCCGGCCTCTTCCAAAATAGCTATTCTGCTTGATGAAGCAATCATGGAGTCCTCCACCACAATATGGCAGACCCCTGCTTCCACTCCGCCTATAAACAAGAGAGCGGATAAGAAGTACTTCATCCCGGCGAAGGGCATGGAGTTCCTGTTCAGCCACCCACAACCAAATTCTCTGGTGGTGGAATTGTCTCAACAGAGGTCGAAAACTTTTCAGTACAAGACAGGGGGAACGGACAAAGATGCCAAGAAACTAGAGTTGTTCGGCAGAAAGGTCTACTCCTCCTCTACCCTGCTGTTGAGAATGGCGAATTACGCAGCGCATCTAGCGAACCATAATTTTGACAACTACTCCAGGCTGACTTCCCTCATGGACTTGCTTCCAGAGGACAAGAAGCCGGTGCTCAAGGCCATCGTGCAGGAAGGCTGCGCAGCCTCGAGGACGGGAGTTCAGATCGCCCTAGACGTAGCGGACATGGCAGCACGCTCAACAGCTATGGCAGTGGTCACGCGCAGGGAGTCCTGGCTCCAAACATCAGGTATCCCGAGGGATTTGCAGGCGAAGATCGTCGATCTCCCCTTTAACACGCAGAAGCTGTTTGCTGAATCAACCGACTCGGTCCTTCATTCCAGTAAAGATTCAAGAGCTACTCTTAGGACCTTGGGGATTTACACCCCTCCATACAGGAAGAAAAAGTATTACCCTCAGCAAAGACAGTACCAGTATCAACCACAGCGTCCCCAGTACCACAGGTGTTATGAGCAAGGGCGACATCAACAGCACCAGCAATACAGAACTCCCGGGTGACGTTCCCAACAGAGCCGTGCGTCCTCGGGGCAGGGCCAAAGGCCACAGGTTTGACACACAGATCCAGGGCTGCACCACCACTACCATCGCGCAATGTCATCCGAAGCTATTATTCCACCATCGCCTCTGACCATTCTACGACCAGTGGCAAAGGATCACCACAGACAAATGGGTACTGGAGATCATAGCCACGGGTTACGCGATCCCCTTCCAGTCGCTCCCACCGCCACGACCTCCACCCAGGCCCCACCTAAAGGATGCCTCCCACGTAGCGAGACTCAAGCAGGAGGTAGACCATCTCATACTCACAGGGGCAGTTGAAAGAGTGCCGGAGCAACTTCGAGGGAAAGGGTTCTACTCCTGATATTTCCTCACGAAAAAAAAAGACAGGAGGCTGGAGGCCCATCCTAGATCTTCGGGGCCTCAACCGGTACCTGCGCAAGCAACACTTTCGGATGATTACAGTCGCCTCTATACTTACAGCACTGGACGATGGAGATTGGTTCGCAGCCCTCGACTTACAGGACGCGTATTTCCCCATAACTATCCACCCGGCTTACAGACACTTTCTCCGGTTTATGGTAGGCAAAGAACATTTTCAATACAAGGTTCTGCTGTTCGGCCTCTCCTCAGCCCCCAGAGTCTTCACCAAGACCTTGGCAGTGGTGTCAGCCTACCTGCACAGACAGGGGGTGTTTATATTCCCATATCTGGATGACTGCCTACTCAAAGGGGCTTCGAAGGAGGAGGTACTTCGCATGATACGCGTCACAGCAGGCACATTCTCTTCGCTGGGCCTGGTCATCAATCTGGCAAAATCAAAGACAGACCCCACACAGGACATAGAGTTCATAGGGGCACGTATAAATTCTATCACAGCAAGGGTTTATCTACCAAAGACACGCTTTCGAGCCATCGGTTCCCTCATGCAGGTCATCACCTTCAGCCCTACGGTGCCGGTTCTGACGTGCTTACAGCTGCTGGGCCACATGGCAGCAGCGACGTTTGTAGTACAAAACGCCGGGTTACACATGCGCAGCATGCAGCACTGGCTGGCGAGCGTCTACAAACCGGCAGCACATACCATTCACAGGGTGGTGTCGCCTACGACAGAGGTGCGCAGATCCCTGCAATGGTGGGTAAACCCCAAGAACATGCTAACAGGGGTGCCCTTTCACCAACCACAAATATCGGTTTTCCTCACTACAGACGCCTCCCACATAGGGTGGGGAGCACACATGGGCGAAGAGGTGACACAAAGACTGGTCCTCCACGGAACAGTCACTGCACATAAATATACTGGAGCTCAGAGCAGTGTTCAACGCCTGCAGACACTTTCGAGACCATATACAAGGCAAAGTAGTCGGGATCAGTACAGACAATACCTCCACCATGTTTTATATAAATTGGCAAGGAGGAGCTCGGTCCCGTGCCTTATGTGCGGAAGCAGTCCGATTGTGGAACTGGTGCATCGCCAACAATATAACCTTGAAAGCCTCGTACTTACCAGGTGCTCACAATGTGAAAGCAGACCAGCTGAGCAGGCGCTTCACACTCACACACGAGTGGCAGATCCATCCCGATCTGCTACGACCGATCTTCCACGCATGGGGTTTTCCCCAGATAGACCTGTTTGCCACTCAACACAACAAGAAGTGCCCACGATACTGCTCCAGGGCAGGACTGGGACTGGGGTCCCTGGGGGACGCATTCGCGATCTCGTGGAGGGGCCCCCTGCTTTACGCATTTCCTCCCACAGTGCTTATCCACAAAGTCTTGCAGAAAGCCAGGAGAGAGGGAGCCCGAATGATCCTAGTAGTCCCAACGTGGGATCGACAGCAATGGTTCCCCTTACTCCTGCGCATGTCGGACCGTCCACCAATGCCCCTCCCGGTGGTGCCGGATCTGCTCACGGAAGCCCAGGGGTCCATAGTGCATCCACACCCCCGAGGCCTACGACTACAAGCATGGTTAATACATGGCTCAGCTCCCTCGAGAGCACATGTACGGAGGAAGTGCAACAAGTCCTAGAAAGTAGCAGGAGGACTTCCACCAGGAAGACCTACAAGCAGAAATGGACTTGCTTCACTGCATGGTGTTCTACCAAACAGTTAGCCCCCCTTTCGGTGCCTATACCTGTAATATTAGAGTATTTACTGGACCTCAAGAGAGGAGGACTCTCCCTATCCTCGTTAAAGGTCCACCTTGCTGCTATTTCGGCTTTCAGACATGAAGAGGAAGGGCACACGGTTTTTGCCCATCCCATGGTTATGAGGCTCCTCAAAGGGCTGGTAAACCTATACCCCCCTCGGAAACCCCTTCCACCTTCGTGGAGCTTGGACCTGGTGCTTAGTGCGCTAACAGGACCACCGTTTGAACCTTTAGCCACGGTTTCCCTCCGTCTCCTTACGATAAAGACGACCTTTCTTCTCGCAATCACGTCAGCTCACAGGGTGAGCGAGCTTGCAGCAGTTATGGCAACGCCACCCTGCACAGTATTTTCCAAGGAGGCGGTAACCTTACGGCTGCATCCAGCCTTTGTTCCCAAAGTTTCTTCAGCATTTCATATTAATGAACCTATAGTTTTCCCTCGTTTTATCCAAAGCCTCATAACTCTAACAAAGAGGCACGCCTACACCTCCTGGAGTTGAGGAGGGCGCTGGCTTTCTATATATACAGGACTAAGTCCTTCCGGAAAACGGATAGACTCCTCGTCTCTCTCGCTCCCAAATCAAAAGGAGAAGGTCTCTCTTCGCAGAGAATCTCGAAGCACATCGTATCCTGCATAAAAATGTGCTATGAACTCAAAAAGACTCCTTTACTGGCCCCGCCCAGGGCTCACTCCACTAGGGCGGTGGCGGCATCAACAGCCTTTTTCAAGGGCGTTGCGCTAAAAGACATTTGCAGAGCGGCGACCTGGTCATCCTATGACACCTTCGCCAAACATTACGCCTTCCACAGGGTATTCCAAGAGGATACTCGTCTCTTGACAGCGGTCCTCTCGGGTACAAGCTGCACATAATCCGATTACCCACCTCCTATCTTGGGTTACTGCTGGATAGTCACCTAACGTGGAGCACCCACGGGGACAATCATAGAAGAAAGAAAGTTACTCACCGTAGTAACGGTGGTTCTTCGAGATGTGTCCCCGTGGGTGCTCCACCACCCGCCCATCCTCCCTGCTTCGGATCTCTGTTTAGTGTTTTGCAGGAGCATCCGAGGCAGTTGGTCAAGGAACTGGCGGGGACCAGATCGCGCACGTGGCTGGGAGTGTGCAAGGGAGCGGCGCGCGCCAGCGCATGCGCGGTCCGGCAGAAACTGCTGGAAAGATCCGACCTGCGGCGCTGGGGCGAGCCCGACACCTAACGTGGAGCACTCATGGGGACACATCTCGAAGAACCACCTTTACTATGGTGAGTAACTTCTCTTTCTTACAATGTAAGTAGAAATGCTTAAGAATAACAGTGTTACTTTAAGAAAAATGTAAAGTAGCACATATGTTACATTTTGATGACACAAGAAGCAAGCCAGACTTCAGGTCTGAAAAATTATTAGGAATTTATTTGCATTAAGGAGCCAAAGCAGAGTTAGCAAAAAGAATTTTTATAGGACATATTGTAAGATCATTATAATACAGAAACTAACAAATTTACATGGAAATCTCTGGAGTGTGTATAGTACTAAAAGACTAAACGGTCTTCTCAGAAGGATACAGTACTGTATACTGTGATGGGACATATAAACCCTGAACTACAAAAGCCAGTATGAGGTGAACAGGCAGCCACAGCTCAGGAAGTCACTGTTCTAAGATGGCCACCTAAAGATGAAATAAAAGGCTGTTCTTGGAGTCTCTACAATAAGAGAGAAGAGCTCCTGAAGAACAGGAAAGAGAACTCCCAGGAAAAAAGAACTTAGAGACACAACTGGAGAAGGCTCATGGTGCAAGGGGCTGCGTGCTGCCAGAGAAGAGGGAAGGCCTGGATTTTTCCACTGATCTCTGTGAATAATCAAGTGTACAGTGGGCCTGCTCAGTCATTCGATTTATGCTTTCTGTGACTCTTTATGACCTTGGAAAGGGTAGGACCATAGATGATCTGACCAGACGGCTTAGTCATGAAAAGTGGCACAAGCCACCTCTGGCTCAAAATGAACAGGGATGCGATCACCAGAGATAAAGCAGCTGCTAATCTATGCTCAATCATGTGAGAGTATACTAGTCAGCCATTGACCTCTGTATCATCTTACAAGGGAGTTTTTTTTTTTTTTTACATTTCTGGTCTAAGCTGGAATCTCCAGCTCAACTTTATGGAACTGCTATAAATCTTCTCTAATACTCCCTACATAAAATTTATTCATTTTAGGGGCTGTCTAGAGGTAATGAAGACTTTTTAGTAAATAGCTACAGTTAATGGTACAGCTGATGGACGTAAAGGATGAACATACATTCCCTGTAGTAATGATTTAGCAGAGCTAGTAACATTTTGCAGCTGTGGAGAAATCTACATTGCATAAGGAAAATAGAACAAGAATATTCTCCAGAATTTTTCATTAAGAAGTAGAATATTTTGTCAGATTACATAGAGTAGATAAAGTTTATTCAGCTGTTCCTTGGTTACCTTTTCAGTCTGTATGGTGGTTGAAATGGGAGTTTGTTTTGGCTTTTTTTCTTTCTAAAATGCTTAAGGAGTGTGAGTGGGCTATAGAGACATAAAGGGTAACAGGAAAACATTCTACAAATACATTAAAAGAAAGTGGAAGACCAAGGACGGCGTAGGACCATTATTCAGTGAAGAGGAAAAAAAAACAATAACATGAGAGATGGGAAGGGCAGAAGTGCTTAACTTCTGTATTTCTGGATTCACCAGTAGCATTGATGGTGATTGGACACCTAACATACTAAATGCCCCAGAGGAGTAGCCATGTTAGTCTGTGATTTTAAATACAATAAGCAGTCCTGTGGCACTAATAAATGTATTGAGCCATGAACTTCCATGGGTAAAACCAACTTCATCAGGTGAGTTTGAGGTGGAAATTACAAATGCCTTTGTAGTGCATTAACCAGTTAAGATCTTTATTCAGGCCTAAGTTGATAGTGTTGAACTTGTAAATTAACTCCAGTTCAGCTGTATCCCTCTGTAATCAGGTGATAACACTCTTTTGTAGAAGAGTGACTACTTTCTAATCAATTATAATGGAATACTATCAGACCCCAAACTCCTGACCCTAATAAATTAGTTACTCTCTATGGTGCCACAGGACTGCTTGTAGTTTCTGATAGTAAATCCCGGTGAAAACAGGGAATGATAAGAAGTTAAAATAGGGAAAGAACAAGACTGAGAATTACTAAGACAAGTTACATGTCTTCAAGTCACCTGGGCCTGACAAAGGGCATCCTAGAATATTCAAGGATCTGACTAAAGAAATATCTATGCCATTGTCTGTTATCTCTGAAAAGTTATAGAAGATGGGAGAGATTCTAGAAGACTGGAAAAGGGCATATATATTGCCCATCTATAAAAAGGTAAATGAGGACAATCCAGGGAATTGGAGACCAGTCAGTTTAACTTCTTTACCAGGAAAGTTAATGAAACAAATAAGGGATCAATTTGCAAATATCTAGAACAACATTTCCCAAAGTGTGGTCTGCGGCCCAGTACCAGTCCTTGGGGGGAAAAAGATACAGGTCCTTAGAAAATATACAAATTATTGCTATGTCTTATTATTTGAATAAATAATTAACAGTGAAAATGTATTCGTTTTTTTATATACATTTATATTTTTGGGCTGCAAAAAAGGGTACTGAAAAAAACAGGTCCCAACTATATAAAGATTGGGAAAACCTGATGAAGAAGATAATAAAGTAGGTGATAAGTAATAGCAAGTGTTTGTCAAGAATAAATTGCCAAACGAACCTGATAATTTTTTTTTTTTGATGTAACAAGCTTCATGGATGGGGAAGAGGTAGATAGGGTATATCTAGACATTAATAAGGCATTTGCTATAGTCTCTCATGACCTCATTAATCTACACTACCACATAGCAAGTCAGTCTTCTGGGGCATTTTGCTTGTGCAGGAAATTGAGCTCTCTGAGGTCCAAGTCAACCCTTGTGCTCCTCGACAGTTGAGGAGTAAGGAAGCTTGAAGGGAGAAACTCTCCCATCAACCTTCCCCATTAGACAAGCATAGAGATGTCAATTTTAGCTACACAAATGCACAGCAAAAAGTGCGTATCTGTGGTCGACTTCTACGTCTTATGTAGTTAAGTTAAACCCGTGGACCCCAAGTGGGGCATAGGTCATCCACAAGGCTCCTCCACCTGGTTCTATCTTGGGCAATGGCTTCAATCTGGCCCCATGAATATCCCATTTCTTGTGCTTCTGTGACTGTAGATCTCCTCCATGTTATTCGGGGTCTTCTTCAGATGTGTTTCCCCTGAGGATTCTGTTTTAGGGCATGTCGAACAATGGTGGATGGGTATTTCCTCAAAGTATGTCCCAGGCATCACCATTTTCTCCTTTTTATTTGGATCCCCACTGGCTCTTGGCCTGTTCGTGTCCACAGATGTTCATTCGTGACTTTGTCTTGCCATCTTATTTGTAATATGTACCTCAAGCATCTATTCAAAAACATCTTCAGTCTGTGTGTTGAGGACTTTGTGGTGCGCCATGATTCACAGGCATACTGCAGGACAGACTTTACATTTGAATTGAAGATTCTCAGCTTTGTTTCGACAGAGATGTTGTGTGATCTCCATACTGGCCACAGAGTTTTTAATGCTGCTGTGGCTTTGTCAATCCTGGATTTGATGTCTAGGTCAGTACCACCATCTTAATTCACAACAGTACCTAGATAAGTAAATTGTTCGACGTCTTCGAGGGTCTCTCCCCCTAAAGTGATGTTGTCTTGTTTTAGTGTGGTTGACCCTCATGGTTCTAGTTTTACATCTACTATTTTCAGGCCTGCCTTTGAGGCAGCGGTATCCAGTGCTGCAACATTGCTGTCCATATGCTCATGCCGATGTGCCAGGAGAGCAATGTCATCAGCAAAACCAATATCCTCTAACTGACGAGAGAAGGTCCACTGAATACCTCTCTGGTGTCCGCTTGTTGTTTTTAGCATAATCCAATCCATAACTAGAAGGAAAAGGAACGGTGAGAGTAGACATCCCTGTCTCACACCTTTTTGGACAGTGAAAGATTCTGTCAGAGTGCCATTATGTACAACCTGGCAAGTGGAGGGTTCGTAATTGGCTCGAATGAGATTAATGATCTTCTGGGGAATGCCATGATACTGCAACAGTCTCCACAGTGTATTTCTGTCTACACTATCAAAGGCCTGTTCAAGGTCTATGAAAGTTATATACAGTGGGGAGTTCCATTCCAATGACTGTTCTGTGATGATCCTCAAGGTCGTTATTTGGTCTACACATGATCTCTCACTCTGAAAACTAGCTTGTAGACCTAACCTAATAAACTAGGGAAATGTAACCAAGGCAGCAGAAAGTCCTGGGGTAGCAAAGTGGTCACAGTCTTACCAACAGTTTGCTTCCACGAAAACAGCCAGGAGACTGGCAGAGAGAGACACCAAGGAAGTTACTGGTTTTAAGGAATGTAAGGGTCAAAACACCGGGCTTCAGTGTGGGAGGGGGCTTCCAAGAAGAAGGTTTGGGGTATGATGTCTGGGTTGGAGCTAGGATGCAGGAATGGGTGGAGAGGTCTGGGAGGGTGGCAGTGTGCAGGAGTGGGCTGGAGGTGGGTGATCTGGGTGGGAGTGGGGTCATAGGAGCAGTTTGGGGTGGGAAGGCGCAGGAGCTGTCTGCTGGTGTTGGATCTGGGCAATGTGGGGCACTCTTACTGGGCACAGCTCCCTAGGTACACATATGGCTCTGTCCCTCACCAGTTCCAGGCACTGCCCTCCACTGCTGTGACTGCAATAGTGGCCTCTCCAGGCAGCACTTCTTGGAGCTGCTCTTCCCCCAGCTGGGGGAAGCGGGAGCAGTGGCAGTGTCTTTCCCACCAAACAGTGCCAAGGGCCAGATCCAGCCCCAGCTTGCTTGATTCTGGCTCACAATGCTCAGGGCTCCACAACCCCCACCCCACAGCAGGCCAGGTGCTGGGAAAGGGAGCTCTGAACCTCAAGCCAGATTCAGACTGCAGACTGGGGGTTCCCCACCCCGGCCTAAACATTAAATAATACAATACTAGTATTTCTAGGGTTACTACATGTTTTATACATACAATCTTGTCTTCTCATGATCTCATCCATTTTAATCAAATGCTTTGGGCCTATATTCAAACACAATTTAGAACAATTTCTCACTCACTTCAAAAATAGGCCCATAGTGCTGCATGGTATCCTTCCACAAGAGAAATTAAAAGGAAACACATCTTATTTGCTATTTCATGACATTTTGGTTTAAAAAAAAACTAGAACAAAACACAGTGAACATGGGCCATAGTAAATGGATTGAAAACTAGGTAACTGTTGGATCTTAAAATGTAACTGTAAATGGGGGGAATCCTTATTGAACTGTTTGTAGTGGAGATTTGTAGGGACTGATTCTTGTCCTTAAGCTATTCAACTTTTATTGACCTGTAAGAAAACATGAAATCCTACAACAGGTTGAACCTCTGTAGTACCTCACCCTCAGGACCTGACTAGTGCTGAACAAGAGAATTTGCCAGACTATGGGAGCTCAGTGTTGTCTCGCAGTCTTACCAACACTTCCACTGCTTACTGGGCTCTTAGATGATATGTAGGAGAAAAGTAGAACTAAATAACAGCACAGAACACTGAGAGCCAGGACTGGTGGCTGTAAATAAACTTTATGGAACTATGGGAAACACGGTCACAGCCATAAGTTGTCGTCTAGCTAACTAAAATCGTGATGGATTGTGGATGTTGCCAGACAAGGGTGTGCTGGACTAGAGAGGTTCAACCTGTAATATAATTTACAGCTGACATGAAAATTAGAGGAGTGGTAAATAACGAAGAGAACAGGTTAGTTTTACAGAGTGATCTGGACTGTGTGATAGGCTGGACACAGTCAAAAATGCATTTCATTATGGCCAAATGTAAGGTGACATATAGGATGAAGAATAGAGTTCATACTTACAGGTTGTAGGACTCTACCCTGAGAAGCAGTGATTCTGAAAAGAGCTTTGGATTCATGATGGTTAATCAGGTGAAAATGAGTTCCTGGTATAATGCTGTGGCCAAAAGGTCTAACATAATTCTCAGATGCCTGAATGAAGAGGAAAGTTATTGAATGAGATCAGAGAAGCTCTGTTTCTTTTCTATTTGGCTTGTATGTGACCATTGTTAGACTACTACATCCAGTTCTGGTGTCCAAAATATAAGAAGGATGTTGAAAAATCAGAGAGCTCAGAGAAGAAACACATAAGACTCAAACTCAATCTGTTTGGCTTATCAAAGAGGAGGTTGAGGTAACTACATCATAGTGTATAAATACTTACTTAGGGATAGCAGATTTGGTAAGAGGACTCATCACTATAGCAGAGATGCATATAACAAGATGGATGGTTGGAAGTTGAAGCTAGGCAAAATTTAGACTAAAATTGAAATGAGAATTTTTCACTTTTTACCAAAGATTATGATGGATTCTCCATCACTGTCAATTTTTAAATAAAACATATGCTCTTGTTCAAACAGGAACTAAGTCAGGGAAGTCATAGTTTGTTACACAATGGTCTCTTGTGGCATTGTTGGTGTCTAACTGGGGAAACTGAGTCACAATTCCACCTTTATTTATACAGTTCCAGACAAAATTGTCACTTATAATCTGTGAACATACATTTATACCAGGCAATACTAACAGACAAGACAGAATTGCACCTTTGTCTGTTTGATGAAGAACTCTTAAACGGAAAGAGCTAGAACCATCAAATTCACTATACAGCTTCCTTTTATCGTAGCTTAAAACAACATAAAGATTTGGTTGTGCCAGAAAAATGGGATATGCCTGGAATGGGATTGCTTTTCATAACACCAAA
Source organism: Carettochelys insculpta (assembly GCF_033958435.1). Taxonomy (NCBI): domain Eukaryota; kingdom Metazoa; phylum Chordata; order Testudines; family Carettochelyidae; genus Carettochelys; species Carettochelys insculpta. Next base: position 296,298,161 of record NC_134137.1, read on the forward strand.
CACAAAAGAGGCAGAATCATCAGATTGAGTACAGTCCTCAAAATTGATGTAACTGAGTGAATGTTGAAAGAAACTGAACCAAGATGAGCCAGAAAAATAGGACAAACCTGGCATGAGTTTGCTTCTCAATATACCTTAAAGAAAAAGGGAAACATTAGGAATAGTACTAACTATTAGAACTAGCAGAAAATGTTATTGGAAACCAACTTGACTTTTTTGTTAAAACATAGCAAATGATTAGTTTATAGGGATGAAGAAAAAAAACACTTGTGAATTCTCTAAAATGGGAATTTCATCTAACAAAAATTAAACAGACAATTTTAACAATCCCCCCCTTTTTTTTTAAAGAAATCCAAAATAAAAACTAACAATGAAAATAACAGTATATTTTGGAAAAATGCAATCATTTAAGTAAAGCAGGTACATTTTTTCCTTTATTGAAATGTATCTGTATAATAAAATTCATCTTATTTAACAATCCTTCATTGTCTAATTTGGTATATGTATGTTACCCCGTTTCTTTCATTCATTAGAATTGGGATAGGGGTCTGGTAGACAAACATTTATATTTTGATTCAAAGTCCAAAACCTATTATTTGTGTATTGCAAATACTATTTGTTTTTTTTTGTTTGTTTTTGTTTTTGTTTTTTGTTTTTACTGTTAGAAATTTTGAAGTACTTGTATCATTGCACTTTGATATCTAGTTGCTATTAATGGTGCCCTAATCCTTTGAATAACTGAATTCAAGAGAATATCACTAAATAGTTATGTTTGGGATATTAGAATAGGCTGAAAGTAAAATTCATGATGCTGAACCTTTATTTTAAACAGTGTTTTACCTTTAAAATGGTAGGCTCTCTGTGGAAATTGCACATTGCTATTGTATTCCAATTTTGGAGAGTGGTAGATCTTCATCATCGCTTCTTGAAAATCCAAGTTTTTAGTTTTTCTTCTGAATAGTTGTTTTCCTTGTAAATAACTATTTTATTTTAATAAGATTGATGGTTGTTTTGCAGGTATTGCTCTGGAAGACCAATTTTGATAAATTTAACTATAAGGAAGTTCTTAAACAACATAGTAGAAGAATACATATGCATGGACCACCTCACCTTCTTGATATTTATCCAAGATCACCTCATCCCCATAATGGGAAATCTCAGTCAATTGAGGTAAATTCCAAGATTAGGCACAATAGTATTTACTGTTTCTCTAACATTGGCTGTCAAAATGCCATTTATGCTGAGATGAGATCTTCGTGGCACCAGATAATAGAGTGACTAAGCAATATCTTGCCATTTATTATTAATAACCATTTGTTTTTATTTCTGAGAAGATGTTTCAGAAACAGACGCCATATTGATATATTTTATTAGATTTCATAAAAATTGACGTTTTATGTATATTGCAGTTCAGAAATTATTCCCTTGGATTAATGAAGTCTAAAACAATGTTCACTGTAAAGATTTAGACTTGTTTAAAGTAAATTTTCAGGTATGGCTTGATCCACTTTTTCCTATCAATGCAAATGTCTTGATCATGTCTTCATGAGATTTGGGTCTATATTTTGGATACAAGCTCTGTATCCTTGTGAGCAACATACTCACAGGTGCAGAATGCTGTCCCTTGGTATTTCTTACCTATGCTAACTATACTTGACAATTTGTGGTAGTTCACTTTGTTGACCTCTCTGCTTATAATCAGATGGTTATGGTACCTATAAGATTTTGTCAAATTAAAGAAAACAATGAACTCAACATGGTAGAACAAATAAAAAATGTGACAAACTCAGAGATAATATGTAAGTGACCAGGAATGACTTTGGCTGTTTGTTGTTGATTCTGTGATTTCAGGGCTCAATTTTGATATCTTAGTCCATCAACCATTTTAAAGAAAAAGGTATGTCATCAACAGATAATAATGAAAGAGCTACAGTAACTTCTCTCCAGCTCTCTCCCATGAACTAAGTGGTCTTTGAATCATGAGAGCAGCGGACAATAAAGCCGATGATAGTTGGAAGTTGCCTTAAAATTTTGAATGGCCAATTAATAGCTAAATCTTTTGAAGTGTCATTTGTTAGGAAAAGTATTTGTCATCTCTGAAAGATTTCCAAGCTCAGCATACTCATTTTATATGTGAAAGAATTTTTGAAATAATATTCAGCCTTCCAAAACTAAGGTGAAGATGTGAAAGTCAAGCTTTTCTTTTCTGAGCATGCCTTACCAATAAGCCTTGGCTCTAGGTGAGGTGTGTTGTTGTTTTGCAAGTACAGCTATGGTGTAATTGAAGCACCTTAGTTGGGTGGGGTTCACTGCTCCTGCACTAGTAACAACACAAATTGACTTTTATCTTTCATGTCCAGTTTGCATGGCTCAGAAAAAAATTTTCTGCACCGAGTAAAGTTAACTTGGATGATGCATCATCTCCTTCCTCATTATGCCATTATGGTTTCACTTTTCAGATTATTATAAAACTACACTTATTTTGTTCATAATTCATTTTTACTCCCCTGAAATAGCCCTTCCATTCCCACCCTCTTCAATGAATGGGATATGAAGTTTATTAGAGTCCTAAAATAATCTGGTTTTAATACTTAATCTTATTAGCAACTCATGTCTCCAGTGTTCAAGTAAATGGAGGCCATAAAGAAAATGCAGAGCTGCTTAGCTATGACAAACAACAAATGATATCTTTTTATGGGGGATGATGAGAGGAGAAGTTTATACTTAACTAAATCTGAAGCTTACATATATATACTTAAAATGAAGCCAGTGATGCTGGACATTGTACCACTGCAAGGCCCCAGGAGTTGCTTTTTTGTGTTCAGTAGGAGAATGTATGCAAGCATTAAGGGCAAAACCACAAATAGAGTAATCCATTTTAGGTGGCAGTAATAAGAGAATTCATGACCTTTCAAGTCTTTAGAGACACATGCAATCTAGCAATAGTCAGGAAAGGTTGAATATACTACTATAAAATGTGTCAAGAAAAAGACGTAGACATCTCTATAGTACAAATGTAAACTATTTAAATAGACTTTGGAAAAAATGTGAAGGTTAAGGGTTTGGCCTACATCTAAGAATAATTAGATGCATCTAACTACAGTGTTGAGGGCTGTGGAAAAAATTCACGCTGTAGATGTGTCTAAATCGATGGTAGATTTCTTCTGTTGACATGGATACCTTCTTTCAGCAACCCCTCTTCTGTCAATGTAGGAAGAGTCTACACTACATCATCACAGCTGTAGTGCTATAGTTGCGCTAATGTTGTCACTCTAGTATAGATTACCCTAAGACTTCAGAACTGTATGCATGAGAATCAAAGAATACTGCAAATAGACAATGTGTTCATAAAATAAATTGTTGCACAACTTACAAACCTTCTATAATTGGAATGTGGTACTGAGAGAGGTTGTGGAATCTCCATCCCTAGAGGTTTTTAAGTCCTGGCATGACATAGTCATGGCTGGAATGATTTAGTTGGGGTTGATCCTGCTTTAGGCTAGATGACCTCCTAAGGTCTCCTTCAGCACTAGGATTCTATGATTCTGTGTATGAGTAGATACAGTGTTGTCTTCCTGTGTTAACAAGGAGCCTGAAATAATAGCTCTGAAGTGTCCCATTCGTTTTAATCAAGACGTCTTGATTGTTGATGCAGCTAGTGGTATTTTTCAGATATGCAATAAAATTTATCATTTTGGCGTATGCAAGCATCTGATATTTTATTTTCTGTCTCCCTGCCCTTCTGGGGCCTGGTGGCTCCTGTCTCTTGCCACCCAAGTTCTCCACCGGCCCACCAATTGCAGCTCCATTACCATTCTTGAAAATAAGCATTGACTCACTCTGCATCTTAGGGTACATCTACACTTGCCCTCTATTTCAAAATTAATTTCGAGAGTGGGCCCAATTTCGAAAGAGGCTGCGGAGCATCTACACGCCCAACAGCCTCTTTTGAAATTGTTTTTGGCAAAAATGGGCCCGAATTTTGAAACCGCTCCTCCCCTCCGGGATTGGGAAGAGCAGCCCCTTTCGAAATCAAATTTCGAAATAGTGCACGTATAGACGCTCCAGGCCTGCAATTTCGAAATTGCAGGTGTGCCATTGCGGCGGCTCCAGGGAGCACGGGAGATGCACCAGTAAGCCCTGGCGGGGCTCTATGGTACCTGCGCCAGCCCCTTAAAGCCACACAGCTCCAGAAATCCCATGCAGGAAGCTGAGAGCATGCACAGGGATAGAAAAGCACGAGCTCTGCCCGTCACACACTCCAGCAGCCAGAAGACAGACGCGCCACCCAGCCCATCAGCAGGATGGCAAGCCCCCCACACTCCAGGGCACCCCAGGAAGCCCTCTCTTCCCCACCCAAGGGGTCACCCGGGGAGAGCCAGGGACAGAAAAGGAAGGGCCCTTCCTGGACAGAGGTCGAGGTAAAAGACCTCCTCGGCCTCTGGGCAGAGGAGGAGGTGCTGCTCCACAGCACAGGGTGGCCCCGCGGTGCAGCTGCCTTCGAGCGGCTGTCCCTGGGGCTGCGGAGGCAGGGACACCCCCAGCACAGGGCTGCTCAGGCGTGATCGAAGGTGAAGGAGCTGAGGCAGGCCTATATCCGGGCCAAGGATGCCCGCAGCCGGTCGGGGGCCAGGGCTGGCCCAAGGTGCCCACACTATCGGGCACTGCAACAGCTCCTTGGCCCGAAGGACGTCCCAGAGCCGTTGGTGGTGGTGGAGGCTTGTGGGCCTAACACCGACTGGGAGATGGACCTGCAGGAGCAGCTGGGACCCTCCAGCCAGACCACACCTGCAGGGCCGGGGAGTGACTCGGAGGAGGGGGGCCTGCTAGTGATTGCAGTCAGCTTCGGTACCTCCAGCCAGGCCCCCTCGAGGCTGGTGTCCCAGGGCCTGTTCTCCAGAGCCCCAGGTAGGTGACAGGTGGATCGGGCGGCCTGGGTGGGGAAGCTTGTCCCACAGTCCCCTGCCCTGTCCCAGACTCAGGCATAGTGTGCCATCCAGCACCTGCGCCTGTGGACAGCACCCTAGTCCTCCCAACCAGGAAGGGTATGCGGTGGCCAGTCCATAGCCAGCAATCACCCCACAGATGAGGTCCTGCTGGGCACATGGCAGCCCCAATTGGGTTCGGCAGGGGAGGCACCACCATGGGGGATAGTGGGGGTGGCACGGGGGGAGCCCCTGGGCCTGGACGACAACACTGATGGGTGGCCTGTCTCTCCTTGTGTCTCCACAGCATCGTTCTCTGTGGGCTGGACCACACTCACACCACCATACGACGGAGCCAGAGAGCCCTCCTCCCCATCACCCCGACTGCTGCCTGGCCAGCCCCAAAGGGTCCAACGGTGATGCTGCTATGACCCACAGGAGGCAGCGGAGGCCCACATTGCAGCCATCTGGGAGCAGACCGCCATGCTCCAGGAGTGGCCGCAGATGGAGCAGGGGACAGGGCCTGGTGGAGGGAGGTATTGGCCAAGCCGCAGGCAGCCCTTCGATGGCTGGCCCCCCAGCCAGTTCCCCTCCCTGCTGCCCCCCCCCCCCCCCCCGTCACCCCCGAACACACCGCCCTCATTCCGTCCGCCCATCTCGCCCTGGGCCGCTGGCTGATTGCCAGTGCAAGTCCAGAGGGGGATCTCCTCCCTGGCCTCCGCAGCCCCCTGCCTCACCCAGCCCACCCCATTCCTTAGCCACTGGCTGATCCTACCTCCCCATCCTTCCGGCCCCAATAGGGCCCCTGCACCCAGGGCGGCAGGGGCACCCGTACCTGCTGGGGATCTCATCCCCATGGAGGACTAGCCTGCCCGTGCCAGTGGCCCCAGCCATGGGAGCATGCCCCTGCCCCATTGTATATAGTTCTCCCCCCGTTCCCCCCATATTTAGCTCCCATAGGAAGAGCCCACACCATTTTTCAACAGCTGGTTATTTACAGGTATATAGTTGGTCCCCAGTTAATAAACCCTTTTTGTGCACCCAGTGTCCCCTGTGTGTGCGTGTGCGGCGGGGGGCTGTGCTGTAGGGTGGGTGTGAGCCATGTGCCAAGTGGAGGTCAGCGTGGCTCCTGCTCGAAGGCCTCCCAGAGGGCTTCCCGGACCCTAACCCCTTCTTGATGTGCCTGGCGGCACGGGGCCATGGGCGGCTGCTCGTAGCCAGGGCCACAGTCGACAGCCTACCCAGGCAGGTAGCGCTCCTGCTTGCCCTCTACCATATTGTGCAACGCATAGCGGGCTGTGACCACCCCAGGGACGTTGGGCAGGCTGATGTCCAGCCGTGTGTTCAGGCATCGGAAATGCCCCTTGAGGCGTTCGAACGCCCACTCAATGGTGTTGCGGGCATGGTTCAGGTGGTTGTTAAAAATGTCATGTCTGGCAGTGGTGTGCACAGCGTAGGGGCGCATCAGCCATGGCTGCAATGGGTACACCCCATCGGCCACGATACATGGTGGCATCATTGTGTCCCCCACAGGGAGCTCCCAGGCAGAGATGTAGGTGCCCTCCTCCATGCGCCACCCCAGCCAGGAGTTGCTTAGTACCCGGGCATCATGGGCTCGACTGGACCAGCCCACGCAAATGTCACAAAACCAGCTCCGGGCATCAACGAGTGCTTGGAGCACCACCCAGTGGTACCCCTTGCGGTTTATATAGCATCCCGCACTATGATCTGGGGTGTGCATAACTATGTGCGTGCCATTGGGTATGCTGAAGCAGTTCGGGAAACTGAGGGCTACGAATCCCACCATGGCGTTGGCCAGGTTGCCGTTGTGGACAACCCTTCGCAGAATGAGGCAGTTGATGGCCTGGACCACCTGTGGGGGGGCACTGACATGGGCCTGCGCATGGGGGGACCCTCCTGTCCCTGCAGGCCCCCCACCTGGGGGCCCCCCTGCCCCTTCCTGGGGTGGGTGTGTGGCCCTGGGATGATTTACCTCCAGGAGGACGGCTCTGACAGTGGCCTTGCCCACCCTGAATTGGTGCCCCACTGAACGGTGCATGTCCAGGGTGGCAAGCTTCCAGAAGGCGATCCCCACACGCTTCTCGACTGGGAGCGCGGGCCACATGCGGGTGTCCATGTGCTGCAGGGCAGGTGTGAGCCATTGACACAGCTCCATGAATGTCTGCTTCGTCATCCAGAAGTTCGCGAGCCACCTTTCATCATCCCACTGGCCCAGTACCAGCCTCTCCTACGAGTTCCCACTGCTGGGGTGTCTCCAGAGGCACCGTGGGGGATGGGGGATGGGAAGTGGCGGTTGCCCCATTGCCAGGACCTGCAGGACCCCTGTGGGGGGGAAGGTGAGCTCCAGGGCATCCACCATGCCCAGGACAGCGATCACCACCTGGGTCCTGGTGAGGGTGACAGCATCGGCCTCTGGCAGCTGCTGTTGTTCCGTTCTCCTCCCATTCTTGGCGCACGGTCCATGCAGAGCTGTGTACTCTCTGCGGTGCTCTGTGTGTGCAGGGTGGATGTGTTTTGGAGGGGCCCTTTAAGGGGGCTGCTGGCTGTGTGACCTGGAAGGGCTTGTCGGCCATGTGACCCCGTGCGTGGTTTCCCGGCTGCTTATTTTGAAAGAGCCCATGTTCCTGTGTGGACGCTCCCTTTCGAAAAATGGAAGGTGTTCTTTCGAAATAGCATATCGGCACAGTGATCCGTTTTGTGTGCGTAGCTGCGCTATTTCAAAATCCCTTATTTGGATTTTGTTTTTCGATGTTCCCCCTTTCGAAATTTCTTTTTAGCGTAGACACACCCTTAATGTCTTAAACCCTAAATTGCGTTGAATTTTTTCAAGGCATAAGGGGATGGGAAGGAACTGCATTTAGATTACAGAGTAAATGAACGTTACTATACCAATTAAGCATTGTTGCCATCGAATTTGGTCCGCTTGTGCTATGGAATATACAGGGAATTGGGAGAAAGCAGATAAACTGTTACATGTACCTGATAATTGGAATCATAATCAGATAATATTCTAGAGTTAGAGCAGAAAAGTTACAGCAGAAAACACTGAGTAAAAAGACTAGATTCAAATCTACACCCTACAAAACAGGCTTAGATGTAACTTCAACTTAAAGATAACATATTCTGTACGTAAGCACTTCATGGCTTTTACGACTTACATTTTAATTGATTTTTCTATAAAAATATAAGTTGTGTATTATTTATGTGGAGATTAAAAGGCTTGCTTCAGGTTTAATTATTTGGGCTTATAGTTGTGTAATATGCTAAATTATGTGCACACTGTAATACTTGGAATTGTGCATTTATTAAGTTTCTGTTTTCTGCTTCAATCTGCAATATATAGATTAGGTTTATAAATGGATGGAAGGCTGAAGTTGTACATCACTTTAAAAAGATGTTCAAATTTGAATGTAATATTCTCATATTTAAGTGTATAGTGTTTCTATTATGAGTTTGAATATGTTTAACTTATCCAGTTGCACATTTAAATTTTTATAGTAACATTAAATTCAGCATTTTTCTTAGGTGAACAGACTACTAATCCACACAAGGTGGCAGTACAAATCAGAGAATATATTCTTAGTTTGGTTTACCTTGAGGACTGCAATCCAGCACAAAATCTGATTTGCAGATTAAACACACTATAAAACTATAGTGTATAACAATATTTTTATATTTAATCTTTTGAAGCCAGTTAATGGAGGTCAATATGACAACAGTTAAGTTGTTAAAACATGGGACTAGGGGACCCCAGTCTTGATTCTAGTAATATTTCTGTAACACATTTGCCCTGTGATCTTGAGCAAATGACACAATCTCTGTGTATCTCATTGTCTTCAGCTATTGTATTCATTTATTGATATTATCCTCTACTAAAACCAACAAATTCCCTTCATTAATTAATATTCAGAAAATGTTGAGAGATCTTCAAATTTATTATATTGGTCAAAGAAAATATTCCTTTCAAAATTATTTGAGTAGACTAATGAATATGTTTATTATAAAATAACTACCTTGGTACTGTTTTAATTAAGGAAGATCTTCCAATCAATCTCCATCAATGGAGAAACATTTGGTACACTGTAATTTCTAAGATTTGGGACAGTCTATCCATAGGTGCTGGTTTCCAATCTAGGCGGTGGGCGCTCAACCCCTTGCCCCACTCCTACCTGTTTACTTTGTTCCGGATGCTCCAGGAAGGAAGGAGAGTAGTTGATCAGTGGGGTAGCCATCTGGCAAGAGGTGGTAGGGGGAAATGGGCAAAGGAAGAGCTTAGCTCTCAGTGGATGCTGAGCACCCATTAATTTTTCCCAATGGATGAGCCATGCAGCACCCACAGAATAGGTGCCTCTGATTCTCTCACTTTTTTTTTTTTTGTTCTCAAAAAGTTAAATGAAGTTTCCACCAGCACCCTTGGAGAGACCATTCCATAGAGTAGTTCATCTCAATGTTAGGAAACATTTGAGAGATTTGTCCTAAATTGTCTCTTTCCATTGCTTCAGATTATGCTTCAGTGTATTGCACTAAATAATTATCCTCAGTATTTACACCCTTGAGATACTTGTATACTTTCTGAGGTACTGCCCTCCTTATTTTCTTTCTTTATCTGTACGTATTTCACCTTTGAGAACAACGAGAAGTCCTGTGGCACTTTATAGACTAACAGATATTTTGGAGCATAAGCTTTCATGAGCAAAGACCCGCTTCATCAGATATATGAGTTGCAGGGTGGGATGCAAAGGAGTACTTAGAGTGCAGTCCTAGTAAAAGGCAGGGCCAGATCTGACAAGGTCTATTCAGTCAGGGTGGAAATGGCCCATTGTCAGTAGTATAGATCAAGAGAGGAGAAAAAACAAGTCAGATCACTCGGGGGGATGTGGCCCATTGTCAAATTCTAATGCGGAAGTGTGAACTTCCATCACAGAGAAACTGTTTTTGTAAGGGGCCAGCCACTCCCAGTCTCTGTTTAATCATTGGTGGATGGAATCAAATTTGCAAATGAATTGCAACTCGGAGATTTCTCTCTCCATTTTATTTTTGAATTTTTTTTGTTGTAGGAGTGCTACTTTTAAATCTGCAACTGAGGCTACGTCTACACGTGAACGCTACATCGAAATAGGCTATTTCGATGAATAACGTCTACATGTCCTCCAGGGCTGGCAACGTCGATGTTCAACATTGACGTTGCGCAGCACCACATCGAAATAGGCGCCGCGAGGGAACGTCTACACGCCACAGTAGCACACATCGAAATAAAGATGCCAGGCACAGCTGCAGACAGGGTCACAGGGCGGACTCAACAGCAAGCCGCTCCCTTAAAGGGCCCCTCCCAGACACAGTTGCACTAAACAACACAAGATCCACAGAGCTGACAACTGGTTGCAGACCCTGTGCATGCAGCATGGATCCCCAGCTGCAGCAGCAGCAGCCAGAAGCCCTGGGCCAAGGGCTGCTGCACACGGTGACCATAGAGCCCCCGCAGGGTCTGGAGAGAGAGCGTCTCTCAACCCCTCAGCTGATGGCCGCCATGGCGGACCCCGCAATTTCGATGTTGCGGGACGCGCAATGACTACACGGTCCCTACTTCGACGTTGAACATCGAAGTAGGGCGCTATTCCTATCCCCTCATGGGGTTAGCGGCTTCGACGTCTCGCCGCTTAACGTTGATGTTAACATCGAAATAGCACCCAACACGTGTAGCCGTGACGGGCGCTATTTCGAAGTTAGTGCCGCTACTTCGAAGTAGCGTGCACGTGTAGACACGGCTTGAGTGTCCAGGGAGATTGAAATGTTCTCCTACAAGTTTGTGTATGTTGCCATTCCTGATGTCTGATTTATGCCCGTTCACTCTTTTACATAGAGTCTTGATCAATGCTACTGATAATGGGCCGTTTCCACCCTGATTGAATAGACCTTCTCAGCCTTGGCCCTCCCTTTTACTGGGACCCCACTCTTTAAATACTCCTCTGAAGCCACCTGCTACCCAGGCATCTAATGAAGCGGGTCTTTGCCCACAAAAGCTTATGCTCCAAAATATCTGTTAGTCTATGAGGTGCCATAGAACTTCTTGTTGTTCTCTCAGATAGAGACTAACACAGCTACCTCTCTGATATATTTCACCTTTGTTACCTTGCTCAATCAGTTCTTCAGTACTTGTATAGATCACCCCACAGCTTGCATTCTTCTTGTACCCTGGCTTGCTTTCTCCAGATGTGGCCATATCTTATTACAATAAAATCTTCCCATCTCAAGAAGGTTAGCCAAGTGGTCATTTTAGCTCCCATGAGTACTGCTTGAGAATCCATTGATTGTCAACGAGCCTTGCTATATACCCAGCCCATCTCATTTTACTGTACCACCTCTAAACAGTAGTTTCCTGCACTTACATTCTTCTGTTGGATCACTTCATTCAGGGCTTGGTCACAGATTGGAATTCAGATTTCTTCTTTCCATCACCCTCTCCATGTCAGGCTGTTGCTGCTTCTATGTCTTCATCAATACCCATGTTTTGCTGCTCTACAACATTGCTGGCAGTACTGTTGAGCTAAAGAAGCTGGCATGTGTCAACTTGTTGATTTTTTTTTTCTTGGAAGACATCCTTGAGAGAAGTGAATGTGCACCAACCTGCTCTTTTTTTTTTGTCATATGAATTCACTTTCCTGATGATGATGGATGTTAATTTTTTGACCCTAATAAACATATTGCTAAACTTCTCCTGTTTGTTCTCTTGATTGTTATTTTGGCTTTTGGCAAACTATCAGATTCCATAAATTTCATTTTGGAGCAGTTAATTTTCAGTCCAGCTTGACTGCTTTTTGTATTGTGTCCTCCCAGTATTTTCTGTTGTTTGGTAGTATTTTGGCAATCAGTACGATACATGAAGCTGAGATGGTTTAACTGCTCCCCATGGATGTTGACTTCACTCTTCCAATTCATCCACTATACTACTGTTTCGAGACAGGCAATGAAGAGTTTTGGTGAAACCGTGTCTCCTCATTTCACACCTTTCCTAACTGGAATGTGAGGAGTATCAAATAAAATTATATTTGTACTGCAATCAGAATGTAGTTCCTTTAATAGATGGAAATAGTTTGTGCTGATGCCCTGCTTTGCAAGAGCTTTCAACACTATATTGGTCTGTGTTGTCAAACACTTCTTCATAGTCGATGAGGGCTATTCCCATAAAGGGAATTTGTTTTCCTGTTAGTGTTCCAACCTCTGGTTTATAGCGGAATATATTGTCCACTGTGCTGAAATTTCATCAAAATTCTGCCTGCTTTCTGGGCTACTGTTTGTCCCGAATCTATGTGAGTCTGTTTCTTATTACTTTGAATAGCTTATAAAGATGTGAGAGCAGGCACATTGGCTAATAGTTCTTTAGATCTTCACCCTCATCCTTTTAAAGCAGAATGGCAGTGGACTCCTTCCAAATAAATGGTAGCTTCTGCATTTCCGAGTAATGACTAAACTTCTGAGCAAGGGTTTCCCAGAGGTCTTGGCCTCCCGCTCTTCTTTTGATTGTCAGTTCATCTTTACCTGGATCTTTTCCTTCCTTCATTTGGTGAACTGCACGTTGAATTTTGCTGACAAGGACTTGATAGCATATGCTCATTGGTCTTTTGAAGTATTAGTATTGGGTCGTTTACTTGAGATGCAAGCAGTTTGGTGTGAAAAGGTTTGCAGGCTACTTCCATCCCTGTTCTGTCAATTATTGGTTTTCTATCCCTGTTTGTGAGAACCATTATTGTTGACCTATTCAATATCAATCTTCTTTTGCATTTTTGAAGTTTCTGAGATCTTTTGCCATCTTTAAGAGCCTTTCATTTCAGTACGTCTCAAGGTTCTCAATTAGTCTTCATCCTCTGCAAGCTGATAAGAAGTTGTCAGGTTTGTCACTATCATTTCATTTCATATTCCTCTGCTTCTTCGGCAAGTTCTGTATTTCCTCAGATTCTTCCTTCACTCATTTCATTCTTTTCCCTTGACTAATTTCATGCATTGCCTCAATTTTATCAGTGATGTTTTTATAACCCTCCTCACAGATATCTATTAGACTCCAGTCTTCCTTAGAAATGTTTGATTTCAAGATTTTTTTTGATGAGGGGGCTAGTTGAAGTACTCCCCTTAGCCACCGGGGGGACTTCCCCACCCGGGCTGCAAGCCTCCAAAATTCTTTCCTGCCCTTGGAGCCCAAACTGCATGCAAGCCAGGACGTGTTGCTTCCTGGCAGCATGGTCAGCACCGAACAGCAGGTGCATCCTTTTATTGGGTTGGGGGCTACCCACGTGATATGGCTGAGCACAGGAAAGGCCCTGACTGTGTGGCGCCTGTGGTGGAGGCACAAACGTAAACTACTGAAAAGAAGTTTCTTGGTCTTTTATGCAAGCACAACCCCCATAACAGCCTTGCTGCCACATGGTGTGACGGGCAGCAGCTGGCACCCGGGAATGCAGAAAATAATACCAAGTGTAGAGACAGAGCCACAAACTCTGTGCATGGGGCAATTTGTGATGGGTAAATACACTCCCAGTGCTAACAGCAAATAAAGAAAGATGTTTCTCAACCTCTTGTACGAACATGACTCCACAGCCACAGGCTTCGTGGTCCTGATTTGAAATTCATGGTCTTCTGTTATCTAATTCCTGCGCAGCTGGAGAGCAGCTGCCAGAGAGGAGCATGTGGGACATTGTGGAATACATACAGGATGCCTCTAATAAATTCCACAGTGGCTTTTAATTGAACTTTTGAATTCAAGCTTGACGCTACACCTAGCAGGTACCAATGATAATATGGCGTTAATGTTAATGCTTCCTAAATCAAGCTGATGGTATTTACAGTGAAGACAGTCATGTGGCAATATCGAGCTAACTGCCTAAAATTCAAATTTATCTTGTAGTGTAGACGCAACCTTAGAGTTCTTTTGAAAGTAGGGCTTAGACTCCTAAATTACTTGGATACTTGTATGCCTAGTCTATATGCAATCATATCTCTAGTGGGGTGGAAAAAGATGAAATCATAGCAGAAAGTTTACATGGACTCTTCAGCAAATTAGTCTGCAAACATTACATACTGCCATTTCCCTTTGCGCTTTGGGTCACACCAGAGAAGGTATAGAAACCACATTTGGAAGCTTGGTAAAATGGTTCTTGGGATATATTTGTTCAGACGTCATTACTGATTCTATTGGAGATCAACAGTTGGCTTAAATTTTGGTTAACTTCAGTGTTAACTGCCCTGATGAAATCAACTGTATTTCTAGTTCTACACTTTCATATTTTGTCATAAAATTAAACTTTACTCCTAGCTCTTTGTATCAGAATAAGATAAGAACTTTTGAATCAAGTACTTTTTGGGGCTGTTTGAGGTGTATAATAAAACTATGAACTATAGACCAATGCGATATGATCTGTATTAAAGTAATTGGTTGGCTTCTTTATTGTATGGTTACCAATACATTATGATTACGGTTACAGGAAAGGTTTGAAATAAAGTAGGTTTTTTTATGATTCTATTAACCTTCTCTGTAGCTGTGTTGATAGAGCTATTTTTGTGAGCTGTCTTGTTTCCATTTTCTATTGGTATTAGAAATACTAACAGCAAAAATTTGTTTTTTTGGCAGATAGATCCTAGCTGTGATGTGACAGATACTCAAACTCTTGACCTGCCTGTCATAGATGTTGGTGGTTCTATGTCTTTCAGTTCTCTGGTAAGTGTCCTGGGGAGTGTGGTTGGAAGGACAAAGCATAGTATAAATAACAAATCTGGGGTAATGGGCTTTCTCTAAATGGCTAACATATTGTCAGGGTCCAATAAATAGTGTATTTTTGTTCAGAGTCTTAATTTGTTAGCCTCTGTGTTCATATTTCATTCCACAATTTAGAGGGCTGACGAAAGGATAGTGCAAGTGTGAAGTTTTCACTTTGCATAAGAGATTTAATTTTTATAGTACTGCAAATAATCTCATAATTAACTGCTGAAAAATCAGTTTTGTTTCTATGTAAACATTTACATTATGACATTTGATTTTTGCTAACTTAAATTGAAGCTACATAAACATACTAGAAAACATAGAACACTGCTCTTATTGATAGAGTGCCAATAATTATATGATTTAATTTTTCTCCTTTTATGGTGTCAGCTACTGTACTTTATTCTAAGAAGGAATGATAGGAATAGCTCCTTTTTAGTGTTCACTTTCATGTAACGGTGTGTGGGAGGAAAAAGAGGCAATTTTTAAATGGTGCTTTCGTAGGAGGAGAAAAATGCACACTTGGTGTTGGATAATAAAGGATGTACTGTTCCAGAGTTAGGTTAAATGAGAAATCCTTTTCTAAGATGAGAATCTTTCCCTCCCTCCCTCTGCCTCCTCCCAAATTATTAGCTCTGAAATTGTTCCAGTGAAATTAATTATTAGATAACAGGATTTGTAAAGAGTGCACTGTCAAAGCAGTGGTAGTCACCATAACTAGGTTTCACGGCTAGAATTAATGGATGACTCTTTTTTTAATAGTTGAAGCACAGGACTGTGCAACAGGTGTGTGTTTTTGCTTCTCTCAGATTTTTATCAATCATTCTGTCCCCATCTACAAAGTGGTGGTATTAACACCTACATAAAGGGTATGTGGTAAGAGTTCTTTAATGTTTTAAAAGTGCTTTGAGATCCTTGGATAAATTGCTCTGTAGAGGTTCAAGAGTTATTTAATCTTCTTCCCTTCCCAGCCAAACTGAAACTCTCACACAGTAGTTGACAACGGATGTTGTAACTCAGATGCTTTGATCTCATCAGCAACTTTGTGTTTTTAGTGTCACCAAGAATACAGCTCTCTGACCTGTATGGAGTCAAAATAATTCACACGTTTTACTAGATATAGGATTAACTACACAAAAATGAGAAGCCAGTAAGTGGGAATTAAGTTAGTCACAAGAGTGAAACAGCAAAAATAAAAATAAATAAGCACATCAAAAGTAGGAAGCTTATCTAACCAGCAAGTGGGAGTACTGGATGACTGAGGTGTTAAGGGAGCACTATAAAGAAGACCAGGCCATGGTGAAGTAGCTAAATTAATTTTTTCTATTGTCTTCACTGCAGAGGATGTGAGGGAGATTGTCACACTTAAGACCTCCTTTTTTAGGTTACATATCTGAGGAACTGGCCCAGTCTGATGTATCAATAATAGAGTTTTTGGAACAAAAGGAAATAATGGAGTCCTGTGGTATCTTATATAATAACAGATTTTTTTGGCGCATAAGCTTTTGTGGTCAAAGACCCGCTTCGTCAGATGCTTGCTTCTTTGCCCGTGAAAGCTTATGCTCCAAAAAATCTGTAGACTATAAAATGCCACAGGACTCCTCATTGTTTTTGTGGATACAGACTAACATAGCTACCTACCCCTCTGATGCTTGGAATAAATTGGTAAATTAAACAGTAATGCTCATCAGAACTAGTTGATATTCATCCAAGAGTTCTGAAGAAATTCAAATATAAAGTTCAAAACGAACTGTGTTACGTAATCTGTCATTTAAATCTGTTTCTGTTCAAGATGACTGGGAGCACATTCATTTTTTAAAGAAGGTTCCAGATATGATCTTGGCAATTACAGCCTTCTAAGCCTAACTTAAGTACAACACAAATTAATTAAAACTATAATGTTTTAGAAAGGCAGGATTATTAGATTCATAAAAAAGCACAATGTACTGGAAACTAGTCAACTTCGGCTTTAGTAAAGGGAAATTGTATCTCACCAAATGTGGACAGGGTGGTTTGGTGCATATGCTATAGCTGGACATGGGTGGTGGCCTCCACGAAAAAACAGGTATGGCCTCACTCACATTCTAACCGCAGACTTCTGCTTTGGTTGCGCTGCTGTCTCCAGGGTCTTGGACTATGCCACCTCCCTTCTCAGAGCTGGATGGGGCTTCTCCTGTAGCACACCTTCCTTCCCAGCACTCTGGAGCTGCAGACACTAGTGAGCCTGGAGCAAGGGCTGGCTCTGGGTTTCAGGGGGCATGCAAGGAGTGGAATCTCAGGTGGGAGGGGCAGGGCTGGGGACTATCCTACCTCAGCCAGTGGCTCATACGCTGCCCATGTACTTGGGTTTTCAGAAAACCTTTCACTGGGTCCTTCACCAAAGTCTCTAGAGCAAGGTAAGCAGTCATGGGATAAAAGATGTCTTTCTTTTCATGTATCAGAAATTGATTAAAAGATAGGAAACAAAGGATAAGGATAAATAATCTGTTTTCAGAGTGGAGAGAGGCAGATAGCTTTGTCCCCAGGAATCTGTACATCAGCTAGTTCTGTTCAATGGATTCATAAATGGTGAGGTGTTAAAATTTGTAGATGATAAAAAATTGCTCAAGATCATGACGTGTAAAACAGACTGTTACAAAGAGATCTCAGAAAAATGGATGACTGGGCAACAAAACGGCAGATGAAATTCAATATTGATAAATCCAAAGTAAAAAATCATGGGAAATGATATTCCAACTACACATTGAAAATGATGGAGTCTAAATTAGCACTCAGGAAAGAGATCTGGGAGGATAGGACCACTGATGGCTATTAATCAGGATGGGCATAGGTGGTATTCCTAGGGACGGATCACTTGATGATTACTTGTTCTGGTCATTCCCTCTGGGACATCTGGCACCGACCATTGTTGAAAGACAGGGTACTGGGCTAGCTGGACCTTTGGTCTGTCCCAGTATGGCTATTTTTATTTCTTGCACTCATTGGAGATAGTTCTCTGAAAACATCTGCTTGATGTGCAGCAACAGTCAATAAAAAAAATCTAAAAGAATGTTAGGAGCACTTAGGAAAGGGATAAAGAATATAGTAAATATCATCATGCTGCTATAGAAATCTGTGGTACACTCACAGCTTGAATACTGTGTGCAATTCTGATCACATCATCTTAAAAAAGGAAAAAAACAGAATTGGACAAGGTACAGAAAGGGCAACAAAATGAGTAGGGGTATGAAATAGCTTCCACATAAAGAGAAATTAAAAAGACTGTGACGCTTCTGCTTGGAAAAGAGATGATCGGGGGTCTAGGCAAGGGATATGATAGAGGTCTATAAAATCATGTATGGAGAAAGTGAATCGGAAAGTGTTATGTACCTGTCCCATAAGGTAAGAGCTAGGGGTCACCCAATGAAACTAAAAAGCAACAGGTTTCAAAAAAAAACAAGAGGAAGACTTGTGGAACTCACTGACAGGATGTTGTGAATACCAAAAGTATAACAAGGTTTGAAAAGGAATTAGATAAGGTCATGGAGGATAGGTTTATGACTGACTGAGTCAGGATGATCAGGGATGTAACTGGATACTCTGGGTGCCGTAAACCTCAGCCAGCTAGAAATGGAGGACAGGGACTGGCTCACTCAGTGGTTGCCTGTTCAGTTCAGTCTCTCTGAAGCACCTGGCATTGGGCACTAAGAGGATACTAGGCTAAGTGGCCCATGGGTCTGACCCAGTATAACCATTTTAATATAGTTTTGACCAGTGGTGTTTTGTGCTGGTACTTGCCATCAGAGTACCGGCTCCTCTTTTGTGTTTTTTTTTCTTTTTTAAACAAAAGAAAACAAAAAAAAGCACTGGTTTTGACAGTCGCTCAACAGACAGAATTTTCTGACTAGCCTATGGTTTTTGAAGTGTGTTGTATCTGAATCTTCACACTGATTGCAGGACTCAGGTGTACTATGTATTGGTAATGAAGAGCTATATTATAAAGCCTTCAATCACTTAATTGTGTCAGGTTAATCTCATTCATTTTTTTAACTGTCCTATGACTGCTTTATGAAATATTTGTGTCCAGAATGCATCTTGTGGAGTTTAATATGCATTTTGTGGAGTTTAATATCAAAGTGCAGAGTTGATATATCCCTTTATAGCATCCCCTTGGTTGCTGACAGCATCTCTTCCACTTAATAGCCTTTTATTATCCTTATTAGAAAATCCTAGAGGTCACCTATATGACTCTCTCAATAATGGACCAAAAGTGAATGAGTTTCTTGGTTTTCTTGTCCATCAGCCACTCAGCTGTGACTGTCCCCACACTCTATTTCTGCATTATAGCATCTTATACCTGCAACCCCTACAGCCCCACTTTCTTTCTGAACCATCACAAATCCAGATCACACATCTATACACTCCACTTTCCCCTCACCTATGATATTTGCTTTACCTACCCACTTTCTCCCCTTCACCCGTTCATCCCTCTGGTGCCATCTTTTAGAATCTCACACCCTCCCTTTCTCTTGCTGTCTCTGGGACACTCACTCTATCTTTTAATAAATAAATAAATAAATAAAACGCTTCCTCTAGCACCTGGCTTTCAAAGACTTGGATTCCTCCATCTGACACTTTACAGCTGCCTATCTTGCAGAGGCTCTCCTCTTTCAGCCCATTTCCAGTATAACTGCGTGGCAGGGGAAGTGGTGTGTACTCCTCTCCAATTCTTCCTGATTCCAACCCATCCCTCTTCCCATTCTGTCTCCTCTTTTGAACAAAACAGTAACTTACATTTCTCCCTTTCCCTCTGCATGCTGCTATCCTCCGTCACCCACCCAAATCCTCCATATCAGCTTTCCTTCCTGTTTTTGATTCATGGCTCATTCTCTTTCTCCTCATACTCATCCTGAGTGACTTTAATTTCTATGTTGATGATGTCTTCATCCCCTTAGCTTGCATATTCCCTTACTTTCACCTCTTCATTTGCCCTGTATCTCTGGTTCAACTCTCTCGCTCCACAATGAAGCATAAGTCTTCTATCCTCTGGTCCTTTTGTGACTTTCAGTTCATCAGATTGCACTTCTTGTCTGCTCTCTTCATTTGATATAATTGATTCTCTCCATGAGTCACTCACCTTCACCCTTGACTCTTGTTTAGTCCTTTTCTCCCTTGACTGGCTCCATCCTGCCATTCCCTGGCCTGGCTTACTCCTAGCTGCTTTCTCCTGTCCCACTGTCTTGCTGTGGAGTGTTTCCAAAGGAAATCCTGTGATCAAGATGACTTCCTCTATTACAAATTCATTCTCTACACTCAGTTCTGCCATCTTTCTAACTGAACAATTCTGCTTCTCCAATGTAATTGCATTTCACGTTCTCAATCCAAGCTGTGTTATTTCCACCTTTGACTCAATTCTCAAAGTCATCTCTTCTCTCTCCTTGCAGGATCTGACTGATTTTTCTTCCAAGAGACAATTAACAAAATTTGTGACCTCCCCTTTTTCCAATCTTCTCCTACAACTTTTTCCTCCTCCTTCTGTCATGCCTCCACTTGCCATAGTCACTCCATCCCTTTCCAACTCTTGATCTCACTTGTGTCCACTCTCAAGCCCTCCCACCCTCTTCTCCTTTTTGTCTGTCTTCTGGCTGTTACCCTCACAATACACATAAGCTTTAGCGTCTCCCAAGAAAACAAAAAAACTTTTGTCATTCCACCCACTGTCCCTTCTTCTTTTCACCTGTGAGCTCATTGAACACACTGGTTATAATAACTGTGAAGTTATCTCCTGTAATTCTGTCCTAGACCCTCTGCAGTCTGGCTTCTGCTCCTTTTACTCTCCTGAAGCCTCTCTCTCAAAAAATCTCAAGTTGTGTCTTTGCCAACTCCCAGAACCAGTATTCCATCCTCATTCTCCCTCATTGGTCACGTGCCTTCAACCCCATTGACCATCTTTCTTGAAGTCTTGTCCTCACTTGACTTCCTTAATTATGTCTCCGCCTGGTTTTTTTCTTGTACTTCCCTAGTTGCTTCTTCAGTGCATCCTTTGGAAGAGCTTTCTCATTCCCCCACCCAACTTTTTATTACAGTTCTGTCTTTTTTGTACCCTTTGCTACTTCTACACTGTGGTCAGCAACCCCCGGCACAGGTAGCAAGAGTGGCATGCAAGCCAATTTTCATCAGCACGTGAGGTGGGAGCTTAGCTCTGCCCTCTCTCCCCCATGCAGCCAGGAGCCAGCTCAAAGCCATGGCACCTCTGGATTCATAAAAGACCAGCTAATGCTACGAACCATCACCTAAACAGTAAAGCTCTGCATCTTAACGTATTTATTAATGAAGATGTGATATATAGGACTATTAGTGACTTTAAAAAGTATTACTGGTCCTCAGACTATACCTCGAGCGCAAAAGGTCAGATTTCAGCACTCTGCCTCAGAAAGATTGCTGACCCCTGTTCTACACTTTATCTCATGATAATCTCATCCACAAACACTAATTCAAGTATCATTTTAATGCTGATGACTCTCAGATCTACCTCTCTGCACCAGACCCGTCTCCTTCTGTCTAAACTAAAATGTTGGCCTGCCCTGTAACATCTCCTGGACCTGTCCAACCATCAGCTGTAGCTCAACATAGCTAAAATAGTGCTCCTAATCTGCACCCCCACATCTATGACCTCCTTTCTTGATTGCTGTGGACAAGAACACTATCTTGCCTGTCACTCACATCTATAACCTGGGCCTCATCTTCATCTTGAACCCCTTTGCAGATTCTTACATCTAGATTATGTCTAAATCTTGCCAGTTGTTTCTGCACAACAACATTTTCTATCTCTTCACACAGCTAATACTCCTTGTCCAAGTTTTATCATCTCATGTTTCAATTATTGCAGCATCTTCTTTTTCTATGACCTTGACAAATGCAGTCTTGCCCAACTCTGCACTATCCAGAATTCTGCTTCTGATCATTTTCCCAACTTATTGCTTTGACCGTTTTGCTCCCTTAGTTGCAGCCCTCCATTGGCTCACTTTATTTTATCATGTCAAACAGAGACTGCTTTTTTTACTTTTAAGTTTCTCATTCACTACTGAGAGATCAACTCCTTCTCAAACCATCCTGTGATAAGAGCCTCCATCTTCCACTTGTTCATCTTTCATAAAGATTAATATTTTCTTTTATGTTGCTTCTCACATATATTTGACAGGTCCACAAAGAAATCTTATTCCAAAGCCATCCTTTGCTTCAATGCCACCAAGCAACTTCAGAATGATTAGACTGCTTGTGTGTTGACTGCCTATCATGCTGATATTGTTCACTTATACTTCCCCATCTCTGAATCCATCTTTTGTGTCCTTTCTCATCCATAGATTGCAAACTCTTTGAGGTGGAATTGTTTGTTTATTCTATGTTTGTACAGGTTGAACCTCTCTAATCCAGCACTCTCTCTCATCTGTGAACATCCACAATCCATGATTTAGTTAACCAGACGACCACTTTAATGGATGTGGCCAAGTTTCCAGTGGCCCCATAAAGTTTTTTACAGCCTTCGATTCTGGCTGTCAGTGTTCTGTGCTGTTATTTAGCTGTATTTTACCCCTAAATATTTTTTAAAAACCCAGTAAGCAATGGAAGTATTGGTAACGTGCTAGGCAATATAGACTCCTATGGTCCAGCAAATTCTCGTTTGGAACCAGTTATGTCCCAAGGGTGCCAGATGACAGAGGTTCAACAGGTACAGTATTTAGCAAAATAAACCCCAGACTTTGAAATTCCCTTATTCCCTATTCTCCGCCCCGCCGCCCTACACACACATGTGCATGGGTGTGCGCGGAGAGAGAGTTCTCTTGTTAAAACAAAGAATATTCTATAAATGTTGTGGCAACAAGGTATCCTAGTCACTAGACAACATTGCAAAACCAGTTCAGAGCTACTTCCTAGCTACTTACGTAAGCAGAGATTTGGAAAAACCTACTTGAAAGAGCACATGTAGAAAGAAATAAAAATTTAAAAGTAAATTATGTCCCATCTTCAGAAACAACATGGAAAATAATTCACTTATTGTCGTCCCCCCCTCACAAATAATTCCAGTAATTTGTATTTAATATGCTAAATCTATCATGAACAGTAACATACTGATCTTTAGGATAATAACGTTCTTCATGGGCAAGAATTAAGGAATCACAATTTATGGTTCTTTAATGTAGTAACAGAGAGAGAGCCATGTTACTCAGAGCTCAGAGCTCCAGTCTGAGGAAGGAGAAAATCCAGTTGAGTGTCTTTGGGTTAAGCTTAGAGGTGGAAGTAACAGAGGTGATGTTGTAGTTGGTGTCTGTTATAGACAGCAAGATCAGGGAGAGGAGATAGATGAGGCTTTCTTCAGGCAGCTTAGTGAAGCTTCCAAATCACAGGCCCTGGTTCTCATGGGAGACTTTAATCATCCAGACATTTGTTGGGAGACCAATACAGCAGCACACAGACAATCCAGGAAGTTTTTGGAAACTACTGGGGATAACTTCTTGGTACAAGTGCTGAAGGAACTGACCAGGGGCCATGCACAACTCGACCTGTTGCTCACAAACAGGGAAGAACTAGTAGAAGACATAGAAGTGAGGGGAACCTGGGCTGCAGCGACCATGAGATCGTAGATTTCATGATCCGGACAAAAGTAAGAAAGGTGAGCAGTAACAGACAGACCCTTGATTTCAGAAGAGCAGACTTTGACTCCCTAAGAGACCCAGATGAGCAGGATCCCTTGGGAAATGAAGATGAAGGGGGAAAGAGTTGAAGAGAATTGGAAGTATTTTAAAGAAGTCTTACTGAAGGCACAGGAACAAACAATCCCGCTGCGTAGTAAGAAATGCAAACATAGTAGGCAACCAGCTTGGCTTAACAGGGAAATCCTTAGTCAGCTTAAATTCAAAAAGGATGCATACAAGAAATGGAAATGAGGACAGTTGACTAAGGAGGAGAATAAACATACGGCTGGAGAATGCCGGGCAGTAATCAGGAAAGCGAAAGCACAATTGGAACTGCAGCTGGCAAGGGATGTGAAGAGTAACAAGGATTTCTACAGGCATGTGAACAATAAACGGGTTATCAGAGAAGGTGTGGGGCCATAACTGGATGAGGGAGGTAACCTAGTGACAGATGATGCAGGAAAAACTGAAGTACTCAATGCTTTTTTGCCTCAGTCTTCACAGACAAAGTCAACTTCACAGTGATGATTGTAGATGATTCAGTATGGGAAGGTGGAGGGCAGCCATCTGTGAGGAAGAAACAAGTTCTGAGCTACCTAGAAAAACTAGATGTGCACAACTCCATGGGTCTGGATTTAATGCACCCCAGGGTACTGAGGGAATTGGCAGAGGTCATTGCTGAACCTTTGGCCATTATCCTTGAAGACTCTTGGAAATCGGGGGAAATACCGGATGACTGGAAGAAGGCAAACGTCATGCCCATCTTTAAAAAAGGAAAGAAGGACAATCCAGGGAACTATAGACCCGTCAGCCTTACCTCAATCCCTGGGAAAATAATGGAGGGAATCCTCAAGGAATCCATTTTGAAGCACTTGGAAGAGGGGAAAGTGATCAAAAGTAGCCAACATGGATTTACCAGGGGCAAGTCCTGCCTCACCAATCTGATCAGCTTCTTTGATGACGTAACAAGCTCTGTGGACATGAGGAAGTCAGTGGATGTGATATACCTTGACTTCAGCAAGGCTTTTGATACAGTCTCCCACAACATTCTTGTCCATAAGTTAAGGAAATATGGATTGGATCCTTGGACTATAAGATGGATAGAAAGCTGGCTTGATGGTCGGGCCCAACGGGTAGTGGTCAATGGCTCAATATCTGGATGGTGGTCTGTTTCAAGCGGAGTGTCGCAAGGCTCAGTTCTGGGGCCGGTGTTATTCAACATCTTTATTAATGACCTGGATGAGGGACTGGGTTGCACCCTCAGCAAGTTTGCGGATGACACAAAACTAGGGGGAGAGGTAGATTCATTGGAGGGTAGAGAGAGAATCCAGAGGGACCTGGATAAATTGGAGGACTGGGCCAAAAAAATCTGATGCGGTTCAATAAGGAGAAGAGTAGAGTCCTGCATCTGGGGCGGAAGAATCCCAAGCATTGTTACAGGCTGGGGACTGACTGGATCAGCATCAGTACGATGGAAAGGGACCTAGGGGTTATGGTGGATGAAAGGCTGGATATGAGTAAACAGTGTGCCCTTGTAGCCAAGAAAGCTAATGGCATACTGGGGTGCATTAGGAGGAGCATTTCGAGCAGATCTAGGGAAGTAGTTATTCCTCTTTATTCGGCACTGGTGAGGCCACATCTGGAATATTGTGTCCAGTTTTGGGCCTCCCAGTATAAAAAGGATGTGGATTTGCTAGAGCAGGTTCAGCGAAGGGCAACAAAAATGATTAAGGGTCTGGAGCACAAGACCTATGAGGATAGGCTGAGGGATTTGGGCTTGTTTAGTTTACAGAAGAGAAGACTTAGAGGTGATTTAATAGCAGCCTTCAACTTCCTGAAGGGGAGCTCTAAAGAGGAGGGTGAGAAATTGTTCTCAGTGGTGTCAGATGACAGAACAAGGAGTAATAGTCAGAAGTTGAAGAGGGAAAGGTGTAGGTTAGATATGAGGAAAAACTTCAACGGGCGGGTGGTGAAGCATTGGAATGCGTTGCCTAGAGAGGTGGTGGATTCTCCATCCCTTGAGGTTTTTAAGTCCCAGCTGGACAAGGTCCTGGCTGGGATGACTTAGTAGGGGTTGATCCTGCTTGAAGCAGGGGGCTGGACTAGATGACCTCCTGAGGTCCCTTCCAGCCCTATGATTCTGTGATTCTGTGTTGGTCTGTATTCTAACAAAATAAAACAGCAGTTATTAAAGACTAACAAAATGATTTATTAGCTGATGAGCTTTTGTGGGACATACCCACTTAGATCTGAAGAAGTAGTTCTTTAATGAGTGAGAAATTTCAGATTATTTAGCTGTTTTTTATTATTGAACTAGTACTTAAGTACAGTGGCTTTCTCTTTTCCATGTCCTTGAAGCCCCCTTCAGAACTGCTCACCTTTTCTCTTCCACACCCTCCACTCCCCACTGCTTAGTATTGCCTTTGTGTTCCTAAGTTACCAAAAAGTAAATGTTGGAAAAGGCTGTTTTATTCTTTTGTTTGTTTTTGTTTGTTAGTTTTGGCTGTTTTTGTTGTTGGTTTTTTTCACTGTGGGACTCTTTCTTAATGACCTGCCCTTTGATTTTTGCTTTTATATTTATCCAAATAATTGTATTTTTTCCAAATAAGTGTTCAAACCAATGCACAGTTAACCTCAGGTCACATGATGAACCCTGAGTTGAAAGGGTAAGTTGATGTCTCACAAGCTGTTCTGACAGCAGCAGGAAATTACTGTGAAGGCTCGTTAGTGTTCCATCTGTTGACCTTGCTCATGTAAACAGGATTTAAAGGAAGTAGAGCAGTGTGAAGTCTGAACCAGCCAGCAATGCTGCCTGTAATACTCATTTGCTGCCATCTCCTCCACTGATAGCTATCAAAGGCACGATGTAGTTGTTATTTATATACAATATTGACTCTGTAATTAAGGCTTTGCTAAATATTTCAAAGCAGGGGGAACAAGAATTTTACCTTTTGGCTTGGAGATGAGTAGATTAATTTACAGGTTTTCAAAATGTTTCAAATGATTTTTTGTTTGAGACAGTGTAACATTTTAAAGAGGTGAAAAACTCCAGAAATTACTCAGAAAGGTGAAACCTTGCTCACGAGTGCATCTCCCTTTAGTAGTTGTTGTGTGGATGGTTACCTGCTAAAAGCAAAACAATTTTTATTTATTTTTATGGACATTAACAGACTCCCCTCTCTGCCCCATGAACCTTCCCAAGAAAGGTGCCTGTCCAGAGCTCTAGCACGTTGTTGTTGTTTTGTTTTACATATAATTGTGGCTACTACCAGTGTAATTGAAGACAACTGCTGTCAATGTATGCCATGTTGGTAAGTTGTAGCCAATACAGAAGCAAGAATTTGCACCATTTTCTTCTCACAATGCACAGGTTCTTTCCCCATCTGATTGGAAGAATCAGCCTTAGCCTTGTCTCTGCCTGGGGCTCTATCTTTCTGCCATGGATTAATGGAGCACTAGAGTTACATGGAACAGAGGAGGACAAAGAAAACTTCCCCCAAGAAAAACTGAAGGAAAAAAGGACCTTTCTGTTCATTTCCCTTCAGTCTAGGGCAGGAGTCCATAATGTTCAGCATCCTTCCCTGCACTGGTCCACACAACACACTAAGTGTGTTCTTAAACTTCTCTTGGTGAGCGTAGGTTACAATACAGTCTTTCAACTTGGAGTATTTCACGTTTCCTGGGCACAAGCACTCTCTGATACGCTTTTAAAAAATCCGATCCTTCGGCCCAGCTGCTCTAGGCCCAGGACAATGCTGACACACCTACCCTTTCCAATAACTTAAGCACACTCATTCCCACAGCTCCAACTGTGTGGGCACTCTAGGTTATTGGGTTAGCTCTTTGGGGCTCATGACAGAAGATGCAAACAGACACAGATGAGCCCTGCATAGGTTTGTTCTTTTTACATCGCATAGAAAACGTACAGTTCCAGCCAAACATAATGATACCCTACACATCCTTCCCTGCATCAAAACAAAAAAGCAGTAAAGTAGCACTTTAAAGACTAACAAAATAATTTATTAGGTGAGCTTTCATGGAACAGACCCACTTCTTCAGACCATATCTGTACCAGAACAGACTCAATATTTAAGGCACAGAGAACCAAAAATAGTAATCAAGGTGGACAAGTCAGAAAAAATATTGTCAAGGTGAGCAAATCAGTGAGTAAAAGGGCAGAAGGGGGGGAGTCAAGAATTAGATTAAGCCAAGTATGCAAATGAGCCCCTATAATGACCCAGAAAATTCCCATCCCGGTTCAAACCATATGTTAATGTGTTGAATGTTTATGTGTCGAATGACAGGTGACAGGCCTGTTCTCTCCTACAGACAGCCTCCCAACCTTATGAGGATTCTCACCCACAACCACAGTCTACACCACAGGACCACCAGTCCTGGAACTTTTCCTTGCAACAAAGCCTGCGGCCAGCTTTGTCTACATATCTATTCTGGAGGCACCATCACTGGACCTAACCAGGTTATTCACAGAATCACGGGCACATTCTTATGTTCCTCAACTAACATCATATATGCCATCACGTGCTAACAATGTCCAGATGCTTTGTATATTGGACAGACTTCACACTCTTAGACAAAGAGTTAATGGGCACAAAACAGACATAAAAACACTCCTCATCCACAAACCACTCAGCCAACATTTTCATGGAGTGGGCCATTCTGGTAATGACTAAAAGTTTGCATCTTACTGAAGAGGAATTTTCACAACACTCTTGAAAGAGAGGCTTCTGAACTCTTTTATATTCAAATTCGACACATTAACACGTGGTTTGAACTGGGATGGAAATTTTCTGGGTCATTACAGGGGCTCTTTTGCGTACTTGGTTTAATCTAATTCTTGACTCTCACCTGTCTTCTGCCCCTCTACTCTCTGATTTGCTCACCTTGATAATTTTTTTTTCTGATTTGTCCACCTTGATTACTTTTTTGGTTCTCTGTGCCTTAAATATTGAGTCTGTTCTGGTATGTCTATGGTCTGAAGAAGTGGGTCTGTCCCATGAAAGCTCAACTTGTTTTGTTTGTCTTTAAAGTGCTACTTTACTGCTTTTTTGTTTTGATAATGTATAGACCAACACGGCTTTCTCTCTGTTACTATTCCCTGCATCAGTTTCTCATCACTCTGTAGTATTCCCTGGGTTTAGATTAGAGTTGTCTGAGGTTTTCTGAATCCTCTTCCAAATCACTGAGTTTCTCTCTCTCTTCCAGGTCAGCTTCATTTTAGTTGTCTAATTCCAGAGTTAAAAAATCCCTCCACCTCCTGTGCCCTCCTTCCAGGATAGCATGCTTGCCCATTTCTCTTGAGTTTTCAAGTCCTGCCACTAACACCTGGCTCCTCTGTTCTGCTGCTGGGAAAATTCTACTGCTGCATACAATAGTGCTTAAGAGCCCATTAGAGCCAATTCTTATTTTGCAAGACACTGTGCAGATAAGTAGTAGACGGTTCTAAATGTACAGCCTACCACAGCTGGACACGTAGAAAACTTCTGCTGGGTGATCCACACTCTGAATCTTGTGCATCCCTAGTGTTTGGGAGCTGGGCAGAATTTAGACACTAATCCTGGCTCCCAGCTTCTAGGCGCACAGACCAGGTGGAAACCTCATGTCTGACCTCTCCTCTTGGCAACAAACACCCTGTGATCCCTTTATCCAAAGGTCAGCCATTAGAATAGTAGCAGACTAGCAGCCAGAGCAGGAGTCTCTGGATCATCAGAGCTTGTCCATGTGGAAATACACTGTGCAACGTACCGGGCTGTGAATGTGCAGTAGCCTGCCACATACTAAGTTGTGGTGTGGTGTGTACTATTCAAACAAGAAGTCAAAGCTCATGATGGAATTTGAGTATTGGGTAGCAGGAGCTACACAGTGACTTAGTGTGTGGCAGGTTAGAGCAGGGGTGAGCAAACTTTTTACATCAGGTCCCACTTTTCATCCCTGCAATTAGCAGGGCCCCCCAACCTATGTAATGTAATCCAAACCGATGGAAATTTTGGTTAGGGTCATATGAAAAAAAACATTTTGGCACATGTAAGAAAATAAGTCTGTAGAAATTAAAAACTTTATATAAATATGAATGCATATACAGAACAGTAAAAGTTTAATATTTTAATGAGATGGATAAGCCTGAGACCTAGTAGCTGATTTATGCTGCACCCCCCTTTTCAATTTTCACACCTCCCCAGAGGGGGCCCGCCCCCCTACTTTGTTCATCCCAGGTTAGAGCACTCCAAATTTACATCCCAGCTTGTCAAACTCAGTTCCTAACTGGCCAGGGAGATGAGCTCTCAGAAAACATTTTTTACAATTGTGACTGAGCTTTTTTTGCCTGCTCTGACTGGCTATTTGCTCCACTCCCCTATCTCTCTTTTATAGGCCCCTTCTCCATAGTTTCTTCACCTCACCTTCACGCCACACCAGCATTTCTTATCTTCTCCTTCTACCCTATCCCACTTTCACCCTCCTCCCCCACCGTCCTATCCTGTTTGTTTCTATTTAGTTGAGCTCATCCTAAGCAATCCTACCTAAGGAATGGAAAAATCATGAACTGACATATTTGTCACCATCATATTTTTCATTCTGCCTGTATGTTGTACCTTTCCCCCCACGCTGTCTGTCTTCTCTGTTTAGATGATAAGCTCTTTGAGACAGGGCTGGCAATGGGCCTATTCTTGGCTGGCATAAAAGCAATACCATAATAATCATGATTAATAATTAATATTTTGTTTCATGTGGTAAAATGAACTTTTTTTTCAGTATTTGTGTAGGTGACTGAGCTGACAAAAGTCGTAATATTGTTAATGTGGCAGCAAAACATAATGTTAAGTGAAATGGTTAAAACAAGTTTATCAAGTCAGTTGATTCTTTTCTGTAGTTCCCAGCAAATCAGCATGTTTCTGGGAATGGGAGTACTGAAGTTCCAGGTAATATTTCTGTCTCATAACTTCCTGAGATACTGTACTTGTAAGCTGACATAGTATTTTTTTCCTCTGGACTGGGAATCTAAGCAGTTTATCCAAGTTCCCACAGCTGATTCTGAGGCATGTAGAATATGTCTGACAGCTGCCAACCCACACATCCAATAACAACTGGTTCCTTCCTCTTCCTGTGGAAGAGTAACATCCTCTGAGAAGAACTGTACCCTGAGGAATGCAAAAACCAGCATCTAGTCTTTCACACAGGAAATTGCTACTAAAGCACTTCCAGAAAAGCCCTTCTTTTATTTGGACTGTTAGCTGGTAATGATCTTTCTTTTAGCGTAGAATCTAACTTGTGACTGATCTAAATGCCATTGGTGAGTCTGTTAGCTCAGTGGGAAATGATGCCAGTATTTACCAGTATTGTAAAACTATAAAACCACTCTAGTTTTGGATATAGTGTCAAATGAATTTAGTTGAATGTAGTTCATTATTTTAGTTTAATTTAACTAAATTTAAAAATGGTGAGAATGTTTGGTGGTTGTTGATATACATGTATGTCATGTGTTGTCCTCTTCCTTTAAAAGTGACTTTGTTGTATGTATATAATATAAAATTATCTAACGTTGCATGCTAAAGCTGTGGCACAAACTGACACAAATCTGAGGAACAAGATGTTTGAGCTTGAACATTGCCCTTGACTTACCCTGACAAACATGTGAGCTGCAAAATTTGAATGTGAATTGAAATGCTAATTTAGCAAAACAAAAAAACTTGATTCAAAATGAGTAATACAGAACTTTTTAAAATGAAGTGTTTCTTCTTCTAACTGACTAAAAATCTGTTCCTCTTTTACCTTCCTGACAACTCTCAAATCAAGGCAGTAGAATTCTGTTTATCTTGTTACTGAATATATTGCAAACATCTAGTTCAATAGGAATGAAGTTACCTGCTCCACTTCAAATGATGGAAGTGACTTTTGTCCCCATCATCTCCATTAGCTACATGCATGCAGTTAATATCTGATTGACCTGGAGTATATTTTTTAAGACCTCCAATCTTGATTTAGATTTCAAGTGATGGAGAATCCTGTGTTACGCTTTTATTATCTGTTACTACCAGAAAATTTCTCTTGAAATTGTTTTTGAACTCTGACCACATCAGCTCTTTCAACCTTTTTAATAAATTAAACAGTGTTTTAAGACTCTCTCTTTGTTTCACAGACCTTGAGTCATTTTTATGGCTCCTTTTGTGAACCTCTTCTAGTTTTTTCACAACCTTTTTCAAGAGAACATAATCAAGTAATGGTCTTACCAATGCAGTAACACATGTCAAAACACCACCTTCTCTTATGTTTTATTCCTGTACAGCCAATGATTACGGTTGCCCTCTCAGCTATTCTATCACACAGCAAGGTTTTATTCAGTTGGTTATATACCATAAAAGCTTGGGGTTTTTTTTCACGGTTTGTGCTTTCCAAGATAAAGTCCTCTCACACATCCTGTAAGTTTGATCTATGTTGTTTGTTCCTATATGTGTGACCTTGTATTCATATTCAAGGTGTCTGAACGAGCCAATCTTACCAAGTTATCCAGATTACTCTATAGAGCTGACATCTCTTTATTATTTACCACTCCACCAATCTTGTCATTTGCAAACCTTTTCAATAATGATTTTATATTTTCTTCTGGATCATTGATAAAGATGTTGCATAGCAGCAGACCAATAACAGCTTCTACTTAGATTACTAAAGACATCATCATTCATTACATAAGAACGGCCATACTAGGTAAGAACAAAGGTCCATCTAGCCCAGTATCCTGTTTTCCAACAGTGGCCAATGCCAAATACCCCAGATGGAGTGAGCAGAACAGGTGATCATCATGAGTACATCTACACTTACAGGAAGATCAACATGCTGAAGGTCAATTTTCTAGTGATTGATATAGCACACCTAGAGGGGCCACACAAAATTGAACACTCAGGGCAATGCCATTAACCCCAGTACTCTTCGCAGTCTCAAGGACTAAGGGAAGTTGACGAGAGTTTCTCCCATCAACTTCTCCCTGTGGAGATGGCAGCAAAAATCAATTTAAGATATGCTGGCTCCAGCTACGTAACTTTGGTATCTATTTATTAGCAGATTTTTCATTTGATGAACCCTGACTATATTTACAGTAGGACAAATAACTGATTTGACTATTTAATCAGGCTATCCTTTTTAATGATCATACACTTATTGCAGGGAGTCAGATGTTCAATGTAAAAAAAAAAAAAAAACCACTCACATGCTACAAAGACATCATGAAAAATGGTTTGTTTTTACTTATTAGTGTGGGAAGAGAGTGTGCTAGGCTGGATCAGTGCATCTAGTTTGATATTCAGCTTCTAAAAGTAGCCAAAACCTCTTGCTTCAGATGAATATGAAAACGATAAATTGCACTTGTTCCCCAGGGTACAGTGTGCTGTTAATATAACTACTTTAATAAAGCAATTAAATGTTGTTAGCATCTTTAATTGTATCTTGACTTACTGTTCTCGCACCGAGCTTTAAAACGTCCTTTAAATAACATTGAGGCCCTGCTCCTGCAGTCTAATCAGCACAGGCAAACTCTTATGCCTGTGATTGTTCCTTTTTATGGCACTGCTGCGTGGGTGTACCCTTATGCCTACATAAACAAATGGCAGGATCTGGACCATTGTTTGTACCAACAATATCTTTTGTGTAAACAAGTTATGCATTTAATTTGATTTTTGTAAATGTTTTCTGTATCTAGAGGTGAAATACCAGCACTGAAAATAAGCATAATCTAGATTCTGGTTTAAACTGTAAACAAGATTTCTTCATGCCTTGTCTCCATCTGCCCATTCCAAAGTTAACTGGGAAGCCAAAGTCATCCTAATTAAAAATCTCATCCCATAATCCCTATAAATGTCAGCACTGTTCCACCTTCCCAAAATGCTTAGTGCATTTTACTTTGCCTAATAAAGGGAAGCATTTAGATGGCAAACAGCATTACAATCTGGACATGCCTTAAAATAAAATAATATCTGTAGCCCAGGCCTAAAGTCTTGTCTTTCCTGCTGCTGCTTTTTCCGTTAATTCAAAAACAATGCACTCCAAGGCTAATGTGCTTTTCTGTGAATAATATGCTTTCACTTACAAGGGCCTCAGATGGACAGCATGCAGCACCTATAAAAGAAATGAATGAGTGTTATCCTATTTTACAGATGACAAAATTGAGGCAGAAAGCCTGTGATTTGTTCAGAGCTAAAAAAGCAAAGAAGCCTTATCCCACACATTAAAATCTGTGGCACAGTTCCCATTAGCGATAAAAACCAAGTTTCAGGACTCCAGCTGTCCTCCTCTAACCACAGTTTTCTCAATCCAGTTGTGTATTATTGTATAGCAATACACACTTGTACTTTCTGTACTACTTTTGGTATATACTGTACCTGTATTTGGGTTTCAGCTGCTAGCAAAAATAATTGCATTAAACCATTTGAACTGGAAATATGTGATTGTTATTAGATCTGAAATGTTGTGTCAGTGCTTTGACATGACATTCATAGGGGGATACATCAGTTTGTGCCGACCTAGCTAATAAAAATTGACATTGAGTAATATAAGTGTTGGCAGTTCCTATCTGGAGGTCACTGATGTGAATATAAATTAGGACATCACTATATGTGGAGCAACAAAAGAGTGAACAAGTGTTAAGCAAAGTTTGCGGATATAGTAGTGTATAAACTTCACTTTGTTGGGGTTTCTGAGATGGAAAGGAATGCTAGCCTCTACCAATACTGTATCTTTACATATAGTTGTGTGTGGTTACCTAAACCCTAATCTCCAAATGTTAGCAGTTGTCCAGTGATATATTTATTATTTTTAAATCTGCTATTTTGTGATGTTGGCATTGTTTTTAAAAATCTGCAACAGTATTTGGGCTGTGAATTACCGTGGGTAGGTGATATGAATAAAGCACATCTTTAATTCTGAGTAACAAACAGTATCTTAGCTTTAAATGGTGAGCATTTATTCATTGTTTTCTTAAACGCACACACTCATGCACTCTCTGCATAGTATATAGCATTGTCATTTTTATTATGGGGTAATAACATTTAGCTTTTCACTTAAATACAGTATTGCCACACAGTTCAAATTAAGCACGTAGTCTTGGGCTAAGTTAATGTTGGCCTTAATCACATTTTTGCAATTAGTATCTAATATTATGTTCGTCATGTTGGCACATCAGCTGGGTAAAAACTTCCTAAACATGCCAATATTGCCATTTTAGTATGTAAACCTGATATTCAAATTGCAGTAGCCAACGAGTTCCCTAAAGAAGTTGTAACTTGAATTGCTTCCTGGTTCTCTTTCATAGATTGCTGGAACCATGACCCTTCTCCTGATACTTAGGTATCTATTTCTGTTTGGGGTATGGTTTTTTTAGTTTCAATAACCACCCAAAAGGTACTAGTCAGCTGTAAAAGTGCTTCAAAATATAGTTTTTTATAGCAACCTTGAAAAACTACATCCAAACCATTACTAGTGAATTTTCTGCTCTTGAGGCAGCCAAACAGAATTCATCTCTCTCCTCTCCATACTTACCAAAATTTACCATCATATTTAACAATTTAATTGTGGCTGGATAATAAACATGTTTTGACAGACTATAATACTATTGGCAATAAATGGAATGGCAAAAATGTACCAAGTATGTCAGATTACTCTACAGAAATGTTTCTTGGACTTTTAGGATGAGATTTTCCAAAACACAATGACTTAATTCTTCTTCCATTGGCTGCAGAAGTAGTAAGGCGAGGCCAGTATTAAAGCACTTCTGAAAATCTCACCCTTGTGTTATACAAGGTTACACTGAATTTATCCATATGGATTAGAGAGCAAGTCCAAAGTGGCGTATCTGTTCTAAAACTAACCAATGAAACTGATTAATATTGGCCTTTTGCCCCTTACTGCAACTATTAAATAGAAAATAAAGATAGCATACACACATTTGGAAATTTTATTTTGAAAAACAGTTTTCACTTTGAATGTTTCCTCTGACCAGTGTTGTTACAGCATGTTTTGTCTTTTGGAAACCTTGCTTCATCAGTCATTTTAAATGTAATTGTTAATAGAGTTTTAATCAGATACTGAAGTGCTGTCACCCTTACATAGTACTGTTTCTCATTTTCCTGGGGAAAGGCCAGGGGTTTAGATGGCAAGCTGTGAAATACTATTTTTCTGGCACTAGCATCTGGCTCTTTGGCTGACTCCACAATCAGTTGTGCTGGCAGCATTGGAGTTTTCTTTAGGTCTCTCATGTGGCTCTGTGGCAGATTAGTTTCTCACACTCTTTACTCCATGACATTCTTGTCAATGATTTGACTTGGAGGGGTTTGCATTCCTCCACAGGAGTGCTACATATATGGTGCTGTTTATAGGTAGCGTCCTGTTGTTAAATTCTCCCTTCCCCCACCTTAAGGAGAGAGTAAACTTGAAACGAAAGGATCTTTTACAATCTCAGCTCTGCCAAGGAAACACATTTTTGAAGAAAAAAAAAATATCTCTCTCAATGAAAAGGAAGGAGCTGGGATGCCAGACTGCCATCTGAACGCAGCTAAAAAAGAAAGATAATGATCAGTGAATTTATTTTTAGAGAGAGTTGTCTGTTGTATGGCCTGGTACCAACTTATCAACACACCTCGCAAACATTATCCTCACAAAATGCTTGTGTTGGGAGTGTATTATCTCAATGAGGAGTTAAGGTACAGAGGGTAGCATATTGGCCCTTGCTTGCTGCCTGCTCATGCAAGGATCTAAGGAACCATTACTTGGATCTAAGGAACCATCATAACCATTACTCCCCCTGCACTAGCTACCCATATCACAAGTTGGGAAAGAAACCAGAAAGCAACCTCAGGGCTGCTGTTCTTCCACGTAAACTGAAGAATGAGGAGGCAGTTGCAAAGTGTAAGGCCATGTCTACATTACATTCTTTTTTCTCATATACTTTTTGTACTTTGACAAATGACAAAGCTTCTTTTTGAAATGCTAGTCTGTCTACAGACTTCAGCCTTGGTGATAAGTCACTTTTTTTTGATAGTCAGTACTCTATTGTTTTCTGCCTTTGCAGCTGCTAAAGGACTACATGTGTTTGTGTGTGTATGTATTGTATAAGCAACACAAATAGTGCTGGCTGCTAAAGGTTATAAAGCCCTGTTTTTAGTTGCATATAGCTAGAAGTGAATGAAGTTTTACACTAATTCTTTTTTTTTTCTATCTGGTGACACTGAAACATACAGCAAATTCCTGTTGATTTGCTAAATTGTTTTGGATAAAAATAAAACCAACATTAACCCTGAACAAATTGAAATGTTATGACATTTTTGAAGTGTGATGTTTGATTTTTTTTTTATTCAAACAACTATGCTCCAGATTTCTCTAGTTAAAACTTATCGAACAAAAATGCATGAGATTAAAATAAAACATTTAGTTGCAGGTGGAAATGAATTTATTTTTTACTTTTTTATTTTCCTGAAACTGAAAATGAAAAAATTTCTTATTTGGTTCAACGCAAAGCTAATTGCGAGAATGTATCCATTATTTACCCAACTGTACTTGTAATTTTGCCAAACTTCAGACATTTTAAAGCACTGGCATAATTTTAATTTTTGTCTTTTTCTTATAATTCAGCTTAAATATTTCAGCCATTTCTGAGAACACAATTAGAGGAAGATGTGTTTTTGTCTCTGTTTTAAAAAAATACTTGGACCCATTTCACTGAGAAGCTAATGCATCTACCCTTGAAATTTAGTCCAGTGATTCCCCTGGTGTAAGGATGTGCCTTTTGCTGTTCCTTTGAAAATTTGCTCTGTATGCCCAAACTATAAACCTCTAAAAATTGGAGTTTGCATCTTATCAGTAGAAACTTGTTAGATTTTTTGGCTACTAAAGTCTTTGAAGATTCCACCTGCAGCTTGTATCTGTGACTAGACAACTCTTGTAGCACAACTGAACAATGTGGGAGTTCTGCAGGGTTTTGCCAACAGTTGCTTCTCTTGGCTTCCAGGAGCCTCTCTGATACCAGACATAGGAAATGAGAGCCAGGATTACATAGAGCAGAGGTGTGCAAAGTGGGTAGACACAACATTCTGTAAGGGGGGTGCAGCTCAATTGGCTCTCGCCCCCTGCAGCTTCCGCTGCCTCCCTAGCCCTGTACTTCCTCCCCTGTGGCCTCCGCTGCTGCTGAATACCCCCCAGTCTCACCACTGGGACAATCAGAATATGCAGAGGCCCTGAGCCAGGTGGCAGGCAGCCAGCAAGTCTCCAGCTGAATAAGGCAGCTGCAAAGGTCCCCAAAGCCTGTGTCACTCTTGCCCCTAGGATCCCCCAAGATGCCAGTGTGGAGTGAGCACTGCTGCCTGGGGGAATGCAGAGACTCCTTCAGCCTGGAGCCACTGCTGTCCACCAACACCTTCCAGGGGTACAGGGCCTCCTTCAGCCTGAGGCCACATTTTCCCTTCTCTACAGTAGCACCAAGTTCCGTGGCTAGCAGCGCAGCAAGGGCAGTGCCTACAAGGTGCATCTGAGCCCCTGGGTTTCCTCCCTTTGAGACATTCCCCTGAGTGCTGCTCCCACTTCAGGGCACCCCCTGAAGCTCCCCACCATCCCACTTCCCAGTCATCCCACACCCTTCCTGAGAGCCCCCCTGATCCCTTCCTGGAGTCATCCCACAGACTGGGGGGGTCTCAGCTAATTGCAGGGCCAAAAAAGTGAGGCCTGACATAGAGGAGACAATGGTCTCATTCACTGCACAGTCCTGGTTCACCTCCAGAGCAGCTCCATCATGTATATTGAATGAAGCAGGGGTCCTGTGGGAAAAAGTGGTATGTAATGTAATGTAACTGAAGACTCTCTCATGCATGCACACAATGTGGATGAAAGAATTAAGGTTTCACAGACAGCCTTGATTCTGGCATTTTTGAATGTTTGAGTCATTAACTTTATTGTTTTAGTGCAGTTTGTGTGCCTGTGTGTGTATAATAAAATATACTACAATTAATTGCTCTCAGATACAGTTATGTACCATAGTAACAGAGAGGGAGCTGTGCTAGTCTATATACTTCCAAAACAAAAAAGCAGTCAAGTAGCACTTTAAAGACTAACAAAACAATTTATTAGGTGAGCTTTCGTGGGACAGACCCACTTCTTCAGACCATAGCCATACCAGAACAGACTCAATATTTAAGGCACAGGGAACCAAAAATAGTAATCAAGGTTGACAAATCAGAAAAAATTGTCAAGGTGAGCAAATCAGAGAGTAGAGGGGCAGAAGGGTGGGAGGAGGAGTCAAGAATTAGATTAAGCCAAGTGTGCAAAAGAGCCCCTATAATGACCCAGAAAATTCCCATCCCAGTTCAAACCACATGTTAATGACTTAAAAGTTTGCGTCTTACTGAAGAGGAATTTTCACAACTGTCTGAAAAGAGAGGCTGCTGAACTCTCTTTTATATTCAAATTTGACACATTAACATATGGTTTGAACTGGGATGGGAATTTTCTGGGTCATTATAGGGGCTCTTTTGCATACTTGGCTTAATCTTTTAGTGTCTTTTAAGTTTACGTCCATGCTAAGTATAAGCATTGTGTTTTAAAATAAGGTAAATAACCATGATTCAGTATCCAGCACATTTTTAAGCACAACTTTCATGGTCTACACTAAGAGCCAAATTAACTAATGTGATATTAAACACCGTACTTTTAAAACATATGCTTTTTCTACCATAAAGATGGCCAATGAGACCAGGTGTTAGTGTTCATCAGCATGCTATACATTAACTTACCCCAGGCTAACTATGAATGCATAATTACAATGATACTGCCAGCTGATTGTATTCATATTTTTTTCAGACATGCAATGTCCTTCCTTCCCTTAATTTGTTTGGGTTTGCCCATGCACTTTCATTCCTTCACTAATTTTCAAAGATGTTTTAGAATCTTCTTGATTAGTGATTCCTTTAAACTGGACACAACAAATATTCTGAATAAAAATGAACACGGTAGTTCACACCATTCAACTTCAGTACCTTGGAACATTTCAAAGTATACTCTGTGTGTCTTGTGAGTTTGAGGACATCTTCCTTGGAGCAGTTTACGAGCCTGTTAATGAACACTTCCACTACAGGGATTCTCCCTGTTTCCTTGGTTCCTAGAGTTTGGAAAGCAGAAGTTCACAGAAAGGGAATTATATGATTACAGTGGTACACAATTAAAACCAAAAAGCAGTCAAGTAACACTTTAAAGACGAACAAAATCATTTATTTGGTGAGCTTTCATGGGACAGACCCACTTCTTCAGACCATAGCCATACCAGAACAGACTCAATATTTAAGGCACAGGGAACCAAAAATAGTAATCAAGGTTGACAAATCAGAAAAAAATTATCAAGGTGACCAAATCAGAGAGTAGAGGGGCAGAAGGGGGTGGGGGTGGAGTCAAAATTAGGATTAATGGGTTTGGGGAGAGATACTAGCTAGACATCAAAGGCTCCGTTTCTTTCACAGAAATATTGGAACTCAGTTGGACTACAAAAGAGAAGACATATCTGAGTAATACATAGTCTACAGACAACAGCCAAAGTTCTGTTACTAAGCTCTTGGAGTCTTGCTTGCTATGCTTTTGAAGTATTTTCATTTAGATGTTTTATATGTTGTTTTTCTCATTGCTCTCTGCCCTAACCCAAGTAAACTACTCTTCTTCTGTGAGCTCTTGCTCATGTCCATACCATGTAGGTATGTGCACGCAGCGTGCACACATCATAGGAATTTTTTCTCTTTGTAGTACCCATCAGGACAGCAGGGGAACCCCCTAGAGTGGCACCAGCATATCAGCCGATATAGACTTCTGCTGGCCCTCCACCACCTCAGTTCCTTCTTACCGTCCATGATTGTCATTGGAAAGTGCTCTTGCTAGCACGTGCCCTTTAGTAGTCATTCATTTGTTGTTACCAGTTTTCAAGTAGTTATCAGTTCTTAAGCAGTTGGTGAGTAGCTGTTAAGTACTGTTAGTTTAGTTTTAAGGATCCATTGTGGTCCTTGAACCACGCACTTGGCACATGTGGCCGGGCATGCCTGGCCCTCAGGGCTTCAAATCTTGTAAGAG
This sequence comes from Carettochelys insculpta, assembly GCF_033958435.1. Lineage (NCBI taxonomy): Eukaryota > Metazoa > Chordata > Testudines > Carettochelyidae > Carettochelys > Carettochelys insculpta. The sequence continues at coordinate 296,338,624 of NC_134137.1, forward strand.
CTGCCAAAAGCCAATGCCCTTTGGTGACCCACATTCTGCTTGCCTCTAGTGCATGGATGAGGCTCACTTGTCCAAGGCCTGCAGGATTTGCAAGGCTTTCAAACCTTTGAGCAAGTGAGAGAGTTGCACCTCAAGATTATCTTAATGGAGGCAGCTCTACATGTGGCATCGGAATTGAACCCGGCACCGGCGACACAGAGTGCACCCGACACACTCATGCCTCCCTGCACTGGGTAGACTTTGGCTCTGCTCTGAGTCCTCAGTGCCCCAGAAGAAGAGGAAATCTAATAGGGGCTTGTCACCCAAACAGTGTGTACCTTCCATGCGCCCTCAAGTTGCACATGTGGCACCATCAGGTGCCAATCCTGGGCCTGCTTGGTTGAGCAAGCGGTGAAGTCCATGCCAGGAGGCCAACCCAGTGGTAGACTTCCTGGAGCCTTTGATGCTGGAGGCTTTTGAGGCATCTAGGGGCCTCATTGAGTTGTCCCTCTCTCCCCTGCCAGCACCGGCCTTGGGGATGGACCACGATGAGGGGCAGCACTGATCAGAGACCAAGTCACCGGATGTCCCAGCACTGGGACCTAAGAAGAACCACTCTGCCATGGCTCCTTTGTATGCCACCTCAGACCTGAGTGTGGCAGCACCTGCAGGATTGGCACTGGCAACCTGGGCCCAGGCCCAGGCCCCAGCACTGGACCCAACACCAGGAAGGAGGCCCCACCTGGCACTGAGCACAGCTCCAGCCACCATGTCTGTCAGCACTGCTCAGGCTCTGGGGGAAATGGGCCCGAAGACGTCCTCATCCTTCTCCACTGATGAGGTCCTGGCTGACACGCTCCCTTCCATGCTCTTGATGGACTCAAGGGTGTATCAGGACCTCCTCCTCTGGTGCCTACCCCAGAGTTCAGGGGTACAAGCTGAGAGGGGGTGTGAGGACTCTGACCTAACTGTTGACATCCTGCAGTTGGATGCTCCTACTAGAGCGGCCCTCCCCATTAACAAGACAGTGGCCAAGATCTCACTAAGTCTCTTTGCAAGCCCCAGCCTCCATCCCTCCAACAGACAAGGGCTGAATGCCAGTACTTTGTTCCCCAGGAAGCAAATGAGTATCTATTCTCTCACCCACCTCCAGGGTCCCTGATTGTCCAGTCAGTGACCCAAACGGAGAGGCAGGGACAACCAGGCATGACCCCCTAAGAATAGGGAAGCTAAGATAATGGGCCTGCTGGGCAGGAAGTCCGACAGGTTGGGGGGTAGGGGAGCTGCAGTTTCACATGACAAGCCAGCAGGTGCTGCTGTCTTTCTATGCCTATAACAATTGGTTCTCCATGGATAAGTTCTCTGAGCTGTTCCCTGGGGACTCCAAGCAGAGTTTAGAGCCCTCTTGGAGGAGGGCGGGGCCATCACTAGGGCTGCTCTACAGGCTGCCCTTGATGTGGCTGATGCAGCAGCATGCACAATGGCCACAGGGTTGGTCATGTGCTGCAGCTCCTGGTAGCAAGGGGTGTCCCCTGAGCTGCAGACCTCCCTTTGGAGGGCCCCTCTGTATTCTTTGAGCAGATGAATCAGCATCTGCATGGTCTGAAAGATACCTGGGCTACCCATGTCCATTCCAAATCTCACCTGCCTCCCCTTCCTCCGAGTAGTCCGGTAAGAGGAAACCAGGGGGGGTGGAGGGCCTGCAGGGGTATATATTGGCTGATATACTGGCACCACTCTAGGGGGCTCCCCTGCTGGCCCAAAGGGTGCTGCTAAGGGAATATTTTCTAATGGCACATGCACACGCAGTGTACGCTACGTGGAGTGGATATTAGCAATGCATCTGGAAGAACAACAGTTACAAGGTAAGTAGCTGTTCTGTATTTAAAATAACTAGAACAACTTGCGTAGTATGTGGAGTAATATCTTGGGAACAACTGCTGTCAGACACCCCAGAGAGAGAAACGGAGCTGTGAATTTCCTGCTCAGTTGGTGGTGAACGGAAGCTGAAGGATGACAGGATGAGTCACATTTGCTGTGGTTTTAGGATATACCCTTGGAAATAATGAAGTGTGAAGGGAAAGCTGCGTGACAAATATGCATGATAATGGCTCAGTTTATGAAACTTAGACACGCCTCTGGTCTTGGGCAGGATGGAGAGTGCGAATGCTGGGGGAGCAGCATCAAGAGACATTTAACCCTCAGGAGGAGGAACAGCTGCTTGGAGTGGCTGTGTAGTAGCTTGTCTACCTGCTAATGGCCCTTTGAGGAGTGCAAGTTAGTCATCTTCTATGCAGCCAACCAAGTCAAGGAGCAGAGGAAGGCTACGTCTACACGTGAAGCCTACATCGAAATAGCTTATTTCGATGTAGCGACGGCTATTTCGATGAATAATGTCTACACGTCCTCCAGGGCTGGCAATGTCGATGTTCAACTTCGACGTTGCGCAGCCCAACATAGAAATAGGCGCAGCGAGGGAACGTCTACACGCCAAAGTAGCACACATCGAAATAGGGATGCCAGGCACAGCTGCAGACAGGGTCACAGGGCGGACTAGCGCTTCCGGGGCAACAGCTAGCCGCTCCCTTAAAGGGCCCCTCCCAGACACACTCAGCCTGCACAGCACGCGGTCTGAGGAGCCATAGGCACACAAACCCTGGGCGACACAGTCATGGACCCCCAGCAGCAGCAGCAGCAGCAGCAGCAGCAGCAGCAGCAGCAGCAGCCAGAGGTCCACCCAGCCCTCCCGGCAGGAGCAGGGCTTGCCCTGCTCCATGCCATGCGGGAGGCAGCTGAGCACCTCCTTGCTACACCGGAGGAGGAGCTGCCCCCAGGGCAGCAGGGCTCAACCCCCAACCCTGCAGCACCCCGCCCCCACCCCCGCCTCACACGCCGGCGCCTGTGGAGCTACCCCACTAGCACCGACTGGTGGGAGCGGCTGGTGCTTGGGGAGTGGGACGACGACCGCTGGCTCAGGAACTTCAGGATGAGCCGGCAGACATTTATGGAGCTGTACCAGTGGCTCACCCCCGCACTCAGGCACCAGGACACCGCCATGCGGCGTGCCCTCCCAGTGCAGAAACGGGTCGGCATCGCTGTCTGGAAGCTGGCCACTCCCGACAGCTACCGATCCGTGGGGCAGCAGTTTGGTGTCGGCAAGGCCACCGTCGGGGCTGTCCTCATGGAGGTAAGAGAACCCACGGGGGGAGGGCAGGGCAGGGCAGGCCAGGGCAGAGGAGGGGAGGGCAGGGCAGGGCCACGCACACCCTGCTCACCCCTCATTGGTGCTGTCCCATGTGCTTTCCCTGCAGGTTGGGCGTGCCATCAACGCCATGCTCCTGCACAGGCTCGTGAGGCTGGGGGACCCAGATGCCACCATTGCGGCCTTTGCCACCCTGGGCTTCCCCAACTGCTTCAGGGCTCTGGATGGGACTCACATCCCCATCCGCGCCCCGCATCACAGTGGAGGACGGTACATGAATCACAAGGGCTACCATTCTGCGGTCCTCCAGGCCTTGGTGGACAGTCGGGGACGTTTCCAGGACATTTATGTGGGCTGGCCTGGCAGCACCCACGACGCCCGGGTTTTCCGGAACTCAGGCGTGTGCCGCTGGCTGGAGGCGGGGACCTACATCCCCCAGCGGGAGATCCCTCTGGGAGATACCACCATGCCCCTCTGCGTCATCGCAGATGCGGCATACCCCCTCCGGCCCTGGCTCATGCACCCGTACATGGGCCATCTCTCCGCTAGCCAGGAGCGCTTCAACCAGCGCCTGAACCACGTGCACCAGGTGGTGGAGCACTCATTTGGCCGCCTGAAAGGACGCTGGAGATGTCTCCTGACCCACCTGGATGCGGGCCCCAACAACATCCCCCTGATTGTGGGTGCCTGCTGCGCCCTGCACAATTTGGTGGAGAGCAAGGGGGAGGCCTTTTTCCAGGGCCAGGCTGTGGAGGCCGGCAGGGCTGACGTGCAGCCACCCGCTGCCCCCAGTCGCCAGGTGGACCCCGAAGGGACCCGGGTCGGGGAGGCCCTGCGGGCCCACTTCGATGATGAGGCCGTGGGGTGAACTCTGCCAGGCCCCCCACTGCCCGCCCCTTCCTCCACCACACTCCTGCCCCAACGCCCACACCATGGAGCACCCAACCGCACCCCCCTCCCACTTTTCCTGGACAAATGACAGCACGCACTTGTGGCTGAACTTAATCTGCTTTTTCTTTGAGAACTTTTTTTTTAACTATAAATATATAAAACAAGAACAAACTATATACAATGTGTGGAACCAAAGTAATATGTACAAATAAAACAATAGTAAGAAAAAAGTGTGCTCAGTAATAAAAAGAAAACCAGGGAGGATAAAGCGGAGAACTATTTACATGGGGGGGACGGGGCAAACGGGGGGCACAAAATAATAAGTTTCACCTGTTCGGGGGGGGGGGCTACGTCCCGGGCCCCTCGCCCGTAAAGTCCGGCACTGGGCGTGGGCGGCCGGGAGGCCCGCTGCAGCCGCAGCCCTGTCCGGGGCTGGCTGGGGGCGGGCTGGACCGGAAGATATGCCCGGCGAGTCTCAGCTGGCTCCAGGGTCCCTCGGCGCTCCAGCCCTCGGCGGTGGGTGGCGGGGCGACGGCGGACGGGACGGCGACGGGCGGAGCAGCTGGTGGTGCGGCGGGTGGAGCAGGCACGTCGGGCGCTGCGGCGGCCGGCGCAGCATGGGGAGCCAGGTAGTCCACCAGGCGGTTGAAAGTCTCCATGTAGGCCCCCCATGCCTCTTGGCGCCAGGCCAGTGCCCGCTCCTGCAGCTGCAGGAGCTGCTCCGCGACCTCCAGCTGCCGACAGTGGATGGCCAGCAGCTGGGGGTCCATCGCCGTCGGCTGGTGGTGGTGCGGGGTCCGCCGTCTAGCCCGCCGTGGGGCCGGTCGGTTCTCGGCCGAGGGGCTTGCCTGGAGCGATGGCCCCGGAGGGCTCTCCGGGACCACTGATGCCTCGCCGGCGCTCTCTTCCGGTCCTTCTGATGGTGCAGGTGCGGGACACAGGAGAGGAGGGGGGGAAGAAGAATGGAGACAGGTGCTAGTGTGGGCCCCGAGCCGTGGCCTTTGTCCCCCCAGCCCTGTGCTGCAGGTTCCCCATCCCCGTCCCCGGGAGATGCTGCTGTGATGGATGGGGTTCAGGGGTCCCCCTGCACTGCACCCCGTCCCCTGGTGGGAGCGACTCTCACTTCACTCTGCAGGGTCTGACAGGAGAGGTTTCTTAGGCCACAGATACCCAGTTTCTCCCAGGAGTGACAGCACCAGCTGTCGGAAGAGACAGTCCTTCCAACCCGTCCTGGGGAGAAGACCCCAAGGGGTGCCCCTCTGGGATGCAGCTTTCCCCCTCCTCAGGCTGGCTGCCTTTCAGCTCTCTCTTGCCCTAGCCTCTACCTGTGGCCCCCGCCCTCCCCCCCCCAATTCCAAGCCAGCTCGGCTCCTGCCTCCTCTTTGTTCAGGGCAGAGGTGTCACCTGCCAGCTGTAGCCCCAGGATCATCCTTTGCCCCTCGGAGCTATTCGGCTCTTGTTGCTCATATCTAGCCTGAGTCTCCCTTTTGCACTCCCCCCACTCCATCACATGCTGCTGCTGCTGCTGCTGCTGCTGCTGCTGCTGCTGCTGCTGCTGCGGGGTGTCCCACCCCCTCCTTCCGGGGGCCCCTCGGGGTTCCGCTCCCCCCTGCCCCGGGGATGGGGCATGGCACTGTCATGCGGGGTAAGGGGGGGCAGGGGCTGATGCACTGCTGTGAGGGACATGGCCCTGCTGTCCTTGGGGCCATGGCCATGTGAGCATGTGGGGGGCCCTGGACACATATCTATTACCCCCCACCCCTCAAGCCCAGGGGTGTACACCAGAGGGGGGTACATACCTGTCGGTCCGCTCCCACGGTCTGGAGATCCCCGGGGGGCGGAGGCCCGGCTGCTGCTCCGGGATCGCAGGAGGAGGATCTGCAGCCCAGATTCTGCGGAGGAGGAGCCCCCACCGTCCTCCTCCTCCTCCTCCTCCTGCCGTGATGTCCCGGGGGTGGGCTCCGGGGGGGGCCCCGGGGTGCGGGGCTTACCTCCGGGGCGGACTCCGGCTGCAGGGCCTGCTGGGGCTCGTCGGCCGAAGTATCAAGGGTGGCCGGAGGGGAGGAGGTGTGCCGGGGGCCCAGGATGTCCCTGAGCTCCCTGTAAAAGGGGCAAGTGATGGGAGCGGCCCCAGATCGGCTGGCCGCATCCTGGGCCCGGGAGTAACCCTGCCGCAGCTCCTTCACCTTACACCTGACGTGATCAGAAGTGCGGGTAGGGTGACCCCGGGCAGCCAGGCCGTCGGCCAGCTGAGCGAACGCATCCGCGTTCTGCCTCTTGCTCCCCATTACCTGGAGCACCTCCTCCTCGCTCCAGAGCCCCAGCAGGTCCCGCAGCTCGGCCTCCGTCCAGGAGGGGCCCCGCTGCCGCCTGGCTGCCCTTCTGGCTGGGCTGGCTGCCCTGGCTTCCCTTGGGGGGGGGTCCCCTGGGGGCGCTGGGGGGGCTGCCGGGCAGCCATCACAGGTGGGGTGGCTGGTTTGGATGGCTGAGGGACGTGCAGGCTGGCCGCGTGTCTGGGCTGCCGCCTGCATGTTCCCTCAGCTTCCTGCACAGGAAGGGAGGGGGAGGGGACCTTTAAGGGGCCGCTCCATGCGGCCACCATTGAGCTGAGGGGCTGGAGAGAGCGTCTCTCAACCCCTCAGCTGATGGCCGCCATGGAGGACCCGGCAATTTCGACGTTGCGGGACGCGCAACGACTACACGGTCCCTACTTCGACGTTGAACGTTGAAGTAGGGCGCTATTCCTATCCCCTCATGGGGTTAGCGACTTCGACGTCTCGCCGCCTAACGTCGAAGTTAACTTTGAAATAGCGCCCGACGCGTGTAGCCGTGACGGGCACTATTTTGAAGTTAGTGCCGCTACTTCGAAGTAGCGTGCATGTGTAGACGCGGCTGAACAGAGTTTAAGTATCAGAGAGGTAGCCGTGTTAGTCTGTATCTTTAAGGTGCCACAGGACTTCTTGTTCTCATAGACTAACAGATATTTTGGAGCATGAGCTTTCGTGTCTAGTGCATCTGATGAAGGAGGTCTTTGCCTACAAAAGCTTATGCTCTGAAATATCTGTTAGTCTATAAGGTGCCATAGGAGTTCTTGTTCTTGAGGAACAGTTTTGATTCAGTCTGTTCCTCACCTCCATGAGCAGTAGGTGTAAGGCAAGAGAAGTCATTGTCTCCCCTGGGCCTTAGAGCCGATGATGAAGCAGATCTTTGCCCATGAAAGCTCATGCCGCAAAGTATGTTAGTCTATAAGGTGCCACAGGACTTCTTGTTGTTTTTATCCCTTTTCTGACTTTTCCTGTAGGCTCCCACAGCAGGCTGTTGCAGCCTGGTGAATCCAGCTCTGCAGGGGATCCGGTGATTTGAGAGTGAAAAAGCAGTCTGTCAGAGCTATTTGCACAACATTGAAAATGTTAAAGAGCCATTAAAGTGATAATGTAGTCAAGTGGATCTGTCCCACAAAAGCTCATCACCGAATAAAGCATTTTGTTAGTCTTTTAAGTGCTACATTCCCCCTCCCAACCCCCAGCCCCTCTACTCTTCTGATTTGCCCATCTAGATTACAGTTTTTCTGATCTGCCAACCTTGATAACTATTTTTGGTTCTCTATGCCTTTAATATTGAGTCTGTTCTGGTATGGCTATGATCTGAAGAAGTGGGTCTGTCCCACAAAAGCTCGCCACCTAATAAATTGTTGTGTTAGTCTTTAAAGTGCTACTGAACTGCTTTTTTGTTTTGATAGAATATAGACTAACATGACTACCTCTCTGTTACCACTCATCAACAAGCGATTGCCAAAACACAGGTATATACTGTCAGTTTCTGAATTTACTGACAAAAACAGTTGTGAATTACTGTAACTATATACTCAGAACATGGCAAATAGTCTCAGAAGGGTAACCACGTTAATCTGTAGCTTGACAACAAAAAGCAAAAGGAAAAACAACAAGCAGTCCTAAACCAAGGAAAAAGAAGGGGAAAAAGACAGCGGGGAAGAGGGGAGAAGTCACTAGTCATTAATAGGACCTGTGGAAGAAGTAAATTAAGAGGCACGGATGCCATTCCTGTGAACATCAAGGACAGTTTCCCCACCTTTGATAGTCACAGGAATGACAGGTGACTTTCTCTCTCTCTCTCTCACCGCTTGCTTTTTCTACTTTGAACATGTTAGTCTATAGGACTTTAGTTTAAAATTTGCTTTAAAAATTTTCATTAGTTTGTTCCATAAGGTTATAAAATGACTTCTCTACAAAATCCTCGCATAGATTTTTTCTTTTTAATGCACAGTCTGAGTATTCGGCTTTCCCTGTTCATCCCTGATAAATGGAGACCTCAAAGGGACAACACCCAGTCCTTTGAGATAGTGGGACAAATGAGCACCCCATTTGTTACTTCTGACTATTTAAAGAACTAAGTTTAAGAGAACCTTCTGACCAAATCAGTATCTTAGTAACATATGAAATCCTTGGTTATGCCCAAAATATTTGGAAATGTTTTTAAGTTGGTGAAGTTTCATAAATGGCTATTATGGAGATCACATAAAGTGAATTACTGTTCTCTTTTATAAAAAAAGCAATACATTTTGTTATGAACATACCAAATCTCTGACTGATTAATTTAAAATAATGTCTGCCGTTGAGTTAAGTATGTAGTAATCTGAAGTGGTCACTTTATGAAGGCTAACGGGAACATTTAAAATATAAAAGCATCTTAGAAATACCATGATTTGCAAGCCCCAGAAGAGCTGCATCATGTGTTCCATAATATTTAACATTATATTCATCAGGATAACTGACTTGTCCTTACTACCAAGTTCAGGGTACAGTAAACCATTGCTTTAATGAACTAAGAGAGGGGAAGGAGTGCCCATCAATGCCTCAAGTCTGTTAAATCCCAATCTGCAGGACTGGAGACACCTTGCAAAGCGCCCTAGGGAGCGCTCCGTCTGAGATTTGGGAGGAACACAGTGGGCTTAGGAGAGAGAGCTCAGCAGTGGGCTCTCTGCTGTTTGCAGAGCAGAGTCTCTGGGCTTCCCTGCTACAAGCTGCTCATCAGCCACCCAATGCTGAGCACTGCTGCAGAAACTAAGTTTTCCTGGAGCAGGCATGCCTCTGCCCAGGACTCTGGCTGGCAGGACTCCCTCCAGCTGTCCAGTCCGGTCACCCACCTTGCTGGAAGGAGCATGTCGTGGCAGCTCCTACAGCCCCAGTGGCTGCAATGGTGGCAGCAGCAGCTCTCATGAACCACCAGCTTTTATTTTGGGCAAGGAAATCGGTGGACAGTGTCTGTTATTTCCAAAGTTCATTATATCGGGGTCTGTTGAATCGAGGTTTTACTCTATGTCAAAAAACCTGTGACTGGCATTTATTCCCAAACGTGGTGCTTTTAATGAGGTACCTTCTGTGTCTCTAGTCTTCATCATCTGGCATGCTGGGAAAACACGCTCCATTTTCTTTGGAAAGAAATTGAAGTAGAGTGGTTTGTGGTTTATTTGGGGGTTTTTTGTGTATGTTTGTGTTGTTGGGTTTTTTTTTTTTTGAATGTCAGTTACTACATTTGGGTTCCTGGATTTGGCTGAAGGGGGTGAGCAGGAAGGAGTGGGGGGCGGGGAGGGTAGAGGGCAGAGCAGAGTTTGGGGGATGAGTGGGGCCACAGGGTGGAGATCTAGTCCCCGCAAGCAGCAGCCTCACCCACCTCCCATGCCTACCCATTTGGAGCACTGTACCTTTCCTACAGGTGGCAGAACAGGAGGACCTCCTGCACCCCCTGCAGCACCTGGGCTGCAGTTCTGCATGGCTCCCTTGTTGCATGCTGTGCAAAGGGGTGGGTGTGTTCTTCAGAACCTCTTCTCCTGCTCCTTGCTCACCCACATAAGAGCAAGGCTGAAACTGACCTCCGAGATTTTTCTACTACTCTTTTTTCCTGGTGAGGCTTGGTGTCCCTGATATATGCATGTTTCATTAGCTTCTCCCTCTCAGTACAGTGCAGATTAGTTAAGACATGTTTTTCCCAATGACCTGAAGTAGAAAAATTGTGTGAGAGCTTATTAAAGTGCAAAAGTTAATTTTTTTAAAAATCACTTTTATATGGGTTGGCATCTTTGGCTCAACAGTTTCTTTGCAGTGTCTCATTAGGTCTATGTGGTAGTTGGTTTATTTTTAAGCTTATTGTTCTTTAATATCCAAGGCAGGGCAAAGTTCACACAATTTATTCCACAGTATTAGAAATCAGGATCTGGCAAAGTAGCTATAATCTTCTGACTCAAATGTTGCAAAAGAACATTATTTCTCATGTGACCAAGAGAAAGTTTTGTAAACTGAGTCGCTACATCCAAGCATTTCTTTTAGAACAGAGCTCAACACATAGTCAAAGCTAATTTGCTTAAAGCTTAACTGTTAACTAAACTGAGGACCAGCCTTTACTATATTCCTTTACATTTTTTACTATGATGTGCATATTGTTTTTGGTGTCTGAGATCGGCATAAATATTTTTCTGCAATTTATGAAAATTATTTCAATATGTTCTTTTCTGAATTGCTATATTTAGAAGTGACTATCTGGTGAGGAGTTTCTCATCTTTGAAAATCTGGAATCTTTAATAGTTCCCGTGTGATGACTGCATTTTTTGTTTTAATTTTTTTACATGTTTTTATACCTGTGTTGCTTTGCAGATGCAAAGAAAACTGAACCTTATCTTTTTTTGTCTGTAAACATTTTAATACAAGGGGAAATCTGATTAAAATATGGGAGGAGGATTCTGTTACTAATTGGGAAAATGCTTTGTTTCCATAGGACTTGTATTCTTGTGGTAACTTTATCAAAATTTAGTTGTAAAATAAGAATATTAAGGAAATGGAGTCAAATAACAAAAGAAACTAACTAGGATCTTGTTCCTGGAATGGAATTTTGCCTGTGTAAGTTTTATTCATCTAAGAATCCCATTGATTTGAAGTACGTGTGTCCAGCCTTGTAGATTCCTTTGCAGGACTGGGTCTTGAATATGCAGGGGAAATTAGTTTAAACTAGAAACAAAGTGACATGAATTGCACAAGCTGAACAAGAACAGCAAGAAGTCCTGTGGCACTTTATAGACTACTACATATTTTGGAGCATAAGCTTTTGTGGGCAAAGACCTGCTTCATCAGATGCGTGAGATGAAGCGGGTCTTTGCCCATGAAAGCTTATGCTCCAAAATATCTGTTAGTCTATAAGGTGCCACAGGACGACTTCTTGTTCTCGAAGATACAGACTAACACTGCTACCTCTCTGATACAAGATGAACAAGCAGTGGAAAAAAAACAAAATTGACAGCCATAGAAATTATTACATGTTAGTGGTAACTATAGCAGATTGAAAGGAAAGACAGAACTTCAGACATTAGTGATTTGTTTTTAAGTTGACTGTGATCCCTGAAGTTTATGTAACATAGTTTATCAATACAGACAGACATACATATATAAAAAGAACAGAAATCAGGGACTACCAAAATTTTTGCCATTTTTCAAGCAAAACTACATTTCTTTTGATTTAGAAAATAAATTATGTTTGCTCATTTACCTACACTATAACAGCGTATCCATTTCAGCTGGATCTCATGCACTCCACAGGCTTGTCTACACTACCACACTCCTTCGAAGGAAGGATGGTAATTAGGGTGTTGGGAGTTTACTAATGAAGTGTTACGCTGCATACGCAGCACTTCGTTAAGCAAATGCCCCCCCTCGGCAACTTCGAAGTTTTAAACTTTGAAATACTGGCTTGCGTCTATCTGCGGCTCACCCGCTGATACTTCCAAGTGCTGGGGCAACTTTGAAGTCCCTTTACTCCTCAAAAATTTAGAGGCGAGCCAGTATGTCGAAGTTTAAAACTTCGAAGTTGCCGGGAGCGGGAAGTTGCTTAATGAAGTGCTGTGTATGCACGGCAGCACTTCATTAGTAAACTCCCAACACACTAATTACCATCCTTCCTTCGACGGAGGGTGGTAGAGTAGACACAGCCCATAGTAAGCAGAATATAAACATTGCTGAAAGGCCTCTGGTTTCTCCAGAAGTCTATTTTAGCAGAATTTTTTAAAAGTGAGGGTTTTTCTGCATGAAATATGAAATTACCGTTTGGTTATTTTCATGTTAAATGCAATTAGTTTTCCTCTCCCCCTAAAATACTGATTCTCAATATGCTGCCGGGTCTTGTAGAAAACTTCATTGTATTGCCAGCGTGAAGCAGGAGGCTTTAATAGCAGGGTTCACGGACCACTTGGAAACTCAGACCTCTAGAAAGTTGAAGTGCAGTTTGGGATTATGGGATGGATAAATAAAATTTAATGTTCTTGTCTTTTGAATGCTTAACAGTGTTAGCAATTTGTCCTCACTTGCCTTGTGAGTGAATACCCTGAGGACTTAGGAAGAGAACAATGTTTACACATGGTTAACATTTGGCAAGTTTACTGACCATAAGGGCTATAAATATAATTGTTTTAATGAAAGCTTGGAAGCTGGAGTGAATTTCTGTGGCATTTGATGGATTCTGCTGTAATCTCTTCAGGCATGGAATCACACAATGTACAGTGCACTGATTACAGGCATGTGTATTGTGTCTTGTTAGTGGAAAAGTAATGTGTATAGTCACAATCGTGGGAGAATTAGCAATAGAAAAGTGTTATGTTTAATGGTTGTGTGCAATAGTACTCTCAATGTCCTGTGCACTTTCTGGACATATCTGCAGGGTTAATCCATGTGTCTTGCAACTACATCTATTCAAAATACTCCTAGATCTGCTTATTGCTATGACCATGGCTCAGAGAAGCTTGCTACTTGATGCCGTCACAGCTGTGCTAAATTTAACACCGCTGTAATCTTGGCAAATAAATAAATACATCTGATGTATCAGAGCACAGCTTCAAATGTGACAAGGATTTAAGCATGTTTTGTGTGGCTACTTTTTAATACTAGTGCACAACCACTTTTTCTTCTTCTCCAGTGACCCAGTGACCTCTAAAAATTCAGTACATTTAGGGTTGAATTTGTTGGTTGAAAGACCAATCAAGTGCTCAACCATTTTATGTGAAACCATCTGTTTTACTTGGGAAAACAGTTTAACCTTTTGCAAATTGTTGATTGTGAATGAGAGTTCCGGTACTTCCATTGAGAGTTAGGCTCTAAATTAACAGATGTACAGGAGAGAGCAAGGGAGGCTAAATGTTTACAGTCTGCATGGGTAATATGAGATATATCTACACTTCAGAGTTTATTCTTATGACTTATTTAATTCATGCGCTTGTTCAAGATTTGGAGATCATTAAGTTAGAAAAGAAACCATGCAAAACTCTGCATGTAATTTTTTTTGTCTGAATTTCTATATTATGGTCTGGTGCCAAGAGTTTTGCTTAGACTAGGAATATCTAGCTAGACTGTAGGTAAATTATTGAGTTCACTTGTGTTTTTATTGGTATGGCTACAAATGTTATAACTGATTTGAATACACAGATGAAATATCTGAACTTTTTCACCAGTGAAATGCAGCAGCCTCTGGATTGGAACATGGATATTGTTTCAGTACAGGAGAAAGAAATGACAAGGAAACTGTGGAGACGTTTAGGTCAATAAAATATATTTAATATGGATTCTGATTAGGATTTTGGGGCACCACCATAATTGTTACAAGTGCTATAGGGTCTGTAATGATCATAAGACCAATGTTGCCTGTAAACTGGACACTTGTGCAGCTACTCAGGAGAGAGTCAAATGCTGCTCAGCTGATTAGCAGAGCACCCTCGGCAAGATTTTTGTTTCTAACACAATTCTGTACATGGATGGAAAAAATTAAAGGGAACCTTGCACAAGACCATACTACTGTGGCACAACTTCTTTTTAAAATTATAATTCTAAATTGGAAGGCATCTGTTACATTGTTTCTTCTTCGAGTATCCCCGTGGGTGCTCCACATTAGGTGTCGGGCTCGCCCGGCGCCGCAGATCGGATCTTCCAAGCAGTTTCTGCCGGACCACGCATGCGCCGGTGCATGCCACTCCCTTGCGCGCTCCTGGCCACGTGCGTGTTCCGGTCCCCGCCAGTTCCTCTTAACCGCCGTCAGCTGCAGACGGAATCCGATTAGGCTACGGCCAAGTTAGCGTATTCAATGGTTTTAACTGTTTTTCTTTAAAGTTTTCAAGATCTTAGTCTATTGTTAAGTTAGCCAGTTGTCATTTTCAAAAAAAAAAAACAAGAAACAACAAGCGGGACGGCATTCAGTCCAGTCCTAGTAACAAGCGGAGCACTGGAGGCCAGGAGCCTACGGCCATTAGCCCTCCTGCCTCGGCAGGCTATCGGAGAGGGGGAAAACAGCACAGAGAAGGTGCTAAGTACCCCATTAACAACTAAAAGACTCACCAACAATGTCCTCTTCAGCATTCAAGAAATGTGAGTCTTGCCGAGAGGCAATGCCAGGGTCTGATGGGCACAGTCACTGCATAAGGTGCCTTGGGGAGTCCCATGTCATGCAGAAATGCTCCTTCTGTGCAAAATTAACAGCCAGAGCAAGGAAGGATACGGAGATGTGGCTTAAAATGCTGCTATTCGATAAGGCCCTCCAGCCAGACGTGCCGGAGCGGCCGCAGCAGGAGGGACCCTCCGGGGCCCATAAAAGGAAAGCTGCCTCCCTCACCCCAACAGCGCAAAAACGGAGGAAAGTCTCCCCAGCCCGATCCCTGCCGGCAGCAACAGCGAGCGGGACGGGAGGAGCGCACAGCCCCCAGCCGCAGCAACAGCTGATCGGCGGCGGCACGGAGAGCCACGTGGATGCGGCTCAGCCTCCGATAATCAGCCAGCCGCCCCGCCCCGCAGGCAGGGCAGTGGCTAAACAAGCGCCGGTACCGGCGGCACCGCAGGCAGCGGCACCGACCCCCGGGGAACCGGCAGTGCACAGCGCGCAGGCACACAGCCTGCAGGCACCGGAGGACACCGCCTGTGCGGCACCGTCCATGAGCGTGCCGAGCGTGGCACGGACAGGGCCGAGATCCCCTGCACATCAGGGGGCGGAGCCACCCCCTCAAGGGAGGGGGAAGGCTGCACACAAAACAAGGCACCGCAGCCCCTCTCCAGACAGGGCTGCAGAGTTGCTTTCTCTCAGCCCTCCGCTCATGCTGCGGACTCCAACTAGAAGGCAGGGGTCCCCCCTAGCCTACCCGGAGCCCCCGTCTCCATTTTTACAACCAGCCTCGCCCTGGCTGGGACCACCTTCACCCTTCTTGGGGTTTGAGCCGCTGGAGTACTATCACAAATCACTCTCTCCAGTGTCCCAGGTCTCTTGACAATCTTGCTCCCCCAGACGCAGAGGGTATGCACCAAGGGAGTGGTCCAGGTCACCTTCCCAAGAACAGTGCCCATGCTGCCATGGTCGCCCCTATCACGCGGGGCATAGACACCACCAGCAGTCTACCAGGGAAACATCCCCACAGACGGTCCCGTATCCCCGAGGGCAATCGCGAATGGGGACAGAGACTCAAGTATCTCAGGGGGAACTGGTTATGGAACCCCGAGATTTTCCCTTGCAAGCTTCCAGCGAGCGGATGTACCATCACCAACAGGAACCAGAAGGGTCCAGAGAGGCGTATCCTAGTGGTTCCTCGCTCTCCTCCCCGGACGAGGCTACGGCCCCGTGGGACGTCCATCCTCCGGACGATCTCAAACACATTCAAGAGCTGTTTAAAAGGGTGGCCTTCACGCAATGCATCCAGACAGCAGAGGTGCAAGAGAAACACCATAAGCTCCTCAAAAATCTCAGACCTCCGGCCTCCTCCAAAATAGCAATACTGCTTGATGAAGCAATCTTGGAGTCCGCCACTATGATATGGCAGACCCCCGTGACTATTCCCCCTGTCCACAAAAGAGCGGATAAGAAATACTTCGTGCCGGCAAAGGGCATGGAGTTCCTGTTCAGCCACCCACAACCAAATTCCTTGGTGGTGGAGTCATCTCAACAAAGATCAAAGACATCTCAATTCAAGACAGGGAGAACAGACAAAGATGCCAAGAAGCTAGAGCTGTTTGGCAGAAAGGTCTACTCCTCCTCCACTCTACTGTTGCAAATGGCAAATTACGCAGCGCATCTAGCGAACCATAATTTCGACAACTACACTAGGTTAACCTCCCTCATGGACTCGCTTCCAGAGGACAAGAAACTGGTGCTCAAGGCCGTCGTGCAAGAAGGCTATGCGGCCTCGAGGACGGGAGTTCAGATCGCCCTGGATGTTGCGGACACAGCAGCACGCTCCACAGCTACGGCAGTGGTGATGCAAAGGGAGTCCTGGCTCCAGACTTCGGGTATACCGAGGGATCTGCAGGCAAAGATAGTCGATCTTCCCTTCGACTCGCAGAAGCTGTTTGCTGAATCAACTGACTCGGTCCTTCATTCCAGTAAAGATTCAAGAGCCACATTTAGGACCCTGGGGATTTACACCCCTCCATACAGAAAGAAAAAGTACTACCCTCAACAAAGACGGTACCAGTACCAGCAACAGCGTCCCCAGTACCACAGGGGTTACGAGCAAGGGCGACATCAACAGCACCAGCAGTACAGAACTCCCAGGCGACGTTCCCAACAGAGCCGTGCGTCCTCGGCGCAGGGCCAAAGGCCACAAGTTTGACACACAGATCCAGGGCTGCGCCATCACTACCATCGCACAAGGTCATCTGAACTGGTTCTTCCACCATCTCCTCCGACCATTCTACGACCAGTGGCAAAGGATCACCACTGACAAATGGGTGCTGGAGGTCATAGCCACGGGGTATGCCATCCCCTTCCAGTTGTTCCCACCGCCACGACCTCCACCCAGGCCCCACCTCCAGGAGGCCTCCCACGTAGCGAGGCTCAAGCAGGAGGTAGACCATCTCATGCTCATAGGGGCAGTGGAAAGAGTGCCGGAGCAACTGCAAGGGAGAGGGTTCTACTCGAGGTACTTCCTCATGGAGAAAAAGACAGGAGGCTGGAGGCCCATCTTAGATCTTCGAGGCCTCAACTGGTACCTGCGCAAGCAACACTTTCGGATGATCACAATCGCCTCCATCCTTATGGCACTAGACGATGGAGATTGGTTCGCACCCCTCGACTTACAAGACGCGTATTTTCATATAACTATCCATCCGGCTCACTGACGATTCCTCCGGTTCATGGTAGGCAAATAACATTTTCAATACAAAGTCCTACCGTTTGGCCTCTCCTCGGCCCCCAGAGTCTTCACCAAGACCTTGGCAGTGGTGTCAGCCTACCTGCACAGACAGGGGATATTTATATTCCCGTATCTGGACGACTGCCTACTCAAAGGGGCCTCGAAGGAGGAGGTACTCCGCATGATACGCGTCACAGCAGGCACGTTGTCTTCACTCGGCCTGGTTATCAATCTGGCAAAATCACAGATAGACCCCACACAGGACATGGAGTTCATAGGGGCACACATAAATTCTATTACAGCGAGAGCGTATCTACCAGAGACTCGCTTTCGGGCCATCAGCTCCCTCGTGCAAGTCATCACCTTCAGCCCTACGGTGCCGGTTCTGACGTGCTTACAGCTGCTGGGCCACATGGCAGCAGCGACGTTCGTAGTACAGAACGCCAGGTTACACATGCGCAGCTTGCAGCACTGGCTGGTGAGCGTATACAAACCGGCAGCACACACCATTCACAGGGAGGTGTCGCCCACAACAGAGGTGCGCAAATCCCTGCAATTGTGGGTAAACCCCAAGAACTTGCTAACGGGGGTACCCTTCCACCAACCACAAATATCGGTTTTTCTTACTACAGATGCCTCCCTCATAGGGTGGGGAGCACACATGGGCGAAGAGGTGACGCAAGGGCTGTGGTCCTCCACGGAACAGTCACTGCACATAAATATACTGGAGCTCAGAGCAGTGTTCAACGCCTGCAGACACTTTCGAGACCATATACAAGGCAAAGTAGTCGGGATCAGTACAGACAATACCTCCACCATGTTTTATATAAATCGGCAAGGAGGAGCTCGGTCCCATGCGGAAGCAGTCCGGTTGTGGAACTGGTGCATCGCCAACAATATAACCTTGAAAGCCTCGTACTTACCCGGTGCTCACAATGTGAAGGCAGACCAGCTGAGCAGGCGTTTCTCACTCACGCACGAGTGGCAGATCCATCCCGATCTGCTACGACCGATTTTTCACGCATGGGGCTTTCCCCAGATAGACCTGTTTGCTACTCAACACAACAAGAACTGCCCACGATTCTGCTCCAGGGCAGGACTGGGACGGGGGTCCCTGGGGGATGCATTCGCAATCTCCTGGAGGGGCCCCCTGCTTTACGCTTTTCCTTCCACAGTGCTGATCCACAAAGTCTTGCAGAAAGCCAGGAGGGAAGGAGCCCGAATGATCCTGATAGTCCCAACGTGGGATCGACAGCAATGGTTCCCCCTACTCCTGCGCATGTCGGACCGTCCACCGATGCTCCTTCCGGTGGCGCCGGATCTGCTCACGCAAGCCCAGGGGTCCATAGTGCATCCGCACCCCCAAGGCCTGCGACTACGAGCATGGTTAATCCATGGCTCAGCTCCCTCAAGAGCACATGTACGGAGGAAGTGCAACAAGTCCTAGAAAGTAGCAGGAGGACTTCCACCAGGAAGACCTACAAGCAGAAATGGACTCGCTTCACGGCATGGTGTTCTACCAAACAGCTAGCCCCCCTTTCGGTGCCTATACCTGTAATATTAGAGTATTTACTGGACCTCAAGAGAGGAGGACTCTCACTATCCTCGTTAAAGGTCCACCTTGCCGCCATTTCGGCATTCAGACACGAAGAGGAAGGGCACACGGTTTTTGCCCATCCCATGGTTACCAGGTTCCTCAAAGGGTTGGTAAACCTATACCCCCCTCGGAAACCGCTTCCACCTTCGTGGAACTTGGACCTGGTGTTTAATGCGCTAACGGGACCACCATTCGAGCCTTTGGCCACGGTTTCCCTCCGCCACCTTATGATAAAGACGACCTTTCTTCTCGCAATCACGTCAGCTCGCAGGGTGAGCGAGCTTGCGGCAGTTATGGCAACGCCACCCTGCACTGTTTTTTCCAAGGAGGCGGTAACCATACGGCTGCATCCAGCCTTTGTTCCTAAAGTTTCTTCTGAGTTTCATATTAACGAACCTATTGTTTTACCCTCGTTTTATCGAAAGCCTCATAACTCTAGCAAAGAGGTGCGCCTACACCTCCTGGACGTGAGGAGGGCGCTAGCCTTCTATATAGACAGGACCAAGTCCTTCTGGAAAATGGATAGACTCCTTGTCTCTCTCGCTCCCAAAACGAAAGGAGAAGGTCTCTCTTTGCAGAGAATCTCGAAGCACATCGTATCCTGCATAAAAATGTGCTACGAACTCAAAAGGACTCCTTTACTGGCCACGCCCAGGGCTCATTCCACTAGGGCGGTGGCGGCATCAACAGCCTTTTTCAAGGGCGTTGCGCTAAAAGACATTTGCAGAGCGGCGACCTGGTCATCCTATGACACCTTCGCCAAACATTACGCCCTTCACAGGGTATTCAAAGAGGATACCCATCTCTCGACAGCGGTCCTCTCGGGGACAAGCTGCACATAATCCGATTACCCACCTCCTATCTTGGGTTACTGCTGGGTAGTCACCTAATGTGGAGCACCCACGGGGACACTCGAAGAAGAAAGAAAGGTTACTCACCGTAGTAACGGTGGTTCTTCGAGATGTGTCCCTGTGGGTGCTCCACTACCCGCCCATCCTCCCCGCTTCGGATCTCTGTTTAGTGTTTTGCAGGAGCATCCGAGGCAGTTGGTCAAGGAACTGGCGGGGACCGGAATGCGCAAGTGACCAGGAGCGCGCAAGGGAGCGGCGCGCACCGGCGCATGCGCGGTCCGGCAGAAACTGCTTGGAAGATCTGATCTGCGGCGCCGGATGAGCCCAACACCTAATGTGGAGCACCCACGGGGACACATCTCGAAGAACCACTGTTACTACGGTGAGTAACCTTTCTTTAGGTATCTATATGCAATTACTCTAAAGCCAAATAAATTAAAACTTAACCATACTGATTCAACTATGGAAACAACACTGAGTTACTATAGAAAGATGAACTAATTCCTCAATTACAGAAATTCAGGATTCTCTTAAGACATGTTGTCAAGTCAAAGCCTGGGAGATTAGGTACAGCTTGCACCATTTTTTTGAAGATTAACAAATTCTCTGGCTTTGTCCAATGAATCCAGAAAGCAATTTCCAGAAAATAGGCTCCTCAAAGGGTGCTCTGTCTTGAACCTCAGATGTAAAAATCTAATGAGTGCAAGGGACTGCTATGTGGCTCATCTCAAATGTCTGGAGAGAAGATAAAGACAGACCCAGTCTAAGGCTATCTCTACAATGCCAGGTTTTGTCCACAAAACTTATGGCAACACCCAAAAGTTGACAAAACAAAAATTGCCAGAGGGTGGTCACACTTGCTCCCTCTATCGACAGATCATGTCCCCCCTGGAGGCACCATCATCAACAGTAAGATCAATGGACTGTGGGTATGTAGCCTACCATGCGTAGTTTGCGAAGGCAGGGTGGATCCCTGAACATCCTGGGATTTTCTCCGAGTTCCCCCACAGCCTCCTGAAATTCTACTCTCCATGCCAAGAAATATCAAAGTAGCACATCCACCTGTCCCTTTTCCCCTGCAGTAGCAGCCTGCTTGCTACCATGTTCCTGAGGCAGGGCAGCACAGGAGTGTCCCAATGATTTGCTCTCTGTTTATTTCCGCTGTCAGATATTTCCCAGAGCTTTGAAAGGGAAGGGTCACATGTCTGCAGAGCATCAGAGACAGAAACCTGAGCAGAGCCATCAGGACAGGCATTGTGGGATACTGGTAGAGGCCAGTTCTGTCAACAAAATGAACAGCTGTCTATACTGGCTCTTTGTCAACAGGAAAGGAAGGAGAAAATATGAAGAATTTTCTCAAGTGAGGCAGAAACTTTTTGTCACTGAAACTGGGTGTTTTTCCCAACAACGGTCGTATTGCTATTCTTACTATTTTATTGTCAAAAAGCAGTTTTTTGCAACCAAACTTGGTAGAGCAGACAAAACTTAAGAGCCAGATTGACCATGATGAAAGAATATTAATATACTGAGGCTTTGCCCATCCTGTGAACACAGCATGTTTTCTCTATATTGAGTGAACTAAACCCGGTCATATGTTACCAAAATCTTTAAAAGGCAGCTTGTGGGATACTGTTATTTTTATGACACACTCCCCCATTTCAGACTCCCTATGTAAATAGACTGTAAGATACCTCGTGCTTAATTATACTGGTCTTTAAAGCTTAAAATCAACACCATGAATGGCACACAGAATTTAAAAGAAGCCAGTGCGTTCTGTGTGGCACAGATACAATATGTTCCAAGTGAGAAACACTGTTAAGTGAGCGTATATGTTTCACATTAGAGCAGCTGATAATCTGTTAAGACTGTCCCATGGAGAGGACATTGCAGTAATCCATTCTGAGGGTGGCAAGTTCATGGATAACTCAGACAAGATCTTCATATGAAATGAAAGGTCAGAGATTCCTTGCAGGAACTCTTAATGTACTTCCACTACTCCATGATGATCCAAAAATGACTGAGCATCTAACAAAAGACCCCAAAGTATGACTCTACTTAACAAATATTGTTCTGCCATTTTCTCCTCTCCACCAGATGCACTTCAGCTAGGTTTTTACCTCTTACCAAGGTCCACTAAAACCCTCCATTCAGCGTATGGACTTTTTCTTTTTTTTAAATAAACTGAAGTGTTACATTTAGACATATAGTAAGCTCTGTTTTAACCGGCATTCTATCATTGGGAATTCTCAAATAACTGTCATTTTAAGAATAAGACTCATCAAATTTCATTACTTCATCTACCAGCATCAAAACAGAATTAAGTTAAAGATAAAGTTAATTTTAATCGTTTCGTATAAGCACAGTATATGTATAGTGAAAGTTAAAATAAATATACAGTATTGTTTAAGTTAAAGATCAAGTGAATTTTAGTAATGTTTTCCATAATTACAGTATAGTGAAAGTAAATACAAATAACTACAGCAAATACAGTATAATTTTACAGTATACAATACTACCGTTGGTAATTAAAGTACTCTGCATAGATTTTTGTTTGTTTCTTAATATCTAAACTTGTTTTTCTTTAATGTTATGCATATACCTCTCTGTTTCTGGCAACCTCCCAGTCCTGCCAAAAATGAAAGAGTTTACTGTAATTATCTTAGGAACTCTAGGGGCTTGCCACTAAATGAGACTGTGTAGAGTAGTCCAGATCTTGTAATAGTGTGAGTAAGAAAGGTTAGTATACTGCCCAATACAAAAATAACATTGGAATTTTTGCTCATTATAAGACCATTTTATTGAAGGGGGGGATTATTAGATGTGGGAGATGAAAGTTTGTTATGCTTTTGTTATTTGATCTATTTGGGCTTGTTTTGTTTGTGACAAATTGGTTTTAGTTGTTTTAATGTTAACAGGCAAGTTTACCATATGCTCATAACTGCAAGAATGATTAGTAAACAACAGGCCTTGCCAGCTTTGGGATTCATTGGAAAGCTTGTCACAGTAAGTTCTATCTTCAAGTCTGTCTTTGTTAGATGATCATTAGGATGTTGCATCGGATGCTATCACATATTCTTTCTATATGTCAAAATGTAGTTGATGTATTTCTCTTCTTATTTCTGCAAAAGAATTTTTTTAAGTTTCTTTTTCAGTAAACAAGAAAGTGGGATCAGAACAAGCTTACATACGAATATAGTCATCTTTTTGAATTATAATGAAATCTGAAGGAAAGAGAGTTTTTGCAATGTTTGTTTCTAGTTGGTAAGTGCCAAAGCTCTATGGGAAAGCATGAGGAGTATGCAAGGGTGATAAGGTTACATGAAAGCTCCTTCCACAGATTTCATTGACTGCAACTTACAGAGTTCTGGTAATTTTGCTTAGCAAAAAGTTAAGATGATTAATTATGGTGTGCTGACTATGACATCATTCATAGTCTAAATTTAAGTTTCCTATTAAACATCCGCTTGGTAATGGCATAGAAATAGCTTTCTTTTAATTCATTATCTGTACTCCTCCTCCTTGTAATTTGTAAGTTAAGTGAAGTTGCCCCAATCTGAATTAGTTTCACTGTTAGCAGGCAATGAATGGAAATACTGCACTCATTTTAATTTTCTTTTGAGTTTTATTTAAAATACACATTCTTGCTCAGTGTAACTCTGTTCTTTCAAAAGAAACTAGGTCTCTAAATTCTTACAAAGTAGTCAGTTGTTTGAACAAATAATTTAATTTCCCAACCTAGTTTGCAGTCAATTGAATTGTCAGTGTTTTTGAATTATTATTCTGTGTGCTTTAAAGAAAGAGGCCACTTGGAAGGGATACCAGTACAACTAACCGATAAAAGGTGCTGGCTCGGACGTTTCCCAGATAAACAAGGTCTGCGATACCAATTGAGTTATCGGGGTTGGGTCGATAAGTTGGCTACCAAAAGAAAATTGCAACTAACATATATATTATCAGTTCGAACATGGAATGTCTGATCTGTGGGCGCCTGGAAAATTAGAGCTGCTTTGGAAGGAGATAGCATATTTGCAGAATGAACGATGAACGAAAAGTCAAGACCCTTGTATTCGGCATAATGGATGGTTCGAATAGGAGAGGCAGATCCCACAGAGAATGGGTAGATGATATAGTAGATTGGTGCAGAGCTGGTTTACAGAAACTAAGCCACTCCACGCTGGACAGGGAAAGATGGAAGGAAATAGTGAGAGAGGCATCAGACACCAATAGGCGCTTAGCCCATTGTTGATTATGATGATGATGATGATGATGAAAGGGATAGGGGCTGTCAGATTTTGTTACATAAACCATCTCATGAAAACTGCACTGTTTAGGTAGAAACAGTTAATTGAACAATTTGTTTGTAAAAGACCACTTGATAGTGACTAAAATGATGGATGTGGACTAAAATTAGCTTTGCTTTACCCCTTTGATAGTATTGAGTGTCATTCCTTGACACCAAACCTTTAGCCACTGGAGTATTGATTTGGATTCTGTTGCACAGCATCTCTCTGGGTTTGTTACTCATAGACTAATGCAGGGGTGGGCAATAAGTGGCCCATGGCCTGGGCACGGTTTTCAGATTTAGCTCTTGGTGGGCCACCAGCACTTTGTTTCCCTGTTTGTCCACAGGTACGGCTGCTCCCATCTCCTGTTGGCAGATTGCTGTTCCTGTCCACTGGGAGCTGTGAGTAGTGGTGCCTCAGTCCGTGCTACTTCCAGCAGCTCCCATTGATGTGGGAACGGTGATCCACAGTCAATGAGAGCAGCAAGCAGCCATACCTGCAGATGCACATGTAAGTAAAATAATCATAGCCTGCCAGGGGCTAAAGCTGGTGAGCCACCTCTGGCTTACATCCTGGGCTAATGCCTGTTACCTGTGGAATTCAGTGGTGATCCACTGTTGTTTCTGGAGACTCCATGACGATGCTCCAACCTTCTGCTTATGCAAATTGTTTAAAACACTATAATACAGGTTCAGATTTTCACAACCCTGGGTTTAGCAGGCGAATACTCAAACCACTGAGCTATCCCTCCCCCCTTACATCAACAGCAGGAGATAAAAGATAAGTTAGTCCGCAGGATAATCAAGATGCTAAAGGATCGCTCAAGGAAGACTGAGACAGTAAAACTAAATCAAAGAATGTGAAGGAGATTTTCATACCTGACTCATATTTTAGGTGGCATATCTGAGGGAATCTGTCATAGATTTAGGTGTCCATACAGGAGATTTTGAAACAAGTTGATAAATGAACTAGTAATAATTCACCAAGAGTTTTGAAGGAACTCAAATATTGCTTAAATCACTCTCTAGTTATCACGAAATAACTAGAAGATAGCTAAAGTAGTAATATACCTATTCTTAGAAAAGGCTGCAGGGGTGATCCTGGCAATAACTGGCCAGTAAGCCTAACTTCAGTACTGCACAAATAAAATGAAATGCTAGTACCAGAATTATTAGACACATAGATAAATGTAATATGTTGGGGAAAAGTCAACAAGGCTTTCATAAGCTGATGTCATGCCTTAGCAATCTATTATTATTTGTTGAGGGGGGTCAACAAGCATGTGGACATGAGCAATTCACGAACTGTAGTGTACTGAACATTTAGAAAGTCTGACAAAATCCTACATCAAGTAGTCTTAAGCAAATTAAGCTGTTGCCAGATAAGAAGGAAGATAGGAAATAAATTGTCAGTCTTCAAAGTGGAGAGAAGAAAATTGCTGTGTCCCCACCCCCCACTCCGCCCCCAAGCCATGTGTACTGTGACCAGTGCTGGTCGACAGTCTCATAAATGGTCTGGGAAAAGTAGTGAAGAGTGAGTTTTTTAAGTAATTTTGCACTTTCTGCAAACAATAGTTGAGTCAAATAAGGCATGGTTCTGGCTGTACTTTTACCATAATGGTAAAGATTTGCTGATTGAAAACACTCTAGCATCAGTCATTTCCTGAAGGGTCAGTTAGTTCTAATGCCTAGGATTGCAGGTGCCATGAAGAAGGAAATGGGACAACTTCTTCTGAGCTCATGGGTGGGGCTAGTTGTGTGAGGGTTTCAAGTATTTTAGGTGATTTGGAAGGACTTAGTGTCCAAGGAAAGTTGGACAGATGTTCTCTTTTATTTGTAAATTTCTCAGTAGCAGTTGTATATGTTGGTTATGCCCCCATTCACAGATGCACTGCTCAATGTTGGAGCCAGGTTCTTCAAACAGGGACCTGGCTGCTTCCAGATGTTAGAATTATGGGCTTGGAAGAGGCGTCAGAAGGTCATTGAGTCCAACCCCCTGCTGAAAGCAGGACCAGTCCTAGCAAAATCATTGCAGCCAGGGCTTTGTCTACATATCTCTGGGGAAGGAGATTGTACCTTTCCCTCTAAGTAACCCATGCAAGTACTTCACCATGTTTCTAGTGAAATACTTTTTCCTAATGTCCAACCTAGACCTCCACCACCACAACTTGAGATCACTGTTCCTCAGTCTGTCATCTGTCACCGTTAAGAACAGCCTTCTCCATCCTCTTTGGACCACTCTTCAGGTAGTTGAAGGCTGATACCCAATCCCATTTCACTCTTCTCTTCTGCAGACTAAATAAGCACAAATCCCTTAGCCTCTCCTCATAAGTCACATGCTCCAGCCCCCTAATCTTTTTTTGTTGCCCTCTACCAGACTTGAAGTAGGGTGTCCATGTACAATGGTGTAAGTCTTGTTTATAACCTGAATGTAGTAAACTCAAAAAATTACTTGTATACTTTAATAGTTCTGTTTGACTCAATACCTTATTGTTTTTGCTATTTAATCTGAGATGCCTGTGTGATTGGCTGGTTGTTTTTAATCAGTATGTCTGTGGCCACACTTGGCCAAAACTTGGAAATGGCCATGCAAATGGCCATTTCAAAGATTACTAATAAAGCGCTGAATTGAATATTCAGCGCCTCATTAGTATTAGGATGCTTCCAGCCACGGCACTTCGAAAGAGCCACTTTCGAACGCTTGCAGCTCAGTGCGGCTACATGGGGGTCCTTTTCGAAAGGACCGTGCACATTTCAAAATCCCCTTACTCCCCTCCGCTGCTTTAGTTGCATGCAGAGGATTGGCTTCTTCCCAAAGCAAAACTAACTGGAATAGTTCGAGCATGATGTCACAAAGGTATGAATCACAGCAATCAGATCACCGGTGATAGCTGCAGACTTGGAATATTTACCAAATGGCAGCAAGCTTCCCATATGCATGCTTCTGGGTGAGCTTTATAATCAACTCTGGTCCAAGAGGTTATAAAGGGAAAAGAGAGATGGAGAAATAGAAATCCTAACTTTAAGATCACCAATGTAGAGCCACAATATGTTCTTGAATACACACTGTTGATGCATATAAATGGAATGGATTAGCAAGAACTAGCAACACTATAGTGAAGATTCTTCATGGTGTAGCCTTTATTAACTCTTTTCTGAGCTTATAAACATTCACGTGTGAGAACTTGTTGGAGTTGAAGCTTTGCAGACAAAGTCTTGACTGGCAAGCAACTTCAAAATGAACAAATGCCAGATTTTCAGATTCTGGTGCTTCACATTCGAGCATCCAAATCTCTATTTAAATACCTAAATATCTTTTTACTGATCTGATCCAATTCCTGTGGAAGTCAGTGTAAAAAAGCCAGTTGATTTCAATGGGAATTAGATCCAGCTTTTACTTTTTAACTGCTGAATGATTTGTCTAAATCCACACCTAGTACCCCAACTCGGAAAATTTGGCTCTAAACCAATTCAGCAATTTAAGTTCCAGGAAGTTACACATGAGCTTGAGAAGGTTTTTTTACGAATTGACATGTATTTTAAGATTCTGTAGTTTGAAATCATATTCAGTTTTATATTATATGTATTTTGGGGGATTAAATAGGTAGAATTTTTTTCTTTCCATTCCTAAGTTTATAATGTTTCAACAGACAATCTTTAGAGAGGCAGTTACAATTTTAACTCCTCATGTATTCTGTTTTCTTTTGAAATCTAATGGCTATTACATGGCTAATTTGTTTAAGAAAGCAAAATGTGACTGCTATTAGTTTATTTTGGGGGAAAGATATCCAAGGTGTTAAAAGAATATGACCCTTGCCATCCTGGTAGAGGCAGGTGAAGTTGATGTGAGTTACCATCTGGTGACTGCTGACTTTGCAGCCTGCTCTCACAAGAGAGTACCATTAGGACTCCTGAGGGTGCAAACAAAAACAGAAATAAAACAGCATGAAAGGAACTGATAATGTCACTGTGATCTTGAGGCAGTGCTCATATATCAGAGTTGTTTGATAGTTTAATCTCCCCCACTGCTCTACTTCATCTTGTGTGTACCCTTTCAGCCTTTTTCTCTTCTTGTTCTTTGAAGATGTCAGCTTCCCAGGAAAATGTAGCTGAATGAAGAAAACAGTTTATGTCTGTTTTTCATTGTATAGAATACCTTTCTCTTTTATTAACAAAATATTTACATTGACTTTCATCTCTAATAGTAAAGCCTTCAATCTCTCAGTCATATGTACCTGAGGTGTAGCAGTTGGTGTTCACATTATGTGAGAGGTTTGCTGAATTTTCTCTATATATGGTGAACCTTTGTTCCCTCATATATCTGCCACAACTAAAATTCTCTTGTTGAGAATGAATGGATGTGATGTAAAAATGAACCTCGGATGGGAAACAAAACTGAACCCTTTTGTATGTGCTTATATATGGGCCAGTACATTTTTGAAACACACAAAAAAAAGTTTTATATCTTCTTTTCCCTATGATTGCAACTAAATGAAGTCAAAGGCGGTTGGCTCTTCAAATGGAGTTTCCACCTTCCACAGTGATGTGAGTGGTGAAGATCTGCATTACCGTCCTGCTTTGTTCTCACCAACAAGCTCAAGAAGGAGACTGGAGGAAGACATTGACTCAGCTGTATGTACTGTGGACAAGCGCGCAGGCATCTCGCCTGCTCTGGGTAATGCTTTAGAGCACATTGTGGAGCAGCTGGATGTTTTGACTTTAGTGAGTATGCAGTGCACCAATTAATATTCCTTAATATGACACAATTCCTTCTTTACTGGGTGAAGATCTTGGGCCGTGCTTATAACCTAAAGTATTGTAGTGTTGAGTTGACTCACCAGAACCCTGGTAAATTCTTTCAACACTGTGAAATGAAAGATGCAGATATAACTATCTCATATAGCTGGATGGGCTTTTAAGAGATCATTGAGTCCAGTCCCCTGCATTCACAGCAGGACCTATCACCATACCCTGACAAAATTTTAATTGACTTGCCCAGCGTCCTGAAAGGCCCCTTCAAAGGCTGAACTCACAACCCAAGGGTTACAAGCCCAATGCTCTAACCACTAAGCTATCCCTCCTGCTATAGGGTGGCTATATGAATTAACTAAAGTCAAACTAGGCAAGTCTTTAAAAGCTCTTTCTTGTTGCACAACAGCTAATGGCATTTTAAAACGTCAGAAGGCTACCCTCTTTGGCTGGGGAAGTTCATTTACCAGAAATCTGCTGTTAACTAGATAGTGTTAGTTTCCAACTTCAACAATCATGCTCTGGCAGAGGATGTGCAAAATAAGAATTGCAGAAGAGTTAAGAGAAAAACATGTCCACCTTGGTAGTTCCAGGACTATGGCCATTTTCATCCCCTGGGCTCCATATTCTAGGTATGAAAGCAGAGTCCAGTCTTTGGCATACTTGTAAAAATCAGTGTGAGACAGAGAAACCACCACCATTAATCAATGGCATCTGACTCTATTGCAAATTCTCAACATTTCCTCTCAGTAACTCAGCACCAGCCAATTTATATTTAAGGTATTTCGCTGTACTGGTAATTTACTAGAAGTGTACCTAATTGAAATGGGGTGGTCAGATAAACGTAGTAAAAGAAATGGAGAAAATGCTTGATTTACAAGACAAATCAAAAGGTTGTCAGGCTGTTTCTACACATGCCACTTTCTTTGAAAGTTGCATACTAATCAACGGCCCGAAATATGCTACTGAGGCATGGATGCAAATTCCCCGTGCCTCATTAGCATAAAGTCACATGATTTGGAGTCCAGAAGATGTTCTTCTGGACTCCAAAATGCCATTTAGAAGCGCGGCCCCCGGGGACTTCAGTAAGAAGGGGTCTCCGGATGAAGGACTTCCTTCCGGAAGACCCCCCGGGAGCTGCGCTTCTAAACGGCGTTTTGGAGTCCGGAAGAATGTCTTCCGGACTCCAAATCACGTGGTCTTATGCTAACGAGGCGTGGGGAATTTTCATCCACACCTCATTAGCATATTTCAGGCCATTTATTAGCTTCGAAAGTGGCGTGTGTAGAACGGCCTCAGTTACTTGTGAAATAATATGGATTAAAGTGAAACTGTCTAGAAAGCTCCATTTCTAGAACTGGTGTGAATTCTTGGAGGATGCCTTTTATGTAGTCATTTTAAAAAAGAGAGAGAGAGACTTTTTGGTTGCTGTGCAGTGCTTGTTTTTTGTAGGTGGAAACCAAAAATATATATTCCATGGATGGATAGCATTTCAATTTATTTTATTTATATTGAAGTATGTGTAGATGATCTAGAGATACAATACCTTCCAGTAAGTTTATGGAGGCGGGTTAATGCCTTTGGAAAATCTCCTTAGTTAAAAAAACCAGAATATTATTATTGGGTTTAAATGGTAGATTATCTGAAGCCAGTATTCTGGCCACAGTATTTTTGGTTATACGGTGAAAGCCATTGTTTTTGTGTGTAAAGTATTGTGCACATTTATGATATTTGAGAAATATGTAAAAAATACATTACTGTCCTCTTCTTGCAGACTATTTCAATTCTGGAGCAGCGACTGACTTTGACTGAAGATAAATTGAAAGAATGCTTAGAAAATCAATACAAAATGTTACTTCAGGCCAGACAAAGAGAATAAAAAGTTCAAATGTAGTTGACCTGTGCTGATGAATATGTATTTAGACATTCTCAGGGAACTAATAAATGATGCCTTTTTTAATTTTACAATGAACAAAAAGCAAATTTTGTTTCTCATTTTAACTTGCTGCTGTAAGGACAAAAAAGTGAAAATGCACATACAGTATATTTTAAAAATCAGTAGCAAATTAACATTTGGGTAGCATATTTAATAAAAGGTACTTTAGCCAAAGATTAATACAGTTTTAATACGCATTTTGGATGACTCTTTGATGTCCCTCAGGATTTCACTTTCTATTTTATTTTTTAGCGCTCAATATTTCATCCACGTCAGATCCTACCAGTTGGAAACCTTCACTTAAATATTTTCCCAATCCAACAGAACTTCCTTAAAAGCACTGAACAACAAATTATTCAGTTTCAGTTGGAAAGCATTTATTGTGAACAGGGGTAATGCAGCTTTTTCAATCTAAGTGAGGCTTATTTAAAATAAAGTTGACTTAAGAACAACAGCAGGTGAGAATTGTACATACGGAGAAGTGACAAGAAATTTAAAGAGGATTTTAGGGAATTCTGTTTTAAGAGTAATCAACTTTTGTATTACACATATGAAAATGAAGTAACTTGAACCTTTATCTGGCAGCTGAACCCATGCAAATCCAATTGCAAGACTGAAGCCTTATTTTATATTTCCATTCATTATTTATGTCATTAAAATATATTTTCCCTACTTAAGATTAGTACTGAAATTAAAGTGTTTAATATTTTTGAAAAACACCAAAGTAAATCTAGGCCTGTACTGTAAACCTCTGCAAGGTCCTGATCTTGCAAATATATGCAGTGGAAAACTTTATGCACCGTGAGCAGTCCAATGGAAAACAGTTAAAGGAACATAAATTAAGCACCTCTGTAAGCCAGTGCAGAATTAGAACCTATCAAAGTAAGGATTTCTATAATCAGGCTCTTAGTTTGCATTTTAGAGTTTGGGTGTGTGTTGTAAATATTGAAAAGAAGAAAGCAGAAAGGAAACTTACTGTAAACATGAATGGTGAATCATTAAAGAGGGATAAATTCTACATTCTCTATGGCTGTGTCTACATTAGCCCAAAACTTCAAAATGGTCATTGCCATTTTGAAGTTTTGGGCTAATGTAGACATAGCCTATGATATGGAACTTTTGCTTTGTTTCTTTACATCTTCCTAGTGTCATTGAATGGCAGTTGCAGATCATCTTTTTTTGTAAAATTTAGAATCAAAGTTGAGGAGCTTTTCCTTTCTACAGCTTCATGCTTACTTTGGGAATTTGTATTTTGCATAAGGCAAAGGGGAGCGCTTATAAATAATGCAAATTAACACCTCAGTTGTGCGACTGAATCTGTATAATTGAACCCATTTATCTATGTTGAGCTCTTTAGAGCTCTGCTTGAGCACTTGCGTACACCTGTGAAGATTCAATTGCAGAATTATGGCCAAATTGGCAAATAACACGTCTCAAACATTGTTATTTAAAACTCTGTCATGATCGCCCATTTCTGACTATCCCATCACCAGAGTCTGTGATGCATAATAATCTGTGAGTTTTGGTTAATCAAGAAATTTTTAAAACATCAGATCACACATCTATGTTTTCTGTTGTTACTGTATTTGTAGTTGGAATAACAGTTATAATATAGGGAATTAGACTTTCATTTTGGTTGTGTGTATATATTTCTTTGCAAAATATACTTAATGTCTTCCAGAATGAAGATCATTTTTGCAGTTGTATCTGTAACTTTGAGCTGGCTTTCAATTGTGCAAATATTTATACCACCATACAGTGTGTGGCTGCGTAAATGTTAGTTTTTAGATCAATATATTTTATTATAATTTAATATTTTCACATTCTCATTTGATTGTAAGGGCTAAGGACTTGCCTGTATAAAGCAGCAATGCACACTACAGGGGTGTGATTTCTGCAGCATGCTAGTGTTTGCCATTAATTGGTCCGCATGGCTCCTGCTGGTGTGCACTTAAGGTTCCCTTGTGCACTTTAACAAAATGCTGTTTGAAACAGAAATCCTTCCCCCGTAGGTTGCATTATCATACTACGGAGCTAATCCCTTAGAAATTTAACCCTTCAAATCTCAAGCAGTTGCTATTCTTTCCTATCGAGGTATCCTTTTTTTTAAAATAAAAAACAAACTTATTAGCAGGCTCATGTTGTTCTTTTTCCAGTGATTGCAGATGTCCATTCCACTGGTGGGTGTGCTCCAGTGCAGGTCTTGGAGTCCTTCGCTGAGCCGTACCCACTGGTACCAAGACCCTCTCCTATCTTGCACCTCACACCCAGGGATAAAGGGCTGAGGAGTCCCCAACCCTCTAAGTCCTTTATGCCTCCAGAGAAAGTTGTTGGAGCTCACTTTCTTTTCTCCTGTAAGCACTATGGTGACACCTGTAAATCATGGTTTCCCAAACTGGGGGAGCGTGCTGAAATTCCAGGGGGGTGGGAGGCATCACAGCCCCCCATCACCCCTCACCTGAAGAAAGAGCTGGCCTTTGCTTCTGGCTCTCAGCCCAGCTATTTAACATGGGTGACCTGGCACACCCACTATAAAAAGCAGGCAGCTGGCGAAGACCCCCGTGGAGCTAGCTGCCTTCTGTAGAGATGAGTGACTGTGAGTTGGGCAGAGGAGGAGGAAGATGGGATTAGATGAGAGGCTGGGGATGCCTGGCTCGGGTGAGGGGGATGGAGTAAGAGCAGGATGTGGTGGGGTTTTGTGGCGTGGGATGGGAGGGGCTCAGGCAGACAGCCAGCTTGTGGGACTTGCTGTGCTTGGGCAGCTGGCTTCAGCATCATAGGGCTCAAGCAGCTTGGGCTGGCAGCTGGTGGCTGGCTCCAGCAGCGCAGGGCTTGGGCACCTCAGGCTGGTGGGTGGGGGTGGCTGGCTGACCCCAGCAATCTGGGGCTTGGGTGGCTTGGGATGGCAGGTGGGTGGCTGGCCCTAGCAGCGTGGGGCTTGGGTGGGCAGCTAGGGCAACTGGCTGTGGCTGATGGATGGGGTGGTGGTCCCTGCAGGGCGGGGATCAGGTAACTGGCCCAGGTGGCTGGTGAGAGGGTGGGTAGATCGCCCCAGCAGTGCAGGGCTCGGGCAGGCAGTTCTGGCAGTGCAGGTCTCAGGTGGGCAGCGGCTGTTGAGGTCAGCTCTGGTGGCCCATGAGGGGCCAGGAAAAACTAGTTGTGCTTATGTTTAATTTTAAATAACATTTTATATCAAATTTTTGTGTTTATTTTAAATTATTAATTGAATTTTTTGTTAAAGGAGGGTTGGATGATATTAAAGAAGCAGGGGGAGGCATTGAGGGTTTCTCAAAATGGGGGTGTGATGCCAAAAAGTTTGGGAACCACTGTCATAAATAGTGCCCATTCTATAGTGTTCGTAGTTAGTTTGTGAGGGTCTGGCACCCAGTATGGGTACTAGTTCCAGTACCAGATGTATGCCATGCTCGTTGTGTTTCAGGCCATGCCAGGATTGGGGTTAGTTACCCTCATCCCAGCTGCCTGGTGGAGGGGGTGTTCACATGAGCGACAAATATGACATTTGTAAGGGTTGTAAGACCCACCCTGAAAAAGATGGGGCAGCTAGATTGAAATACATGCTGCTAGAATTGAGGCTATGTTCTTAGCCATCTACCACAATCTGGGTAGCAATAAGCTTCGTACTGCTCAGTAGCACACCTCCAATATTACCAGCACCAAGGGGCCATTTTCCTGAGGTGTTTGAGGCTATGATGGAGTTGTTAAAACTTCATAGTGCTGCCATCACCAACAATTCAAGTGTCTTGCTCGGCACTGGTGCCAAAGCTACTAATGTCAGCGGCTTCACCTGCATGCCAGGGAAGTTCTAACTGATTCACTTCTTAGGACACCAATTAAGGCAGTGTCATCTGAGGGAGAGCTAAAGATGATCTGAACCTTCTTCACTGGTACTTTTGGCTACAGTATCATCATGGTCACAAGGAATAAGCTTCTTCATCAGATGCTGAAGTGGTATCTCATGTGTCCCAACCTAGTCAGTCCCATCCATTGCTCTTCAGAAAAGAGACCCCGCTTAGTTTCAAAGACTAAAGCAACACAGAACACCACAGGCATTTGAAGCAAAAGGCATTCTGCCCTGGTTTCAGCCTCAGAAATAACTAGGGCCCTAAGGACCATCACAGTTGCAGACTGTAGCCATAAGTACTCTAACATTGATAACGAGTCTGTTACTGAACAAATTCAACGGTCTCTCTTATGAGCCACCACAAGGGGAGCAGAAAATGAATCAGCCCCCAGTACCATTGACATCTACTTCCTCTTTCCCTGATAAGACACTGCTTTATTTACATATACTTTAGAGGAAGGGAAGAGGGTACAAGAATAGGTATCCAGTAACAAGTGCACAAAAAGGAAATTTAGTATGAGAGTGTGAGCCAAGAACCTTGGGATGCCAACTGACAGAGGGTATAGGCCTTGTAAAGATGCAGGAATTGCCTGGTTTTACACAAAGTAATGTAAAGTTTCCAGTGAAACTTGGTCATCGTAGTCATTGCAACATATACGTTTTGGTAAATATGTAAGAAGTTAGATGTGTGTACTAGAGGGGAATTAGCTCAAGTGGTAGGGCTCTCACTTAGCATGCGAGAGGCAGTGGGCTCAATGCCCACATTCTGCAGTGAGAGTGGTGTCCTTAATTCTTGGGGGAGGGACACCTCAGTGAATTGGCCTGCTAAACCCACGGTTGTGAGTTCAACCTTTGAGGGGGCCATTTAGGGACCTGGGGCAAATATATTTAAAAAAAAAATCTCTCGGGGATGGTGATAGGTCCTATTGTGAGGGCAGAGGACTGGACTGGACTTGACTCAATGACCTCTGAAGGTCCCTTCCAGCTCTATGAGGTACGTATATAGGTATGCTGAAAATGATGTTTCCTAGGGCTTATGGTTAAAGTCAGACACTCAGAAGTTCCATGCCCAGAGACAAAATTCTCCAGACAGAGGGGTAGGAGATAGTTCTATCCTGAGTGGACTGCTGTGTATTCCATGTCTCTCAAAAGGGTGAGTCGAATGCTAATGAAGAACTGGAGGAGACGTCAAAATGAAATTAACAGAAGGGTTAAATAATGGGAGCATACAAGTACACTATTTCAGATGAACATCAAGGGCTGGGCTGGTGTATTTGGGGAGGCAGAGAGTGTGAAATCCTAGGTGATTACTGACAACAGAGAGAGGGCAAGCAGGGAGAGCCACTCAGAGGAACAGGGAGGGGGCACCCCATTTAGCAATTAAAATGTTGGTAGGGATACAAGTTTGTGTTGCATCTCCCAAGTGCTGTCACAAGTCACCTATATCTATCATCCTTGCATCTGTGAGGACAAGTTGCTATTGGGCTTGATCTTGTGAAAGGGGGCACTCAGCATCTTGCTGAAAACACTGGGAAAAGAACTTGGGATATCCTGTAAGATACAGGAGAAAGTTGAGTGAGTTTACATTTAGGGTCCCAAAAGCATGTCATGATTTTGTTTTACATGTAACCATTTGTTTCCAATATTCCTTCTATCATTTGAACTGCTGGACATTGATAATAAACTTATTCTTGTTTTCAGTATAAATATATCTGAAAGCTGTGTGTTAAGCAGAGTGGTGATCTGGAGTTAAAACTAGTGAGTGGATATGTATTATTCCTTTGGTAGCAGTGGATCAAAGTTCTATGAATGTTCGGTGGACCAGGGGCTCAGCCCACCAGTGTGATGCTTCAAGGGCTCAGCAGTTGATGTGTACGTATTAACTGTAAAGAAACTTCAGAGCCTGCAGGGACTGAAAAAGTAGTACTTGTGCTGCCTATAGCTGGGGTTATCTGGGAACTGACCTTCAGCCGGTTCAGACAAGGCTCTTCCATGCTGTAAGAAGCAGGTGCTAGCGAGGTGCCTCACCCCAGTGGAGCATCCCTGTTACTATGGTACAGCCTAACTTAAGAGTCTAACCATGCCTCATGTGAAAAAGATGGTTCTAAATACCTCTGCAAATTCAGGCTGAGGTAACCATTCATGCCATTCATAAAAAATACTGCGCTTTTTCTCTTGACTAGAGCTGAGGAAAAAAAATTGGTTCCGAGTCTCAACTAAAAAGATTGGGGAGAAAAAATTGCTTTGGTTCAAACCTTAAATGACTTTTCAGGTTTTATCTCCAAAAAGGATTTTAAAAAATACATTTTGTTTGACCCAAATGAATGGGTGATGGGTAAGGCATGTTTCACTTTCAGTCATTTTGGAATGTTTTCAATTTTTTTTTTAAAGCTACATTTCAAAATGAAGTCTAAATCGCTCGTCTTGATATGCTCAAAGTTAAATGTTTACTTTCAAAATACTCTACACGTTTCATTTAGAAATGGCCAAAAAGTTTTGGTCTTTTTGAAACCATTTTTATTTGGTTTTT
Source organism: Carettochelys insculpta (assembly GCF_033958435.1). NCBI lineage: Eukaryota > Metazoa > Chordata > Testudines > Carettochelyidae > Carettochelys > Carettochelys insculpta. The sequence continues at coordinate 296,375,662 of NC_134137.1, forward strand.
GCAGAAATTATTCACCCAGTTGAATCCAGATGGATTCAGTGCTCCCCAAAAAGCAATTTATTTTTTGCCAAAAATCTTTTAGAAGCTCTACTCCTGGCAAACCTAATTGCTGACCCATTACGTGGTGTCAATTATAAATACTGAAACAGAGTAGTTTCTTCCTCCAAGGACTTTTGTACTTATTCAACAAATATCATCCTCTGTGACTGAACAGACCTGTCCTCCCCTTGACTGAGACTCCCTCTTTAAACCCTCTTGTGAACACCTGCAACTCTTGCATCTGATGAAGCGAGTCTTTGCCCACAAAAGCTTATGCTCCAAAATATCTGTTAGTCTGTAAGGTACCACAGGACTTCTTGTTGTTTTTGAAGTATCATTCCTGAGCTTCAGAGCTGCATGTTCCTCAAGACAAAGGTATGTCAAGACTCCCACACCTCTTAGGGTGCGTCTATGCTAGGCACTGGCCATGTCTACACTAGGCCCAAACTTCAAAATGGCCATGCAAATGGCCATTTTGAAGTTTACTAATGAAGCGCTGAAATACATTTTCAGTGCCTCATTAGCATGCGGGTGGCTGCAGCACTTCGAAATTGATGCGGCTCGTCCCGACGGGGCTCCTTTTCAAAAGGACCCCACCTACTTCCAAGTCCCCTTATTCCTATGACCAGATGGGAATAAGGGGACTTTGAAGTAGGTGGGGTCCTATCAAAAAGGAGCCCCGTCGGGACGAGCCGCTCGGCGGCAAGGCGCGTCAATTTGGAAGTGCTGCGGCCGCCTGCATGCTAATGAAGTGCTGAATATGTATTTCAGCACTTCATTAGTAAACTTCGAAATGGCCATTTGCGTGGCCATTTCGAAGTTTGGGGCACGTGTAGACACGGCCACTAACATTGAAGTTAACTTCGAAGTTAGGCACTACTTTGTAGTAGCCAGCAGAGAGTCAACACACATTTTTCCCTTTCTTCAAAGTTAACTTTGAAGTAGGGAGCACAACTTTGAAGTCCTTACTCCATTCCCGCGAATGGAGTAGTGCCCTACTTCGAAGTTTATCTTCAAAGTAAGGTGTATGTAGATGCTCAGCTTCGAAGTTGTACTTTGAAGTAAGCAACTTCGAAGTTATTTTTGTAGTGTAGACACAGGCTTACAGATTGATTATGCTTAGTTACAGACTCAGTGGCTGTGTCTATACGTGCCACTTCTGGAAGCAGGATGGTAATGCGTTGTCTGGAAGACACTAATGAGGTATGGATATAAATTTCCCATGCCTCAGGACTCTGAACCACGTGCCCATATGCTAATGAAGTGTGGGAAATTTACATCCATGCCTCTAGCATCTTCCGGACCGCTCATTACCATGACACTTTCAGAAGAAGTGGCACATGTAGACACAGCCAATAAGACCAACACTGCATCATTTCATTTCATAATCTTTAACGCTAGAAACTTTTACAATGAAAGTGTAAATTCTGAAGAAACTAACAAGCCCAAGAGAAAAGTATTGGTGGAGTTTACAACCTGCTCTTGGCTCAAACCGCTTGCTCATAGAAAGATTTGGTCTCCTTGCCCCTCTGCTGTCTGGAAACACCTCACTTTCCCGACATGAGGATTAGTCAGGAACTCTGAATGTTTAGCTCCCAGAGTTTCCCTGTGTAATTTTAATTCTTGTGCTTTTCCATGAGTGAGTACCATCTGGCACTAAATAGTTCAATTATAAAAATTAATTCAAGAGACTGCTGAGTACAATACAGCCATATCTGGGAGAGGTGATTGGCAACTAATCTGAGCAGGTCACAGTACCGTAGTAAGAAAGAAGGAGCTTGATTAAGAACATCTGGGCAAATGCCAATTGTTAACAGAAAAAAGTGGTGTGGGACTTTTACTGTCCATGTAAGCAGGAAGAACTTCCTTCTTAAAAGTTTTATTAAAGAGCCCTTAAATTACTTCCCTTGCCATTGATCCGATCATGACTCTCACACACCTCTTTCAGATTGCTGCTGGATTTGCAGTGATGTGAGATCTGGATCTAGCCCCAAGACTATTATCATGCAATTTTACTCTAAGTACTTGCAGGCTTTGTGAAGTAGAGAAATTCTGGACCCCTTGCTCCCAAACGAATAAAGAATGTGTCCACATGCTTTGTTTGGATCCAGGAACATGAAGTATTTGTCAGTGTCGACTGTGGGAATTTTTCATGCTTCAGGTGCATAGTACAATAGAAGTGCTTACTTGGCAGCTGTTAATTGGAAAAAGTACATAAAGGTACGTTTCTTTGAAAAGAATGCAGAGTGCATTTGTTGTGACTCACCCCCTACAACAGGTGCAATAGCTGTTGACTTTACCTAGGTAACAAAAGTTGCTCTCAAACTACAATATTGATTTTAATGCAAATTTTAAAATTACATTGGAAAATTTGTTCCCAAGCCAGTTCAGTTAATGGACAGAAAACTATTAATTATTCAGTGTTACAAGACAGGTTTGTGATACCTTAATGTAGTTTCTATTATCTGAGTGTCTTTTTAATAATGAAGACCCAAGCCTCACTTTATTTATCCGTATATTTTTGAGCTGTGGTAATGAGCATTGAGGCAGCTAATATAACACAAAAGGACTTTATTTCCTTTCCTCTCTGGCTGTGTCTAGATTAGAATGATTTGTCAACAGATGCTTTTGTTGGAAGATGTTTTGCAACAAAACTTCTGTCAACAGATTGCATCCAGACAGCAGCTCAGATTGAAAGAGCAATACGCTCTGTCAACGGAGTGCGGCTGGACTGCCGGGCCACTCTACCGGCAATACGGCCACTCGGAACCACAGCAGACAGGGTCCTAGGTCAACAGTTCCTTCTGGGAGCCCCAGAGAGACGCTCCCTTAAAGGGACCTTCCCAGACACCCATTTCCTGCCCATGCTGCAGGTGAGCCTACCTCCTCGAGGGACAGCACAGTCCAGTAGGGCTTTGACTTTTTTTGGGAGACAGAGCTTGTTCCAAGGAGCCACAGTGCCCAAGCGACCCCTGAGCTTGCGCTGCCCCAGAAATGCTTCAGCATCTGCTGCACCTCCTGATGGACGTCCTCCTCTTCCTCATGGAGAGCAAGCCTGAGACCACCTTCGAGGACCTCACCATGGCTGCAGGATGGTCACAACTGCGCCCACTTCCCCTTCCCCCCAGGTGCACAGGCAGATCTGGAGGCACTGCACCAGTTCCAACTAGTGGGACGACCAGCAGTGGCTCCAGAACTTCCGAATGCAGAAGGACAGCCTCCGGAGACAGGACTCCTGGCTATGGCCTGCAATCCTCCTTGAGAAGTGGGTCTCAGTCACCCCTGGAAGCTTGCCACCCCTGACAGTTTGCCACCCCGACAGCAACTGCTTCATGGGCAACCAGTTCAGTGAGTGGAAGTCCATCATTGGGGCCCTCCTTGTGAAGGTAAGACACTCCTGGGCTGCAGTCCCTGCATAGGGGGTGTCCCACCCATGGGCAACCCTTGGGAGGCAGGGTCCAAGGTGCAAGGGGTGGGGTTGGGGGGAGGGAAGGAAGGGTGTGTGTGTCCCCCTCCCTCTTCAGGACATAAGGGCAGACCAAAGGTCCATCTAGCCCAGTATCCTGTCCGTGGCCAATACCAGGTGCTCCACAGGGAGTGAACCATCTATCTCCAGCTTCTGACAAACAGAGGCTAAGGATACCATTCCTTACCCATCCTGTCTAATTGTCATTAATGAACCTAACCTGCATGAATTTATCTAGCTTTTTTTTAAAGCCTGTTTATAGTCCTAGCCTTCACAGCCTCCTCTGGCAAGGAGTTCCACAGGTTAACGGTGCATTGTGTGAAGAACTTCCTTTTATTTGTTTTAAACCCGCTACCCACTAATTTCATTTTGTGTCCCCTAGTTCTTATATTGTGGGAACAAGTAAATAATTTTTCCTTGTTCACTTTCTCCTCACCACTCATGATTTTATAGACCTTTATCATATCCCCCCTTAGTCTCCTCTTTTCTAAGCTGAAAAGTCCTAGGGCTTGTCTACACTATCGCCTTCCTTCAAAGGAAGGATGGTTATTAGGGTTTTGGGAATTTACTAATGAAGTGCTGCCATGCATAAGCAGCACTTCATTAAGCAAATTCCCCCCCGCGGCAAGTCCGAAATTTTAAACTTCAAAGTACGTGGCTGGTACTTCGAAGTTTAAAACTTCGGAGTTGCCACGGGGGAGAATTTGCTTAATGAATGCTACCTATGCACGGCAGCACTTCATTTGTAAACTCCCAACACCCTAATTACCATCCTTCCTTCGAAGGAAGGTGGTAGTGTAGACACAGCCTTAGTGTCTTTAATCTCTCTTTGTATGTTCCAAACCACTAATCATTTTAGTTGCCCTTTTTTGAACCTTTACTAATGCTAATATATCATTTTTGAGTTCAGGTAACCACATCTGTATGCAGTATTCAAGATGTGGGTGTGCCATGGTTTTATACAAGGGCAATAAGATATTCCCTATCCCTTTTTTAAATGATTCATAACATCCTGTTTGCTTTTTTGACTGCCACTGCAAACTGCATGGATGTTTTCAGAAAACTATCCACGATGACCCCAAGATATCTTTCCTGATTAGTTGTAGTTAAATTAGCCCCCATCACACTGTACATATAGTTGGGGTTATTTTTTCCAATGTGCATTACATTACATTTATCCATATTAAATTTCATTTGCCATTCCATTTGCACAATCACTCAGTTTTATGAGATCCTTTTGAAGTTCTTCACGGTCTGCTTTGGTCTTAACTATCTTGAGCAGTTCAGTGTCGTTTGCAAACTTTGCTACCTCACAGTTTACCCCTTTCTCCAGATCATTTATGAATAAGTTAAATAGGATTTGTCATTGGACTGACCCATGGGAACACCACTAGTTACCCCTCACCATTCTGAAAATTTACAATTTATTCCTCCTCTCTGTTTCCTGTCTTTTAATCAATTCTCAGTCCATGAAAGGATCTTTCCTCTTATACCATGACAACTTAACTTATGTAAGAGCCTTTGGTGAGGCACCTTGTCGTGATGGCCATCCTGCTGCAGAAGGTCATCTGTATGGGAGACTTGGACACAGTTGTGGCCCAATTCACCACCCTGGGGTTCCTGAAATTCATCAGGGGCCATCAATGGCACCCACATCTCAATCCATGTCCTGGAGCATAGTGGCCAAGTATATCAGCCTCAAGGGATTCTTTTTGATGGTGGTGCAGGCCCTGGTTGACCACTGTGGACAGTTCATGGACATTTTTTGTCAGGTGTTCTGGCTGACCACATGACACTCATGTGTTCCGCAACTCCGGCCTGTGCTGGAGGATGGAGGCAGGCACATTCAACCCCTCCTGTGAGCTGGCAGTTGGGGACATGGCCTACCACCTCATGCCATAGCCGATGAAGCTTTATTCCAGCCAGCTAGACCTCAGCTGGACACTTTTCAATGCCTGCCTCAACCAGGCCATGATGCAGGCTGAGTGTACCGTTGGCTGCCTCAAGGCAAGCTGTAGGTGCCTGCTCACTTGCCTGGTTTTGGGGCAGCACAACATCCACCGAGTTGTGGTGGTATGTGGTGCCCTGCACAGCATTGTGGAGGGAATGGGAGAAGCCTTCCTCCCGAGGGGCAGATGCTAGTCACAAGGGCTGTGTGTGTGAGCAGCTTGGTGCAGCTCCCATCCACCAGGCCCATCAGAATGGGATGTGGATCTGCAAGTCCCTGAGGGAGCACTACTCCCACAGCCCCCAGTAAACCTCCCTGCCCCGCAGTGGGGGCCTTGGGCCCAGAGCCCTTCCACATCCCCTTCATGACACCTCCCTTTGCCCCGCACCCCTCCCCAACCCCTGCTCAATAAAGAAGGGCGTGGGTGTGCTGAACAAATGACTATTTCACTTAATCAAAGAAAAATGTGTTGGAAAGAAACAGTGCAATAACAATTTACAATAAAGCAAAACGCAAAGCTCTTTGAACTATGTACAGTGGGATTCAGGCTTGGGAAAGGGGTGCAGGGCATCAGAACTTAGATATGGGGGCTTGAGACAGGGGGTGGGGGGCCCATGAACCCAAGGGGGAGTGGGACCCTGAATGGCATCAGCCTCGGGATCCCCTCCTGCTGCAAGTTCAGGGCTGGGACGGGGAGAGGTATGGAGAAGGTGGGGCTGCAGCAGGGTCTGGGTGGGCAGGGGGAACAGTGGCCTGGGGAGCAGGAGGGCTTGGAGAGTAGGCGGGGGGCAGCCATGGCCCTCAGCCACCTGAGCAGATCCAGGATGCCCTGCAGGGTGTGGGGGAGGCGGGGGGGGGGGGCAGCCATGGGTGGCTGGGCCATCATGTCCTTCCAGGTGCTAGTGGCAGCATCAAAGTGGGACATGTGTTGGTCCCAGGCCCATAATGGCCACTCCATGGCAGGCCGCAGCCACCACTCCATAATCCAGGTCATCCTCCAGAGAGTGGCATTGTGGTCCTCCTGGGTGTGCCAATGGCCCCTCTGGCTGCAAGCTCGCCTGGGTGGTGGGGTGGGGCTGGCCTGGCCCTTGGATGGTAGGTGCAGCTGTAAAGAAGATGAGGAGAGATGGTGCAATGCAGCCCCTAGGGCCCTGGCCCCCACCATGAGCAGCAACCAACAACCCCCCCGGGCCAAGGGACGGGAATGTCCTGGGAGTAAAGCCATGTGTGGCCTGCACAATGGGCCCTGTTGCATGTGGGGGCCTCTGGGGCTGAGCTGACTGAACCCCCACCCCTCTGCTCAATGGACTAGCAGCCAAGGGGGTTTCCGGCCACAGAGGAGTCCCCTCATGGGTAGCAGGTGAGCCAGGAGCAGCCTGGTCCTCCCCGGTGCCCTGCACACACACCTGGGGCTCAGAGCACTGTCCCTGGGAAAGGGTGCTGTCTCTCATGCCCATGAGGCAGTGTGTCTGGGGTCAGGCTGGCACCCTTGTGGCCAGCCTGCTTCCAGCCATGGCAGGCGCTAGCGGCGCTGCCCCCTGGGGGTAGGGGGGTTGGGGTTCATCCAGCATCCCGTGAGGCCAGCAGCAGGCTGGCATGGGGACTGTCTGCTGGGTCCAGGCAGTGCACACTACTTGCACGTGTGTAGGGAGTGCAGCTTGAGGTTCCCTTCCGAGCCAGCCACGCAACGCTCACCACACGCCCCATCTACACCCACGCACCATGCCCTGGGGTGTGCAACATACGGGGCACTCACTGGAGTAACCCTCACCCAGCTCCAAAGATGGCCTGGCTGGTGGGGACCGGCTCCAGGATGAGTAAGAGGCTGCTGCTGGCCTCCAACGCCATGCCTGGCTCTGCCTTTGTCTGGGTTGTGGCTCAGAGGCCTCCTCCTCCAGGGACTCCTGCTGTGGTGGTGGTGGGGTCCAGACCAGTGTGTCCATGCTGCAGGGTGGCAGGAATACCTCCAGGAGGGAGGACACCAAGCAGCTCCTTGTAGTAGGGGCCAGTGGGGGGCCTGCCCCGGAGCATGAGGCAGCATCCTGGGCCCTGACATATCCCTGGCAAATCTCTTTCACCTGCACCGTGTCCTGCTTTGTGTCTCAGTGGGATGGCCTTGTTCTGCCAGGTTGGTGACCATCAAGGTGTAGGTGGTGTTGCAGCACTTCGCTCTGGGGTCTTTGAGACTCTTCTCTCCCCACAGGTCCAAAAGGGCCTGGATCTTGGCCTTGGGCCTGGATCTTGGCCTTAGTCCTGGATGGGGCCCATCTCTTGCTGCCCCAGGATGGCTTCTGTAACCCCTCTGGCTAGTTCCTCGAGGGGCCGGGGGGAGTCACAGGCTGCCTGCTGCTCAGCCACAGGGATTGCGTGGCTGCAAGGGATTGGGGCACAGTTGTGTGTTGTTGTGCTGCTTGCACGCTCTCAGCTTCCTGCCAGAGGGTCTCCCAGTCTCTCTGCGACTTTAAGAGGGGCCACTGACAGGGACCACGGAGCTCTGCTTGCTGTGGACAAGGTGTTCCTGGGGCACAGGCATAAGGGACGGGTGACAGAAGAGGGTTTAGCCAGCAGAAGAACATCCACACGGCCTCTGTATTGCCAGCATCCCACCCCGCACCCCTGCCAACAGCAAAATCTTGCGCAGCTATGCTAATGGTCTTCCATTTGCAATTTCATGACCTGGCATTAGCATAGCGCTGCTGGCAGCAGCACTGTGCTAGCAGGCTGCCTAGATGTGGCCCATGCCCTTGGGATCAGGCTGTTTTTCAACAAAACATCCTCAGCTATGCTACATTCCTCCGATCGCTTTCCTGAAAAAAAACCAAAAAGATCCCAATTGTGAATCCCAGGAGTAACAAGGAATTATGAGATTATAGGACTTGGGTAACACAAATACACCCAACTTCTCTCTTTCAGCTGCTGAAGGAGTAATACTTGCCAATCCAGTGAGAAAAAGACTTCTGTTATATAGTCATCTCTTTGTGCTTTGTCTCATAATGACTTCTATCTCAGGTTGTTTCCTATTTCTAATCCCCAGAGGAAATCCCTGTTCCTTTCCAAGAGATAAAACATTGGAACAAAGGGAAAGCAGCAGGAACCTGCCAATCTCTGTACTATAGAATTTCACTGAAGCTTTTCCAGCCCCTGATGATGGAACCCAAAGGCCTCCAGTATTTCTTCCTACACCTGTATCGAATATCAAGATCTGGGGTAAGATTAATCATTTAGAAGTAAAGTGTGCTTGCAGGGGAGCTATAATTCATTGGGGCTTTACAAATAACTGTGTCAGAGATAGAATTATGTGATGTTCCCAGCTGTACAACCTTCTGCCTGTAGACTTTTTTAAAAGATAGAAACCAGAACAGATGCAAACAAGAAGCCTGCAGTTTCATGTTACCTTCATCTGGCACATTTTGGAAAATTGAAATATTAAAGATGCCTTCACCTTCCACCACCACGCAATATTGACGTGGTAGTGGAAGGTGGGGGTTGAAAAGGACAAAATACTCCAGAGAGCATTTTTGGATCATTAGCTCACCTAACAAATTAGGAGCTTTTAAAAAGCTTTTTTATTATTATTTTTTACCCTCAACTATATATTGTGAGCACAGAGTCCAGGATTTGGGTTAGACCATAAATAGAGTTATTTGAAAGAGGGCAATTTCAGATGTATAAATTTCTCATTTATGATTAGATTCACTATTCACTTACACTATAATATATCTCAAGTAATTCAATTAAAGTTAAATGGACCTACACTGGATTTACAATGTTGTTGCTGTGGGGAGAATTTAGCCCATAATTTGTATTTGTTGCAAGCCATAGTCTTGGGAAATTCACAGTTCCCTATAGTTTTGCACTTTCAGTAAGATGTAGTTAAACTCTAAATGTAAATGACTAAGGAATAATGGAAAACTGATTCAAGCACAGTTTACTACACTTGGTGCTCTCAATCCAGGAACTAGGGTTCATATATTTACTTCACAAAAATACCACATGCTTCGTCACGACTCACCCTATTTGCTCAGCATAATCTCCTGCCTTGAAAAAGCCACAGTATTACAGAATAACAGTGAGGTTTACTGGAGAAGCTTGGACAGCACTTGTTAAACTCAATTCGAGCATGTCCTAGCTAAGGCTGTGGCTACACAGCGAAGTAATTTTGAGATAACAACTGTTATTCTGAAATAACTTTGCAGTCATCTACACTACACACGTGCTCTTTCAAAATATATTTGAAATGGCAGGTGCATCATTTTGAAATCAGTAAACCTCATTGCATGAGAACTAGTACCTATTTTGAAACAGCTGTTAAGACGCGGAACAGCACTTATTTTTTAATAGCTATTTTGAAACAGCTGTGGCCACACTAGCCCCTTTTGGAAGGGGCATGGTAATGAGGGATTTCAGAAGATGCAACACCTCATTAGCGTAATGGTGGCCGCGCATGATTCGAAAGTGCCGCTTTCGAAACACATGCCACCCATGCACCCAGGAGCCTTTTGAAATGACCCACTGATTTCAAAGCCCCTTCTTCCCAAAACCAAATGGGAAGAAGGGGCATTCAAAGTCAGGGGGTTCTTTGGAAAGGCCCTTGGCTACATGAGCAGTCTGTGTTTTGAATCACGCATGGCTGCCATTATGCTAATGAGGTGCTGTGTATTCATAGGGCTCCTCATGAACATCTTCTGAAATCCCTCATTACCATGCTCCTTCTGAAAGGAGGGAACTAATGTGGCCACAGCCAATAAGTGCTATTCCCTGTCTTAACGAAATAGTTATTTGGAAATAAGTGCTATGACTGGCCGTGTCTACACTATCCCAAAACTTTGAAATGGCCATGCAAATACATATTCAGTGCCTCATTAGAATGTCGGTGGCCATGGCACTTCAAAACTGCTGCAAGCCGCACGGCTCGTCCAGACGGGGGTCAGCAGATAGGAATAAAGGGATTTTGAAGTTGCTGGGGTCCTTTCGAAAAGGAGTCCCGCCTGGCGCCGCAGCAATTTCAAAGTGCCGCAGCTGCCGGCATTCTAATGAGGCGCTGAATATGTATTTCAGCGCTTCAGTAGTAAACTTCGAAATGGCCATTTGCTTGGCCATGTCGAAGTTTTGGGCTAGTGTAGACGTAGCCACTGTGTCTACACTTGCATTTTGAAAGAGGAACGCAAATGAGGGAAATCGAAAATGCAAATGAGGCACTGACTTACATATCTCTTGCTTCATTTGCATAATCTCTTTTCAGAAGAGATATTTTTAAAAGAAAAAAGCAGTGTAGACTGGGCTCTTTCAAAAATAAAACCCTTCTTTGAAAGAGCTCTTCTTCCTATTTTATTTCAGGAAAAAGGGTTTTTTTGAAGATGGGGTTTATTTTTGAAAGAGCCCTATCTACACTGCTTTCTTTCTTTTGAAAGAATCTCTTCTGAAGGATTTTGCAAATGAAGCACAAAATATGTAAATCAGCAACTCATTTGCATTGTCAGTTTCCCTCATTTGCATTTCTCTTTCAAAAGAGCCTATAGCTATGTCTATACTAGCATTCCTCTTTTGAAAGAGGCGTGCCAATGAGGGAAATAGAAATGCAAAGTAGGTGTAGATTTACATATCCAGCACCTCATTTGCATATTCTTCTTTCAAAAGAAGAAAAGCAGTGTAGACATGACTCTTTTGAAAACTAACCCCATTTTCGAAAGAACCTTTTTTCGTATGTCTCTTTTAGGAATAAGGGTTCTTTCAAAAACGGGGAAGGAATGCTAGTGTAGACATAGTTCATATGTACAGACTATGTATTTCGAAATAGCTAAGTGCCATTTTGAAATATATTTTTGTATGTAGCAGTCCTATTTTGGAATAGCTATTCTGGAATATCTTATTTTGAAATAACGTATTAAATTGAGAAATGAACTCCTGGATGTCTTCCATGGGGGCCAGTTACTTTACTGTCCTGTCATTTCTGCACACTTTGGCCACCTTGTCTTCAGCTGAAGTCAAAGAGGCCAATGCTATGAACCTAAAACAATGTTCAGTATTTTTTAATTTTCTGATTTTTTTTCCTTCAGAGGTGGGGACGTTCTCTGTGATTTGTGTTCTTCAGTCTTGTGGAGAGAGGGGGGAGAGATGTAGGAGATCAACATAGTCATGTTACTTTGCTACGGCTTCATAGGGCCATACCAATTCAGCCCCCATGCACTAGTTCCCCTTCTTCTCAGTTTCTAACACACTTCTGTGGATTGTTTTTCCTGTTTCCACCTCCTGTGTCTGCCTATCAGTGTGTAAATTCTACCCACTTATTCGCACCTCCAGTTTTAATGTTTTAAATGCACTTAATGGGCAAGCCTTTGGCCAGTGCTGAATGGCTGTTTTTAACACAGAAGTTACCAAACAAAGAAGCTTGCCGTCAAGAGCATTTCTATTCTTGTACTTTATTCTCTACATTATTTCAGGGGGGTTAAACTGGTGTTTTTCACTGTGGAGAACTGATTAGTCAGGATAGTTCACCAAGGAGCCCACCCAGAGGATTAGTCTCTATTGATCATACTTAGGCCCTTCACACAGTCTGTAAGATCATAGCCTCCTCTTCCCTCCTTCCTGACCCTTTATCTGATTCCCTGCTGTGTGGCCTATTCTCAGTCCACCATTCACTGCTTATCTCTTCCCCTCTCTGTTGTCCTCCACTTTTCTCTCCCCTCCCTTTCCTCTGAAAATATGTTAGAGCTTGCCCTAGGGCCCTTGGCTGCTGCCTTGTTGGCTATATCAAGAAGCTTTCCTGACCCTGGATGGGTGGAGTTTCCCCCGCAACCTCAGTTTGATATTAATGCTGTACAAACACCAGGCCTGCCAAACCCTGAAAGAGTGAGAGGCGGCTTCAAAATACTGTGCTTGCAAATTTCTGTTTGTGTTGGGCACTGCCAAGCATGAGGTAGAAGTCGATTTTGTTCACATTCACGCAACATATCATTGGCACATCTCCATTTAGGGGAGTTACAGTAAGAAGGAAATTGACTCCCTCGGTGTTAGCTGTTTGCTTTGCATCAGCCTATAGCTTCAGTCTTACCCTTCTTGGTAACTGCAGTAACAGGTTTCTGTGAGCTGTCATGAGCCAATGAGTTGTATAATAAGGGCATAACTGACAGCTCTGGCACTTTGAATCAAGTCGTGTCTGCAGGAGGATTTTTGAGTTGAAATTGTAATTCAGATGGCGTTACGTAAACTTCACATACAGAATTACATGGTTCATTTGAAAGTTTTGCCCCAAGTGAGCAAAAGAGTTGGGTAAGGAGTCTTAAATATTTTTACATAGCTCTACATTGGTGGGATTTTTATTGGTGGGGTTGTTAGTATCACTGATTATTAAGGTTACCCTCCACTTCCCATTCTAAAATGCTGTTTTCAGTTGTTTGTAACTTTATCTCATTTAAACCATTTGGTTGTAATTTCTCATGCCAGGTATCTGCCTGGGGTTAATTTTTTTTAATACTGTCAGCCAAAATCATTTATTTCTGAAAATAAAACTAGTGGAAAATATGTTGTTTTACCCATGTTAAAAATTCTACTAACCTGTTCTTTGAGAAGCTTTAAGATGCCCCATGCTTTGGAGCAGAGACTTAACATTTATCAAGGGGCAGCTTTTGTGTCAGTGGTGTGTTCATCACATCTCCATGAAAATCTACTCAAATGGGTTGGGCTGAGTCTGGGCAAAATGCAGTTAGGACCTGGGATTGGGCTGAGGGATTTGGGCTCATTTAGTTTACAGAAGAGAAGACTGAAGGGTGATTTAATAGCAGCCTTCAACTTCCTGAAGGGTAGCTCTGAAGAGGATGGAGTGAAACTGTTGTCAGTGGTGACAGAGAGTAGAACAAGGAGAAATGGTCTGAAGGTGCAGAAAGAGAGAAGTAGGTTGGATATTAGGAAAAACTACTTCCCCAGGAGGGTGGTGAAGCATTGGAATGTGTTACCTAGGGAGGTGGTGGATTCTCCATCACTCCAGGTTTTTAAGTCCCGGCTTGACAAAGTCCTGACTGGGATGACTTAGTGGGGGTTGATCCTGCTTGAAGCAGGGGGCTGGACTAGATGACCTCCTGAGGTCCCTTCCAACCCTGTGAGTCTATGATTGGGTAATAGATTAGTATAAGGAGCCTTGTGGGAAGGGGATTTGGAAGCCTGCAGTTGGAAGCAGAGAGGAGACAGGGAGCGGCTGGGTCAGAAGACTGCAACCAGAAGCCATGGAGCAAGGCTGGGTGGCAGTGGGAAGGGGAGCAATTGGAAATGGGGTGTGGGGAGGATAGACAGAGAGAGAGCAGACAAGGAACTCGAGGGGTAACTGGGACTGTCTGAGCAAAGAGATTGGACTGGGTGTATTTGATAAGGAGCCATAAAATGGGGAAATCCAGGTCTGGGACAGGAACAGTTTGGAGGGAACAAGGCAGAATGGGCTAAACGTGGGGAAAAACTACGAGAGGTGTCTGTGCTCACTAGAGGACATTCACTCAAGCCAAATGTCTTGAGTGGCACCGTTCCCCTGCTGTCAGCAAGTATCTGTGAAATCCACTGACATCATATGTCTCTTCCCTAGTGCATAGAGAGGATGACAAGCACTCCTGTTATCAGTTACTATGACAGAGATCTGTGCGATGGATATAAATTTTCCAACTCCTGTGATGAGCCATGTGGGTGGCCATATGATGCCACATGGTGGAATTTTTGGGATTTTTCAGTTTTCTTTTTAAATCATACCCATAAAATCACACACACAAAACTCTAGGAAGAGAATATTAAGATAGCAAATTCTAGTTAGGAGATGCCAGAATTAAGGTGGTAACTAAAGGAACTGTGCTTTGAAGATACAGAGCACTAAGTGCTCTAGAAAATCAGGCCATAGCCGCTCAGATCAGGTACCTGAAACCAATGGGGACTTTTGATCATAAGAGGGCTCTCTGTTTCAGTACCCCGTCTGCAAAATGGGCATAATACCACCATCCACGCCCCCCGGGCCACCATTACAGGATCATCTGAAGGTAGATTAATATTTGTGAAACGCTTTGAAAGTATAAAACCCCAGCAGGAAGCATGGATTGACAAACTAAAATGAAACAAATTACCACCTATCCTGTGCACTGAATGAGGTTGGGGGAAGGTACTGTGGCATGTGACCTTGTAATTATGATCCAGTATTTAATGCGTACACAGAAAAGAGGGACTGTGGCCACATTTGGCCAAAACTTCGAAATGGCCATGCAAATGGCCATTTCGAAAACTACTCATGAGGTGCTGAATTGAATCTTCAGTGCCTTGTTAACATTAGGACATGTTCGAATGCGCGTGGCTCAGTGCGGCTACACGGGGGTCCTTTTTGAAAGGACCCTGCACATTTCAAAATCCCCTTATTCCTCTCAGCTGAATGAGGGATTTCAGCTGAGAGGAATGAGGGAATTTCGAAAGGTGCAGGGTGCTTTTAAAAAGGACCCCTGTATGGCCGCGCCGAGCCGACCCACGAGTGTTCGAAAGCGGCGCTTTCACAGCGCTACGGCCAGAAGTGTCCTAATGCTAATAAGGCGCTGAATATTCAATTCAGTGCCTCATTAGTAGTCTTCGAAATGGCCATTTGCATGGCCATTTCGAAGATTTGGCCAAGTGTGACCACAGCCAGGGTGAATTAAAATGGCACAAGCAGCCTTAATTCCAGTCTTTCCTAAACTTTGGTTCATTACTCTGTAGTCTTCAAAACATTCTTTTAAGGTGTGTGTATAATTCTATTGACACTGCAGTTTCCCTGTTCCAAGGAGTTTTCTATCTAAAAGAAATGAAGTCTCTGAGGTGTGAGCTGAGGGTGATGCCTGGCAATCCTCCAGCTAATCTTTTCCATCCATGTACATATTTTTTCTATTCAAATAAGTTTTATGTGCACTTTGAGGCATGTTCAAATGTGTACGACCACCCGAAGAAACAAAAAACCTAGCTGGGGCCTCTGCTAATCAGCTGGGCAGCATTTGAATCTCTCCTGAGCAGCTGCGCAAATTCACAGTTTTTAGTGAACATTAGTACCTTGTATCAGAGAGGTGCCAAGTTAGTCTGTACCATCAGGGATGGTCTAGGCAGTGATTGGTCCTGCCAGGAGGGCAGGGGGCTGGACTCAATGACCTCTGAGGTCCCTTCCAGTCCTAGTATTCTACGATTCTATCTTCAAAAAGAGCAGGAAGTCCTATGACGCCTTATAGACTAACAGATATTTTGGAGCATAAGCTTTTGTGGGCAAAGACCCACTTTGTCAGATGCATGAGTTGGGGGAAGGGGCATTCAGAGGAGGCTTTAAAGAGGGAATCTCAGTCAAGGGGAAGGCCAGAGCTGACAAGGTCTCGTCAGTCACAGAGGATGTGGCCCATTATCAGCAGTTAATGTGGAGTTGTGAACATCAAGAGAGGAGAAATCAAGTCAGTTCAATCAGGGGGGATTAATACCTGGCACATCTAATGGTAATTCCATGTTTATCTGGTTTGTGATTTTTGCTTTATACGATCCCAAGTATCTGGCATTTATTGGCTAGCTAATTTCTTATACCTACGACCCTACCAAAGTCACACTTATGACATCTGAGCCGTGTCTACACGTGCACGCTACTTCGAAGTAGCGGCACTAACTTCGAAATAGCGCCCGTCATGGCTACACGCGCCGGGCGCTATTTCGAAGTTAACTTCGACGTTAGGCAGTGAGACGTCGAAGTCGCTAACCCCATGAGGGGATAGGAATAGCGCCCTACTTCGACATTCAACGTCGAAGTAGGGACCGTGTAGTCGTTGCGCGTCCCGCAACTTCGAAATAGCGGGGTCCGCCATGGCGGCCATCAGCTGAGGGGTTGAGAGATGCTCTCTCTCCAGCCCCTGCAGGGCTCTATGGTCACCGTGGGCAGCAGCCCTTAGCCCAGGGCTTCTGGCTGCTGCTGCGGCAGCTGGGCATCCATGCTGCAGGCACAGGGTCTGCAACCAGTTGTCGGCTCTGTGTATCTTGTATTGTTTAGTGCAACTGTGTCTGGGAGGGGCCCTTTAAGGGAGCGGCTTGCTGTTGAGTCCGCCCTGTGACCCTGTCTGCAGCTGTACCTGGCACCCTTATTTCGATGTGTGCTACTTTGGCGTGTAGACGTTCCCTCGCAGCGCCTATTTCGATGTGGTGCCACACAACGTCGAAGTTGAACATCGACGTTGCCAGCCCTGGAGGACGTGTCGACATTACTCATCGAAATAGCCTATTTCGATGTTGGCTTCACGTGTAGACGTAGCCCTGGTCTCCTGCCCATAAAAATCTGGTCTTTTGCATACATTTACCCTATCCTATACATATTTCACAGGGGAGACTAGCATTTCTCAAACTGGGTAACTTGACCCAAAAGGGTCTTGTAGGGAAGTCAGAAGGTTATTTTAGGATGGATCATAATATTGCTACCTTTACTTCTGTGCTGCCTTCAGAGCTGGATGGCTAGAGAGCTGCTGTAGTTGGCCTGGCACCCAGATCTGAAGGCAGGACCCTCCCAGCAGCAGCACAGAAGTAAGGGTGGCAATACCGTACTGTGCCATCCTCGTGTCTGTGCTGCTGCTAATGGCAATTCTGCCTTCAGAGGTGGGCTCTAGGCGCTGGGGCAGCAGCTGCTGCTGTCCAGATGCCCAACTCTAAAGGCAGCACCAGCGACAGCACAGAAGTAAGAGTAGCAGCACTGTGAACTCGTAAAATAATCCTGTGACCTCCTTCCCCCCAAAACCCCATTTTGGGTCAGGACCCTTATAATAACAACACAGTGTAATTTCAGATTTAAATAGGTGAAATCATTATTTTTTTAAAATCCTACAAAGGTAAAATTGACCAAAATGGACTGTGAATTTGGTAAGACCTTATTTATACCCTATGTCAGTGTTTCCCACACTTAAAAAATGTGCATACCTCTTTTGGGACTTGGGCCTTATCAGCATACCCCCTCTCCGAGTGCCCTCCCAGTGGTGATCTTCTGATTTTTAGTAATTTAATTTCTGCTGTGTCCCTCTTGAAATCCTTTTGCGTACCACTGGTGGCATGTGTACCACACTTTGAGAAACACTGCCCTATGTGATAGAGATGGGATTTTAGGAGGGATTAGAGCACTAAGAAGGAGGTGGCCAGACAGCCTGGAAGGAAATGCAGAGATGGTTCTGAGTTTACTGTGGGGCTCACAAACTATGTGAAAAGACACTGCTAAGTGATCAGAGGCAGAGATATGCAGGGCCTTCAGAGGCAGGAAGTTTGAACTGGATGTGGTGGAGAAGCAGGAGACAGGAGGGATTCAAAATGGGGTGTGATGTATGCAGACTGCCAGGCTAAGAAAAGGATCTTGGCAGCGGGGTTTTATGTGTACTGGCTGGGTATATAGGCGTGAGGAGGCTACAGGGAGGAGCTGGGGTAACCAAGGCAGGAGATGATAAGTTCCTGGACAAGAGTTTTATAAATGTCTAGTCTGAGCATGATCTGACAGATAAAGCAGAGGAAAAAACAGGAGGATTTGGGGACATCCTGAATTCATGGAACAAGGGCCAGAGAGGAGTGAAAAGTGACTCACATGGTCAGCTTGGGTGGCAACAAGGATAATGGATTTGGCAGTGGCAAAAGATGGGAGGGAGGAGGGCTTGGCAAGAAAAAAATAATTAATTCCAGTGTTAAATGTAAGTCGAGAGCCAGACATATAGGGCCCTTGCCTTGCTTTCTTGATTTATGAATGCATTTTGTTCTGTATGTAATTGTAGTTTATTTGTAAGATGTTAGGCTTCTACACCGGCTTTGACTCATAGCCACGGATGTTACTCTGTTTATAACTTCTCCTGTTACATTTTATTATTGTTAATACATCTTTGTACATTTAAAAAAAAACTTGCTGATGTGTATCTGCTCTCACCATCCCTCCTCAGTGCTTTCAACCTTTAATCCTCATCCAAAAAAGCCCTTCTCTGACTCATTCCTCCCTTGTGTACTGATAGTCGGGATAATCTGTGGCCATGAAGAATATGTCCTGAGGATGTGAACATGTGTCCCCCACCCTCTGCCTCACTTCAGCCAGTATCACTGGAGTTAGGGAGGGAGAACCCTCAGCTGACCTCTCTGGTGCCCCAGTGTCTGACAGAGACCTGGCTGGCCTGCTCCCTGTCTTACTACTACTGCTACCCTCAAACTAAAGACCACCTTAGGATTTATGGGGCTTTACACAGTTCAAGTAAACTGGCTCCTCTACACCAGTGGTTCTTAAACTGGGGTGCACACACCATCTGGGGGCACGTGACACCCTTTCTGGGGGTGCGAGACATGCCAGATTTTTTTAGAAAGTAACTCATTGAAAACACAACTTAAGCACAGGAAGATAAGAACAGCTACTTTGTTTCATCAAACCTATGTACGAATTCAGTTAGCTGCTAACTGTTAGTGCGTTGGTTACAGTTTACTTCCACAGCAAAACTCCACAACTTCTCTGGGTAGTACTTGTGTGGTTTTTTTTTGCCTGCCTTACTATTATTTGTGGTGAGTAATAACATAAAACTATTTTACGTGTATTTAATATGCATTTAAAAGTGTATAGGCCTCCCCGTCTCCATTTTTGATTTTTGGAGAGAGGACATATTTGATTTTTGAGAAGGGGTGCGAGAACATGTTTTGAAAACCAAAGGGTGCATGCAGGCTTCAGTAAAGGGTAAGAATCACTCCTGTATACCCAATGGAAGCTCAGAGGGGACATGAATTTTCAGAGATGTGATTTTTATAATCTTCAGCAAAACACTAATAAAAGGGTTTAAAGCAAATTCTAGCTAAGATCCTGTAGACTAGCACAGTGAATTCAGAACTTGATGGTATACACCTGGGATGAGCAAATGCCTGTTACGTGGCTTCACCTGAAAGGCTTTTTCACAAGTTCAATATTCTGCTATCAGGTCGGGTGAACTTTTTCCCATTCACGTTAACTGGATCCTCTGCAGAAGAAGCAGAACCACAGAACAGGGCTAGGAAGAGGACGCGTGGCCATTAAGACCCAGTGGTGCCTCCAACATTTGGGTGCTGAATGCAGCATAATATGTTTATGGGTAAGGACAACTCTGCCTCAGACACTTACCCCTCCCCGCCACGCACACCCGACAACAGAAGATGTTTTTCTCCGGAGTGTTGCTGGTAAGCTCCAGTCCGCATGCTCAGTGCAACATGGGTGGGGGTGAGGCAATGAAGCTACCCTGGAGCCTTGTGGGGAAGGGGTGGAAAGCTGATGAATTCCTGCAAAGCAGGCAGTTATGGCCAGACAACTGTTTTCCATCCGATTGAACCCCAGTGAGTCGGATGTTGACAAGTGTCTTCCCCTCCCATTCCCTTTATTTAATCTGTTTCAGGTGGATGTGCACGAGGATGAAGAAAATGGGCTCAGTAAACGACAAATCCCATATTTGTTGCCAAACATCTGTGCTCGCTGGAGTGGTAAATGGAAGCTTAGGTGGGGAGAAAAACATATAGGGTGCATCTACACTAGCCGGCTACTTCGAAGTAGCCAGCACAACGTTGAAATAGCACGTGTCGCGTCTACACGCACCGTGTGCTATTTTGACGTTGAAATCGACGTTAGGCAGTGAGACGTCGAAATCGCTATTCCCATCCGAAGATGGGAATAGCGCCCTACTTCGACGTTCAATGTCAAAGTAGGGTGTGTGTCGATGATCTGCGTCTTGCTACTTCAAAATAGCGGGGTCCTCCATGGCAGCCATCAGCTGAGGGGTTGAGAGACGCTCTGTCCAGCCCCTGCGGGGCTCTGTGGTCACCGTGTGCAGCAGCCCATAGCCCAGGGCTTCTGGCTGCTGCTGCTGCAGCTGGGGGTCAATGCTGCGTGCACAGGGTCTGCAACCAGTTGTCAGCTCTGTGGATCTTGTGCTGTGCAGGGCAAGTGTGTCTGGGAGGGGCCCTTTAAGGGAGCGGCTTGGGGCTTTGCTGGCCCCTTATTTCGACGGGGAGTGCTTGTGCGTGTGGATGCTCCGCATTTTCTTCCAGGACGGCTCCTTTCGCTGTTCCCCGTCTCTACTTCGACGTTGAACGTCGATGGCACCAGCCCTGGAGGACGTGTAGATGATATGCATGGAAGTAGCCTATTTCGATGTCCTAACTTCGAAATAGGCTGCTTCGACGTAGTGTGCTAGTGTAGATGTAGCCATAATGTGGTCACACACACTTTGATTGGGATAACTGGCATATTGCACAGTGCAGTTTGATTTCCCAGGCCCTCGCTGTAACTGGGCTTCAATAACTGTGCACAGCGTCCTCTGTCTGTGGTGGCTGAACATGGAGGTAACTGGTGACTTCCCTGTGTACAGCGTGAAACTTCACTCTGAGCTTTGCCAAGTGAATACACACAATTTTCACATGAAATGAGGCTGAATCCCCAAAAGCAAATTAAGCAGCCCGACTGTTTATTTGTAGTGTTACAGCTGTTCCATAGAAGCTCCTGCCATCTTTTAGCAACAGCTTAAGGAATGAAGCAGCAGTGAGTACATGGCAGATGTCTGCAAATCCGCATCCACATAGTCCATTGACAGCGGGATAGTTAGGCTTTTACTGTTGTTGGGGCATATGTAACATAATATAAATGGCTACTTGGGGAGCTCTACCCTCAGTTGTGTTGTCATGGGTTAGTTGTCAGATTTAGACATAAACCTCTAATTGTGTCTTTTTTGAGAGGGAGAGAGAGGAAGTAGTTTCTGCTCTCTGCTGCTGCATCCAACTTGGGATGCCCCTGGGGTTGGGGGAGGTGTGAGCTGGCTACCCTTTAATGTGGTTTTAAATGATCACAGCAACTTTTTTAACAGCTGATACAAAAGATTGCTCCCCTTTGTTTTCATTGTACAGCAGTTGTGAAAGGGAGGCAAATAGTTTCGGCAGCTTTTTACAGGGTTAATGATAGTGAGCCAGCTTCCTGTTGGCATCAACCAATGCAGGCTTAAGAAGCATACTTAGGGATTAATTTAATCCTTTTTTAAACAAATAAACACTTTTTATAGTATTCAAGTGAGGCTCCTTTATTTTTACCCCAAACAGTGTTCAGATAATGTCTGAGTAATAGGAATAGCCAGAAATAACTAGTTGTACACGATATGAAAAGAGAGAGAAAGAGCTAAAATTTGCAAATGGACCCATGTGATTTAGGAGCCTTGTGTCCACTTTCAAAAGTGACATTTACTTGGGTAGCCTAGTCTTTTTGTAAGTCAATGAGACTTCAGCTTCTAATCGCTTAGGTGCTTTTGAAAATTTTACCCTGGGCATTTATACCTGATTTGGAAATGCAAGAAAAACTGCAAAATGTTGGTTCAGTATAATTAAGTTTATTATATATTTGCTAGATACTTGTGGTTCCTTTCATCCAGATGTTTCCTTATTAAAGTATTAGGAAGAACTTCTGTTAACCAGACATCACAGAAAACAATCGGGCTTCTGGCTTCTTACAGACTAACAAATTTATTTATTAAGTAATGAGGTTTTGTGGGGAAGACCCACTTCTTCATCTTTATTTTTTCCCCCAAACTAAATAAATAAATAAATAAAAATGTTAGTATATAAGGTGCTACAAGACTGTCTTTGATTATTTATTTATTTTCGGTGACGCCACAGGCTAACATGGCTACCCTTCTGTTCAAAGAACGAAAGCATCAAAACATCAAAGAAAACATGGAAGCAGCAGGGTAAGGAGCAAGAGCATGCACACTATGACACTGAACAAAGGAATCTGCCCCTTCAGTGTCAGACTGCCCTGTGCATAAACATTAGGGGTGTGTCTACGCTAGCTGGCTACTTCAAACTAGCTGGCACAAAGTCGAAATAGCACCCATCGCATCTACACGCGCCGTGTGCTATTTCGACGTTGAAATCAACGTTAGGCGGTGAGACGTCGAAATCGCTATTCCCATCCAATGATGGGAATAGCGCCCTACTTTGACATTCAACGTCGAAGTAGGGTGTGTGTAGATGATCCACATCCCACTACTTCGAAATAGTGGGGTGCTCCATGGCGGCCATCAGCTGAGGGGTTGAGATGCTCTGTCCAGCCCCCGGGGGGTTCTATGGTCCCCACCCGCAGCAGCCCTTAAAGCACCATGGACCTGGATTTCCTGTGGCAGGAAGCTGAGAGCGTGCAGGCAGCAGCACACACACATGCTAGCCCTGCATGCTTTCCAGAGGCCCCACTCTGCACTGCCACCACCATGGCATCGAGCCAGCCCCCCGAGCACCCCCAGGGCTCCCCTCCTGAGGGAACCAAGGCACCCCTGGCAGCCAAGCGGGGGGGGGCCAAAATGAGGCGTGGCCCATCCTGGTCGGAGGCCGAGCTCTGAGACCTGTTGGGGCTCTGGGGTGAAGAGGAGGTGCTCCATGTGATGGAAAGCAAGTGGCGGAACGCAGAAGCATTCGCCCGACTGGCTGAGGGCCTGGCTGCCCGGGGTCACCCTGCCCGCACTCCGGATCACATCTGGAGTAAGGTGAAGGAGTTGCAGCAGGGGTACACCTGGGCCCAGGACTCAGCCAGCTGGTCTGGGGCCACCGCTGCTGCTTGCCCCTATTACAGGGAGCTCAGGGCCATCCTGGGCCTCTGGGACACCTCCTCCCCCCGGCCACCCTTGACATCACAGCCGATGAGCCCCAGCAGGTCTCAGAGCCAGAGGCCAGCCCCGCACCCCGGGGCCCGCCTGAGGAGCCCCCCTTGGGACAGGGGAGGAGGGGTCCAGCAGTGAGGAGGGAAGCTCCTCATCAACCTCCCCTCCCGGAGCACCAGCCAGGCATCCACCCACCAGGCTTCCCCCGACTGCGGCAATGGACGGTCGGTACGTTCCCCACAGGGCACAAACCCATGGGCCACGGGGTGGGGGCACCAGCCATGACCAGGAGCCTCCCACACCCCCAGAGGACCCCAACCTGCAACCACCCAGCCACAGAGTGGTCCCAGGATGGCAGCACGGCCATCAGCGCCCGTCAGCACCTGCACCCATGGACAGCTCTGTGCCTTAACCCCGGAGGTGGGGGGACAATGCTATGGGGACAGCCAACAGGGACATCACACCCACCGACGGGGATGGAGACCCAGCACCCAATGGGGGTGGAAGGGGATGGGCCACGGGCCAGGGCACAGTACTAACAGCCTTCCTCTCCCTCTCTGCAGCTGCAGCATCTGATGCCCCCGGCAGCCAGGCACCCTCCATCCTCCCCGACAGCCTGCTGGAGGTCAGCCACTGCCATGAGACACCTCCAAGGCCAGCGGGAAGGACCCGCCTCCGCTGCACCCTGGGGTTGGCCCCTGTGGACCCCCAGCTCCTGGCAGCTCTCCGGCGGCAGACGGAGGTGGGGGAGGAGAGACTCCGCTTTGACAGGGAGGAGTCCACCCAGCAGTGGGCAGCATGGGAGGACTTAATGGAGGTCTTCTGGGACATAGCTGGGTCGATCCGGGAGACCGTCGCCAGGTACCTGCCCCCCGCTGTCCCCCCAGGCCGCCCTCCCCGCCACTCCACCTGTTGCCCCCCCGCCTCGCTGCCTGCCACCCCACCCACCTCTCTGCCTCCTGCCCCACCTGCTGTGCCACCTGCAAGCTCCCCAGAACCAGAGTGCACTGGGACTGAAGACCGGCCAGTGGAGGCACCCTGGCCTTACTTGCCGGTCCTCCCAGCCCCCAGCCAGCCACGCCGGGGACCGTGGACACAGGGTGGGGATCACGAGCCATACCCGCCGGGGGTCACGCCCCTCTACCCCCACCCCAGACTGATGGGCCAATGGCTGAGCCGTCCACTGGGCCCCCATGTATATAGTTGTCCCCCTTTGTATATTGGTTGCAGTTTCTGTTTTGCACAAAACAAAGTTAGCAGTTTAAAAAAAAAAAGGTTTTATTTTCCAAATAACTGGAGGTGTGTGCTTGTTGCGGGGGGGGGTGTTGGGGGCGGTGTGTGAGCAGTGCGGGCTGTGGGGGGGGGGGTCCTCCGGGGAAGGCCAGGGAGGTGCTCAGGAGTCTCCTTGATCGAAGTGGGCCCACAGGGCCTCGCAGACCCATACCGCCTCACAGTGGGCATGGCGGCTGGGTGCGGCAGCCAGCTGGGGGAAGCCCGTGCCAGCGTCGACTGCCCACCCCTGGACAAAAGCCTCCCCCTTGTTCTCCATAATGTGCCCACAACCTGGGGGATGTTCTGGAGGCTGACATCCAGTTGGGCAAAGAGGCACCGCCAGCGGCCCTTCAGACGGCCAAAGGTCCTCTCCACCACCTGGCAGGCGTGGTTCAGGTGGGCGTTGAACCGCTTCTGGTGGGCGTTGAGTTGGCCGGTGTATGGGCGCATGAGCCAGGGCTGGAGGGGGTAGGCTGCATCTGCCATGAGGCAGAGGGGCACGGTTGTGTCCCCCAGAGGGATCTCCCTCTGGGGGTTGTAGGTCCCCACCTCCAGCTGGAGGCACAGGCCCGAGTTCCTAAAAACACAGGCATCGTGTGTGTAGCTGGGCCAGCCCATGTATATGTCCTGGAAGCGGCCCCAACTGTCCACCATGGCTGGCAGGACCACAGAGTGGTAGCCCCTGTGGTTTATGTATCTTCCTCCGTTGTGGTCCGGGGTGTGGATGGGGATGTGAGTCTCATCCAGGGCCCCGAAGCAGTTCGGGAACCCCATGGCAGTGAATCCGGCAAGTTGGATGACCCTCTGGAGCAGCATGGCATTGAGTGCACGGACCACCTGTGGAGAGGGAACACAGGTGCCCATGAGGGTGTGCAGGGTGCCCCAGGGTCCTCCCCACAGGCCTCCCCCCGGGCACCTCCCCAGGTACCCCCCCACCCAACCCCTCACTCCCCAGCGCCCTTCCCTCCCCAGCGTCACACCCAGCCCCCCTGCCTCCCAATGGGTGCATGCCCAGGCCTCCTTACTTCCATGACAACGGCCCTGATCATGGCCTTTCCCACTCCAAACTGGTGTCCCACAGAGCAGTAGCGGTCTGGAGTGGCCAGCTTCCAGACAGCTATTGTGACTCTCCTCTTGACGGGGTGGGTGCACTGCATCCAGGTGTCCTGGTGCCTCAGAGCAGGGGTGAGCCAGTGGCAGGGCTCCAGGAAGGTCTGCTGGTGCATGCGGAAGTTCCACAGCCACATGTCATCCCACTCCCGCATGACCAGCTACTCCCACCACTCAGAGCTGCTGGGGTAGCTCCACAGGTGGGGGAGCAGCTGGCAGGGGAGGAACAGGGGATCCCGGCGGTCAGGGGCATCCCCGTCTGCCTCTGGGGAGGGCTCCTCCGGCAGGAACCACTGGGCAGCCTCCTGGGCAGCACCTAGCAGGGCGCTTGCCCCCTGGATGACAACCTGGAGGGCCTCCTCTTCCTGCTGCTGCTGCTGCTGCTGCTGCTGCTGCTGCTGCTGCTGCTGGGGGGTCCATATCTGCTGTGCCTTGGTCTGAGAGCATGGAGAGTACTCTGAGGACCTTGTGCTGTGCAGGCCGGGTGTGTCTGGAGGGGCCCTTTAAAGGAGTGGCTTGCTGTTGCCCCAGAAGGGCTAGTCCACCCTGTGACCCGGTCCTTATTTCGACGGGGAGCGCTTGTGTGTGTGGACGCTCCACGTTTCCTTCTGGGGCGGCTCCTTTCAACGTTCCCTGTTGCTACTTTGACATTGAACATCGACGGCACCAGCCCTAGAGGACATGTAGACGATACACGGTAAAGTAGCCTATTTCGATGTTCTTACGTTGAAATAGGCTACTTCAATGTAGTGTGCTAGTGTAGACGTAGCCTGGTGCATGTCATCACCAAACTCAAAAACAATTCAGGGAAGAGTTGGGACCCACCTCTGAGGTTAAATGTGAGGTCCGTTTATATTATAATAGTGATTATACTATTGTTTTTTTGTAGATCTGTTGTTAGTCACCTCTGTGTGTACATATATGCCCACGCATAACATACCTTGTTGTTTAGTAACAGAGAGAAAGCCATGCTAGTCTATATACTATCAGACCAAAAAAGCAGTAAAGAAGCACTTTGAAGACTCACAAAATAATTTATTAGGTGAGCTTTCGTGGGACAGACCCCACTTCTTCAGACCATAGCCATACCAGAACAGACACAAGCTCACCTAATAAATTATTTTGTTCATCTTTAAAGTGCTACTTGACTGCTTTTTTGTTTTGATACCTTGTTGTATATGCTTATATGCACAGAATGGTTTATTATAGTCGTTACACTGTAGGTATTTAAAATTCAAAAAATATATTTGCATGGAAGATCCTGAACTGTTAACATTAGTAGATCCCCTACGCCTGCTTAGGCCCTCACCGAATTCAAATAAACTGTTTAAAATGCCAAATATTTAGTGAAATGCATGGCTATCTTAAAAGATTTATCATTCATCTAAAACTAAATGTCTGAAATCAGTTCTCTCTAGACTTGTAAACTAGGCCCCAAAAGTCCTGGGATGGCGTTTCTTCCACAAGAGTTTGCCAAGTTAGCTTTTGCTGGTGAAAATGAGATCTTGGGAAAGACCTACGGTTCTGTGAGGATGAAGGGGACCATCTGTGCGGAGCAGTTTACAGGCAAGGGCCCAAGATCTGAGTTAAAGGTTCTTGTTCCCTCTCGCAAGAACTGATGGTGCCATGGTCTCTTGAAACTCAGAGTCTTCAATACAGACCCTGCTTTAGGAGGAGATGAATTTAAAATATTTTATATTAGAAATGGTTATGTTGTCATTTGTCAATGTTTCACATATTTTGGTTAGCTAACTGGAATCATAAATGGTCACTGGCAATTACAGTAAACTCTTTCGTACCTGGCAGCCCCAGGACCAGGAGGTTGCCAGATATTCCAATATGCTGGGCAATAGAGGGGTATACTTACCCATGCATAACATTAATGGCAGCTCTACACTAGGAGATAAAGTCGAATTTAAGGCTGTATGGTCAATCTTAAAAACTCTCCATCTACACTTCAGCACTCAGTAAGCTGATTCTCATCGGCTGTACCGCTGATGTCTGACTGCCAGCTTCCCAAGGAAGTTACTTGAAAAATCAAATTTGCAGCATCGAGCTAAAATAGTGTAAATTAACCAGCTTAAAATTGAGTTTGTAAGCCCTGGAAACTGCCCCACAACGCCTCTCAAGGGGTGTGTCTATATGGGCACAAATCTTCGAAATAGTCATGCTAACGGCCATTTCAAAGATTACTAATGAGGTGTTGAACTGAATATTCAGTGCCTCATTAGCATTAGGATGCTTCCGGCTGCAGCGCTTCAAAAGTGCTGTTTTCGAAAGTGCGTGGCTCGGTGAAACTACAGGGGGGTCCTTTTCGAAAGGACCCGCACCTTTTGAAATCCCCTTACTCCGTTCAGTGAGTGGGATAACGGGATTTTGAAAGGTGTGGGTCCTTTCAAAAAGGACCCCCGTGTAGCTCACGCTTTCTAAAGAGGCACTTTCAAAGCGCCACGGCCAGAAGCGTCCTAATGCTAATGAGGTGCTGAATATTCAATTCAGTGCCTCATTAGTAATCTTCGAAATATAGCTATTTCGAAGATTTGTGCCCGTGTAGACACAGCCAAGGTGTCCTTTCAGGTCATCGCTCCAGGTGAGCAGGAAGTAGGAAGCAGGAAGCCCAGCATTTTGAATTCATTTCTTTATGATCAGCGTGGCGATTGCATCTAGCCACTTTACAGAGCACCAGCATGGATCCATCAGGAGAGCCAGGGTCTCAGTTCATCTTGTGGGCTAGCCCTCACCCCAACCAAGCTGGTGGTGGCTTGGCTGTGAGGACCGAACAGCAGCACATGAGACAGCTGGGCATCAGGTCCTGGGTGGGGTGGAGGCTTCCTCCCTCCACAGGAGATAGCAGGAGAGGCCGAGATATTTTTTTCACAGCTTCACATCTGTACATGGAGGCTCCTCACACACACACACACACATACACACACACACAGAGGTGCCTTGCAGTCGGGGGTCTAGCCCCCCACTGGCACCGTGTGGCAGGCCAGCCCCCGCCCCATCACACCACGTGGCAGCTGGGCTGTGGACGGCATGCCTGCATAAGAGGCCGAGAAACTTCTTTTCTGCAGGTCACATTTGTACGGGGGCAGCCCCACCCACCGCCCCCAAGAGGCGCCGTGCATTTGGGGGTATATCCCTCACACACCCACACCACATGGCTAGCCCCTGACCCAATAAAAATACGTGCCTGCAGAGCAGTGCAGACCATGCTTCCAGACACCAGCATGTCCTGGCTCGCACGCAGTGAAGGCACCAAAGGCAGGAAAGATTTTTGAGGGCTGGCTGTCGCCGGCGGGGGGGGTAGTCTGGTGCCTGCACCGTGCTAACAGATGTCTCTCTGAAGTCCCTGGCTCCTGAGGTTTGGGGGAGGGGCAGCCCAACCCAAGCTGCATTGTGGGCTCTCCCCCACCCCTGCTTCCCAAAGTATCTGGCTCGGGGGAGCCACACAGTCTCTGCCGTGTCCTGCAGTTCCGAGGGGAAAAGAGAGCCCTGGAGAACAGACACCATAATTTGTGGGATTGACAGCTCCCTGACTTGCTGTCCAGCCCCACTGAACGCAAGAAAAGTTACAAGATTCCCGAAATGCTCACAGATAATTGCAGTCTGAGCACCTTTACCAATCCTTTTGGCTCCTGTGCAGATTTCTCACTGAGGTTCCTGTTAGCACGGCACACAAAGAACAGGGAAAGACATCCTGGCTATTCACAGGCAGAATAATCCCTGAGTGAGGAACACAGGCGCCCAGCCCCTAGCCTGAACACCTTTACCAAGCCTTTTAGCTCCTGCGCAGATTTCTCAAGGTAGTCTTTCCCCAAGGGAGCACGGAGGTTCCTGTTAGAATGGCACAGACACCTGGAGAATGGACCCCCCTCATAGACCAGCTGCCTTGCCCAGTAAAAGATGTTCTTTCCCACGGGGACTACTGATTTTCACCAGGGGAAGAGGAACTAATCACTAAAAAGCGAGGCGCTCTGTCCGTCCTCCTCCTTCTGAGTGATGCTAAGCACTGGACACCACTGCCTGCTGGGATTCCTCACTTTTCCGAATTTCCTTCTGAAAATTGGCTGTTTGGTTGCAAAGAGAGGAAAATGAGGGCAACGCAGGCTGGGAAGATGATGGTGAGTGCTATCATGGCACATTTGGTTAAATGTCCGTGATGCGACATCTCACTGGGGAAAGAGACTTTTGAAAAATGGCTGTTTGGATTGAGGGCAATGCAATGTGGGAAGAAGACATCCCACTCCCACTTGCAGGGAATTTTTCCCCATTAATGCAGCAGCAAAAAAGATAAACAAATAAAAAAACCCAGAATATAATGGGGCTTAGGGAACTGTGGGATAGGTTCCCACAAGGCACTACTGCAACAGTTGAACTTTGGTGATTAGTGGGGACACACTAAGTCAACTTTGTGGGAAGGTGCAGACACTCAGCTTCGACTTTATAAAATCCAGTGTTACAAATTCAACTTTGATAAATTCATTTTGTAGTGTAGGCATACTCAAAAGAAAAACAAGATTAGATATTAAGAAATAAACAAAAATGTATGTAGATTACTTTATTTACCAACAACAGTAGAATTGTACCCTGTCAATTTACCCTGTATTTATTTGTATTTATTTTCACCATACTGCACTTACGGAAAACATAACTAAAATTTTCTTCTAGTTACAATGCTGATTATCTGAGAGTTCCAGATGATAGAATGCCAGTTATGAAAGACTTTACTGTACTTCGAAAGCATCTCTGCTTTCCATTAACTACTATGCTGATCCCTATTTGAGTGTTCCTTTTCTTCCCTCCCCGATCCTCTCCCCTCCCCTTGAATAGAAAGCATGCCTGATTGGCTGGCACTTAGGGTCAAAGGGGGAAGGTCTCACTGCCTGCATTTCAGGTCAGATTCCCTGAAGAGCTCAGCCCTTAATAAGGTGTGCTCTTTTAAAAACCTAGCCCCTTATTTTGGTGCAGCAAAGGGAGCTGAAGTCTTCTGAAAATCTGGCCACAGTTGCGCACACTGAGCTTTCAAAGATCTGCCCTTGTGTCAGTCGTGTGGCACTATTTGGTGCTTAGTTACAGCTGTGCTGTACATGGTGGCCCTGGCTTTGAAATGTGTGCTCTGGGTAGGCTGAATCAGGCAGATAATTTCTTTTGTTAACATTAAAATGAGATCTCTTCAAGACTTGGAGGTTGGGCCAGGCCACTGAGAACCAGCAAACTGAGCTTCTGAATATTACACAATGACAGAAAAATGCATGTATACTGGTGCAACTATCTTAACCAAAACCCACAGTGTACAGTGATTGCTAGAGAATTTCCTGCTTGAGCTGCAGAACCTTACACCTAAACAAATTGCAGTGTAACATCAACCTTAAACTAATGGCTTTTGTGTGCAGTGAACAGTAAGCTCTTGTTGGTTCCCTTTGCCTGAATAGGCTCATTGGTTCACCTTCCCCAGGAATGGCGCCAATGGTGAAAAGTAGCCAAATATGACAACCTGAGGACAAGGAGTTCTGTTTATCCACAGGGCCATATTCCCACAACCTATGAATGGAAGTGTAAAGAACACAACAAGGGCCCTGGAAATGATAAGATCACAGGAGAGATGATCAAAAACAGTGGAGAAAGTATGATTCAGGAAATACACCATATATTTTAGCATGGAAAGAAAGGAAAGCTCCTAAGGAATGGACAACATCCATGCTAGTGACAATACATAAAAAAAGAAGTGCATTGGAGTGCAAGAACATCATAATGATTGCCCTAATGAGTTATCTAGGCAAGGAGCTGCTGACGATACTGATGGAAACACTGAGATCGCAGATAGAAGAACAGCTAGGGAATGAGCAAGTGGGATTCAAGAAAGAGAGAAGGACCAAACAGCAGATATTGGCAACAAGATTGACAAAGGAGAAAGCTCGATGAAAGAACAAGAACATGCGTCAATTTTCAGAAGGCGTTTGACAGTATAGATCAGAAAGAGACTTGGGCGGTGTTGGAGTCACACAGAGTGAATAGCAGATTGATACCATTGTTGAAAAATATCAACGACAATGTGGAGGCAGCGGTGAGAACATGCGGAGAGATGGGAAGTAGCTTTAGAGCGAGTAGAGGTATGAGACAAGGAGATTCCATATTACCGAGTATCTTCATCACGCATCTAGAGAGAGAGACGGACAAGATCAAGGAAGAGGCAGAAGGCATATCTGTGCATGGGATGAGAATCAACAACTTGAGGTTCACAGATAATATAGTTATCATTGAAGAAGATGAAGAGAGCTAGTGAGAACAGCACTAAATGAGGAAGGGAATCAGTGCAGACTGATTATGAACATTGATAAAATAAAAACAATGGTCTTTGGAGATAAGGAAATAGGAAGGAAGGTCAGTGTAGTTGGGATTGAACTAGAAAATGTAGAGAAGTTCACATATCTGGGAAGCAACATAACACATGATCTAGACTGTAAGAAGGAAATAGCGACTAGAATAGCAAAAGAAAGAGCGAGTTTGAAGGCGATGGATAAGATCTGGAAAAGCAAAGCGATTACCTTAGGAACAAAGCTGAGCGTCTTGAAAACGTGTGTTCAGCAGCATGTTGTATGGATGTAAGATGGGTGATAACAAAAGATTCTAAGAGAAGGATGTTGGCATTCAAGAGGAGTCGTTATAGTAAGATCCTGAGAATAGGGTGGATGCAGGATGGGTAGGATGAATAGGATGGATCCTCTTATTTTGAAGGATTTGTGTCAAACCCTTAATATCAGCAAAGATCATTTCTTGTGATTTAATAGAGTAAAAAAAGTCCTTCTTTCTTCTGAGTTCTGCAATAACAATTGCATGCTCAGGAAGAGGAAATGAGCAGTGTAGTACACACTGTATCTTTTAAACATTAACCATTGTTAAGAGCATGTAGCGGCAGACAGAGTGGCAGCAGGGCAGGAGGTGGGAAGCAGGTGTTACCTGCAGGGAGCACCAGGCTAGCAAAATGGTTAATTCAGATAAGTTACACCACCCTGACTCTACCAAATGGAAAAGATTTTAAACTTCATTAATTGTCAGAAAGGGAAAGCTTAACAAACACCTGCTGGGAAAGAACAGTTACATTTCTCATCTTTGTCCTCTTTTTGGAATATAACTCAATCTACGTTGTTCAGCCTCTATAGGATTACATTCCATTTTCAGTCTGAGATAACTTGGCTTCCAGGTGCCCTGCTGTAGATGGGCCCTTTGTATGACAAAGCAATGAAGACCCCTCCCTTGTGGTTAACCCTTCTTTTGTTCCTAACCTAGCCCTCAAAAAGTGGATGACTTCATGGCAGTGTGAGTCACACTTGCCTACTCCAGGAGTATCTCCATTGCAAAGCCCTTCTTGTGCCAGACCCATGTAGCTCTGCCCACATTAGTGCTGCACTAGACTTTGGTGGGCTACTTCAATGTTTCATTGCAAAGAGTGAGGCTGGCTGTAATTTAGGTTGTTTTGGGTCCTGTTCTGTTCAATGTAGTTATCAATGACCTGGATGAGGGGTTAGATTGCACCCTCAGCAAGTTTGGGGATGACACTAAGCTAGGGGGAGAGGTAGATACGCTGGAGGGTAGGGACAGGGTCCAGAGTGACTTAGACAAATTGGAAGACTGGGCTGCAAGAAATCTGGTGAGGTTCAATAAGGACAAATGCAGACTCCTGCACTTGGGCCAGAAGAATCCTAAGCATTGTTATAGGCTGAGGTCCAACTGGCTCAGTAGTAGTTCTGCAGAAAAGGACCTGGGAGTTGTAGTGGAGGAGAAGCTGGACATGAGTCAACAGTGTGCCATTGTAGCCAAAAAGGGTAATGGCATATTAGGTTGCATCAAGAGGAGCGTTGCCAGTAGATCCAGAGAAGTGATTGTTCCTCTTTATTCGGCTTTGGTGAGGCCTCATCTGGAGTACTGCATCCAGTTCTGGGCCCCCATTTACGGGAAGGATATGGACACACTGGAGAGGGTCCAGTGGAGGGCAACCAAAATAATTAGAGGGCTGGAGCATATGACCTATGAAGAAAGGTTGAGGGAATTGGGACTGTTTAGTCTGCAGAAGAGAAGACTGAAGGGGGATTTGATAACAGCCTTCAACTTACTGAAGGTGGGTTGCAAAGAGGCTGGAGAGAGGCTGTTCACAGTGGTCACAGATGGCAGAACACGGAACAATGGTCTCAAGTTTTATGATTCTATGAACTTCAGAAGGTCATTTTCATAGAGCTGCAGAAGGAGCTTGCCCTGGGCTTTCAGTGACAGGAGAGCGGTGGGTTGCTTTTGCCTCCTGGAAGCTAAAAATCCTACCCTGCTGCAGGTTAGTGGCTAATCAGTTTGGTGTTGGCAAGTCAGCAGTTGGTGCTGTCATCATGAAGGCTGGCAAAGCAAGAATTGCTATGGCTCACCCCTAATGTTCCCAGAATCATTCTGAGCTTTGAACAAATGTACTTGCCAAACTGGGCTGTGACCACAGATGGTACAAGTGTGCCCATAATTTGCACTTGCAACACAACCTGGAAAGGATACTACTCCCTTGGGGCTCAATTGTCTACAGAGAGGGCGCATCAGAAACACCCACATGGGACGTGTTGGCAGGACACATGACACAAGGGTATTTCAGAGATTCCGCATGTTCAGATTGGGACAGTCTGAGGCTTTAGTCCTGCCTAATAATATCAGCTCCAGCAGAATGTCTATGGCCATTGTTATTGTGGGAGACTCACCTGTACTTCCTTGACTAGCGAAGCCACGTGAGAGCACCTGGCATGGACAAATGCTCCCTGCTTTCCACGCATGCAATACTACATGCCACAACACATCATTGTATGCATGTTTAATCCCCTCGCCCTGTTCACCCCTCAGCTGAAGCTTGGCTGGCCCAGCATACCCTACAGCATATATGATTAATGAGACTGGTCAGAATCAGGCAAAGGCCCTATTCTCCTATTTTGTTTTTACACGCTTCCATAGCAATAACAGCCCTGCATGCTGCATCTTACCTGACTGCAGTAGTACTGGTTCCTCTGCTTCTTGTTCTTTTGTCGGGTTCACCGTGAGGCCAGCTGCCCTCAGGGTGTTTAACACTGCCTCTACCTTCTTCAGGTGAGTGTCCCAGTCTGGGCTATGGATAACAATGTCGTCAAGATAAGCTGCAGCATAGGCACGGTGTGGTCATAATAACTTATCCCTTAGTCGTTGGAATGTTGCGGGGGCTCCATGTAACCCAAATGGGAGGACAGTGTACTGATATAGGCCTTCTGGGGCAGAAAAGGCTGTCTTTTCCCGGGCCAGGGGAATCTGCCAGTATCCCTTGGTCAGGTCGAGGGTAGACGGGAAGCGGGCCTTTCCCAACCGATCTATCAGTTCATCAATACAGGACATGGGGTATACAGCAAATTTGGACACTTTGTTTAGTTTTCTGAAATCGTTACAAAACTGAAGGCTGCCATCAGGCTTAGGTACCAAGACGATCAGGCTGGACCACTGGCTATGAGATTCCTCAATAATGCCCAGTTCCAGCATCCTCTGCACCTTCCTTTTGACCTCCTCTCGTTTCGCCTCTGGGTGTCTGTAAGGCCTCACATGCATCCTTACCCCTGGGTCAGTAACAATGTGGTGTTCCACCTCTGTGGTTCGTCCCGGGTTTGCTGAAAACGTGTCTGCGTGTCATTTCAACATGTTGAGGACCTCCCCCTGTTGGTCAGTGTTTAGTGCTGGGGAGATTCCCACCTGTCCCCCCCTGATCTTCCTCTGGCGCCAATATACTCAGGCCAGCCAACTTCTCTTCCCTGTCCTGCCAAGGTTTTAGCAAGTTAATATGGTAGACCTGCTCAGTCTTCCGATGAGCTGGTTGTCGTATCTTGTAGTTTATCTCCTCGATGGCCTCAATTACCTCGTAGGGGCCCTGCCACTGGGGTAGGAGTTTGCTCTCAGCCGTTGGGACCAATACTATCACCCGGTCCTCCACATTGAATTTCCAGATGGTCGCCTGTCAGTTATAGCATGCCTGCTGGGCTTCTTGGGCCTATTCCAGGGGCTTCTTGAGCCTGTTCCAGGGGCTCCCAGATGATGGGCGTGACCTTGTCGATCCGGTCCTTCATCTGGAGCACATGCTCAACAATATTGTGCCCATGGTTCGGCTGCTCATCCCAGGTCTCTTTGGTGAGGTCCAGGATGCCTCGGGGGTTCCGCCCATACAATAGCTCGAATGGAGAAAACCCTGTGGAGGCCTGGGGAACCTCCCAGATGGCAAATATTAGGTATGGGAGAGGGCATCCCAGTCTCTCCTATCCCAGCTCACTACATTGCAAATCATGCTTTTGAGGGTGCGACTGAACCATTCAGTGAGGCCATCCATTTGTGGATAGTATACTGACGTCCTCAGGGCTCGGATGTGGAGCAATGAGCACAAATCTTTCATGGGTTTGGAGATGAAGGGTGTACCTTGGTCCGTCAATAGCTCCTGGGGGATTCTGACTCTGGTGAAGATCTGTACTAGTTCTCTCACAATGGACTTTGAGTGAGCATTCTGCAGGGGTACCACTTTTGGGTATCAGGTGGCGTAGTCCAGGACTACCAGGATGTATCGGTGTCCTCAGGCTGACCTCTCCAGTGGGCCAACTAGGTCCATGGCTATCTGCTCAAAGGGGATCTCAATAATGGGTAGGGGCACCAATGGGGCTCTCGGATGCGGTTGCGGTCCATGCAGGTGGCACTCAGGGCAGGAGGCACAGAAACGCTAGACTTCTACATATAGCCCAAGCCAAAAGAACCTCCACAAGATCAAGTTTAGGGTGTCACCCACAGATCCTCCTTCTCTGGCCCCCTCAACTCCTCTGGGGACACCCAATTGCCCCTCCCTCTCCTTTCTCCCACCCCCCAATCCTGCCTAGGGGCTCTAATGGCCAGGCCCGGGGAGTGGGAGGTGCCCACTGGCCCCACCAGGCTTCCTCTGCAAGGGGTCATGCGAGAGCTCAGGTTGTTGACTGTCTCTCCATGACAGCCATCATTTCATTGTAATAGGATGGGTAATTCTGGCAGACCCGTCCCTGAAGGTCCAGCGTAGCCCCCTCATATACAGGTCCAGCACAATGGTCTCCAGGATCTTCTCTGGGCCATGAGTCTTGGGCTGTAGCCATCTTCGGGCC
The DNA here is from genome assembly GCF_033958435.1 of Carettochelys insculpta. Classification (NCBI taxonomy): domain Eukaryota; kingdom Metazoa; phylum Chordata; order Testudines; family Carettochelyidae; genus Carettochelys; species Carettochelys insculpta. The sequence goes on from NC_134137.1 coordinate 296,412,265, forward strand.
AGATGGATTAAAGTGAACCATTGGACCCTCAGCGCTTTTCCCTCCTGGTACTGCCATTCACGGAACCTCTGGACTCTGACAGCCGTTGTCACCCCAGTCCGGGCCAGGGTCTCAGCCTTCAACTGGGCATAGTCTGCAGCCTCTCCCTCCAGTAGGTCGAAGTAGGCCTTCTGGGCCTCTCCACAGAGGAATGGGGCCAGGATGCTAGCCCATTGGTCTCAGGGCCAGCCTTCTCATATGGCCGTCCTCTCAAAGGCCAAAAGGTATGCTTCTATGCCGTCCTCCTTGGTCATTTTCTGGAGGTAGTTGCTAGCCCACAGGGGTCTAGTCCTGTCTAGGCCATGCACCCAGGCAGTCAGGGATTTCAGCTGTGTTAACGACCTCTCCGAGGGTGGCTCGGTCCTGGGCTGCCTGGTTCATGAGCAGCTGGTTAGTCTCCTGCTGGAGCTGCAGGGCCTCCTGCTGGGTGGCTGCATATGCCCGGGTGGCCTCCTGCTGCACTGCAGTGCCTTGTACAAGGGCTTTCACCACATCCTCCATCTCTCTTTAGTTTGAGTTCCTCTAGGTGGGTCTGCTGCAGGGTCTTACAGCAGCACTCAAATCCCACGACTGACACCATGTGTGGCAAGGCTAGCCTCGCTCCTGGTCTCCAGATCTTTGTTTAGTCCACTAACCCCACAGCCAGAATACTGTTGCCCTTCCTGAGATGGGGGGAGGGGGAAGATGGTGGTCTGAGGGGAACTTGGGCCCCACCCACTCATTCCAGGTTCTGACCCAGGGACCCTGTGTGGCTGCTGCTGGTGGTGGGGGAGGGCTCCCTCGTTGTGAGCACTGCAGCTCTTCCCTGGGCCACTTACCCAAATGATTCCTCCCCCACCATACCTCCTCCAGGTAGTGGCCGTGGCCGTGGCAGTGGCAGTAGCAGTAGCAGCAGCCTGTCCCCCATTTTGGCTTGGCTCCTCCTGTGTGTTTGGCCTTCTGGGCCTTACACTAAATCTCAGGGCCTCCTGGGCAGGGGCTTTAGCCCCTTGTGGCTGAGCACTCCCCTCTTCCTCTTGGTGCCCCTAGCAAAACTCCTTCTGCTCTGCTCTGCTCTGCTCTGCTCTGCTCTGCTCTGCTCTGCTCTGCTCTGCTCTGCTCTGCTCTGCTCTGCTCTGCTCTGCTCTCTTTCTCCCCATGTGTACTGGGCAGGGGTTCTTTAAAAAGCAGGCTTAAATGGGACCAGCTTGACCCAATTGGCCCAGGGTGGCTTCCTCCCCAGCTGCTCATGCTCTGCTTGATTGCCTGCCCTGGTTTTCCCTCTTGTTCTTACCCCCTCCCAGCCTTATCTTGTCACAGCAGTCTTCAGAGGTTTGAATTTTCTCTCTGCACGGAGGTGCCATTGTCTGACTCCCCTCCAATGCCAGCTTCTTGGAGATCTAGAATTGCTGATTTCAGATACATCTGTCCAATTATGGGTCTAACTGATACATTATCAGAGGTTCACCAGAACCCTGATGTCAACTTTTGGCCCATTGGCAGCACACAGCGAGGAGAATTTGTCAGATGGCCTCTATTCAGATGCTGTGTAAGTGCATCAGAAGCGTTGCAGGCAAATCTGGACTTTAACCACTAAGCCAGTGTAGTTGACTTCCAGTGCAGAAGCAGGGAAGAGGGAGAGGATGATAAATTTCAGTCATAGTGGAATTGTAGGAAGGCATTAGAGGACTATCAGCACTCAGGATTGGATAGCCTGTGTCCTCACCGCAAAGCAGGTGGGTTGTCAGCCTAAGTGAGGACACACCTAGCCCTTAAACCCCATGGATGCTAGTCTGTGTTTGAAGCACCCTTAGCTTAGGGTGTGAGGTTTTTCTGTGTAGATGCACTGTCTACATTACCCTCTTCCACCACTACAGCCAAGAAAAAGCAGCAAAATATTTACCCTTACTTGAACATACAAGGGGAACATACAAGGGAAGACCACACACCGTGAAACGTGCTACTCTGAAATGATTATGTTGCAGGAGTCTCACTTCTGGCTCTTTACACTTTAGCAGGAGACTGTCATCACTCCCCAAAGGTTTGCGCCTGCAGCATTAAAATAGTAGGCACAAGGCCAGACAGATAGCTCTTAGGGATTCCTAACCCTTGACTGTTAGCAACAGTGGGGCAGAGCACAAGTCAGATCCCCTTCTGGTTGTTTTGGATTGCCCATTGCCGTATAAAGGCTGTGCTCTGAGTGTTCCAATCAGTTCCTTCATCTGAACAGATAAGAAAGCACCCAGGAGGGAAACTCAGGGTGTTTGGCACAAGATCAAAAATGTGCCTTTGTGAAAAATTTAAAAAATAGGGAAGCATATTTCCAAAATGATAAACGCCAAACTTTGAGGGGAAGGTGGGGGGGGATGTGGGAATCCAGCCAGATGATCTCAGCAGAGAGACAGCATTGCAAGGTAATTAATTTCCCTTCTCTAAAGTTACCATCTGTGCAGCATTCTCTCTCTCCTGGAGAGTTAAAATCTCCAGGGACAGCCCCAAAGAAAACTTAGCATCCAGCTGCAATGAGCAGAAATAACAGAGCCAGTACCTACTGTGTGAAGAGGGAAGCTTTGTTTATCTAAGGTTGTTGTTGAGTGAGAAGATTTAAAAGACAGGAGAAAAGATCCGGAAGCATGGCTAAGGTACTGTGGAGAGTCTGGTTCTATGGCTGTCTTTACAGCCAAAAGTTGAGTTTTCACATTGATACTGCTAACTCAGGTTACATATCGCACTAGAAAAATCCATGCAGAGACAGGGCTTGGAATTTCTGTAATTAATTGTTGCCATGATAGTTAACCCCCTACCAGACATTAACCTCTCTGGCCGTAGGGTAAAAGCCTGAATGCCTTGTCTCCACTAGGATTTTTAGAAAGTGAAATCACTGTCACAAGCTGGCCATCTCCATGTAAAACCACATCTTTTTAGCAGTCAAAGGCAGCCTGTGTCCAGGAGTCTGCCATCCACTGTCACTGGCCCTAACCATGCAACTACAGGTTGAACCTCTAATCCAGAACTCTCCTATCCAGCACTTACATAATCCAGCATGATTTATTTAGCTGGCAGACAACCACTTATCATGGGTGTAGCTAACTTTCCTGCAGTCCCATATTTATCTGCAGGCACCAGTCCTGGCTGTCAGTGTTCTGTGCTGTTATTTAGCTGTAATTTACGCCCCCCCAATGTCTTCTAAGAGCCCAGTAAGCAGTGAAAGTGTTAGTAAACTAAAAAAAAAAAACAAAATCCAATACTTCAGATCTATGAGTTAAGGAAAAGAATGGAAGGAAATGTCAGACCTTTAAGTAATTCTCTGAACTATTCACTTGCAAACTTAAAATTAACATGTTGTCCCCAGCTACATGCTATGTTTCAAAAACTGTCTTCCTGCTTCACGCCTTTGATAAAGCCGTAATCTGAATAGTGACCTGCCGCATCTCAGTTTGCATTCATTTTAAGGCAGTGTTCAAAGCAGCTCTCGCTTATGAAGGAGACTTTTGCTTTATTTTTTCAATGAACCATTTAAACTCTTGCATGCTTATTCTGACACCTTTTTATGTATCAGGCTGTCATGGTTATGACAGCTCTGGGTACATCTTAGAATTTCCTTCAGCCAGTGTGAAATGATCGGATGATGCTAAGCAGTGAAAACATCTTGTAGTGGAATAAAGGCCCTAAGAGTCTGCCATCAAGCATCCGGTCTTGCCTCCTTCCCAAAACAACTTATATTTTTTAGTAATTTCTAACTTAGAGAAGGTGACTCTCTAGTTCTTATAAAGGCACTTTTCATCAGCAGGTCTCACAGTTTTACAAAGCAGGTGAGTATCTTCATTGCTGTTTTGGAAATGAAGAAACAGGTACAGAGAGGCAAACCCCTGCAAAGCATGGCCCTAGATTTACAGGGCCATATGGAGGAGGTTTGCACTCCCCATGGGCTGCCTCGCCCCCTTTCCCACTCCATCTCCATGTTGACCCTTGGCCCTCTCCCTCACCAATCTGTTTTGGGATTACCTGGGGCAGAGAACAGATGGTGAATGGCAGCAGCTGCCCCAGGGGATCGCTGATAGTTGAAGCTAAAGAGAACTTTAGGCAAAACCCACAAGACAGCAAGGGGCGGATGGCCAGTAGACGAAGCAGCAGGCAGTCAGCAGGCATGACCAGTGGGTGGTGAGTAGAAGAAGCAGTGGGCAGCCAGCAGGCACAACCGGTGGATAGCCCATAAGATGGCAGATGGCAGGAGCGACTGGTGGGTGGCTGGTAGGAGAAGCATCAGGCAGCCGGCATGAGCGACTGGTGGGCGGACGGTGGAACAGCTGGCAGGGGCAAGTGGAACACCGGACCAGCACAAAGGTGGCATTGCCTCAGGTTCAATGAGGGAATTCATCAGGGTGATGTGTCAGGGCCTGCATAGCCTGGACAGAGTTTTAAGTCAGGCATTTGAAGGCGGGGGGGGGGGGTACGGAGAAAGTTTGGGTGTGTGGATTGGCCGGTTACAGTATTGGACTGGTGAACCTGTGAGGCAAGGGACACTGCTCAATCCATCTGAGCTGGGACAGTTACTTGAGGGTTGCTTATGAACTCTGGGCCTGGTATTTTCCCAAGCTTATGCCATATGACTTTTCTGCCTCTTTCATTAAAAGTTTCTTTTCTACACTCAGACTGTGCTTACAAGTGGGGAATCATTGCCTCTCCAAGGCACTCAGAGGTGTGTGAATTTCCCAGGTTAATGGGTGGAGGCTCAAGCCAGTTCTATGTGAGATGGACGAAAAGGAACTCCTACATGTTGAACCCAGCCCTGGTTGCTACTGACTCCATCTAGCAGAAGGGTTACGTTTTGACTCCTTCCAGCAGAAGGCTTACATATAATCCAGTTGAGGTGGGGCTCCTTCCACCAGGTCTCTAGGACAGGCTTTTCCTCCCTCTGCATCAGTGGGCAGCTGGTCTGTCCCACCACATACCAGCTCAGTCATGGAATCAGCTCTGGCACAAGTCCCAGGGTTCAGGTCCACCCAGTAAGCCCAGATCCTAACTCAGGGTGGGTGGCAATAGTCCCAAGGCTGAGGCCTGTGGTCAGGCTGAGCACACAAAAGAGCCCAGGCCTTCACTCAGAGTGAGCAGCAAACAGTATCAGTCAACAAGCCCCAGGGCTTAGCGCAGGGCAAGCAGAACTCCCGGCTCTGTCAGAGACCTTATGAGCACAGCAATTTGATTAAAGAAGTTGGTGAGGGAGAATCGCTGGGGGCATGGAGGTTTGCCCGCTCCACTGTGTCCCAGCCCAGGGCCCTAACAGTGGCAGCTTCATCTGCCACCAAGTCAATGGGGATCCAGGCCACAATACGCTGACACCATCACATGCTGTGCCAGAACTAGACTGACTATCCCTGGGCTACTTCCAAACTCCCATCCTCCCTTGGGCATACCTCACTGTAGAGGCTATTGTAGTCCTTCAGGCAATATGCAAAGGGAAAAGGGGTAGGTTTAGAAGATAAAATAAAAAAGAGCAAGTTAAAAATCACTTAGAAAAGTTAGATGTCTGCAAGTCACCAGGACCTGATGAAAATCATTCTAGAATACTCAAGGAACTGACAGAGGAGGTATCTGAGCCATTAGCTATCATTTTTGGAAAATCATGGGAGACAGGAGAGATTCCAGAAGACTGGAAAAAGGCAAGTATAGTGCCCATCTATAAAACGGGGAATAAGATAAATGCAGGAAACTACAGACCAGTCAGTTTAACTTCTGGGCCAGAAAAGATAATGGAACAAGAAATTAAGGAAATCATCTGCAAACACTTGGAAGGTGGTAAGGTGATAGGGAACAGCCTTCATGGATTTGTGAAGAACAAATCATGTCAAACCAATCCGATAGCTTTCTTTGATAGTATAGTGAGCCTTGTGGATATGGGAGAAGTGGTAAATATGGTATACCTAGACTTTAGTGAAGTATTTGATACTGTCTCACATGATATTCTTATCAATAAACTAGGCAAATACAACTTAGATGGGGCTACAGTAAGGTGGGTGCAAAACTGGATGGATAACCATAGAGAGTAGTTATTAATGGTCCTCAATCCTGCTGGAAAGGTATAACAAGTGGGGTTCTGCAGGGGTCTGTTTTGGGACCAGTTCTGTTCAATATCTTCATCAACGATTTAGATATTGGCATAGAAAGTACACCTATTAAGTTTGCAGAGGGTACCAAGCTAGGAGGGGTTCAACTGCTTTGGAGGATAGGGTCAACATTCAAAATGATCTGGACAAATTGGAGAAATGGTCTGAGGTAAACAGGGTGAAGTTTAATTAGGACAAATGCAAAATGCTCCACTTAGGAAGGAACAATCAGTTTCACACATACAGAATGGGAAGCGACTGTCTAGGAAGGAGTATGGCAGAAAGGGATCTAGAGGTTGTAGTGGACCACAAGGTAAATATGAGTCAACAGTGATGCTGTTGCAAAAAAAGCAAACATGATTCTGGGATGCATTAACAGGTGTGTTGTGAATAAGACTGGTTAGGCCTCAGTTGGAGTATTGTGTCCAATTCTGGGTGCTGCATTTCAAGAAAGATGTGGAGAAATTGGAAAGGTCAGAAAAGAGCAAAAAGAATGATCAAAAGTCTAGAGAAAATGACCTATGAAGAAAAGCTGAAAGAATTGGGCTTGTTTAGTTTGGAAAAAAGAAGATTGAGGGGGGGCATGAGAGTGGTTTTCAAGTATCTAAAAGGGTATCATAAGGAGGAGGGAGAAAACTTGTTCTTCTTGGCCTCTGAGGATAGAACAAGAAGCAATGGGCTTAAACTGCAGCAAGGGAGGTTTAGGTTGGACATTAGGAAAAAGTTCCTAACTGTCAGGGTGGTCAAACACTGGAATAAATTGCCTATGGAGGTTGTGGAATCTCCATTCCTGGAGATATTTAAATTCAGGTTAGATAAATGTCTATCAGGGATGGTCTAGACAGTACTTGGTCCTGCCATCATGGCAGGGAGCTGGACACAATGACCTCTCAGGGTCCCTTCCAGTCCTAGCATTTTATGATTCTATGTTTCTGTGAAGGCTTGCAGCTCCTTGGTGTCAAGGTCTGTGGGCCCAGCAGTCCTGGCCAGTCTTCTGCTACTGTCAGATCTCCCAGCTCAGGAGCGAGGTCTGGCTTGGGTTCCAACTGGACTTCTGAGTCTATCTTTCATGCTTCCTGTCCTGCTCCCGGACTTCTGGTCAGGTGATAGAGTGGGATGGGGGTCTGCTCACCAGGGTTCTGGGAAAGGCTCTTCCCCCTCAGGGTAAGTGGTTGGCCTCTCTGCCTCAGTACACAGTAACCTGCAAAAAAAATGTACCATCTTCTCTCCTTGAAGCCAGAATGTGCTGTAGCAATGCTGGAGAAACAGATTCTTGAACTGGAAGCACAAATTATGCGACTGAAGTCAGAGAACCTGATTTATTCCTAAAGAGCCAGGTTCAGGAAACACCAGCACCGCAGGTTCAAGGATATATGGAACTAGCCACCAAAAAGTCAGAGGGAAAGGAAGTCAGAGAGGAAGCCTGGCAGTTTGTAACCACCAGAGGCAAGAGTTCACATGTCCAGCTATTTAGAATCCCACTATCAAGAAAAAAGACTGTACTTCTTATTTGATTTTGTTTTGTTTTGTTTGTATTTTTTAATCCCGGTCTGTATCAGAGGTGAAGACTGCTATAAAGATGCCTATATCTATAGATACAGATAATGGCAGAAAAGGGAAGTTGGTAGTAATAAGGATAAATCAGAAGTTAGTTATTGTATAAAATTGATAAGGGAAGCAAAGAGACACAAGGAGATTTCTATGGCCAGAAAAGTTGAGGACAATAAGAAGGATTTTTTAAAATATAATGAGGAACTATATTCCTGAGAATGGTATTTATCCATTAGTAGATGGAAATGGTAGAATTATAAGTAATAATGCAGAAAAGAAAGAAGTATTCAATAACTTCTGTATTAAAAGAAAAATAGATTATATATACTCATCATATGACTGATGATCACATTATGTCCCTTACACTAATATCTCTGGAGAATCTTGATTAGAAGCTACTAAAAGTAGATATTTTCAAAGCAGCAGGTCAAGATAATTTGAACCTAAGAATTTTAAAAGAACAGGCTAAGGAGCTCAATGGAGCATTAATGTTTATTAATGTTTACTTTCAATAAGTCTTACAGTATTGGGGAAGTCCCAGAAAAATAAAAGATATCTAACATTTTCCATTTTTTAAAATGGGTGAACGGGCTGAGCCGGCCTGTCTGCCTGACATTACTAGTAGGTAAGGTAATGAAGTGGCTGGTATGGGGCTTGATTAAAAAAAAAAATTAAAGAAGGGTCATGTAATAAATGGAAATCAACATGTGTTTAACAAAAATGTATTCCATAATACTAACTTAATAAAATAATTTCTAATGAGATTAGAAATTTGTTGATAAAGGTAATAGTGTAGATGCAATAGACTTCTTCTGTAAGGTGTCTGAGTTGGTATCGTACAACATTTTGATTAAAAATAAATAAATTCAGACAGAAAATAATTTTATTGAAGAGAACGATTAAAATTAGAACAACTACCCAAGAGTTGTGGTGGATTCTCCATCTCTGACCATTTTTAAATCAAGGTTGGACATTTTTCTAGATGGTGTGCTCTTGGAATTATTGTGGAAAAGTGTTGTGGCCTGTGATGAACAAGACATCAAACTAGATGATTATAATGGTCTTTTTAGCCCTTGGAATCTATGCAGCTATGAATCTACCCAGACACTGAGTCCTGCCTTCATGTAGGGCCCTGTAGCAGAAAGAGACTTGGGCCAGAGAAAGGCAGGAGAGAGAAGAATCAAATATGTGGTCACCAGTAGAGAAGTCCCAGGGTTGCAGGAGGAAGAGAAATGCTTCTGCTAGGTTCAGACAAGGATAGGAAAGGGACAGCAGTTACCCTGTCATGGGTATGGTGGGTTAAATGAAGTTTCCAGCTGCACGGCCAGGGAAAGGCAATCATGTGACTTTTCAGTTTGAACATATCACACACAACTTGGCAAAAGAATATAGAGAAGTCAAAAACCTAAAACAGAATAAAAACATTTTATATTTGAAAAAAAAAAAAAGAAGCGTGACTTTTTGGGTCACTCTTGCAGTTTTTGAGGTTTGACTTGAGATTTTTGCTTCCTTCGGGTTGGCCATACTGTGTTTGTCAATGGTATAGTGCTGTTCATCACACACAAGAGGGAGGGGACGAATGTGTTTTCCATTATCTGAGGCACATACTGTTCAAAAACAGCTTCTAATAAATTTAAATCGCCCTAAGAAGTAACACCGTGCCTGGTAACACAAAAACAATCTGACATTAATATTGGAAGTAGTGACTGAGAGCCTGTAAAAGTTTAACAGAAAGGCATCCCTATGATGATGTTTTACCTTGTCCACAGTGCATTGGGCCGGTGTGTATTTGAACAGCTAATCTGATAGATTTTAACTTCAAAATGTTTAAGATTTTAGATTGAGTAAAAACTTGCTGATATGATAAATTGCAATCTCTTTTGCTCTCCGGCTTCCACTTGTTTATAGTAATTGAAAAACCGCAATATTGATTAGAACTTACTTTATCTTATAAACTGCTCTTTGTTTTTCACACAAGTTGATTTTTCCTCTGATAACATTAACTTCAGGCTAACACTCTCTTCACCCCTGAATTGATTGTTGAGCGCATCTGAACCCTTCTTACATAGTTATTAAATCAATTTGAAAGGTGTGCTTGGCCCTGAACAGAACAGGACACATGATTTTGTGTTCCTAAGGGAATTTTCAGTCTAAGGGCCCACTTCTGAAGACATTACTGGCCACAGTTCTTACTATCATTAATTAACCCACTGATGTTAAGCGGGTGGGTTATATTGGGAAGTTTGGTAGTATTTCCAGGCCTGGTCCCTATGTGGATGAACAAAACAAAACAAAACAAAAAAATCCCTTCCCAAAAACTCTAGTCAGGCCTAAAAAATTATATAATTGGCTTAAAAACCATGAGGGTTTTTTTTTAACGACCCTACCTTTGTGTTTATTTTCTTTCTCTTCTGGTTTAAGAATTTGAGGTGCTTTTGCTTCACTTTTGCAAGCTTCTCTCCACAACAATGAAAGCCAGAAACTTACTTTCTTTATTAAAAGACACGTAAGAAGCTTGTGAAATCCTAGGACTTGAAGAGTTGGGTCTTTAAGAGAAAACAACAAAGATCATGAGACTCGTGCTGGCAACATTGTATACAGATAGTGCACTGGACAATCAAAATATAGAAGATACCAAGTTCATTACAGAGCACTAACAATTCCATCCCAAGGCAAAAAAACTTTCAAGTTAAAACGTCTTGTAAAGGTTCATTTTGAGCTAATGTGAAGCAGTCACAGCAGCGTATGTGTTCCTTATTGTACTGCAGTGAAAAACCCATTACAGTTATTGTACTGCAGTAAGCCAATGAGCCCAATGGACCCCACACAGCCATCTGGCAAACTTAAGTCTGTTAGTGTTACAAAAATATTAAAATGAGTAGGTAGCTGCCCCTCCAAGCCACATGAAGACTCCATTTGTGCAGCCAATATGTACTGTAGTGTGTTAAGAAAATCTTTCCTTTCGTTTGCCATATCAGGTTTGCAGATCAGAATTCATCCCAGCCTTTCCCCCTTCAGGCGGGTCACAGTATTGAGTGTTCTTTTCCTGTTTATCCAACATGCCTCTTTATTATGGGGCGTTTTAAAAGTGCGTTCAGGCGCCCTGCTTGTTTTTGCTAAAGCTCTACAGGGATCTGCTGGCGTCTGACAACAGGTCATCCTGTTTTCAGACAATGTTCTGACCTTGTTAAAAAAAAAAAAAGCAAAACAATCATTTCTGGAAGTCTGTGTGCACCACTCTTGTTTAATCATCCTTAATCCTTGAGACATGAAACTGAAACCCGAAATGTGTTTAAAAACAATGAGAAGTCCTTTCGCACCCTACAGACTAACAGATTTATCAGTGCATCAACTTTCCTAGGCAAAGACATGCTTCGCCAGATGCACGTCAGGACTTCTTATTGTTTTTGCAGATACAGACTTACACGGCTACCCCTCTGATACTTGTCACCAACATATGTTTGTTTGTTTGTTTATTCACAGCCCAAAACTTTCAGTTTCCATAAAAAATAAAACCCTGCAGCACTCTGTGAACAGAAGAGCTATCGAAAACATTCCAGCACTATCAAACAGCACTTTGCACCCTCAGAAGGAACACTAGAAGTTTAAAAAAGTCTTTTAATGTATTTATTTTAAAGGAAACCTACCACCACCACAGACTCCCCCGCCTGCTGCTGGTAGGATTATTCACCCAGCTGGACTTTGTAACTTTACTCCCTTGGGGCCGGAATCAGCAGGAGTCCACTACAAACAAAATCCCGGGCAAGCGCTAACTGGTAAAGGAGCAGATTTGAAAGGCGTAAATGGGACTAGGGAGCCAGAGACCAGGCAGGTAAAACATTTGAGCATCTCCTGCTTTCAGGGTGCAAGTTACAGCTCTCTCTTGTGGGGCGGAGGGTCTCCATTTAAAGTCATTCTCTCCCTCAGGTGGGGGGACAGGAATATTGAACAGGAAACACCCACATCCAGGTGAGTAAGTGGCTTACCCACTTGACTAAAAGTTACAAGTGGGCACCACCTCCTACATGCTGTGGAGAGAAGCAGATTCCTGCTTGACTTAAGCTACATCTACACTGCGAGATAAATTCAAATTGAAGACAGTTAGCTCAATATTGGCACGTGACTGTCTTCACTATAAGTACCTTTAGCTTGATTTTGGGAGCAGCAATATCAATACCATAATATCATCGGAATTGGCTGGGTGTAGTGTCAAGTTCAAATTAGAAGTTTGACTAAAGGCCAGTGTGGAAGTGCCATGTCCTAAAATCAAACTTATTAGCCTCCAAGGGTGTCCCATATGTGCCCAGAATGCCCCTCAGTGTGCTGCTCTGGCTGCTGCTCTCCAGATACACAGGAATTAGGTAACAGGAAGGCCGTGAATTTCAAATTGGGATCAGGAAGCCTGTGGCTGTGGGGTCATGTTTGTATGACAGCCTGAGAAACGTCTTTCTTTCTTTGCTATAAAAACAAAAAAATCAGTCCAGTAGCACTTTAAAGACTAACAAAATAATGTATTAGGTGGTGAGCTTCCGTGGGACAGACCCACTTCCTCAGCTCATAGCCATACCAGAACAGACTCAATATTTTAGGCACAGAGAACCAAAAATAGTAATCAAGGTTGACAAATCAGAAAAATATTATCAAAGTGAGCAAATCAGAGAGCAGAGGGGCAGAAGGGGGCGGGAGTCAAGAATCAGATAAAGCCAAATATGCAAAAGAGCATCTATAATGAGCTAGAAAATTCCCATCCTGGTTCAAACCACGTGTTAATCTGTCAAATTTGAATACAGAAGAGAGTTCAGCAGCCTCTCTTTCCAAACTGCTATGAAAGTTCCTTTTCAGTAAAACACAGACTTTCAGGTCATTAACAGAATGGCCCACTCCATTAAAGTGCTGGCTGACAGGTTTGTGAATCAGGAGTGTTTTTATGTCTGTTTTATGCCCATTATCTCTCTGTTTCTTTGCTATTAGCCCTGTGAGCACATCTACTCATTACAAATAGCCCCAGCACAGAGTTTGTGGTTCTGTCGCTACCTCTGCTAGCTGAACACTTGGTATTTTTTTATGCACTGGCTGGCGCCAGCCACTGCCCTACTGCACCAAATGGCAGCAAGGCTGTTGTGGGGTTCATGCTTGTATAAGAGACCAAGAAACTTCTTCTCAGTGATTTACTTCTCCCTCCCTCACAGGCGCCACATAGTTGGGGTCTTTCTTGACCTCTACCACATGACCAACCATCCCATATTGGGCAGGACGGTCCCATATTTGGGACAACAAAAATGCATCCTGACATTTTTAAAAAGGGACAAATTGTCCTGTATTTAGGCCCTTCAGGACTGGGGGTGGGGCTGGGAACACTCGCAGCTGCTGCTTCCCCAGGGCTCTGGGCTGGGAGCTTCTGCAGCTGCCACTTCCCTGAGGCTCCGGGGCCAGGAGTGCCCACGGCTGCCACTTTTCTGGGGCTTGGGTGGGGGAGGGCGCCAGCTTCCCGGCAGTTGGTGCAGCCCTGAAGAGCCTCCCCTACCTGCCATATCTCCCTGTCCTGCATTTGGATTAGCCCGTGATTAGCCCCTGACCCAGTAAAAAGACATGCCTGCTTCTTGGTGCTGACCATGCTGCCAGCCAGCACCATGTCCTGGCTTGTGCACAGGTAAGGCTCAAGGGCAGGAAAGATTTTCGGGGCATTTTTGCCACCAGGGGAGGTCTCCCCATCAGCTGCAAATTGCAGGGGCTTGCAGCCATCTGGGGGGACTATCTCCACTGCCCCCCCCCCCGCAATTCACCTCTCCCACTTCTTGCCCCAGCAGGGTCCTGGGTGGCCACTTGTTGCCGGTTGGGAAATCTTCCCTGGCAGCTATGAATTGTGGGGCCTGGTTGCTGCCCAAGGGGAACGGTTCAAGTCGCCCTCAAGCCACAGACCCCACAGCCAATAAAGATTTTCGAGGATTATGTCAACTGGCCATTCAGCCCCCGCCCACACACAATGGCAATGAAATTTGGCAAGCCCCATTCCCCGTGTTGGCAATGTCTGTATAGTGATGAGGGAAGCCAAAAAAATCTTTTTCCTAATCTTTTCTTTCCTCTCTTCTAACTCTGGACCCCTTCATACAGGGAACAGTGGGTGGAGGGCCAGTTGAGAAGACACAGACTTCTGGGAGATCCCAGGGCACAGAAGCTGTATAAGGAACTGGGACCCCAAAAACCCTCACTCATCAAAAACTCTTTCTTCTAAACCTTTACTAACTACTCTTTCTTCAAGCTTTACATTGTCCCTGTATTATTTTCAGGGATCAGATGCACTCAAGGGAGGGTGCGGGGGGACAGTCGATAGAGGGCCAGTTAAGCAGACACACACGTGCTGATTTTTATAAAATCTTTCATAATTCAGTTACAGCTACCGTTTTAAAAAGCAATTCAGTTATAGAAGAGATTTCTGTGCATTTGGCAACCTTTGTTTATGCACTAGTTTTCCTTCCTTCCACCTGGAAAAAATTGGCATTTGCTTACACGGGAGGGGAATGAGGAAAATGCAACGTGAGAAGATGATGTCAAATACCAGTGAAAATACCCAGAATGCTACGGGGATGATGGAACTGTGGGATAGATTCCCACAATGCACTGCTGCAACAGATGTTTGCTGACCAAGTGTGGCAGCAATGTTGACTTTGTGAGGAGCACATAGCGAGGTGAGGATAGTCAAATTCCGAATCCAGCATTACATAATCAGTATTAACAAATGTGAACTTATCTCATAGCGTAGCTGTAGCCTTAGGCATGTAAACTGCCTAACTACAGGAGAGAGGTTGCCGTTCATGGACAGCCCTCTCTAGGCTGATATTAGGTGCCTGTCCCTATGAGAGGGGCAGCACTTAACACACCCCTTGTCATCAGCATCTCCCATTGGCTGGCATAGGCAGCTGCCCACACAGAATGCTGGTTTTTGGGGTCACATTCCTAGATGCCTAGCTCTCCCCATTCCTGGGGAGCCTGGGGGACTTGCAGAGCTGTTCCTATGATTTTCCTAGCCACTAAAAGTTAGGCTGAAGCTGAATGTCACAGCACCTGAGATTCTTTGGTGAGCCTAAATGACTTGCCCAGAGTTACAAAGGGATTCGGAAGTTGCACAGCACAATGAACCCTGGTCTCCAAATCCCCAAGCTGGGGCCTTCTTCATCTTCCAGTTTCTGGAAAATAATGCCAAGGGTGGGTGAGGGGGAAATCAACTGGCTTCATTTCCTTAACAGCCCCCAAACCTTCATAAATGCAAAGCACATCTTAAACAATCAGAGCATCACAGAATCCTAGGGCTGTGAGAGACCTCAGGGGGACATCAAGTTCAGCCCCCCTACCCAAAGCAGGCCCAACCCTAAAGCTTCACACTGCTTTCTTGTATTGATTCACTCCTCGGGATCAAGCCAAATTTCGAGTGTATCTTTAGGGGGTTGTGTATGGTTGCATTGTAGAAGGTGTTTGAAATGCATTTTGCTCTCTCTATATATTTAAATGTACTGCTGTCTCAATCCCATTATGAGACCAGGTTTTAGTGTGTGATTAATGATGCTGAGCACTCATGCAAAATGATCATAATGTTTTAGGGTTTTGTAAGTTTCGCCCATGACCATCCTTATGAGAAGCTGTTACACAGATTCCATCCCAGCTACTTTGATCTTCTACATTAAGGTCAATGTGTCCAGCTGGATAAATAACATTAAGCTCAGTGGTGCTTCCTGTGTAAATAATAAAATATTGATAATGTCCTAACTTTTTAGCAGCACAGGTGCCTTAAATCAATGGAGTGAAGCTCCCGGAAGCTATTAATACTATCTTAGAGCCTGCATCTGAAGCAAAGAGCTTGGATATGTTCATGGTCTTTTAGTCAGATCTGGAATTTAAATGAGATTTTTCTTTAGGTAACTGCAAACAATAGATCAAATCTTCAACACTGTTTCACTGCCCACATTGGAATGATCTTGCAGCTGGGGCTCTGCCCCTGTTATATTTGCAGTTTTTCTACAATCTAAATGGACTGTTAACTTTCCTAGGGACATTCTGGGCCCTTTGCTACATCAACATCCTAAGATAGCTGCTGACTTCCTGCTTGTGATTTTTTTCCCCTCAAAAGCAATGACATTCTTGAAAGCTTGAGATAAATATCCTGTTAAAAACAGATGATTAGGCTGAATATTATCATCCTCATCTAAGTCATTTCTTGCGGGGGAGTGCAGATAACCTGTTTAACCATATGGATGCTTTTTTATCTCTTACGAATGAGATTTCTTGCACAGAAATCTTTAATTTTTATGTGTGATCTTAGGGTGTTTTCAGTTAAAGCCCTCCACCCCCCTTCTGAATTCTCTGAGGGTGAAATGAATCCCCATGCAAAGGGTGAAGGCAAGACATTAGGTGCCAAGTCAGTCTCAGTCGAGCCCTTGGACAAAGACAGATGGGACTGACATGATGCAGAGGCCTTGTGCTGAATTTTATTCTTAGTGAGAACCTCATTCGATGTATGAAATTAAGGTCTTGAAATTGTGTCTTTGATGAAACTGAGTCACCCTGGGGAGGCAGAAGTGAGGTGCTCACCTGACACCACTGCAAATAGAAAGCCTTTAAAAGCATGTTACTTCTTGCGACTAAATGGAAGCAACTATGCTTTAGCAGTTCCACAAAGACAGACAGTGCTTTCCCCAGGTGCAGCCATCCCAGAACGGCAGGGGGTGGACGTAGGTCTAGTTCTTGCCACAGCCAGATTTTCCTTCATGTTAGTATCAATTATCCCACCACTTCCACTCTTCAGAGTTGGCCACCAGCCTGACTCCCTAGGCATGCCCAAAGTGACCCCTCACACATAGAGATAAAAACAAAACAACAACCCTGCAGCACTGGTCTCTTTCTTCCATGGAGCTTACACAGAACTAAGTAAAATGGTCCCTGCATACTTGTATGAGCTCTTTTTCTTCTCATCTCAGTAACATAAATCAAATCTGGAATGTCTGAGGGGAGAGGAGGTGCTCAGATGCAGAGTCTGACTGAGTTTCGTGTCAGGCCATTACCTCAGTCCCCACAAACTCCACTTCCTCCTTGGTCTTTAGTCATTTCCCATGCTCCAGCCTAACCACAGTCTGAGTTCGATGACACCGCACTGAATGGCCAATGAGCAGTCAGACTCGTATCTCATGTTCATCCACCCCAGCCCTCTATTTCCTGGCCTCTCACAAAGGCTTTGTTAACCATAGCAAGTTTTTAAAAAAAAAAAAAAAAGCTGGGCCTTTTGCTGAGAAAACCCATGGAGCATCTACACAAAAACGCACTCTTACAAGCTGAAATCAAAAGAGCATGGCCCTTTTCCCGGTAGCCCTCTTCCTGTCCCAGATGAAGAAGAGCATCTTTTTCTAGAAGATCCTTCTTTCGAAAGACCAGTCCTCTTGGCACCAGATTTTTTGATCCCTGGCCTGTTCTTTTGAAAGGTGTGGATGTTCTCTGTCAAAAGAGGGCGATCTTTCGATCCACTTTTTTGTGTGTGGATGCGATCTTTTGAAAGAAGTTTTTTCAGAAGATCTCTTCCCAAAGAACTTCTTTCGAAGGATCGCTGTAGTGTAGAAACAGCCTATAAGTCCAAAGGTCATTTGCCTTGCCGTCTTCTTAAAGGCAGTGGAGAGCAATCTACTTGATGGGTGACCAGGGTACCCACTTAGTTTTAAGCATCAGAACTAAGCTGGAGTTAATATATAGAACTTGTGTATAACATAGCTGATGGACTCAGTTCTTTCTAACTATACCTGATTTTTTTCTGTTGATAATACAGAATATATTTTTGTAGTGACTCAGTTGGGAGGCAGTGTGGATTTTGGAGAGAACAGGAAACAGGCAATTAACACTCTTGGCTCCTATTCCTGACATTGGCATGGCATTGCTATGTAGGGGACATACCAGCTCAGTGCCTCAGTTTATCCATTTGAAAAACTGGCTGTGAGAAAGCTTCAGGCTTGCAAACTGGTTTCATATTACTATGCGATGTCGGTATGAAAGTCTGTTATTTGTATTATTATTTTACTATTTTATTATGGTGGCTTTTTATTAACTCAAGTATTTGTAAAAATGCTTATCAATTCAGATAAATTCTGTTATGCTGCAGAGCCCCAGGCATCACACTTAGGTAGTGTTGGAGTCAGTTGTCATGACCCCCACACTTTCCACCTCAGACCCTGCCCCTTCCAGGAGTGCAAAACTGCCCCCTCCCCTTGCCCCCTGAGTCTGTCCACTGGCTTGCCTGTCACCTATGAAACCCACAGTACAAATTGCCCCATTCTGACTCTTACTTCAGTCCCTGAACATGAGCAAGTTGATCATGTTATCCAGATCATCCAAAAAGCATCAAGCAGATTACTTTAAAACAGGCCTCCTCAAAGCAGAGCAGCATCTGACAACCGGATCTTACTAACAGAGTGGGATCAGTTTTCTTTTCTCATAACAGTTCACTTCTGAGATGTAATGACAAAATAATGTCATATTCGTAGATTTAGTCTTCTAGGTCTCGGAGGGAAAGGACAGCAAACCAAAACCTTCCATCCTAGCCGCCCGTGTTTAGCAGCTCAAACAGAGACTGAGAAGTCTGAACAAATAACCTGACCAGCACATGCACCATACTTCTTGCACACCTGACACCGTGCAGGCATTGTATGTATTATTAATGAGTCTCTAAGGAGTCAGCCCAGTTATTTTTAAACAATTAGTCTATCTCTGAAGCTAAAAGAGACTCATGTTATGAGTGAGCATATAGAGCTCTTGGATATGTCAGCTCTTTTGCTTATGTCTCTCTAACTTTCTCTGTATAAGTATGTGGAATAATACAGGTGTATTGCATGGATTTAGATAGCGTGGAGAGGAAGGGCCTTCTAAGTACTTATTAGGAAGAATCATTTCCTTTATTTACTTTTCACACATGCTGGGGAGGAACAGGGAAATATGTGGCACTGAAAGTCTTTGTTTTTGCTCATTGGATTTAAGTAAATCCTCCCGCACACATCAGAACAATGAATCCCTTCGCCCTACTAGGCTGCAGGGGATACAACAACAGATTTGCACTGCAGATCTCCAGCATTTGGTAGCATTTAGAGATTGAACTGAAAAATCTCACTGATGGAAGATCCAGGCCTGGCAGCAGCAAATTCTGAGGTAAGGTATAAATTAGACCCCATTCCTGCACTAACTAAAGGAGTCTTAGCTGCTTGTACATACTCACCAGTGACCGACAAGATGGTGTCAGAAGATCTATGTTAAAATAACTCCTGCTAATTAATTAGGCATATGCTTAACGAACAACTTGGTTGGCACTCAGAGGTCACAGGGTTAATAGCTTTCTAACTGAACAGGGCTACTGCTAGAGGCCTACTCTGGTACTCTGTGTGCAGTGGGGTCGACAGCTGCCATATGCCCCAGGGCAAGTTGGAAGGAGGACCACGCTCTGAACCCAAGAAGGGGTGGGGCCAAGGTGGAAGGGGCATTGCTTAGGGCATTCAGAGCTCAGCACCACCCAGACTGTGGTGCTGGTCCCCTCTGCCACCACCACACTCACAATCCCTCACTGCTGTGGCCAAAGTGCCAGCCCCTTTGAAACTGGCCCCTTTTGCCTCCCGCGGTGGGTTTATCTGCATGCTCTCTGTATGTAGTTAGTCTCACAGTGAATTTGCTGGCTTGCTGGGCACCCTCAACCACAGTACTGTTGCTCATAAATTCAGTCCTCCTTTCTGTCATTACTAGATCCCCTAGATCTTGTAGCAGGTGCGTTCTTTGTGAACGAGTGCTGGGAGCTCGTCCCTGAGGCATAAAGGTACCCCAAGGACCTTAATCTGGCCACCTGGAAGCCATAAGCACATTTAAAATGACCATAAGTTATTTTGCTGGACATATCACGCACACTTACCTGTAAACACATCATTGTCCAGAGAGCTGTGATCTTCCCGTCAACTGTATCTCAACTATGAAGAAACCAAGACAGTATATATGGGCCAAAGGGGAGATGAAGACATGGCTGGATTTTTAAAGCAAAGGCTGCATTCAAGTTGATCTGAAATGTGCCAAACCTTCACAAAGTGCACCAGTGAATCTCTGACAGCCTTGCTGGCAGCAGGATACAGCACTGCCATGCAGTGCCAGGAGACGTAGTCCACGAAGTTTTCCTACAATCAGGTGAAAGACAGCAATAAGCTTCCTGGTTGTTGGTGGACAACTTGTCCCTTGGTCAAAGTTCTGGACTGGAGCTCACAACTGGATCCACCACAGAGCCTGTGAATCATGTGAGGAACCTGGACCTCAGGTGCCAGGAGAGTATTTACCTGTACCGGAGAAAAATTCAGGAGTATGGAATAACAGTGTTCACCATCTTTTTCTGGTCTAAAGCTGCTCCCATGGATATACTCTTTTTTGCAACTGTAATAATTTCTATTTTGATCAAGAGCAAAACTGCACCAATATCTTACACTGACCAATTGCACAATTTAAAATACCCCCAAACGGATTTAATTTCATGCTCTTTGCTTATGTGCATTAAGTACATGAGAACAATTAGAACATTTTTGACTCTGAAAAGAAGTCAGCGAAGCCTGCCTCCGATGCTGAAAGTTCTTTGTTACCCTGACACTTATGTAATTGTTCTGTAAACACCCACACACCGGAATAGACCTACCATGCTTGAGTCACTGAGCATTTTTCTATATGAATCTAAAATCTGTTCAGCTGCGATACATCATCCATAACGTAAGGAACACGGTGTACGTGTAATTTTAAAGTGATTTCTGTGATTCAGGAATGTTACAGCTCACTTTGCAGAAGGCAGTAATAAACAAACTGTTGCATCTTTAGGGCCCTGCTCCGGTGAGTGGGAAAGAAAGAGACGGGTGGAGAGAGGTGCAGCTGCAGGGAACAGCCAGCTCTGTAGTATGCTCCCCTTAAATATCCCCCTCAGAAGCCTAAGAGAAGGTTGCATAGCATCCTAGCTCCATGGGAGAGCAGGGCTGGTTGGCCACATGCCACTGGATTTCCCCACTAAATATGATGAAGAATTGACACGGTTTATAATGATCCTCAGATTTTTCTCTTTGCACTATAGAACGTCCACTTCCCTTCTGCACCATCCAAGAGGGCTCCAGAGACAGCCACAGAGAAGGGAAAACATTGGGATCAGATTTTCAGTAGGAACAGTGCTGTCCCTGAGCTGCAGTCATGTAGGGGAGGACCCACTGTGCAGATGGCCTTGCTTCCAGTGGAGCCCCTAAAATCTATGGGCTTAGATCCCTATCCTTTGTTTGCCAGAACCTGGGAATGGGCGACAAGAGATGGGTCACTTAATGATTACCTCTTCTGTTCATTCCTTCTGAAGCACCTGGCATTGGCCACTGTGGCCTCCTGTTCCTCAAGAGGCCAAATCCCATCTCCCCGACCAATTCTAGGGAAATTCTGTGAACTGAAACTTGGAATCCTCACCCTCCTACCTGGGAATAACCCCATGTCTATACAGAGGGCTTTAGCGTATATGGTTACCATTGGAAGCTCCAGCAGGGCAAACGGTTGGGCAAAATAGACTCAAATGTGTAGAGCTGGCTTCCCTACTCAATCCCATTTCCTTTTCTCTTGCTACCATGTTCCGCTGTTTGATTGTAGAGGACATGCATACCATACAATATGTGGTCTGCATGACAATTTCAGCACATTATTTTATATTTATACCGAACTTTTCCTTGTGAGTGAACCCAGAGCACCTCCCAGGAAGACAAATTGCTATACCAGTACTGTATGATTCAAGCCACAAGGAAACTTAAGCAGGAAGAATGCAATTAAGCTAGGTAGAACCTGGTGGAGATGGCCTGGCTGGTGCCCTGAGCTTGGCTGAATGACCACAAGTGTTCATGAAAAGTCTTACTGAAAGACAGCACAGCATCCTCCCCATGGTCTCCCCACTGCTTTGATTGGGCACTGACTGCGTGCAGACAAAGAAAGAAGGTGCCACCTCCTGACTCGCCATCATCACTTTAGGCAACACTCATGTCTTTTGACGTTTCCCCTCAGGGATCTCATCTAGTCCTACTTAGCTGCTAGGATCTGATAAGATCACAGCACTAGGTGGCATGACTGCAGGGCTGGTAAAAATGAAACACATTAATAAAGCAGCTTATTATAACACCTAATAAAGGAAAAGAGTTAACACTGCAAGGTGACGCCTGTATAATCATGTGACAGGGAGCAGGGAACATTCAAGGAGCCTTAGGACAGGTTGTACACTTGTATATCCATGTGAATACAGAGAAAATAGGGGAACGGTGTGAGAGGGTTTTACTTTATTCCCATTAGGTTAGGAGGGCTACCACATCACTTACAGAAAAGAGAACCTGGTGAAATTTATTTTTATGACTTACCTATAGCACCAATCCACTGAATAAATAACAAGCCAAGACAACGAAAGGCATTGTTATCACAATGCCAGCTCATTGAAAAATCTCTGATGGTGGTCAGTTATCACACTCCTCATAAAAACTAAAACTGATAAACACCGGTTTAAGCAGACACAATAATTCTCTTTGCAACCTTTATGAAATTACTCCTCCAATTCCACCAATAGCTGGAGTATACAGCAAATCCCATAAAGTTTGGATCAAAGACATAGTAACAATGATGTATGTATCATTCTATGCATATATGCATTTTAAAAGGTTCTTATCCCAGAAATATACAATTTCTGCATAACTTGCTAGGAGTCTGCAGATCTCAGTCTTTTTAAAGTCACCCAGCATTTAGGGAGTTCAAGTGTATTTCCCCTCTTCTTCCTGTCCTGTTCGCACCAAATTCTCCCTTTAGTATTTCCCACTGAAGCTTCTAGATACAGGGAGGAGATTATAACAATTTCTAAGACACCGTGGGCATGAAGAAATCTTTAAACAACTGGAGGCTGGCAGTTTTCTTTATGTATTCACTTTGTCTCTCCTCCCTCTGCTTCCTGGAAATATAGGAAATTCAAACAGACTCTTAGTCCCCAAAGCACAAGAATGTAACTTTTAGCAAACAAGTTGTCCCACTGACTCCAATGATGCCACTCACATCCTAAAATTTGTGCACAGGCATTAAGTACTTGGCTGAATTGGGTCCTTATTTTGGATTACGTACAGATTTCAGCTGCGAGCAAAAAGGAAATGTATATGCCTGCCCAAATCCCTCCCACTGCAATATTCTGGAGTTGAAATACATGCTGATCTTCATCAGGCCTGCAGTGCACATTCCAGCTCCTGCAGAAAAATGTACTGTGAAAATTGAATTGTTCATGCCTGGATTAGATTCTTAATTGCTTCTTATTTGGAACTCTGATATAAGAGAGCTGGAGCTCATTTGTTTTCTCAAACAGACCAATCCCAGCATGGGAACCATCCCTTTTTGTTTGCATTCATTTTCTTTTTTTCTCTGCCTTCGCTCACAAGTTAACCTACGCTGTGCAAATTTGATGCTTGCTTCCTCTTTTCATGCGGTCGAACAAACATTCAGTATTCCAAAGGCTCCATTCTCAGGAGGCAGAGCAACTATTTAACTGAGGGATCCTCTTTGGAATGGAAAGATCCTGTAAACCCAGAATAAAAAACACCATTAACCTGGAGAACAGAGAATTGTGGTCAACATTTTCTCTCTACTAGGAGAAAGGAAATCTAAGCTTGTTAGGTTACTTGCACTGAATGATGCCCTTACAGTGAGTCAGATCTGCAGATGGTGTCAAGTGGCATAGCTTTTATTGAAGTCATCATGCTTCCATGATGCTGTTAGCAGGTTAGCCCTTATTTTGCTTTTTCATACCTTCAAAACATTTTGAGGTACAATTTGGAATATCTAGGTGTGCATGAAATCTTGTAAAACATAAATGAGGCAGTCCCTTTGGGGACAATACACCCTGGAGTCCAGTGTTCTGAATGAAAGGCACAAAATACCAACATCATGAATAACCAGATCTTTTGCTGGGCGTTGCTATGTTTTTCGAAATCAAGGTAATTGAACTACTTACACAATCACAAATATCTTGATTGCTATTTGGTCACTGTAGTCCATAGAATAAAAATGCTTTGTTAATTCAATCGCAGTGTTATAAATTACCAAAGGTATGTAATTATGAGAAAATAATTTAAGTGCATTTCATTATTTGTTCAGTTTGGAACTTTGGACTATGCCTTCAAGGCCTGTAGCCTTCCTGACATGTACTGGCTTTACTCGGACCTGTCTTCCATGAATGTTTAACAGGTTGCTTGTGCAAATAGTATGCACAGAGGGTGAGAACTTACCACTGGGCAGGGTGCCAGAACATCACTTGAACCCACTTTAAGTATAAATCTTGTACTTCCCTTCTGCATATTTCTGAATTCTGCTATGGACAGGTGAGATGCTCTGAACTGTTTACAACATGCTGCCAATAAACATCCTGTATTTAATATACGTATTCGATGCTGCTTGTGATATCACAGAGTATAACCAGTTTTGTATAAGCATGATCTCAGCAAAGAGGATAGAGGGGGTGGTGAACCTATGGCCCATAGGTAAGTGCTGCCCCATCCCCCTCATGCACTTGTCTCCTGCCCAGACTCCCCACCTCCACCCAACTCCTGTACTCCCCATCCCATCCCATCCAGACTGCACACCACCAGCCCCAGCCCACTCCTGCACTCTCTCTTCCACCCACACTTCACCTTGTACCCACATCCTGCCCAGACCATACACCTTCCCTCCCACCCACACACCAAACCCCAGCCCTGTCCTGCACGGCCTCCTGCCCATATCCTGCAGCCCCCCTCCCTCCCACCCACACCCCAACCCTCTTCTGCACCCCCTCCCCTCATCCCCAGCCCGCTCCTCCACTCTCCCTCCTGCCAGACCCCAGCACATTTGTGCACCCCCTGTTGCCAGCCATCCACCCCCACTCTGCTCCTGCACCCCACCTCCCTCACAGACCTCACTCCCCAAGCTCTAGCTGACTCCAGCCCAGACTCTGTGCCCCATTCCCATCCCACTCCCCAGCAGCTCTTGCACACACACTGACACACCCCTCCCTCATTTTTGGCCCACACAACAGCCTGAGGGGACCTTCAGAAGAGTTGCTTTAGCCTGGGGGAAGACCTGAACCTCACTCCTTTCTTCCCTCCCCGCTTATGGGATTGAATGAGAGGTGTCTCAATCAGGACCACATCAGTGAGGGTTCTGAGGGTTGGGGGTTTGGTCTCTTTTTTTTTCTTCTCACTTTTGTGTGGCCCTCGACTGATTGCTCTGGGTCTGAGGTCCCCAATCCAAAAAAAGGTTCTCCTCCCCTGGAATAGAGTATCCACCCTCCTAAATGCTCACTTCCTGTCCTTTACTGTATGCACGAAGCTGTTGTCCCCTTCACCATGTCTCACTTCCGCAACTCCAGGTTTCAGAAGTGAGACACACCGTTCCCTTCAGGCCGTCGTATCCCTTGTCTGAGTCGAGACATGAGTCCTCGTTAAAATTACTTCTTCTACTCACGATAAGGCTACACATTCAGCTGAGAACTTGGTTTATGGAT